>NW_024039071.1:132500-778602 GCF_016077235.1 Cyprinodon tularosa
AGATTAGGTTGCATCAGCAAAAGGGCTTTGCTTTAATTACAAAGATCGAGTTTAAATCTCCAAGATACTGGACACATTCATCGATAAATAAAACCTAGTTTTAAAAACAAATCAAAACAGATCTTTGCAACACAGATTGTTGCTCAGTAACTTTCTCTAGTTGAACATCTCAATATGTACAATGGCTTAGTGTAGAACATGATCCCATAATACATTTAAAGTGTGTCCCACTCAATATCATAAGATAAAAGCTGTAATTTATTGGGTTATCTTGTGAAACTATTAACTTATTGTTTTGGCACACAAAGGCTTTCTTTCCTAATGGTTAAGTAAATCATTATAAGGCGTCTCATGCCAGAGAGAGCAGTCGGTAACACACAGCTCTGCTGTCAAAATGGTACCAGCATTATGTCACATTCTCCTCCAGGTTTGCCTTTATTGTATTTTATGTTTCATAATCAAGTTAATCTGATACCAATCTTTAAAATAGACTGATTCAATACAGGATCAGTCTACCAATAGCTGATATATCCTGCCAATATCTATGGGCCGATTTGACCTTTTCTTGCTTCATTAACATGATAAAAAAGACACAATTAGAAAAAATATTAAACAGTTTAAACAAAAATAGAAACATTTATGATGGGGCTGATCAATTTGGCCAAAAAGGTAAAATTGAGATCCTTTTCAACCAGTGTTTCAAATATATTTTGGTTTTCCTTTGCACTAACCACCAGCATGTAGATGGTTCACCCCAAGGTTTTTTTAGGACTTAGAAAGCATGCATGTCCAGAGACCTTTGTTGTCGGACTTTACCGTAACGTTTGTGTGGAAAAACGTCTGACTTCTGCTATTCTCTCTTTCCTTCTGTTTGGCTGCAAACCACTTTAAATCTAATCCTGCCACTTAAAGGACTGGAGTTTAGTGTCTTACTCTTGTTAAATGTAATGTGACCAAAACTGAGTGCCTCTACCATTATAAAAAAAAAAAAAAAATTTGTTACATTGCATTTATATTAAAATGCAGCTAATTGTCCAGCACTAATTTATTATAAAAGTCAAGGGTATGAAATCAAACTAAACAAAAGATGCAAATAGGACAAGTACCAATGCATGCGCGTTACCCGATCTTTTTTTTTTTTTTACCCGATCTTGAAGCATGGCTGAATGCGCTAAGCCTGTCTGTGCTCTCAGCTGCAGACAGATTCTGATTTTAAGGAACCTGACAGTCACCACCTTCCAGTTTCTGTTTCCGCTCACTGTCTCACCCTCTCAAACCTCAAGAGATTTTTAAAGCTTCCCTTCTTATACGTCTTAAATCCTGTACTTTTGTCCTTTTTCAACAGATATACTGTGAAATTCAAAGCTGTTTAGATCTTGCAGCTAATAGGATGTTGTTTTTGCCACACTGTCGCTTTAGGTGAACATCTTCAACGGGGCCAACATGGAGTCCATGATTAACTTCACCGGCTCTCAGGTAAGCTGCTGGGTTCAGTAAACGATGTATAGGTGCATACACGGGTCAGAGTTATGCATCCATGTAATATAGGTTTATTCAACACTATTTTTTATTTATATTCTGGATGAAGTACTAAATATGGCCTCGTCTTATAAAGTCAAAAGCCACCATTCAAATGCTGTGTAGTAGAAACAGTTATTTCATATCTGAGCATAACTATCCAAGAGAATGAGTGAAATTACAAGTTGAATCTCCAGTAATTGCAAAAAAGTAAACAAAAAACAATCCACTGGACTTTTTTTTCCAAGTTTGTAGACTCTTCGCCTCCCATCCAGCAAGCTTTTTCAATTCTTTCAAAAACTTTTTCGTGAATTGAAAAAAAGCTTCCTGGATGGGCCCTTAAACAACGCCACATTTGGTCTGTGTTGAAGGACCCAGAGGTCGTTCCTCCTGTTGATGCCCACGTTTTCTGCAGGCGTGGAAAGACTCATGTGAGTCCTGGTCTGGACTGAGCAACCAGCCCTGGACCCACTCTTTGGGGAGCTCTGGATCTGCTTCCAACCCAACTTTGATGTGGTTTGCTAATGTCAAAACAAACCAGACTGGATCCAACCCAACTGCAGAAAACATACATCCCTTAGATTCTGGAATCATACCCCATTCCCCGAACTGTAAAGTGAACTGTAACCTGTAGAGGTTACAGTTCACTTTCAAAGAGGATCATTTGAAATGAAAACTGTGCCAAACAAAAAGAAACTACTGTAAATCTGCAGCTGGTTTGGACCATCAAAGCAGACTGAGGACCTAATATACCCCCACTAGCCATGTTTTCATTCCACTGAAATGCAAATTTCAATAATTTCATATTTTCATAAGCGAACTTTAAAAAATAGGTTAAAGTCCTGTCAGACTTAGCTTAGGCTAGTGGCTGCATAATGGAGCTTAGAAATGACCCAAGGTTAGCATTAGCATTAGAATAAGTAGACCTGGTAACTGGCTGGCAGTAGGTGTGTAACAAGAGCATCCAA
Organism: Cyprinodon tularosa; assembly: GCF_016077235.1. Lineage (NCBI taxonomy): Eukaryota > Metazoa > Chordata > Actinopteri > Cyprinodontiformes > Cyprinodontidae > Cyprinodon > Cyprinodon tularosa. Next base: position 134,987 of record NW_024039071.1, read on the forward strand.
TACATATGTCCCACTTACTGGTAGAGGGGAGTTCAGGGGAAGTTTGTAACATTCAGATATTTCACATTTAATGACAGAACCCTTTTTTTTTTTTTTTATTGAAATTTTTATTTGGAAAAGCAAGTTACAATTACTTTGTACATTCAAGCCTCCACCACAGTGGAAATATGGGAAAGAACAACATAAGCGATCCAGAGTTTTTGTATAATAACCAAACATCTATAACTGAAAAGCGAGCGAGTGGGAACATGAGGTCAATTTTTCCTTATATTTGGGGAAAAACACAATCCAGGACATAAGCCTGCCAATAGGGTACAATACACAGCACAACTGTATTTGCATGTGATCAGACAAGTTTAGATCACAGGGATTACTGATTTTACATAGTTTGTCCACTTAGACCAGATCCTGAAAAATGATTCCCTTCGTCCTTGGACAGAAAAAGTTAGCTTCTCCAGCATGTAAATGTCCTGCACTATGCTAAACCAGTCCTCAACTGTGAGTGTCTTTTTAATTACAGCCAGCAGCATTAACAGCTGTTTTTTTGAAAGGACCCTTTTTAATACTTTGGCATTGATTAGGCCCCAAATACAAGTGTGAACACACAGATTTAATGAGAACAGTCCTTTTTCAGAAACCTTCAGATGCCACTTTGTGACACTGTGATCTACAGTGTGACAGAACAACCAGCGACCTCAAAGAACTGCTTCTTTTTTGTTAAAACCAACATCAGAAATATTGAAACTGTTCAGGAAAACTACATTGTTTCAGGAAAAAGTTCACCCTGTCAGAATCTTCCTAGACTGTGGGACAAATCTCTTGGTCCTTCAGGATCTTGTTAACACTGAATAAACTCCTGATGCTGATAAAGGGCAGTAGGTTAAACAGAGTGGAAGAGAAGCTGTCAGCAGTGGAGTTCAGGACAGAGTTCCTGCCCATCCTGAATAAGTCCCCCTCTTAACCCAGCAGCCTCTGTTTTATCAGCTTGTCACTGTCCAAGCTCTCCATGTTCCCATTAATAGCTCTCTGATAAAAAGCACTGCCTGTGGAATCGGCCTTTTCCTGTTTTCACAGCCAGATCTAGTGACAGGCCAGTTTTCTGAACGCCTCATCTTACTTCCCCTCCTCTTCCCTTTTTCCTTCAGATGGCCGCCTACTTTGGACATTCAGTGGCTGCCTCCGATGTTAATGGTGATGGGTAAGTGCTCTTCCTGTCTGCCTCAAAGCCGTCTTTTAACAGCTGACATTTCCTGGTAGTAGGTCTGCATTGACTAAAAAGGCTTAATAAACCACGCGTGTAAACCACCGCCAAACCGGCTTTGATGATGTTTAAGTGAAACCAGGTTCAGGCTTTGGTGACATCATTAAAGACAGAGGTCATATTTAAAGTTTTTATGGTTCTGCTTTTGTTGATTTTGAGGAGTATTTTCTTGTCAAAATTTGATGCATTGCAGCTTCAGAAGGAAAATTCATTGGCACCCCTAGTGAGCATTATAGGCCTCTTTACCAAGGACTTCCTGTTTAGGCGAGATGAGTGGAGGATCTGTCACACTAAAAGTTAAAGTTCATGTCATCAAAAACAGTTTAATTAGGTTAACATTTGCTCGCTAAGGCAAACTATGAAGTGTATTTTGTTCCATTATTGTTGCAAGCAAAGAACACGAGTTGTAAATGGAAGTTAAAAAAGAAATTAAACTTTTTGACAGTCAATTTACTGGTTTGACTGATTCCTTCATTTCAATTGTTTTCATGATTTATTTTTCAAATGTTATGTTATTTCAAAAGCGGTCATATTTTTTATTTGCTAGTTTTATTTTTCAAATTTTTGTGTTTTTCAGAATGGATATTGTAAATGTGTATATTTCACAGATCCCCTTCTTGTCACGTTAAACCAAATGGAAATGCTCCCTCGTGACAATAAAAATGTTGCTGCTAACATCCATGCAGACCAACAGAAATGCATGTTCATTCCTCACTCCTGATTAAAGACCAACTAGAGAAAAGAAGAGAATCTGATCTGAAAACACAATTTGAAAAAAATGCAGGTTGTAAAACTCGATCTGAAAAAGAGAAATAAAAAAAAATTTGAAAACAAGAATCTGTAAAACATCTTTTTTTACATTTAATGTTTTTTTAATTATACACAAATGTTTTTAAAGTGAAGTATAAAAGATATAAAAATATATTTTTTAAAACTATAAAATATGTATATATATATATATTTTTTTTTTTAAACTAAAAGATCACTCTCAAAAACTTTTTGTTTTTGTCATTTTTAAAGTTTTTTTTCCTGACGGCATTTTTTATTTATTTATTTTAGCTTACAAAATATGTTCTTTGCCTGCAACAGTAAAGTGAACCAAAATGAAGGTCATCTTTTGGCCTGTCAGTAGGATAATTAGTCAGAAAGTAGAAATTAATCATAATAACCAAATCAGCTTTTTTCCATTCTCTGCATCAGGCTCCAGACCTAACACCTACAGGATTATCTGCATAAAAAAGAGCAGAGGATAGAAATTAAGACTCTAGATAATGTAGAAAGATTGTGCCAATGCTGATAAATCTTGCGCATGATTTATATAAATTTTCCAGAAACAAGTTTGTCTTTCATCCAGGAAACGCATTCATTAAGTGAAAGATACAAATGAGATTTATTTTGAAAAACAACGATAAACAAATGAGGAAAACTTCTTCTTTCTGTCTCTGTTTCAGTTTTGTTGATTTGCTGGTTGGAGCTCCTCTCTTCATGGACAGAGGCCCAGATGGGAAACTGAGGGAAGTGGGACAGGTAGGAAGATGATGCACACCATTCAATGACTGTACTTATGTAGCAAAAGAGCTGAAAAGGGCCAAGATGGATCAGTGTTAACACACTTTGGTAATTTTCACACTTCATGCTCACTCCCTATTGTATACTAAAATCTGTTTGGTTTGGTTTTGATTCTACTAAGTGAGCCTAAGGACGATCGCCACACTTAGGAGGGGGTAAACATTTGTTTAGCAATCACAGAGGAAGTATGGTACTCTCAGCGTAAGGATTTATGAATACCAAGAAAACCTTCTACCAAATAAGGCCAGATATTACAAATATTAGCTCTAGTCCATCGGAGAAAAAGTGCGTGGGCAGGGAGATGCTACAGCTGACAAAGGCAAGCTATAGAACCTAATTCGGGGGATCAAAGGAGCCCAGCGAAAGATTGGATAAGTAAGCCGGAGAAACAGCGCCAGGGTAGGAAGAGGCTACAGCTGACAGAGGCTAACTGCTGTGGATTAAAACAGAACAGAGCAGGATAAGATAAGTCTGGATCATTGAAGAAGGGGGATAGGGTACAGATGACCAGGAGGAGGACAGCGGGGCTTTGGAGAAGCCCACCAGGTAGACAAAGCGTAGAGAGGCTATGGCTGACAGAGGCTACCCTCTAGGCTAACTGCGGGCAATGGAATGTGGACAGTAGAGATGCATGCCCCATGCAGACAGTGCAGGGGAGCTGGAGAGAGAAGGCAGCAGCTTCCTGGAGGCTGCGCTGGAGGTAGGACCACGAAACAGTCGGTTAAAATAAAACAGCCTTTTTAAAAGCCGACCACAAACCTCCTAAGTGCTTCCCCATTTCATCCTTTATTATTTTCTTTATCTTCTATGTTAATTAGAAAAAGTTTTTCTCTGCTGCATCATTCACTTAAACAATGATCAATTCATGAAACTTCCTCATCTCTTCATTTTAAGCCTAAATAATTCAACCTCAATGCTAATTTTCGACTCCGGGTTTTACTGATCCTTTTTAAAGCTTGCACTCAAGATGATGTTTTTGGTCCTATCTCTGTTGGAAAACAATAGAAGGATGGTGTATCTGCCTAGCCTGACGTAGTCCTACTCAATTCTAGTCAGAATATGAGTCTGATATTGCTCCATAGAGCTGTGATTATGGGGCGTGTTTCGAACGAACCAGGAAAAAAAATGCCTCTGCACTCAATTGGATAGACCTACAACCAATAAGAGCAATGGAGTGCGTGGCGTATGTTAAGCCAGGCATAGTTGTTGTCAACAAAAATCAAAGCGTTCAGTTGCACGCCTAGAATAAGAAGATGAGCCTTGATCGCGTTTCTCTGTTCCTCTTTTAAAATTAATTTGCTGTTGATATCTTCTAGAACAGACCTAATAGCAGAATCTACACACCTCAACTCTCCAGCGGCAGCCGTTGTTGTTGTCACCCATGCGCCCTTTAGTCATGTGGTTGACGTTACTGTTAATCATCTGTCCATCATCGTATAAAGCCCGCCCTGACAATTTGATTGGCCCGCCAGATATTGTGCTAGCATACTCGCGCTACTACTGAGCAATGCCAGACCGAACTTCCCGACCTCAAACGTTGTGGGCGGGACTAAGTTCGGAATGGCACCCAGGCTAGTATCTACCTCCCAGGCACGCTGAAAAAATTATATATAAATAAGTAAAACATTTTTTAAGTACATTTATTTTCCCATAATTTTGGGAGGTAAAGATGATCCACCAATGAAAATAATATTGTTTTTTTTTAAATAAAATGTTATTAAATTTGGACTGATAAATAGCAATTGGGGTGTTCAGACGGGTGTGAAAAAGTCTGTTATGAGTTGCATTTGAGGAAATGGATTGGATTTGGGTCAGATTAGCCTGAAGTGTGACGATAGCCTTAATGTACCCACCAGATAAAAAAAAAAATAAAAATTTTTTGGAAAAAGCATCCTGAATACCTATGCTGTGATGATGACGCTGAATATAGGTTGCATTTTGCAACTAATCAGTAGCAAAAAAACAAACTTGTCTCCTTGGAGATATTTCCACTCATAGAGATACAATCTGGTGTTCTGTGGTTAAGTAAAGAAGCAACACCTTTTGTTTACCTATTGTTGTTGTTTTTTTTATGCATTTTTTTAAGTTCAACTGCAGATGTACTAACATTAAACTACCTTTTCTTTTAAAGTAAAAAAAAGGAATCTTACTCTGCCAAACTATTACAGTACTATTTATATAACAATCAGTACTATTATATATAACAACCATATTTTTGTCATTTTACTCTGAAACAACGCAGATTTCATTAGTTGTTATTTAGGGTTACAATACTATTAGGATTATTTGCTAACTTATAGCTGATTTTTAACCAATGTAATCATTTTTCCTGCTTTTTTGGCAGGAGTGAGTTGATTCTTAAACTTTTTGTCAAAATGTTTTATAAAGCCTTTCATCAAGCCTTTTAGTTTATCTGTCATATTTCTGCTTCAAAGTCCTATTTAATGAGATTCCAGCAAATGTGGAGCAGTGATCCCAATTTCTCATGCAGTCTATAGCTTAGAGTAATGCAGAAGTAACACCTTTCTAATTGCTGCACACTGAAGGCAACAAGTTAAAATATGATTTCAACACTCTTGCTCCTTACAACAACAGCAATTTAGGCTTTTGGTGTTAATTCTGGTGAAAAAGATAGAAACAAAGTCACTTATTCCTATGGATAAAATAAACTTACAGTAACCAATTTGTTAAAAAAAATAAGGTTAGCAGCATTTGAAATAATAATTGCTTATTGGTGGCTGACATGGTACGGTATCAGGCTTCTAATAAAGGTCCTTTCTCTAAGAACTCTATCAGAACCCTGAAACACTGTATGTTCCTTTATGAGAATGACAACTAACAGCAGTTTGGTGTTATGTTTCATCCTGCATATCTATCCAATCAATAATAATCTGGCACCAGTGTGTGAAATACTAAACATACAGGTCGGATTTTCAGTTTTTGTGATCAGAAAGGTATCAATTAGAGAAATCTGTTTCCTTTAAGCAGACAGAAAACGTATGCTGGCTTCTAGCTGCACTAAGCTGAGATGGATCAAAGAGTCACACCTGCAGGCATGCTGCTCTGCAGATAATAATCATATCAATATTTCTGTTTCCAAATGTTAATTTGACCTTGTAAACAAAATATATATACAGTTGTTTCTTAAATTAAACCACTCTTTAAACTGATTCCCTTTTAATATCTGTGTTACATAATTTGAGAGGATTTCTTTCATTTAAAAAATTCAGGATGAATATTTTGCCTTTTTATAGAAATACTTAGAAATGCTTGATTATTGAAGATGACTGGATTGGCTCCAATTTTTCCATGAAGTGACGAATAAACTATTTAACCTTAGATCCAGGAAGACTGAAAACACACGAAGGAAAGATGATTTCTTGCTGCTTTAGCTAACAGTTGGGTCTTCTCTTCAGGTGTCCGTGTACCTCGGTAGAGGCGGCTTCTCGTTTCTTCAGCCTGAGCTGCTGACGGGATCAGAGGTTTATGCCAGATACGGCTCTGCCATCACAGCAGTGGGGGACCTGGACAAGGATGGATACAATGGTTAGATCCTTTGCCATTTTTAGGGAAATTTTTTTCCTAGTTTATACTCTGTAGTCATGTTTGGGTCATCAAAAAAGGTTTTTAAACATATAGGAACTCATCAAAGCCATTATGACTTGAAGGATTCAGACTATTTAATTCACATAACAAAACTGAATCTTGTTGCTACGTTACATTAAATTCCATGATGCTAATTTGTTACAAAAGACCAATACTAATCCCAGTGGTTATGTTACTCCTGTCTCCTCCACTCTCAGATGTGGCCATCTCTGCTCCCTATGGAGGCGCAGACAGAAACGGCTTGGTCTACATCCATAATGGCAACGCGTTGGGGCTCAACGCTACAGCTTCTCAGGTAAACTTAGACAGTTTGCTTTAGACATTAGCCAAAAGTGAATGTCAACAGTGAAATGCAGCTGACAGTGATTTTGTGGATGGCGTTGGAGAAGGTCAGTTATTATCGGAGAAAAAGATCAATTCAGTTTGGAATCCGCAGCTGACCTTTGAAAAGATTAAAGCAGTAAATACACTGGACCTGTGAACTGTGAAACCAGATGTTGTGTTTTTTGTTTCTTCTTAGCCCAAACTGGAGCATATACCTCTCTGAAATTAAAAGCTCATCATAAATTAGGAACAGCTTCACCTATTACGTGTCCAAAAACAATTATACTTATGCTGTTACGTGTCCGCCGTTTTTACTGCATAAGTCAGAAGTCCTCCGTCCTTAAAGTCTGACCGATGTCCCAGCTCTCAGAAAAATCAAACAAGGAGATCCTGTTCGTAACACTAAATTGTTATCGAAAAAGTCCTAGTCATACTCAAAAAAAATAGAGATTGCTGGTCTTTCTTCAAACAGCAATAATTAATCCTTGCAAGGAAGAACTGATACCGTCTTTGGAAATATTTTGTCTGTTCTTGTCAAACAACACATTCATCAATAATAATTTTTTTTCAAACCTTTCATTGTCCTGAATCAAACCAATAACCGTTGGGTCATCTGCAACCATCAGGAGTTTTCACCGATGGGTCCACTAAAGTGCAGTTACTTATGTAAAGAGAGAAGAGAAGTGGGCGAAGAAAACAACCCTGGGTGTCGCCTGTTCTGATTGTTCTTGTGCAAGAGAAGATGCCTCCCAGCCTCAGTCAGGCATGTGTAGGCCGGTACTGTTAGCTGGCTGGACTTCTGGTAGATGATATGTGGGTTGATGGTGTTGAGCGATGAGCATGAGACCTCAAACAGGACCCTGGTATATGTCCTTTAGTGGTAGAGGTAATAATTGTTATAAGAACTGTAGATAATGACTATGGTAAGATCAACAATGTTTGAAAGGGTTAAATTCAGCTGTTCTGATCTCGATAACTGCAGAGAAAGAAGACTTCTTTAACTAAACGCAGAAAAAGGACATGTACAGTAGCTAGTCCTTCGCGTCCTAGCCACCTTTCCAAGTATCCGTTGAGCTTTAGCCAAACAAAAATATTTTTATTAAAAGGATGGTTTATCTGTTTAACTTATCGATTTAATAGTTCAAGTGGAGCATAAAGCCATGTGCTTCTATCCCATAGCAGAGTTGTTGGAGTAGAAATATGGGGGATTTTGTCTGAGTTTGTTTAATTAGTGTCTTTATTTCTGAGTAGCATTAAACTGAGGAACCATTTCCTTCAGACATTCACAATAAGAGCCTTTAACATAAAAATACTTCAATCTAAGCCTCAGATATTGTGTTTTCGCTTTTAATTAAAAGAGTTTAAAGTTCCCTTGAAGCTGAATCAGGGTTTGGCACATTTGTGGTTCAAAACAAAGTTCTACTTCCATCACATCTTGTCTGTTTCGCAGGTCCTGAAGGGTAAGTGGGCGTCCAGCTACATGCCTGCTAGCTTTGGATATTCCATGACAGGAAATACCGACATCGATCAAAATGGATATCCAGGTAAAAATAGAAAATAACAGAAACTCACACAAACATGTTATAAAGAGCCTCAGAAAAGAGCTAACATGCTGCTGGGAATAAAACCCAACTGTGATCTTGTCAAACAGATTTAATAGTTGGAGCATTTGGAGCAGACAAAGCCATTTTATACAGGTAATCCCATCTAAATCTAATTTTCTGTGTCCTGGTATGTGTGTGGTGCACATGTGTACGAATGGGTGGGTTTGTGTGTGTAGTGGGGGATGTAGTCCCCTGCTGTGGCTGTGTGATGCTTCTGACTAAAAGTGAGGAGTTTAATGAGCGAGGCCACCTCTGATATCAAAGAGCTACTGTTTTTCATTCACCTCACTCCTACTGGCTTTATAGAAGCTGAGGGCACGTTTGCTCCTAACTGCACACAGGAATATTCACTGCATACTTTATATTTACTCCTTAGTATAACAATACATTAACCTTTCCTAATCCAAGAAAATCTCTGTAAATACTGAACCTTAAACCTGTATTTATTGTAACAAAACTTCATGAACCTACTAGAGTTGGTCACCTTTAGTCAGCCATAAATATGTGGGAAGTGATTTGCCCTTTTCTGTTTTTCTGTGCATCAGAGCTCGTCCAGTAATCAATGTGAACGCTACTATAGAAATAACCCCCTCCATCATCAACTCAGAGGAAAAATCCTGCACCATTCCTGGTACCAGCACTGCTGTGTCATGGTGAGTGTTCCCCTTTCAGATGAGACGTCCTTTTTTATCCCGACACAGTATGATTTCTGATAAAAATAGATTTCTGTTCTTTTATGAGCTTTTGAAGGTAACTTTTGGCTGGTAGCACTGATTACTACTAAAGCTATCCATGATCCTTAAGTTCCTCATTTGCTTTCATATATTAAACTGAAACCAACAGATTTGTGTCTATTCAAACATTTAGATTTGTTCAGAATCTGCTTCTACTCTTATAAATCTGACTGATTTTACTTTATTTTTAGTTTTAAAGTGAAGTACTGTCTGGCTGCTGGCGGCGTTGGAGCTCCATCCTCTCTGAGTGAGTAAAACAGCTGCAGGACATGCTACTGATCGTAGCTGTCTGCTAGCCACCTGTGTGGCTACCACAGTAAAGAGTGGAAGGCTAACATTACCTGAGTTGGTTTTACTGGTTTAAATTTAGACAATGTCACACTGCATCACTTCCTCAAAGGTCTCTGGAGCCATTTATAGACTCAAAAGAAGAGAGATTGCTGGTCTTTCTCCGAACAGCAATAATTAAAGCTGAAGTCTGTAAGTTTTTAAAAATCACTTTTTTGTCATATTGGCTAAAACTGTCCCTATGCCCAGATAGCAGTACATGTGATATGTAACCTGTGAAAAAAACTGCTTCAATTGGTCCCGCCTACTGCCGGTATTTCAATCTGGAAAGAATAATTCGGGACGAGTCAAAACAACCAATCACAGCCAGAGGAGCGTCTGATGGAGTGTCAATCACAGCTCACATACGCTGAATCCCCCCCCCCCCCCCCCCCCCCCCCCCCACCCCCCCCCCCCCCTCTCACCGCTTAACCTGCCGCCCGGCTGCCACAGTCAGGAGGACGCGCGTGGAAGTCATGGCGGACCGACAGCCACCAGCGAAAGAGAAACTGCCATTACTGCCCCTGCCGACAACTGCTTACACAGCAAACTTCGGTATAACCAGCATCTTATATTTAGCTGCTTGGAGGTGAGTGTTATCGCTCTTACCGGTTCATACTCCATGTCGCGTACGCTGCTTGGATGCTTCTGGTCGCATGCGGTAGCCGCGCAGATGCTGTGAGAGGGGTGTGAGTGGGGCATGAGTGAAGCAGAGAGGGTGGGGGAGTGGCGTGAAACCTGCTTTTCTTCAAATTTTCAGTCGAAGTCTGCTCTCTTCTCAATGTTACAGACTGCAGCTTTAATCCTTGCAAGGAAGAACAGACACCGTCTTTGGCAATATTTTGTCTGTTCTGGTCAAACAACACATTTATCTATAATAATTTTTTTTCAAACCTGTCATTGTCCTGAATCAAACCAATAACCGTTGGGTCGTCTGCAAACATCAGGAGTTTTCACCGATGGGTCCACTAAAGTGCAGTTACTTATGTAAAGAGAGAAGCCAACTGTGTGGCTACCACAGTAAAGACTGGAAGGCTAACATTGCCTGGTGTAAATTTAGATAATGTCAGACTGCATCACTTCCTCAAAGGTCTCTAGAGCCATTTATAGATGAGCTATCTGTTAAAAAAACAAACGTGTTTGGCTTTTGATCATTATCTTGAGCTAACCTGAAATCAAAATCAAATAGGAAAATAATGAACGACTGCTTAAAGTGACAGTAAAGCAGTCTGAGAAACACATTGTTCTAATATGCTATTTGTATAAAGCTTCAGTAGTATAGCTCTGCAGCTATTGCTAGCACAGCTCTCCATCTAGGTTAGCATATCCTGGCAGCAGCCGCTCAAACAAAAACCTTCTTGTGATTCATACCTGTTTATCAATTTCAATGCGTTTTGGCTCAAACTGAAAACTTAATGTTACTCGTTGCGGTTTTTCGTTGGATAGGGCTAATGCTAGTGCTACAAGACCTAGCATACATAATTTATTCAGAATGCATTGCAGCCCAATGGCAACATCCATGCGAAAATGTTTTATCATTAAAACAAAACTACTTTCAGTATTTGTGCCAAAACTAATAATTAACATCAAATTTTTATGGCCACTTTGTGGTTCACACAGCCATGAGGGAGACTGCAAGTAGCATTAATCCCAAGAGCTTCTTTGAGTGGATACACTGGACATGAATGAATCTACTTTTCAGTTGTTTTTTTCCCCCATTTGACCGAAGAGCTGAGTCTAACCTCCTGCTGGCAAGCTCTGTGGCCACTGTCCCCCACCACTGCATGTCTGATAACGGCATTGCGCTGGGTGAGTTTTTTACTAATGTCAACAACACAGATGAAATCTGTGAAGTAAATAAAGGAGAGCAACATGGACGGGAGACAGAGCATACTCTAACGGTGCCTGAAAACTGCCGACGAATCTCCTCTTCTCAGTGGATCATAAGGAGCTCACAAATCTCTCTATCTTGCTAGTGCTGTGCCATGTTTCGCAAATACAAGAAGAGTTGTTTGGGCTTGTTATTTAACACATGAGACCGGCGCGATGTTGTGACGTGCTTACACTGCCCTTAAAGTCATCAAGTAATTTAGAGTTTGAAGCTAGGTCTGCTGTTCCCACAGCATGCCGGTCAGATATGAGGCAATTTTAATGCGGGTTGCTTGCCCAGTCGTTTGACCTGGCTAGACATGTGTCAGTGAGCTGTTCCCACTGCCACTGATTGTTCTGATTGTTCCTGGGTTTAAACTGGTCTTTCAGGAAATGGGTATTTGTGTCAGCAAACAGATGCAGCTGAACATACTGGTACCAACAATTGTTACTATGGAAAAAGTGATTTGTCTTTTTAGATATTAATCCATAAAATCTTCCCACTGGGGTAGCTCTGGGGGGCAGACTGCTTACTTTAAGAACCACTCCCTGATTTAAAGCTTAGAACCAGCAGAATGTATTTAACATTAATGTCTATCAATGACACCAGCTGTTGTTTAAATCGGACAGGTCATTCTGATGCCATTGCTACCATTTCATTCCTCCACTACCCAGAATCAGGCTACATCAGTAACTATTGCAGCGCCTTTTTGTGGATGCTTGAAAATATGTGGATATTCTTTCTCTGCACCATTTTTTTATGTGATGACCACCGCATTCTTAACTAACTTCCAAGAGTCTCTAAAATAATTATGTTCTGGATTGATTTTGACTTGGTAATTCAGTCTGTGAACGGAATCTTACCAGTGAAAATGCTAACATAAAAGTTAAATGTGAAAAGTGGCCCACCTCAGGTTTTAAACCCAACAGTGTCAATTTTGTTTTCATTCCAATCAAGAAAACAATTTTTTTTTTAAACTCCTTTCTTAAGCCAAACAGCTTGCAGCAACATATAGGGGAGAAGGCCTTACTCTGCTATCCACTTTATTTGATCCCGTTTAATTTCATGTGTGAGTAATAGACTGACGGCATGTGATTCCCTCTCATGTGGGCTTTTATTTCCTCCCCCAGGTTTTAGTGTGGACCTCACTCTGGATCGCCTGAAGCAGAAGGAGGCAACCAAACGCACGCTCTTCCTGTTCAGTCAGAAGTTTCAGTACTCTAAAAATACGACGGTGATCAGCAACAAACTCGCCTGTGAGGAGCAGGACGTCTTTTTAAGGGTGAGAAAGAGTATTAAACCCCAATGAATTTATTTTCCTCAATTTGTGGTCATGAAGTTTTCTAAACACTGCAGAAGGCAATGTAGGTTTATTTCTACAGCTCATTAGTGTTCATCTCTCTTTCCTTGCATCCATGATATTTATAGTGCACTTTAGGTCGCCGATCTCCAAATGCCACAACAAAAATAAGAAATGAAGTAATGAAAATAACTTAGTTGAAACTCCATAATGCCTTGTCAAGAAGTGCTAAAAAAAAAAGACGCAAAAGTGAGCTTCAGATTAGTAAAAAGTGCTTGGCAGATGGTAAATATTTACATTTTTATTACCTCATCTTTGAATTTGCTCACTTTGGTCATTAAAATAGGATTTTGAAGAAGGCAAACATGCAGACAAAGGCTTACAAACAATATCTGCTGATTACAAAAGCAAAACTGTGCCTTTTACAGTTTTTGTGCGTTTAAACACATTTGCACATTTTAGGAGACGTAAACCTTCTAAAGATCAGGTCAATAGTGTTTCAATAATTTTCGGAGGTGACTTTCTACCATCAGTTTTCTTCTTTTAACCCCAGCCTCCCTTCTCCTCCTCCACTTTGTTCCCAAGGAAATGTAGCTGTTTAACCTTTTATTTGCACAGCTTTTCAAGGGACTGATGCCTTATTAGGGCAGAGAGAGAGAGTGAGATATTATTACAGGATTATGACATCAATGTTTGGCTACGTAAAGTGCCTTGAATTACTATTCATACTCCTCTAGTTTTACCAGAAGTAGGATATTATTTTTAAAGTTGCAAAAAAGTAGATTTTTTTTTCTTTTTTACCAATTGAAAAGTCTCAGATGTTAGCTTTTAGTTCACTCGACTCTCATCAACTATTTATTAAATCATATAACATGTCTTTTAAAGCCCCATGATTCCACTTTTTTATTTTTGCACATATTTATAATCTATTTGCTTTTTACAATGAAAGTTGCAGATAGGATAGGATGAGGATTCCCTTCATATACTGTTCAATTTTTGTGCAATCTTATGAAAGTATTTTGTCACGCACCATACGGCATGAAATCATTAATCCTTGGCAAAACATCAAGTTCGACGCACTTTGTGCATCACTATTTGCTCTTTTGGCCTACATCAATAAGGAACTTTATCTGTGCACCAGATCTGGGAGTGCTGCTAGACATCGAAACAGATTTGAAAAAAGAAGGATTTGGAAGCGGTTGTCACTGGTGAAAGTGACTAATTTAGGATGATCGTTTACAGATATTTGAAGGTTACGTATAATATATCACCTGTATATTACATACCTGCTGGATTACACAGTCAATTAAAGAAACATAATTAGCTGCATTTTAAATCCAACATCTTCCCAAAGACAACCCAAAACAAAATAAACCCTATAATCTTCAAATAATAAATACAAATTCTGTAGCATGGATATATTTAATTAAGCACAATCTTCCTTAAATTGAAATATATTTAATATTATGCACTTACAAATTGGATAATACAGTTATTTTTCTTTTTGTAAACTGAGATAATCTTTTTCCATCAGCAAATATACATAAATTCTCAAATCAAGGGACAATAAAATTACTTTTTGCAGTTCATTGGCTTCAAGCAGTATAAAGGCTCTCTGGTTTATTGCCATGTAATGTAACAAATGCACCTGTTTGCTGTCAGGATTGATGCACCTTGTTACTGTTTTTATTAATATTAGCTACTACATGACTGGTTCAGAAATCAAAAAAGTTTGTTACTTTTTTTTAATTTTTATTTATAAGGAATACTGTTTGAGAGTCTATCCTGCTACTATTCACAAAATTCTCCCCTTATAAAAGTTGTTTCAGTTTAGTGCTGCAGATGATTCTCCTTATTTATTAGCAGTTTCCATGGTTACTGCTATGATGTTCTGGCGGTTTTTTTGGAAATGTTTCTCTTTGGATCATAAAAATCCTGCATGTTGAAGTTGAACATCAGTCTTTTCTATTGGATATTAATATGGTGCATCTCAGGCAGCAGCTGCGTTTCTGTTGGCTGATAGATGTAGCTGGTAGCAGCCGTCACTCCATTAGATTGTCATTTTAAATATCAGAACCTGTCAGATCAGTTCATCACAGTTTATCTCTTAAAAGTAAATATTAGTAAATATTTTTTATATTAACCTCTTTTTTCCAAAATAAACATTTTAGACAGAACAAACAAGCACACAAATACAGGTTGCTCGTTAACTGTACTGGTGCAATATGAAAAATAAATGTTTGTGTTAAAACTACGTAAACTTACATGAGAAATGAAGCTGTACATCCACAAAATATAGGGTACTTTGTTTCATAAAGTGCATAAAAAGACATTTTTGTTTTTAAAAGCCCCTAAGGGGTTCAAACAATAGGCCCCCCCATTTCAACAAATGAGTTTTTTTTAGACTAATAGAGTTCTGCCTTTTAAGACAGGAAAGTATAGCAGTTAAAGTTTCTACTTGAGAAAATACTGAACCATAGAGATAAAAATAGCCCTGTGATTCAAATTATAAATTGTATTTGGAATAAAAATGAGAGAACTAGGGGTGCTAAAAAACACATCCTCCAAAGACAAATATTTACATGGGAATGTGGCAGATAATTAATTGACATATTACTGATATTGCTGGATTTTATTCTGCTTTACCTACATAAATTTCAGGATCTTCTTTGCTTTACCTTTGCCAGAAGATTTAAACTTTAAAAGCCTTGCCCTCATAATTTGCAAGTTAATTTATTTATAAAGAAAATATAAATGCTGCTTAAGCTAATTCAAATGAAATTAAAAGTAAAATAAGTAGCCAACCTTATCACTGTCTGTAACCTACTAACACGGTAAGGAAAGCATCAGATGAGCTACCTGAGAAACTAACGTTACATTTCCTCACTTTAAAACCAAACAAACATGGTCACTCATCCTGCTGATCAGCTCTCTTCACTGCCATCGAAGGCTCCAACGTGTTTCCTTTTCAGGTGCTGCGTCATAACAGTGGTGCTTCCGCGCCATGTTAATTTGTTTTTACAAAAGTTGCATGTTTCGACTTTCTTCACTTTACAAAGCGCAGGCTATTTTAATTATTGTGATCAATTTGCGCGTCAATCCCGGCGCATGCGCGCTTCATTTGCAGTCTGGACGCTGAGGATAAACTCCTCACTAAAATCCTGCGGCTCTGACTGCAGCGCTGAGAGGGACTCCTGTGGGAGAACGGGGTTGGGATGGGGGAGGCGCCCCACGGCAGAGTAGGAACGATGCATGCTTTCACGTAAGAGTCTCCATAAGCCGCCAGTGACACCGTAAAAAGTCGCCAGATTTATCGCTAGTCGCTTTTTAAAAAAATAGTCGCTGGAGGGGTCTGAAAAGTCTCTGAGTTGGCAACACTGCACCTGCGGCGCTGACTCGCTCCGCCATATTTTTTTTTCTTCCCCCGTTTCAGTCAAGTGGATGTGATGACGGCGGCGGCGGATGACGCATTAATCGCGCGACACAACTAATCGATGATTAAATTCGTTGCCAACGCTTTTAAAAGTCGATTTTTATCGATTCGTTGTTGCAGCCCTAATATAAACAAAAACATTGAATATTTCTGCTTTACTTGACTTCCCAGGTTTCTTAAGTCTGAAACTGCAGATCTAATTCCCTTCTCTTTGTCTTCCAGGATGATCGTGAGTTTCGGGATAAGATCACTCCCATCTCCGTGGTGATGGACTACAGTCTGGACTACCAGCTGGCTGCAGATCAAACCGGACTGCTGCCCATTATCAATAACCGGGTGCAGCAAAGCGTCAGCAGGCAGGTAAACTTAACGAGGGTGGGGCAGGGGGTGGGCTTTCTAGAACCTGGAAAGAACAGCACATATATGAGCATAGAGCTCCGGTGAAGCTCAGCGTTGGCTGTTAGTAAAGCTGGTTTCATTGGTCGCTTCCTAATTGATTAATTTCAATGTGTAGATAAAAGACTCCAAGTTATTCAGCCTCGAGGCAGATTAGCAGTAAACGGCTGATTTTCATCTTTTCTTAAACCTTTCTAGGGCAAGTTAGCATTTTTGATCACTTGCATACCCCTTACAAATAAATTCCCCCATCCCTCAGTGAGGTCTAGAAACACAAGATCTAGATCCAACCATTCAACAAAGATACTGCTATATGGCTGCACATCTTATTTTGGCATTTGACTAATTAGATGAGCCCTTGAATGATACATTGCTTACTGTAAATTAAGTTAAAAAAAAGTTATCAAGTTAAGAAAAAAGGTAAAAATGTAAATGCTCAGTGGAGCAGGGGTAGCACTGCTGCCTTGCAGCAAGAAGGTTTGGGTTTGATTCCTGGCCTGGGGTTTGCATGTTCTCCCTGTGCATGTGTGGGTTCTCTCCAGGTACTCCGGCTTCCTCCCACCATGCAAAAACATGACTGTTAGGTTAAATTAAAAGAAAACACCCATATGAGTTTTGTGTCATTTGGAGCTGTTCTGAAGATATTCCATTAGGTTATATCCATGTAACGTCTTCCTATGGGCAGAAGACTTGAAGGCACAAACTAAACTGCTCATTATTTATCATTTATGGTACGCCTCTAAGGTTATGTTGAACCAAAAAAATGTTTCTTTCACTCTCAGAATGTTTTCATGAATTTCTTTTGTTATTTTTCTTAATATATTCAAGAAGTTTGTATTTCTTATTACACAGACATTAATTTTTCCCATCAAAATATCCATATTTTTTTTATGTTACAAAGGTAATAAAGGTAATAAGGTCTTGTCCTGGATTCCAATAACACTATTGGCTTAAAACTTTGATTTTCAAAGTATTTCACTGAGTGCCCTTTAAAGGGTTAAACAGACCTGTTTTGTTGTCTCCCCCTGTCGTCTTGTGTTTCTCACATCCTGTTCTTGTAACTTTCTGTAAGGCTCACATTCTGCTGGATTGTGGGGATGACAACATCTGTAAACCTGACCTCAGGCTGTCGGTGGAGAGGTTGGTGGAACAGTCAATAAAAGCCATTAACAGACAGATAACAGTTATTAAAAGGTTGGAAGTTTTAAGCTTCTTGTCCTCTGATTGGCTGCAGCGACCGTGAACAGATCTACATCGGCGATGACAACGCTCTGACCCTAAAGGTGACCGCTGAGAATCAGGGCGAAGGGGCCTACGAGGCCGAGCTCTACGTCTACCCCCCTCAGCAGGCCGACTTTACCGGGGTTGTTCGCAGTCAGGTAAACATTTTATCCCTAAATCCACTTCACATTAAAAACAGGACAATTCGCTTTGGATTACACGCCCTAAATTTAGCATGAAGGAAGCTGTTGCTCCTGATCTGGTTTAGTGATAAACTAAACCTTCAGATCGGAACTTATCTTTTCTAGCAAACATTTTGGTCTCTTCTGATCTGCTGACAGGAAGTCAGTAGATAGGAGCAGAGCTGGCTGACCCATGGTTTATTTCAGCAGTTTACTGTCTGATGTTAGGCTTAATTATTTTATCAGTAAACATGTTTTTTAAATAATCAGTTTTTAATTAATATTAATAAAGTGACCATTGAACCATAGAAGCATGGATCAGATAATTCTCCTCTTCTGGTGAAATAAAGCTCTGCTGTTCTTCCTGTGCTTTCTGCAGGCCCTCTCCAGGCTCTCCTGCGCCTACAAGAGGGAGAATGAGACCAAGATGGTGGTGTGTGACCTTGGAAACCCCATGAAGGGAGGCACTAAGGTCAGTAAAGGGGAACTGAAGGTGGCCAACATTTTGCATTTGTAGAATCTAAAACCACAAGTTTACAGAGTAAAATATGAAAAGTGGCTAATTTGAAGCTGCAACTGAGCTTTGCTTTAGTAAAGCCCTTTATCATGTCCCCAAAGGGCTGCTCTTATCACAAATTTCCACAACTGACTGCTTTAAAAGCTTTTCTTAAAAAAAAAAAAAAAAAAAAAAAACATCAATAGTTTTCTGATTGGTTCTGAACTGCTTCTAATGACTCTGTTGGTCCCGCCTTTGAATTCCAGCTCCTTTCCAGACCCACATTCTGTGTAAACACAGCTAAGTCTGTCAGGCTAAGGAGAGATATTCCATGATCCTGAAATGTTTTATTTTTTGTTATGTTACAAACACAAACTTATTACGTATTGTCGGGATTATATTAAACAAAGAAACACAAATTTCAAAATTATCCTTTTTTAATAAATGTGTCCAATGATACGATCAAGTAAAATGATAAAATCAAACACAAACAGCATAAAAATAAAACAACAAGCCGGTCCCATCTAGGCGTAATCGTAGACGATGACAGACGAAGTGTGCTCCTGATGTGCAGTCTGCTCCGTAGCTTTGTTTTGGTCGCTGTAACCGCAGAAAATCCCGCTTCACAAAGATAGGATGTTATAGATAGGATGAGTCTTGACCTGAATTTACCTGTGTCAAGAGGCACAGATGCACCGACTGATGTAATTGGGAGAGAATACCGCAATTTTTTATATATTTCAAAATAAAACATCACTCAGACTCTGATCGTCAATAAATTGTATATATATATATATATATACATATATATACTAATTTTTAGTGCAGCCCGGTACCAAATTACCCACCTACTACCTGTCATGTCCCAATAAATCAGCCTGATGTTTGTGTTTGTAAAGTGACCAAATAAACTGCAGGGGGGGTGATTTCTTTTACAAGTCTCTTTCTTAGCGGTATCTTGTTTAAAACATTTTTTAATAATGAAAAATCTCTACCTGCTGTTTTCTAACATGTTTTTTTTTTTTTGTGTATCTCCTCCTGTTCTCTCATTGGACCCCTCCTGCTGCTTTCCGTGGTTTGATTGGTCAGATCGTAGCAGATTTGAGGTTCAGTGTTCACCAGCTGTCAGAGGAGGATACTTCAATCAAGTTTGACCTTCAGATAGTCAGGTAGGTGTTGTTGCCACCTCAGCGGAATCCACTCATTTGAACTCAAGTGAGTCCAGCTCCCCCTGCTGGCTGCAGGGGGAGAATGGTTTTATTTTATGAGGAGGAGTGACTATTGAAATGTTTTTCCAGCTGAAGGGTTGTTTTGCAATAAGGAAAAGTTATAGAAAAGAGAAAAATATGAGAAAAAAGCAGTGAAATTAAAATATTTTAGTTAGTTACATTAGTTTTTTTTTTATTTCCTCTGTAGTTTGATCCAGTTTACTATTTTATTTCTGAGATATTTTTAATAGTTATTGCAGATGTCTCCATATCAGGCAGATTATCCATCTTATGTGGAGTCTGACTTTTAACTGAGTGGCGAAAATATAACTATTGATGGATGTACTGCAGATAGATTAACTCTCTTGACTAAAGAAAGAGCAACATCTTTATCAGTAAAATGATTTTCTATCTACAGCCTGTTTATGAATGAATGAATGAAAGTTCATGTGTTTCCTCAGAGAACAGAACCAGAACTCCCACCCAAACACAACCCATCATGTAACTCCAGCAGTTAAAGCTAAGCTGTTTTCTCTTGAAAGTGAAAGAAGCAGCGAACACCCCGCCTCTGCCTGCATGTTTGCGCTTCTTTGGCAGAGAGCAGTGGGGGAGGGGGGAGGGATACAGAACTATGTTAATGAGAGGTTTCAGCTTTTTTGGTCACACTCCTCCTCAATTCTCTGGTACTTGCTGACTACAAGAAATGTTTACTCAACTTGCATTTTTCCAATAGTTTAACCAGCTCCCTAAAACGTTACTCGAGTGGGAAAAAAATTAAAACCATGATCATGTTAATTAAATCCAACATCAGTGAGCCTGAATTTGTCCTTTTTCATTTTAAAAGATCATTGATTTAATGAATAAATATATGAGTAAACTGCCCTAAATAAGTATTCACACCCCTTGACCTTTACCACATTTTCTCACATTACAGCTTCAAACTTTCTTTGGTGGAATGGAACATGAATAAGAAGAAAATGTTTTTACAAATAAAAATCTGTCGTTTTTTTTTTCCTCCTCGAGGAAATCCTTGCTAATGAAATTTAGCTGAAAGTAGAACTGCAGGTAGAGCTGAACATAGAGCTGTAGATAGAACTGAAAGTAGAACTGCAGGTAGAGCTGAACGTAGAGCTGTAGGTAGAACTGAACATAGAGCTGTAGGTAGAGCTGAACGTAGAGCTGTAGATAGAACTGAAAGTAGAACTGCAGGTAGAGCTGAACATAGAGCTGTAGGTAGAGCTGAACGTAGAGCTGTAGGTAGAACTGAAAGTAGAGCTGCAGGTAGAACTGCAGGTAGAGCTGAAAGTAGAACTGAAAGTAGAGCTGCAGGTAGAGCTGAAAGTAGAACGAAAGTTACTACCGTAACTACGGTTCTATGAATCCCGGATGACCGCCAGAGGCGGTGCTTCAAGCACTGAATGATCATTCTTGCGCATGCGCAGGTCGAGTATTAATGACAACAAAGTCAGCTGTGACCTGCCGGGGACCCACGTGACTCTATATAGTCACGTGGCACCCGGCAATCAATCCCTCAATCTTCTCGCGAAAGCAGAGATTCCGAGGGACCAAGCACTCTGGCGGTCATCCGGGATTCATAGAACCGTAGTTACGGTAGTAACTTTCGTTCTATTTCATCCCTACTGACCGCCAGAGGCGGTGCTTCAAGCACTGGATGACTCATATCAACAAGGTCACGAGGAATCAGCAACATTCAAGGAACAACGACTACACCACCCACCTAATGTGATGTAGAGGCATGCTGCTCGAGGATTCCCTGAAGCGGATGGGGCGCAGCCACATTCACCCTGTAGAACCGAGTAAAGGTACTAGGTGACTTCCAGGAGGCCGCACGACATATAACATCCAATGGCACCCCAGTCATAGCAGCAAACGATGTCGACATGCCCCTTGTAGAGTGGCATTTCACTCCCGCCGGCAGTGGCCGGTCCTGCAAGGCATAAGCCTTGGAGATCAAATCCACAACCCAGTGTGCAAGTCGCTGCTTAGAAAGTGCCTGACCTTTCCGTGAGCCAGCGTAGCAAACAAAAAGGCTATTTGTCTTTCGGAAGGATGCCGTGGCATTGATGTATGTCCCAAGGGCACGGACAGGACACAGTGGTTCAGAGGGACTTCCGGAGTCAAACCGGGCAAGATGGAGAGGCTGGGTGCTGCCTGCTGGCAGTGATACCTTAGGAATAAATGCTACATCAGCCCACAGTGTAACGCCTGAGCCATCAGGATTCCACCGGCAGCAGGGTTCGGCTATCGAGAGAGCCTGTAACTCCCCTACACGTTTTGCGGAAACCATAGCTAAAAGGAACGCAGTCTTCAGTGAGAGCCATTTGAGGTCCGCCGACGCCAGGGGCTCAAATGGGAGGGACCGAAGAGCCTCAAGCACAAGAGAAAGGTCCCACGCCGGTGCCACAGGGCGGTTGGGTGGGTGCAAACGCCGAGCACCTCTTAAAAACAGTACAACATCCTTGTCTCGGCCCACAGAACAACCATTCAGCCCAACATGCCAACAGGAAATGGCAGCCACATACACCTTTAAGGTAGATGGGGACCGTCCTTGATCCAGCAATGCCTGCAGGAAGGTCAGTATGTCAGAAACTGAGCACTGCACCGGGTCCTGCCCTCTATCACGGCACCAGGTCGCAAAGACCGTCCACTTGTTAGCATAGACAGCTCGCGTGGACGGCGCCCATGCATTAGCCATTGTATGCCCTATGGACCCAGTGTATCTTGAGAAGGTGGACCCCGGCCTTGCAGGGGCCAAATCCAGAGCTGGAGCCGGTCCGGTTCGGGGTGCAAGATCTGACCCCCCATCTGGGAAAGAAGGTCTCTCCTGGAGGGGAGACGCATTGGCGAGCCGGAGCTGAGCTCGCACAGTAGAGGAAACCAAGTCCTCGCTGGCCAGTAGGGGGCCACCAGCAGGACCCTGTGCCCCTCCTGACGTACCCTGAGGAGAGTCTGAAAAAGTAGGCTGAATGGCGGAAAGGCATAAAGGAGGGTCCTGGGCCAGTCGTGTGCCAGAGCATCGTGGCCCAGAGGGCTGCTGTTGTCCAACGAGAACCAAAGGGGACAGTGAAATGCGTCCCTTGAGGCAAAGAGGTCCACGTCCGCCCTGCCAAAGACCTTCCAGATGCACTCCACCACCTCTTGGTGAAGCTTCCACTCCCCTGGAAGCGGCTTCTGACGGGATAGAAAATCTGCTGGCACGTTCTCCGGCCCTGGGATGTAGGCTGCTCTGAGGCTGGCTATGCGTGGAGCTGCCCAGGTCAGAAGCCGTTGAGTCAAACACAACAGTTTCCTTGACCTCGTGCCCCCCTGGTGGTTGATGTGAAAGACCACTGTGGTGTTGTCTGACCTCACCAGCATGTGCTTCCCCCGCAAGCCTGGAAGAAAGCTCTGAAGAGCCAGAAGCACAGCCTGTAACTCCAGGACATTGATGTGTTCCCTGCCCTGCCGCTGGGACCATGTCCCCTGTGCCATTTGACCCCGCCAGGTTGCACCCCAGCCCGTGGAGGATGCATCTGTAAACACAACTTCCCGACGACACGGGAGGGAACCGAGCGGGACCCCTGTGGTCATAAACAACCTCACCCTCCATTGGGACAGAGACTGAAGACACTGAGGCCCCACCCGAAGTCTTCGGAGACGATGAGTGTTCCGTGTGGGATCCAGATTCAAGCTGTTCAACCACATCTGGAGGGGCCGCAATGACAGCAGCCCCAAGGGCACTACGGCGGACGCAGCTGTAAGCATGCCCAAGAGTCGAAGATACCGCACAAGAGGCAGCGCCATGCCGCGCCTGAATTCCGGGAGCACGCTCAATATACTGTCCACCCGCTGGGGTGACGGGCAAGCAGTCATTGAGATGGAATCCATGGCAATGCCCAGGAAGACAGTCTCCTGTGAGGGGGTCAGACTGCTTTTCTCCATGTTCACCTGCAAGCCCAAGCATCCCACATGATGGAGCACTAACCGAGTATCTCGAACCGCCTGGTCCCACGTCGCGGCACAAATGAGCCAGTCGTCCAGATATGGGAGGATCCTCAATCCCTGTGCCTGCAGAGGAGAGAGGACCGCTGCAACACATCGGGTGAACACCCTGGGGGACAGTGAAAGTCCGAACGGGAGGACCCTGAACTGGAAATGCCTCCCTTGAAAAGCAAAACGAAGAAACCGCCAATGGGGCGGAGCGATCGGAACGTGAAAATAAGCATCCCTGAGATCTATGGAAGTGAACCAATCGCCCGGGGAAATCGCCTGCAACACTTCCTTGGTGGTCAGCATATGAAAGGGCATGGCCTTCAAGTACACATTCAGGCCTCTGAGGTCCAAGACTGGACGCAGGCCCCCGGTCTTCTTCGGAACCAGAAAATACGTGGAATAAAAGCCCCCTGGATCCAGCAGGGGGTCCACAGGCACTATAGCACCCTTGGCCAGCAAGGTGCAGATTTCTTGGTTCAGTGCCTGTGCCTTCACCGGGTCGTGGATCACAGTCATCCTGACCCGGCCAGGGATAGGTGGCCGGCGGCGGAATTGAAGACGGTACCCCCGGGACAGGGTGGACAACACCCACAAGTCCGGGGTGTGGGCAGCCCAGAAGCTGAGCTGTCCCGGGGAAAAATAACCGACCGCCGGCCCTAAGGCATCATCTGCGGGTCCCCCGGCCCTTCGAAGGCCCGGGAGGACGCCGGCCAGACTGCGCGGCTCGAAAGGGATGAAAGGACCTCGTCCCAGCCTGGTCTCGAGCTCTGTTCCTCCGATCTAGAGCAGGTCCCCGGACCGATCTCTGACCTGGTAACAGACCCTGGGGTTCAGTGGGAGAAGGAGAAGGCACTAAGGACCTCCGTGAAGGACCCGCAGCTGCCCAGGTGCTTACTGGCTGGCGATCACGTCTGTGAAGCCCTGCCAGCTGTTGCCTCGTTCTAGAGGCCTGAGCCGTACGGTCCAAGGCGTCCAGTGCCGCTGAACCAAAAAGCTCCCCCGGGACCACAGGCAGGGCCCGGAGGGTCCTCCTACAAGGCTCAGTTAGTGGTGACTGCGCCAACCAGACCTGGCGGGGAGCATGAACCAGTGTGGAGAGTGTGCGTCCAAGTTCCCTCGTCATAAGAGCAAAGGCCTGCAGAGATGCATCAACCAGGCCTTGCGTGGCATGATCCAGCGGAACAGATTCCAAGGAGGAAGACAGGGCCAGCATAAGATGGGAGAGAGAGTTCCCAATCCGGCCCATGCGGGCCCCAGAGTCATAGGCCTTACAGAGAAGGTCGTCGGTAATACGGCACTGAGGACGCGGACAACGGGCATTGGGCCGCAAGGCCTCATCAGGCGGGATTATAAGAGAGGCAATGCCCGGTTCCACCGCTGGCATCTGCCCCAAGCCAACCTTGGGTGCCTCCTGCATAGCTGCCAGGACCCTGCCATCCGTCGTCAGACGTGAAAACGCCTTGGTGTCTGACCAGCAAGCATGCAGTTCCCGCACATACTCCGCCGAGGGAGGAACCACAAAGGCAGTCTCTGACCTACTGCGCCTAAAGAAGGCGCTGGAAGCCGCAGGCTGGGCCTGAGGAACACTAATCTGTAAACGGGCAAGAGCCGTTCGAATAGCGGATGTCACAGACTCCCCCGTATCCTCCTGGGAGGCAATGGAGTCCGACCCAGAGGCCCCGGAGCCCAGCTCCGGAAGGTCCTCACAGAAATGGGTGCCAGAGGCCGCCACAGAAACAGCATCGTCGTCATTGACTGACGTTTCATCCTGCTCGGTAGGGAGAGCCGTGCCTCGATCACCAGCAGTCTGAAAGGACTGGAGGAGGGCTTTCATTTGGGCCAGCTCAGTAGTGAGATGATCCACTCTGGTGGACAACCTCCCTGCATCGGTCCGTCTAGCACGCTTCGTCGGTACCGAAGGTGCAGCCACAGTAGATCGTTTGCACACCGCTTTCTCCATCGGCAAACGAGCACGCGGCGAAGCGCTCGCCCAGTCGGTAGGCTGCTCCAGTGCAGCCAACCGATCCAGTCTGACCGACCGGGGCATGACGCGACAGTTGGGGCAAGCGTCATCTGACAGCGCCTCCTGGAGATGTTCCACACCGAGGCAGGAGGGACACAAGTCATGCCCGTCATCCGGCTGAAGTGGAGCCAGACAGGTCGAGCAACATAAATTATCCAGCATCATACTGCTGAAAGGCGTGATCAGCCTGCTACCAAGGACAAGTCAACACGAGCAGGAAACGCTACTGGCGACTCGTTGTAGGAAAACCCCCGCAGAGATTCCAAACTCAGCACGAGCAGAGACGCCACTGGTGAGTTTAGGCAAACAAACTATAGAAGAACCCAACGCGAGCAGAAACGCTACTGGTGGGCTTAGGCAAACAAACTGAAAACAACTCAGCGCGAGCAGAAACGCCACTGGTGAGTGTAGATAAACAAACTATAGAAGAACCCAACGCGAGCAGAAACGCTACTGGTGGGCTTAGGCAAACAAACTGAAAACAACTCAGCGCGAGCAGAAACGCCACTGGTGAGTGTAGATAAACAAACTATAGAAGAACCCAACGCGAGCAGAAACGCTACTGGTGGGCTTAGGCAAACAAACTGTAAACAACTCAGCGCGAGCAGAAACGCTACCGTGAGTCAAAAGAGCCACAAAATTAACGTGGCAAATCAAAGCGAACAGTAAACTACTGCTGAGAAAAGAACGAAAACTTACCAGTCACCGCAGATCTGGTAAGGTGAAAGCAGCTTGTGCAGCCCCTGGAGGGCGAGACTTACCCGCAGCTCCGACCAAACCCGGTCACGGGGCTACCAGCAACAAGCAGCCAGGAAACTAGTGGTATACACAGAAGCAACCAGCTTCACACGACCACACTCCGGTACTCAACACACCTGCGCGCGAGAAGAACAAAAGGGATTGATTGCCGGGTGCCACGGGACTATATAGAGTCACGTGGCACCCGGCAGGTCACAGCTGACTTTGTTGTCATTAATACTCGACCTGCGCATGCGCAAGAATGATCATTCAGTGCTTGAAGCACCGCCTCTGGCGGTCAGTAGGGATGAAATAGAACTGAAAGTAGAGCTGCAGGTAGAGCTGAACATAGAGCTGTAGGTAGAACTGAAAGTAGAGCTGTAGGTAGAGCTGAACGTAGAACTGAAAGTAGAGCTGCAGGTAGAGCTGAAAGTAGAACTGAAAGTAGAACTGCAGGTAGAGCTGAAAGTAGAACTGAAAGTAGAGCTGCAGGTAGAGCTGAACATAGAGCTGTTGGTAGAACTGAAAGTAGAGCTGCAGGTAGAGCTGAACATAGAGCTGTTGGTAGAACTGAAAGTAGAACTGCAGGTAGAGCTGAACGTAGAGCTGCAGGTAGAACTGAAAGTAGAACTGCAGGTAGAGCTGAACATAGAGCTGTAGGTAGAACTGAAAGTAGAGCTGTAGGTAGAGCTGAACATAGAGCTGCAGGTAGAACTGAAAGTAGAACTGAAAGTAGAGCTGCAGCCTCTGATTGCTCAAATCTACATCCGCTCTACACTATGCGTATTTGCTGTTCGGTACCTTCATGATTCATTACTTTGTTTTCTTCTTTCTGTCACAAACAATTTAGTGTGAAATGTAGTTAAATGACAGCAGTCAGTAGAAGGTCATATTAATAATTAGTAAGGTAAATAGTTTGTCTTTAGCAGATGTCGACCGAACCTTTGCTGATTAGAACATGGGAGAGAAATCTCTGAAAAGACAGTTATTATACTAAGGAGCCATACAGTAAAGCTCATCAAAAAAAAAAGTTCAATACCTTCTAAATAACCTTTGAACGGATCTGAATTGATATTTTATTAATGAAACTCTTAGTGAAGTACACTAGTAACTCTAGTGAAAACTTATTGGCTGGTATTTTCTGTTTTTCTCTTTTATTAATCTTTAAGTAGGAGCTCCAACCCCTCGGTTTAACTAGAGGTAGAAGCCGCCGTACATTCAGGGTTTAGTCTTTAAGGCGGAAAATCCTCCTTCCAATCACCCTAATCTTTAGCTTCCCCCAGTGATTTGGGTCAGGACTCTGGCTGCTTCCCTTCAAAGCCTTTATGTTACTCCTGTCAGAAGAACTATGTTGGTCAAATGAGAAGATGAATTAAAAATGGATCTTCCAGCACAGAGAAGGTGCACGTTATTCATTTAATCATTGATTGAATTTGATTGTTTTTCAGCTCTAACCAGTTTCAAAACACAAGTCCTCGAGTCTCCAAGGTCACCCAACTGGCTATCCTCTCCAAAGTCTCCATCAGAGGGTAATGGACACATTTAACCCATGCAGACATGGAGTGTTATTAGCTTTATTCTAACCAGTTTCAGCTTTATTCTGTACCGGATAAACCTGTCAGGGTGACACATTAATGCTGGTTTCCTTTCTTTTTATGATGTTTATATATATCTTCATATTGTCTTTATTTTTAATGTCTAAATGTTTGGAGTAGAGCAGCAACATTATAATAATTAATTATATAATAAATAATAACATTACAGCGGTCTGGATTTGTATCCATGGAAACTGTGTGTTGTCCTCCCAGGTCATCGTCTCCCACTCAGGTCCTGCTGCCGATCGCCAACTGGAAACCAAAGAACCCTCCGGTGGTTGGAGACGACATCGGACCTCTGATTGTACACGTTTATGAGGTAGAAATGCCAGAGAATACAGTTGCTTATATGCTTCCTTTTATCCGTTTCTGCTTTATAACTCAGAGTTTTCAGCTTTAAATGCTCAGAAACACCTTTTTTAATCCTGGGAAAGGAAGCAGGACCAGAAACTGATCATCACAGTTCTAGTGGACGACAGCGTGAACCTTTTTATTTATGTGCTATTGTTTTTCATGCAGCCAGTTGAACAGAATATATCAGGCTCAGACTGGTAATCTGTGATACTGGGCATTTGCCCGGTGGGCCGTTCCTAATTTCAGCGTGTGAGCGCCGGCCCTCCTTAAATCATACCGGCCCCAACACTTACACTCCCACCGAAGCTCCTACCTGTGACAGAAAATAACTCAAGGAGATGAAGAAGTAATCCAATGTTAACTACCTAAATGATGCATGCGGTATCTATAGCCCTTCCTTGTCATGCACATCCTTGATGGTTGGCATATGGTGTCATTTTCTATTTCTTCAAACTAAAATCCTTGCAACAAATTAAATTATAAAAAAAAAAATGTGTGAGTTTATTACACCTTAGTATTGGCTGCCTGTTGCATGTCAGAACTGATCTAATCAATACAGTTCCTCTGTCTGGGTATACAGTTATAATCTTCATTCTGGCAAAAATTTGGAAATTTAATGAAAGCAGTGTCCTTCAGCTAAGAACGAAGTGTTATTTTTTTGACAAGGCTGGAGTCATGGATGTCTAATCATCTGCTAACATGTATGATGTAAGACCTGATGACGTTGCAGACTGGAGATGTATAAAATGCCTGTTAATCAGGGCCACTTAATGAGAGATGAGCCTGGAGGTGAGCAGCTGCCATTCTGTAAACTCTAAGCAATTTCTCTGATCTGAGTAAGATTACAATTTCTATCAGAATCTGTTGTCATTTCTCCTGTTATTTAATACATATAAGTTATGAAGTGCTTTTTAAAGAGTTTGTCCCAAGTGATCTCTGTTCAGGGAAAAGAACCGGAGAGATAGAGCTTTAAGGTGCAGACACAAAGTCTGTCTTTAACAAAACTAAAATGCTTTCTTTAAACCAAACTAAGATGTTCCTCTTATATTTGGCGAATTTATGTTAGAATATTTTGCAAAAAATGTTGCAGTGCATGATGGGGCTTTGCATCTGTTTCCATTATTCCATTTCATTGCCCACATGCCTCCTAGACTCCCAGTGAATGCTTACACACCGCTGAGCTTTCATGTATTCATTGTTGAAGAACTCCCTGTCTGCCTCTGTATTGTATTGGTTTATGTTGGTGTTTTTACATCACTCGGGCTTACTTTGTTGACCTAGTATGTGTGCAAGTGTGGACATTACGCAGCAGCAGTCACTATCACGTCCGTGTTAATACAGAAACCAAAAGCACATTATAGAGGTCTTGGTCTATAAGTGGGCCGGTGTAGATGGAAAATTGCCAGGGTCGAAGATCGCTCCCAGTCCGAGCCTGGAATAGAGCAACCTTTACTCTTAGGGGCTTGATATCCCCACAGCAGGGTGTCACAGTGAGCCTGTTGCAGGTATGATGCAGATTATTTTGATTTATGCCCAATATTGAAGCATGGTCTGCGCTATGTTATTCCACGCCATAATGCAAGAGGGACAATCAAGAACTAGCTTTGGGTCTAGATACGGCCGAGGTGGTGAGGAAGTGGGGGCAAGTTTGTGCGAAAACGGAGGGACATGAGGGTGAAAAAGAGCGAGGATCAGGTGGAAAAAGGGTCCCAGCATTCTGAAAGCAGTCCCAGAATAATGGAAGCAGTTTGTTAAAAGGATTAACTAAAAATTCTTAATTAAATTTAGATTCTGACTGTATTGAGTGTATTTGCCCTCAATTTAAGTTGGTAAATGGGTTCAATAACAATGGGAAAGCTGTTTTGGCTTGAAATAATTCTTATTTTAAATGCAAATCATTTTATTCTATTGGCCAATTGTCCTTCAAGTTGTCCTGCTCAAAACTAATTAAAAACAAGACAAAATACACTTATGATTTACTTTGATTTTATTTTTGGTGGTGTTGCTTTTAGAGAGAATCTGTTGTTGGATCCACTTGTCTTTACTTTTATTGATCTGGAGCGTCTGCCTGACTGTAACAGTTCAAACAGAACATGACTGTTAGAGAAAACAGTCTTTAATAATGCGATGATGTAGCAAAGGCTGAGGCTGTGTCCGAATGTCCACCATAATAATTACATAGGGCACTATATAGTGGTTACACCATTTTAAATGAGAGTCCGCAATTTCCCACAATGCACCTTGAAAAGTAGTGATCATCCATGGTCACTCTATGAGCAGAAATATCCCAGAATGCTTTGCAAGAGCTCTCCTTGCATGGAATCAGATAATTTGTTGGCGGTGACAAAGATGGCACAGGGTACCGTACGGGGAGGCAGAGTAACGTGACCAACAGGAAGCAAAAATGTGTTATCATCTGCCCGAATGGTTAGTTAACTATAATGTCCACTATAGAGTCCCCGTTCTATATAGAGATTTAGGGATTTAGGGGTTGGAAAGAAAGAGAAATAAAGAAAGAAGAACTTAATTGATCTCACAATGGAGAAATGAACTCTCTGCATTTAACCCATCCCCCTGGGTAGCAGTGGGCTGCCACTGTGCGGTGCCCAGGGAGCAGTGTGGAGTTAAGGGCTTTGCTCAGGGACTCAGAGAGCCGGCTGTGGGGATCAAACGGTGTACTCGCAACCTTCTCAGAGGACAAGCGAACTGTTCTAACCACTAGGCCAACACTATCCCATAAACGTTAGGACAGACGTTCAGACAGCCAGTTCATCCAGTGTGGGATGATGTCAGCCAACCTTCCTACGGGTCAAGATGATGACCTTCTTAACTGTACAGCTGATGAACTGAACAGAGATGCATTAGATCAGTCATTCTGAAACAGTGGTAGAGTGCCCCCTGGTGGTACGCAGGGACTTAATGGCATTTTTAATAAACCTTCAAGGTATTGTGGAGCATTTTTACTAATTTTTTTTTAATGACCTGCCCTCTCCACTTTTAAAGAAATATGCTCATGCACAACCCTGTACCCGCTCGTAAGAGGGAACACCTATTAAACGCGTGCAAAAGCATACAGGAGCCCATTTCTCCTCGTGCACGCTCAGTTAAAAGTTGCTGTTTGCATCAGTCATACAAGCTCACTTCCCAAAAGATTTCCAATTTTTCCACCATGTCAGACTCACCACCGATAAGTGAAAATGCGGAAGAGCACGTAGGACGGCCTTAGGTAAACATATCACCAGAATGATTGACAATTATCATCACTTATTTTGATGATCCACACAGAAAAACAACATCCTCCTCTATACCTTTAAGTTTTGTTATTCTAGATTTGCGATTATTCAAAGAAATAAAAAAAAGGTTTTCTAATGTGTTTTGTTCTGATTTGGCAGCATTTCAACATATGTACATTTATTTTAACACAATTTACTATTTTTAACATAATTTCTATTTTTGCTAAGAATTACATCTGCCTTCAGCGGGCGTGCCTCATCTATTACTTTCTGCAGCAATTATCATGTTTGGCTTCAAATACTGCTGTGGAAAAAAAAAAAGATTTTTATTTATACTCAAAAGTAAAATATTTGTAGCTGTGGTAGAAAAAAAACTACATTTAAACTATACATAAACAGCTGTATCATCATTGCAAACTGTTTCGGTACCAAAATATACTTATATTGCTGTATTTTTTTGTATTATGGAGGTGCTTGAAGATCCCACATAAGTTTTAGGTGGTATTCATAGAAAAAGGCAGAGATCCACTACAGTAGATCATTATGCTCATTAGGTTAGGGTTATTTTAACTGAGCTCTGGACATTCTTCAGCAGCTCAGAGGTCTAAATGCATCAGACTCCAGTCCTCTGTCTCAAGGGAAGAAATCAGCCACTGTGTCCAAACTGAGGGTGTTTACTGTTTCTTCAGAAGTGATTTCTTTATTCATTTTCTAAATGTTGGTCATTTTTATGCTTTGCAGTGTTGTTTTGAATGAATCGTCTTATTTAATTTGCCTTTAAATGAACCATGCTTTGTTTCTTAAGGCTTTGGCCAACAAACCTGCACTTAATTAAATTGATAATAGACTAAAAAGAGGATTATATTTGAACGACACATCCTAACAGGGTTCTGTTCTTTCAGCTGCTGAACAACGGGCCCAGTACATTCAGCAAGGCTTCACTGTACGTGGACTGGCCCTATCGCTTTGGGAACGGCTCTCTGCTCTACATCACCAACTTTGAGACGGAGGGACCCATCAACTGCACCACAGACATGGAGATCAACCCACTCAATGTCTCCGTAAGACACACACAGAAAGTTAGAAATAAGAGCAGCTTACAGCGTCTGGCTTCATCTTTAAGAGTGTAATAGTAAAGTAATAGACAGATTTATGTCTTCCTACGAACAGGGGGGCATTTCAGTGAAAGGTCTTACATGTCGGTTCAAAAACGAAAGTTGGAAGATTAATTTCATAAATGTTTAAACTCATTTGTTTCTGTAGATTTTTACATTTATAACCTGCAACAACCAGGCGTCCTTTTTAAAAGAAATTTTTAATGCTTCACAGTAGTCATGGAAACAGGATGTTGAATACAGAAGTGTTTTGAGGAAGAGGAATACAGAATGTCTGTAAACTATAAATAGTCATTGATAAAGAATATGACTGCACTGAATGCTGTGTCTCAGCATGTAAATAGAAAGATGAGTGGAAGAAAAAGGTCTGTAAGCAGCATGAATAACTGCAGTCTAGGAGGAGTTTGTAGCAAAGCCTGTATTACCAAAATAAGGCCAAGAGGCTGTGCTTCAGGAGGCACAACATACAGATTAATCCAGGATAGCAGCTGCAGTATTCCTTCTGAAAATAAAATTATAATTTTATTTGAAAATAACAGTTGCAGAGTCTGGAGGAAGAGCGTAGAGACACAGAACACCTGTTGCTTAAGTCTGGTGTGAAGTTTCAATAGTCAGTGATGATTTAGATTAGGGGTCTTCAACTGAGGCAAAGGACCCCAAACCGATGGCGAGATGGAGCGGGGACCCCTAATTATATATATTGTATGAAATTGCGTTGCATCAAACTGGTCCTATAGTCACTCTATTACAGATGGAGTAATATAACTAAAGTAATCCCTCCCTGGGATTATTAAAGTATTTCTGATTCCTGGTTGATGGGACAGGTGTTATGAATGAAACGGTGCCCAGCTTTGAAAGAGCTCCTGTGTGTCGCTGAATGTGTGCATTGATGACTGAAAGACATCTTCTGCCTCCATTTATCTGTTCACTACAGTGTGTTTAATTCATGTTAATGTGGATTTAAAGACATTTCAATTAGTGGAAAAAATTGCAGTGGAGAATATAAACAAAAAGTCTAATCAACCAAAACTTTTGCGACCCCATGCAGTACCTCCGTTGACCCCCTAGGGGTCGCGAACCCCCTGTTAAAGTCCTCCAATTAGGGTATCAAGTCATCTGCTGGTTCCGGTCGGCTCTGTTTTAAGAAATCAGCAATCAATTCAGCCAAGTACCTGGAAATTGTAGAGACATCATGTTTTTCCTACTGCTGTCCGGCTGAATTCATTTTCCAGCAGGACTTGGTGCCATTTCCTAAAAGTATCTCAAAAAAGCTTCTGAATCTGTTTGTGCATCGCACATTTTAAATTGAATTACTGAAATAGATTAACTTATTGATGTTGATCTAAGTTATTGAGACTTAACTGTATATATTTATTAACCAAAGACATTAATGACAATCTGGATCTGTTCTGAATTTGAATTAAAATCACAGCTATAAGTTGAGTTTACAGAGCCAGCTGCTGACTGATACCGATAATAAGACCCCCTATTTTATTTTTTGTTTTTTGCAGAATCCGTTGACGACAAAGAAAAACACAACTGTCGTTCCGCCAAGGGAACGAGAGACGGAGGGACGTAATCCAGTTCGTGTGAGAAAGAGAGACTTGGAGGGCAGAGAAGCACAAAGTGACCTCCAGACACTGGTATGAAAACTCTGATATGTTAAAGCACATTTTACACATCATCTCCTGTATTTTTCTTTCACCATTGTTTCCAAAAGGACTATTCTTATTGCGTCTTGACAAAATGAGAACTAAAAGGAGACCTTTTCATTTTTTGCTGTCATTCTGTTTCCTGAATGTTTATTTAATTCCGGATTATAATTTGAACGAGTCTTCATCTCTGTTTGTTTAGGACTGCGGCACAGCAGAATGTTTGAGGCTGAGATGTCAGGTCGGTCGTCTGGAGAGGACAAAGAACGCCATACTGTTCATCTACTCCCGACTCGACGTCAATAACTTCCTGAGGGTAAAATAATAAAAATAAAGCTAATTCTAATGCTGCTTGTTACATCCAATATCACAATGCCGCTTCATTGTTCTTCATTTGCTTTCCTTTTTCTGCCCAGGCTGAGAATCAGAATCGTTCTTATTTGGTCCGTTCTACAGCCTCCTTTAATGTCATAGAGATGCCATATAAGAATCTGAAGACAGAGCTGCCGTCCAATTCTACCACCGTGAGTTCAGTATAAACAATCAGTCGTCAGCATACAGTTTAACAGCAGGGGAATTTTTGTGATTGAAATATCTCTGCTACGATAGAGGTATAAGGTTAAGTGGCCTTTTGAGCATCGACAGAATTTGCACAACAAAATAAATTATTTTAGATGAATAATTTCTGAATTTTAGTTTGTTTTCCTGTCATGGTACTTTAATATCTAACCGTTCCATCTTTAACTGTCAAAACCTGACAGAAACAAAGGGAACTGCACAACACTTTATTTCAATTCAGTTTATTTATATCTGCCAGTTCACACGTAATCACAAGGTATCTATAAGAGACAGTACAGTCAGATTGGTTAAAAGTTTCTGTCTAGGAAAACCAGTTGGTTTCATCCAGTCTTTGAAGTGGAGATAAAAAAACTCCTATTTAACATGAATAAACCTCCAGCAGAACTAGAACCAGACTCAGTGTGAGCAGCCATCTGCGGAGGCCGACTGGGGTTCAAAGAGACAGAAACAGACACAGAAAAAGAAGCAGACATACAAAAGTTAACTGTTATCTGGCTCCACGTCACAGCCTGACACAGCCTGGCAGACGAGCTCAGAGACAGTTCTCATTTCAAAAGATGAAAGAGAGTACATAAATTGTAAAGAGAGGTGTTAATGGCAGCAGCATAGCTGATATTCCGATCCACGACAAAGTTCCCGCCGAACAGGAACAGACCAGATAATGCTACTATGACAGGAAAAGGCAAAACATAAAGTTATGAGTGGAACCTAACAAATACTGCAGAATGAGAGAATATAGATAGACTGAAGCAGGATGAGGAAAAGTGGTCCCTATGTCCTCCAGCAGTCTAAACATATAGCAGCATAAATATAGAAAATAGCTAAAATAGCTGAGGTGTTTTAAATCAAAGTTAAAAACAGGTTTTTAACTTTGACTTAAAACAGCTCAGGCTTTTAGCACTTTTCCAGTCTTATGAGAGTTTGTTGCAGATCAGTGGAGCATAGGAACTAAATGCTGCTTCTCCATGCAGGGTTCTAGTTCTGGGTCTACAGAGTAGGCTTGATCTCGAAGACCTGAGTGGTCTTGATTGACTTTGGTAGAATCACAGTAGGGTCAAAGTGGAGCCGAACCTTAAACTGTTCATCGGTCAGAGATTTATTCCCTGCTTTTGTTTCTAGGTCAGCGTGTCGGTGACATGGGCTGACACCGCCCAACCAGTACCGGGCTGGGTGGTAGCTCTGGCCGTCCTCGCAGGACTGCTGCTGCTGGGGTTGCTCATTTTCATCATGTACAAGGTGAGACGGCTTTAAAGAAGGTTTTACTAAATGTGCTTCTTATCAGCATTCTAAACTTTAGTTTTTTTGCTACATTTCCACATCAGATTTTACAGTATAGCATTCAAAGGTAATTGATTTGCTAGAAATCAGGACTGGAAAACTTTACTGTATCGTTTCTAGAGTTATTTTATGAGTTCATTTTTATCATGGCTCAAATTTATTTTAGTTTCTTTGATTTGTGATGCCGATAATTTGCTATTCAAATGTTTTTCTAGGCTTCTACTTTTCTTTACGGCTGCTCCATTTCTTTTTTATGAGGCCCTTGAAGTTCTCTCGCTTTAATTTCTTCTGCTTTACCTACTTTAATTTTATACATGAAGAAAGGATTCTTTTAAAATGACTCAACATCTTTTTTTCCTTCTTTTTCAGTTGGGTTTCTTCA
The DNA here is from genome assembly GCF_016077235.1 of Cyprinodon tularosa. Taxonomy (NCBI): domain Eukaryota; kingdom Metazoa; phylum Chordata; class Actinopteri; order Cyprinodontiformes; family Cyprinodontidae; genus Cyprinodon; species Cyprinodon tularosa. Next base: position 171,460 of record NW_024039071.1, read on the forward strand.
AGAGAGTACGCCCCCCCCAGGAGGACTGCACCGAGAAGGAGCAGCTCCAGCCGGAGGAGAACGGAAACACAGACGCTTAGAGGCCGAGATGGAAAACAGAGAGAGAGAGAGTTTGGGAGAGAAGAATTCAGGGTAAACCAGCCTCAGAGAGAATCACTGTAATGACTGTTTGAGGGGCAGATAACGGTACTTGTTTGACTTCAACCCTTCTTTTGTTATTTTATATTTTTCTTTTGTTGAATCATGTTGCATTTGTGCCAAAAGAGAAGCTGAAAACACTGTTCATATATGAAATACTGGCTCAAGATCATTTCACCTCCACATTATGTGTGCAACCTGTATCCACAACACTGTAGCACTTATTTGATTATTCAGTGTTAAAACCTGTTGTGGTTGAGTTCCCTGCTCCATCGCTGTGCTCCTTAAATATTTGAACTATGTTTCAAATAGTCCCAACGTTATTTGTCCAAAGGCGTGATGCTTTTTGGAGTGGAGCACACAGGGTTCATCCCTCCAACACATTTGCACATTTCCTCTTTTTTTCCGTTTAGTAGCAAAATTAAATGGTTGATGAGCTGTTTGGATTGATGGGTTAGTGGTTCTTTAGTGCAGAGCTGCTGATGCATCAAAAATTTGTCATTTTTCTGGGTTATTATGACTTATGTGAGCTTAGTTCCAGCTGGATAGTAAAGCCCAGAGTCAGTGGCTGGATGGGAGGGAAACAACAGCAGGAAGAAGAATAAAAGTAGAACCAGTGTGAATAATAGTAAGAGCCAGCGCTAACTTCCATGTTTGAGTGGAGTCATTTAATTCATTAGGACCAAGACCAGCAATAAAAACAGCAATATGAATACAAACATTGGAGGTATCTAATTTAAGAGGCTTCAATATGAATTATTTTGTCAAATATCACAGCAATATTTTTCCTGTTACCTTTTCTGCTTTCTTTTGGTGAAAAGTTTCCAGGGTTTCCTCTCGTGTGTGTAAATGCATTTTTGTGCAATCGGTGATGGTGATTACAATAATGGGTCCAGCTGTTTTTAGCGCAATCGAGAAAGAGTTTTTATTGCAGTTAATCAAAGCGTTTTCCTTGACGTGTGCAACTGATCAGTGGTTAAACCCTGAACCCCAGGAGCCTGCTGTGACTGGGCTTAGAGGCAAACCTCAGTAAAAAGAGGAATTTAGTTATTTTTATGTGGAAAAAGTGTTCAGAACTGCAGATGAGGAAAAACCTAATTACCAATTACCCTGTAGATTAAATGTTGATGCGATAACGGAGGAAAGTCGATGCACTGCTCTATATCTGGGAGTTTAATAAGAGTTTTGTTGTATAATAAAGAAATAGCATAAAAATGTCCAACTAGGAGCAAATCAGTACCTATGAAGCTGTGGATGATAAGTAAAGTGATTTAGTTAAACTTCAATAATATAAAAATATATATGACCTTTTTATCATTATAAATCATGCAGCCAAGAAGGGAAGCACAAAATTGGCTTAAAAAATAAAATTTCTTAACTGAGCTTTTTGTATGATGAAAATTGTGCAACAAAGAAACAGTCATTTTTTTCTTTTTGATAAGCCCAGATTTAATGCAATAATAAATTGATGACACTTAAATAAACTCTTTAAATATGCAGCTGCTTCTCTAATGATTCCATTGTGCATCTATTCCGCTTAATACTACAAAATAAAAGCAATAAGTTTAATTATGGCATTTACTAGTGCTCTGATAAAACCAGCAGATGTGAAAGTGTGTGGAAAAATATACAATAATCCAAACTTTTTAGACAGTTTGTTTGTTAGACACCCATCTAATGAACAGTGCAATTTCATTTTTATGTCAATATTGACTTTCTTTATCTCACTCATTTAATACAGAGGCCTCTGTCCAAGGTGCTGAACACAATAAACACAAAAGGTATATTAAATAATCGGTAGGGTTTATAGATCAGAGATAGAATGTTTTGTTTTTTTTTACCCCAGCAGTGTTCTCACGTCGAGGGGTTTGATCAGTGGTCAGTTGTTACTTTCCTGCCATTTTCTGCACTGAGGCCTTTTTTTGTCCTTTTTTCTTATTTTTTCCTCAGATTTTATACTGGTGATTGGCAGCTTCACTATTAGCATAAAAACTCAGCCGGTTGCTATTGTATGTTTAATGAGTCCAGCAATGCTTGAGTGTGTGTGTGTGTTTGTAATGTATTTAAAAAAAAAGAACAAAAAAAAAAAGCTATTTGCCCATATTGGGTTTGCATATTTCGATAACTTCATTTCAGCGGCAGATGTTGGGCGAGCGCACTAAGAACGATGTAGCTTAGCCAGTTTATCCCCCACAGGCTGGATGTTAATAAAACATTTACACATCGAAGGTAAGCTGATCTCTGAAGCCTTTGTGGGTTTTTTCTTATACATAGAGCAAAGTCCTTCTAAATATTTCATTTTAGGCAAATCCAGTTTTATTTCTAAGCAGAAAAGCTGACTTTGCTGACTGATCCTCGCTTCTGACCAGACGGCTAACTTTAGAGGCCAGGACAGTTATAATCATTGTTTACAGGCCATGTTTGCTCACAGTAACTCCTTATAAAAAATAGAAACGATCTGCAGAGTGAAAAAAACTTAACATTTTAAATCAATCTTCATTTGGTGTAATGATTCAACAGGCCTGGATAGACTCTGTGTTACTGTAATGCAGAACTGTTGCTTTTTTTTCATCAGTTTTTTTTTTATCAGACGCTGAAAGGCATGACTCGTATATTGTAGGATAGAATAATAATAAATAGAAGAAAAATTGTGTTTTTTAAGGAGTTTGAATCTACTTCAGATTTACTCTTATAAACATGGGGTTAAAATGATACAGACAGGCTGTGTCGTGAACACATCACCGTTTGATTAAAGGTTTCTCAACCCAGTCCACCTTCTATGAACCTGAGCAAAAAAAAACCACTAACAGAAATAAAATCATTGAATCAAGGAGTCATTTCACTGCCTTTCAGAGCATTTAAATCGAACCCATGGAAATAAAATTTACAATTTTACTTAGTGGAGTTATGGTTAAGAACCATATTTTAATATAGAATAATCTAATCTGCAACTTTTTGGATTATACAGATTTTAACTCATTTTAAAGCCCTTCCACATCCTTAAGAACTGGGAAGCTGTCTTTACCACACTGTTGAGTTGTAGGTCAGCTTCGACATTTCCTGGTTTCATTAAATTAATCATAGACCCTCACTCAATCCAGAATATCTGAAAGCTGATGGAAAGTTGAAGCAAATTAGAAAAGTATTACATTTTGACATGAAAATTTGGTGGAAACCAGAGAAAGTCCTCAATAAATAAATTATTTTGACCTGTCTTTTTTTTGTTTTGTTTATTTTTAGACCTTGTTGGTACGTTCATTCAAGCCCATAAAGCTTGTTGTCTGTTTTATGAGGCGTTCATAGATTGGTCTACAGGGCAACCAATAAACTTCTTTCATTTAGTCACCATTTCTTCTTTATTCTAAGAGATTCACCATGGTTACCGATCACTCCATGTTAGCACGGCCTGTGTGAGACTGGTTCAGTTCAACTTGTAATATTAGCGACGCCGGGTGGTTCTGGTCTGAGCTGATCTTTGGTCAGAGGTATGTCGGTGGTTAACGATCGTTCTGCTCCGTGGTTTTATTTAGATGAAGTCACATCCTTTTTCCACCAGCTGGAGTCAAATCAGTTGACTGCATCACCTGCAGCTCCATCCATCACCTCACTTCCTAATTCAGGGTTTGACATTTCAACTTTAACACAGTTTAAGGTTTGGGTTAAAGAAAGATGTGTAGAAAATCAGGTCTTGTGAACCGACTGATTTGACTCCAGTCCTGCAGCCATGCATGTTGCTCTTCATGTTTAATACCACTCTGTTTTTCCTTTCTGCTATGAGTAAATATTGACTATTTTTGATGTATGTATTCTTACACTTTATAGAGAGTAAATATTAACAATTTTTAAAAGAGATGATTTCACTTTGGGCTGAAATAAACTGATTTGTTCACATTTTGTCTCTGTGTTGTTTTTTGAATGACCAACAGTTTTACAAGGAGTTTTCAAAATTCTGCCCTTCAAACATTTACTTTAAAGACAAATTTAAAAACGAAAGGTCCGGTCTGATGGACTAAATGCTCCCATGATGTAGATCTCCATAAAAAGACAGTTTGGGCGTTTGCTTCAAGTTGTTTATTTTGTTTGGTTACATCCCTCCACCTCCTGCGTCTCTTCAGCCTTTCAGGGTGCGTCTGTCAGCAGGAAGCTCAGGTCGCTGCCGGGATCGAACTCCACCGCAGGTTTCCCACTGAAACACATTCAGAGAACGAGTCCAGGTCACAGAATGAGTCGAGACTTATCTCAGGGTCTGTAAGGAGCTCTAACAATCAGTTTTATCTTAACAGTAGAACATATACAATAGAAAATACAACATCTTTAGAAAGACTTGCAGAAAAACATGCAGAAAAATAAAATATGAATAACTATAAATGTAATAACACTTTAAATTAGTTTATACTTATTTTTTTTCATTTGACAATGATGTATGGCTATAGAGGTTGATGCAGTTTTACTTAGAAAAGTAAAGAACCATGTAAGTAACTACAGCCTGCTCAGTGTTACTGACTTGTTTTCTAGGACAATACGGCTACGTTCACATTGCAGGTCTTGATGCTCAACACAGATTGTTTTTCGCAGAAACCTTTTTATTTATTTTTTTCTGAACACTAGTTCAGTGCAGCCAGTTAAAAACTTTTGGATATTTGTCTGATATAGTACCACATATGGAAGAGACATAAATCAGATTTTTTTGGGGGGGATGAAAAGATCAGGATTGGGCCGTTTTGACTGCCATGAAAAAGTTGGATATGAGTCACATCTGGATTAAAAAAAAAAAAAAATGAAACGCCTGCAGTGTGAACACGGCCTTATTGTAATTAATAAAAGAGAAATGCTTTTTTTGTTGTTCCTGATAAACAATCGTTTGTCTTTGTAAGTACAAAAACAAAACAAAAACTTTAAAAATAAATATCTTGCCTTCATGCGACAAGTGATGTATCATATTTTTTATATTGGGAGGAGGCCCGACTTTAATGTGAGTGTGCAGAGATACTTTGCTACCTCACAAACAAACACTGGGGGTTTCTTCCTGTTAAAAGGGAGTTTTTCCTCTCCTCTGTCGCTACAAGCATGCTTAGTGTGAGGGATTGTATTCGAGTCAGTGAGTCGATGCAATTAACCGGTTTTCCTTAGAAACTTTGTATCAATGTGACGATTGGCACTATATAAATAAAGTTAATTGAAATGACACAGAGACTCTGTGAGCGCAGCTGCCTTTTGTCTTTTGTATCTTGGGTTAGCATTAATCTCCATGTTTATCCCTGTAGATCCTGATCTACTGTAAACTCATGGTTTGTAACCGCTGCCTTACAGGGGTTTAAAGTTGTCTGTTAAGGTCCTGCTCTCTCTCGCTCCTACGCAGCCTTGATGAACCTCAGACGTGTCTCAGCATCTGCTGTATTATAAAGGTTCCTCTTTTCTAGTAATATTTGTGAAAAGCTCAAATATTTCTTTGACTTTGTTTTAGTCTTGTTAATTGTAAATCCCAGTAGTGCCTCTAAAGTTGTGGACAGACTGTGAGTACCTGGTGAAAAGTCGGGCCTTTGTGGTCCCTAACAGCGTGGCTTTGTTGCCCTCCACCAGCAGCATGGAGCCTTCCCTCAGCCCCTAAACACAACAGCAGAATTAAAGCAGGGCAGGATAATAAAAGCAGCCGATTGACCTCCTCTCCTGCTCCTCCGTCTCTCTCACCAGAACACTGGGAGTGTTGGGTTCTTCATGGTACTGGGTTATCCTTTGCTCCCTGGTCTCCTGCAGAAGAACACCAACAATGTCAAAGCACAAAGAGCGTTACTTTTTTGTTGTAAAAAAGAATTTTAAAAGTATTTTTATAAATACTATGTTTAATGATTCCTAACTTTAGATAATTTTTTAATTAAAATTTCTATTCTACCAATCAGAGGCCATAGTTAATTCATTGCTATATCTCTTAGTGGTGGTTTTGAGGTAGTACTGCCCTGCATGGTTTGGGTTTCTCCTTCTGCAGCTTGCAGGACGGTGGTCTGAGAACCATGATGGAAAACCATTGATGTAAAGAACAGCACAAGCATCCTATTTTTTTACTATTGTACTTCTACATATCGGCCTCTAGAGGGAGACATGGGCAAAGCTATGTTAAACTTTTTTTATTGGTTTATTAGCCTACATAATGCCAGGCTCTAAAAACAATGACTGTTAAATAAAGCACAACTGTGAAGGAAAAGATCCCCAGAATGCAGCCATGATTACAAGGATAGAACGATCCATCAGTGTTTGCTGCTCTACATACAGATCTCTACATAATTTTTATATTTTCCCTCAGATTCCTTATTGGATTTAGATCTGGGCTCTGATTGGACCATTCTAAGCTATAACTATGATTTTATCTGCTACCAAACCTTTACACTTGTTCTCCTGTTAGTGAAGCTCCAGCTCAGTCTCCAGTCTGTAAAAGCTTTTCCTTTAAATTACCTATTATACTTATAACAAAGGAATCCCCAAGTATTATGCTGCACCTCCATGCTTCACTATTAGATGGGTTTGCTGTGTCCCCCTATGCGTGTTTTGACACTCCGTAATTAGTCTGTTTCATGTCTCTGGAAACCAGCCTTTTCCTTTATTCAGGGAATCAGTTTAATTAATTTGAATTTAACTGTCAAAGAATATTTAGACAAATTTGCTTTAAAAACATCAGTAAAACTGAGACGATAGTCAAAAATTATCCAAATTATAAATGCATAAAGAAGATAAAATCAAAGATAAAATTACAATGATCCCAAGGAACATTCAGTAAAACATCTATCAACTTATCTTTCTACCAAAAGAGTTTATAAGACAGAGGTAGAGGATAAAAGAAGCAGGAATGAATCGTCTAATAGTATCGTCTAATTCAGGTAAAATCTGAATTAATTAAAATATTTTAAAATAGAACCACAATAAGATCCCAACAGAGCCAAACTCATTGACATCAGAAAAAATCACAATGTGTTAAAGAACATTTAGAAAAACATTGAAACATTTACAGGGAAATGTTCCTCAGTGATAAAACTTCAGATCCAATAATAACATAAAGACAATATTTAGCAGACTTTGCATCCTTTAATTCATTCCAGAGGTGATGACGGCAGAATAAAAGAACAGGAGGAAACATCCAAAGAGTCAAATCTCTGGCTGGCAGAACAATTGTTTGCAGATGCATTATTTTGGTTAAACTTGAACATAGTTACGTAATTATTATGTACTAAATTACCGAGCAGGAACCTTTGTATTCTCAGCTGTAAATCTGACACACAAGAAGCATCACAGGCATTGGTTCACTAGATGTATTTAAACTTTAAAACCAGCTAAGTTCAACTCAGGCTGCGTGAAAATGAAACGACTCCGTGATCAAACGGTTTCAAGCATCGGTTGAGAAGAAAAAGTGGCCTCAGTGGTTTATATGTTTTGAATACATTCATTGTTTTTTAATGTTGAATATCAGAAGGCAGTGATTTATGCTGAGATCTGCAGTCTGAGTTTTGTTTTTTATTTTATGTTTTTACTATATTCAATGGAAGGAATTGATGTTCACACTTATATACTTATATTTCAACCAATCAGATGGTGGAATTACCTAAAAAAAGGATATAAACTATAAATATTAGTGTTTCTGTTCACATGTTTTTTCGATGTGGTTATTCAAAAATGAAATTGTAAAAGTGGTTTATTTTGTTTACATATGTTTTTTGATTAAAATGTGAATAATAATTTTTACAGATTCTGTAATTAACCTGATTAAAAATTTCAATCATTTCCCACAAAACTAATTAGGATGATTCTAGAGGCAGCTTGCAGAATTGTTTTTTATTTAGGGGTACCAGGGTAAAGGAGGCAAAAACCAAAGGCAGGATGTTCCTTTGAGATTTTTTTACTCCCTGTAATTCAGGTGTTCTCATTTTACGGATGTTCCGAAGCACTAAAAGATGCTGAAGTCTGCTGTTGTGATGCGTTGAACTCAGACTCACCCCCATGTGGCGGCTGCTGGGGTCGTGGTCCAGGTAGTGTGGGTTGATGTTGAAAGGGACGAGGCCGATGGCGGAGAAGGTTGGAGGGAAAACGATGGGCATGTCATTGGTTGTGCTTATGCTGACGGTGGCCACATTGGTGCCGGCGCTGGAACCCATATACGGGACGCCGTCCTGGAAGGAAGGTTTGGAGAAAGTTACAAGGAACGCCTTGATTTGCATTCTCATTTACAACAAAGGGGTTAGATAGTGTCTCCGTCTTCTGTCAAACTGTTAAGATTCGGGGGGTTTTTGTGCTTCCGACCTCCATGACTCTCTTCCTGATCTCCGTCACTACGTTGTTGTCATAAAGGCTCTTGAGCAGCCGGAAAGTGTTGCCTCCCCCTACAAGCAGATGCAATCATTAGACATGCCCAAAGGCTCATGGCATGGCTAAGGTAGCCATTGCTAACATCCAGGAGGTAAATTAAACAATACCTGTTACGATAAAAATCAGTCAATAACTAGACTAATATAAAAACATTATCAGGACTTTTTCACTGTGCTGATGCCATAAGGAAAGTAACGATAATTTTGGGGGAAAATCACGGTAAAAATATGTTTAAAAAGCTTGAACTAATCTAAAACTCACCAATAAAAATCCCTTCAGCCTTTCGGACGGCTTCAACTGGGTCTGCCGCCTCATGGATGCCATCAACCTCATAACCTGCAGGAGCCACAAACAAATCAGCATTTCCAGCTCACTGCTGTTATTCCCTAAACAGTAAGTAATAAAACATCAGCGCCGTTTAGCTCTACCTAAAGTTTTGAACTTGTCCCTGGCAGTCTTGGTGTAGGCGTCTCTGTCATGGAGGGCATAGGGAACAAACAGCACCCTTTTCACATCCCTGAAAGAAACAGTCAACATATGTGATGGTTTATGTTATGTCATCGGCCATTCTAGCAGTGATGGCGCCCTAAGAGAGGCCCAAAAAACAAAACAATGAGGGATAGACAGTGCAGGTAAGCACAGCTCATCTCTGTTCCCTCTTTATGAAAAAAAAAGAAAAACAAACTTTACAGATCTTTCTCTGAGAATAATCTCTTATTGCCTCATCCAGCATATAAACCGTCCCACAGCCTTTATTGTTGCTTTTTATTTTCATTTAAAGGGAGTTCCCATTTCATTTTAATACAGGCATATAAAAATTATCTTTCTGTTCCAGTTTAAGAAATGTCACAGAGACTGATTGACACTTTAATCTGTAGCCATGTTGGGTTTTTTTATTTATTTAATTATTTTGAATAACTTCTCATAATCTGTCCCATTCAGATGTGGAAAATGTTTTAATTTGTGTGGCACTGATCTGCTCACCCTGTGCAGTGGGAGCCTCTCTACGCCAGTCAGTGTCACATGTCGTACGTAACACCGGTTTGACCCGGCCTTTAATGTACAGCAATACTGTTGGGGAGGGGGGCCTATTCTCTGGACATGTTTTAAAGGTACCCTTGTACTGGGAAAGTTGTGTTCTCCAAGATGAAAAAATCAACAAGAACACCACGTGAAATCATGATTCCTACAATCTGATAAATTGTTTTTATTAAGGCTGCTTAATAGAGTAAAGAGAATAGAGTGGAAGTTTTTACATCTTCAATCAACCTTTTCTGATGCGCTTGTAGCGAACCGTAATATTCAAATCAACTGATTAAATTCTGTAAAAAAGCTTTTTACTTTTGCTTAAGTTGATATTTGATTTTCTTTAGGAAATAAAGTAAACGGTAATGACCTGTATTTATATACCACTTTCTTCAAGTCAGGAGACTTGACCAAAGTGCTTTACACTGCGTTCAGTCACTCACTCACACACTGATGGTGGAAAGCTACATTGTAGCCACAGCTGCCCTGGGGCTCACTGACAGAAGCGAGGCTAACGTACACTGGTGCCCTCTGACCACTATCAGCAGGCAATGCAGGTGAAGTATCTTGCCGAAGGACACCACGACACTGAAAGCCTGAGCCGTGGGTCTGAACCGACAACTCTACGGTGCAGGTAAAACTCCTGCATCTGACACCACTGTCGCCCCACATGTACAGAGGTAAAATTTGCTTTAGATGGAAACGCTTTTGTGGAATGAGTTCTGATTTAACAAATATTTACCTAAAATTATTACAACTTGCAACAATTGCAACACATTCATTAAAAGCTCAGCTTATCTCTGATCTCTGGTCCACGTTAGTTTGCTACTTCTACTTCCTGTTTGTTTCAATTCAATTCAGTTAAATTCTATAGCCCCAATTCACAGCACATCATCTCAAGGCACTTTACAGAGATAATTCAACTAGATCATACAGTCAAACTGATTCAGAGTTTTCTATCTAAGGAAAACCAGTTGATTGAATGGACTCATTGACTCGAAGGCAATCCTTCACACTAAGGGCTGGTTATACTCCCGCTGTAGTGTGTCGCAGTGAGCTTGTCACAGGTTTGACGCAAATATTTTTGATTTTTGCCCAATATTGAAGCGTGGTCTGCGCTACGTTATTCCACACCACAAAGCAAAAGGGGAAAATCAGGAACTAGTTGTGGGTCTAGATACGGCCGAGGCAGTAGGGAAATGGAGGCAAGTTTGTGAGACAATGGAGGTACGTGAGGGTGAAAAAGAGTCCCAGCGTTTTCGCACACCTAGCTCTTCTAGCAGATCCATCTACACGAGTCGTTTTCCACAATTGGCGATCATACAAACAAAACAAGCCGGTAAGGTTCCAAAACATGAAATACACATAGTGTAGAGCGGATGTAGATTTGACCAATCTGAGGCCTCCTGTCACCTACAATTTGGGATAGGTGCACCAGAGTGTCTGCAGACGGGGACTTCTCTGCGTTCACCACGACACCTGGTTTCGAAATATAAAGCAGAATGCTTGTAGCGACAGTGGAGAGACTTGTTATAGCCAAGTCTAACATAAACATATGAGAATATTAAGCTTTGCATCGCCTGGTTAACTTGATGATTTTCCTTTTTCCTAACATTTCAAAACGGAGGTCTTCAACAGGTGATCTGGGAAACCCAGGGGATCCACGGGGGTACTGCATTTTTTATATTCCTCCCAATTTTTTCCACTAATTGAAATTTCTTTAAATCTACATTAACATGAATTCAACACACTGTAGTAAACAGATAAATGGAGGCAGAAGATGTCTTTCAGTCATCAATGCACACATTCAGCGACACACAGGAGCTCTTTCAAGCTGGGCACCGTTTCTTTCACAACACCTGTCCCATCAACCAGGAATCAGAATCAGAAATACTTTAATAATCCCAGGGAGAAATTACTTTCAATACATTACTCCATCTGCAATACAGTGACTATAGGACTAGTTTCACATAACACAATTTCATAATACATATATAATTAGGGTGTCCCCGCTCCATCTCGCCATCAGTTTGGGGGTCCTTGGCCTGGAAAACGTTGAAGACCCCTGTTTCATATAGATCGCGCTGCAGTATCCCTTGATCACCACAAGGGGATGCTAATGCACCCAAAATACAGATTTGCAAAGAAAAAATGTTAAACTGAGTAACTGTGCAAAATAATGCTGTAAATATACATTTAAGTTATTCTACATCGACTTAAAAGCCTCAAATATTTTTTTTTCTAATTCTATTAGAGAAGTGGAATTCAATGCTATATTTTATGAGCTTTTTATATAAGTTTGGGGGTCCTTGGCTTGGAAAACGTTAAAGACCAGTTGTTTTAAAGGTTTCTTAAAATGTGCATAACATTTAGATGGAAACACAACTAGTGGCTAATAGTTGTTTATTCCTCTCAGCGCCCCTTATGATATGCCACCCAGAGCAGAAAGTCACATCACCCCTGACTAAAATAATCTAGAAGCTAAGTAGGTAAAATCAGGCATAATTTATTAGCTGAACATTAGTTAATTTAAATGCAAACTTTTTGTATTTACTTATTTTTCCTCTTAACTTTCATTTTCTGCCTTCTTGATTGTTTCCTGTTGTCTGACTGACAGTTTCTTGTCCCATAAGGATTGAACCATTCTGTCTCCTGCAGGGGTTCCTGCTCTCAGACCTACTTCCCAAAGAAGCTGCAGATGTGCTGCTGGCAGTGGTCCAGATAGCCGCTGCCATGCAGAGTGGAGTTGGACACCAGCAGGAGTCTCCTCTTCATGTCTCCAGGCTCTCACACAAACACTGGTCCGAGCTGAGCTCTTTGGTTTGGTTGAGTCCAAAGTTCGGAGTCCGGCTGATTGTGCTGAGTGAGTCTGAAGGAGCAGGAAGCTCCTGTAAGCAGAGCTGGACTGACGTCACTTTCTGCTTCTGTCAGCAGCAGCAGGAGCTCCTACTGCTGGATAACATTAGTTTTTTTTTATTTTCCGTTTCCTTAATAAATGCTTGATATAGAACTTTTAAGATTAGAGTTTTGTTTGTTTCGGCTGCATCTTTGTTTATTTTTCCTTTTTCATAAAGGTTTTGTAGTTGTGTGTCATATTTTAAAAATAAAACAGTTTTAAGCTTATTTCTGTCACATGAGGAACGTAATTTGCTAATGGATATAGGTCTACTATAAAATCAAATCAAAACGGAAACACCTTACTCTTTAAGTCCTATCAAAATAAAAGCCCGGGTAATGCAAAATGAAGCATATAATAATTTAACCCTTTAAAACCAATGATTTCATATTTGATACATGAGTTTTTGGGATCATCAGTGTGATCTTGCTGATCTTAAAAACCCTGACTTACACACTCAGACACGTGAGCAGAAATGCCTAATGTTTTAAAATTGATGCAAATAAATTATCAAATTTTACTTATACAAAATGTATTTATATATTCTTTTGTTTCATTTTTCAAAGACCTCAATAACATCTCTAAATAAAAAAAATAAAATTTTCTGTCAGTTATTTCATGGTCCAGGCTTTAGGGGTTAAAACAGTGTATTGTGGAGAATATGGTAGGCTATATACAAATAAAGAAATCTGAAAATGTAACTATTCCTCTGCTTCTCTTCTTTTAACTGTTTTTTTGTTTGTTTGAAATATTACATGTTTTTCATTATCAAGTCTGCATAGTTCATCTACTCATGACAATAAAGCCTTCATATATAAACACATATTAATGTATCTTTACAAATTAAACATTAATGATGTTAATTATGTGAAAATACGCATCAGAATATTTGCTATTATAAATAAAAAAAGTATCAGAACCTTTAGATGAAAATTATTTTATTTTCTGTTGATATATAAAAATAGATTACAGCCTACGACACAAAGAAGTTAATGAAAATAATTTTTAAAAAGCATTGCAATACATTTAATGTATGAATAAACATAAAGAGTAGTTAACTTATAGATTTGACAGTAAATTAAAATAGTTATTCCAGAATCGGAGGAGGCTTTCCTTGAATTTCAAATAAGCCACAGAAAAAATGATAGAAATACACTCCTCTTCTGTTATTTCCCTTGCTAAAAATTAAAAGCAACATGTAAATAACACAATATAACTTGAACCAAATCAAGCTTCTGTGAAATCCAACTGTCCACTTAGGAAGCAACACAGATTGAAATCAATTTCACATGGCGTTGTGCAAATGGAACAAACAATAGGTGGGAATAATTGGGAATAAGCAGGACACATTCAGAAATAGTGGATCTGCAGGTGGGGAGCACAGACCACTTCTCAGGACCTTTGCTTTCTGGCTGATTTTTTGGTCCCTTTTGAATGCTGGTGGTGCTTTTACGGTAGCATGAGATGGATTCTACAACCAACAACAGTGGCTCAGGTATTGCAGCTCATCCAGGATAGCACATCAATGGGAGCTGTTGCAAGAAGGTTAGCTGTGTCTGTCTGTGTAGCATCCAGAGGCTGGAGGTGCCACCAGGGGACAGGACTGAACAGCAGGGGACATGGAGGTTTCCACAATGGTGGTCATACAAACAAATCAAGCCGGTAAGGAACCAAACAGGAAATATGCATAATGTAGAGCAGATGTAGATTTGATCAATCTGAGGCCTCCTGTCCGCGGTCACCTACAAATTTGGGGAGGTAAAGCAGAGTGTCTGCAGAGGGGGTGCATCCATCCATCCAGCCAGCCAGCCAGCCACCACCCACCCACCCACCCACGACAGGTTGCATCACAGACTGCCAAGGAGTTGGTGGATGCCTTAGTTCAGGTCTGAGAGGAATTATTTTGATTTGTTTTAAAGGCATTACATCAAAGTTTAATTTTGTGTGTGACTCCAAATCCAGGCTTCCATTGGTTAATAAAATGTAATTTCCGTTACAGATTTTTGTCTGATTTTGTTGTCAGCACATTCAGCTTTATACAAAACAAAATATTCAATGAAAACATGTAATCTAGGATGTTATTTAAGTGTTCCTTATTTTTTGAGAAGTGTTTTTTCTGACACAATAAATAACTGTAGTAAAACTAATTCCTAAATACTTTTATAAATTCTAAAGAGCTGAAGACTCCATCGTGGCGTTTTTGCTCTCGTCCATCCTTCATAGATCTGATTCAAATCAGATTTTTTTTATATATATTGTTTATATCTATTCAATGCATTTATTAACATATTTAGTTTTATCACAGGCATATTCCATATTTTAATAATTATGCTCTAAAATTGTTTGTCAGTAAATAAGTAAAGCACATCTAGGGTGTGATTAGATAAAAAACTTCTTTAGCATTGATTTATATCCTTTTGTACCAGATCTAGACTGAACTCCTTTTGTCATATTTAATGTTTTTAACAAGCCGTCCTGTTTATCCTTTCAGAGGAGGATTTGTTAAATATTGTTTAGAACATTACTGTGATTCTAACTATTCCTTTTTGTCAGTTGCATTATATTTTAAATTCAAATATAATGTCCAAATACTTCAAATAAGTAATTTTAATCCTTTTCACCACATATTAATATAATCTTAAATAACATTCTGTGACTTTAAACTGTCCTCCTGAAATGTAATAAAAGAAATCTACCTATTCCTATACTTCTAATTTTAAAAGATGTTTTTTTTTTTTTTGGGAAAAATTTCGTTCATTACTTTCATGTTTTTTGTGAAAGCAGAAAAAAGAAAAAAAAAAAAAAACACATATTTTTAACTATTGGAACTTAAATTGTTCTAAGATTCTGGAAAAACCCCAAATAGGAATTTAGAGATATAGCTTTTCCTTTTGTATGTATGTTAAAACAAATCAGATGAAAGTTTTGTTGCTAGATAAGGTTTTCCTTTTTGCCTTTTAGTCTAAAATGAGGAAATAGCAGCTTTAATAGCAGCTTGGTGATCTACGTGGAGCCAACATGTCAGCTGGGGCTCCTTCGCTCCATGTCACACATGTGGAGAAATGAAAGAGGCGGGGCCAAACCCCATCTGGATGAGAAACATCTGGACGTCTCCCTCTCTCTCTGCTCACATAGAGGCAGAACATGTAGACCTAACCACACAAAGACTGGATTCCTCCCACACAACATGGCTCGGTGCTGGACGCATTTGACCGAGCTCCTGGTCCTCCTGACAGCCGGTGAGTTCTGCCAGTTGGGAGCTTTTTATCTCTTTTCCTCTGAGTTATTTAAAGACAGCCAGGCTCGGGGGGCTGGATGAGGAGGGGGTCGCTTTGTTTTGGAAAGGGAACAGTTTCCCCTGCCTTTTATTTAATTAAAAGCATGAATAAAGTCAACTTTCTTCTTTTTTCAAATTTCATTCAATAAGCAGAATATTTAAAAATCGAAAAAGTAGGCCTCTGTTTACCTATTTTCAGTCAAGTTTAAAGTTAAAGTGTTGAAGAGTAAAAGTACAGCAGTCAGCATTATGTACTTGATCTGTTAACAGTAACATATTTAAAATTCAGGACTTGTAGGCTGGTTTACTTTTCTCTCCTAAATGATCTCTTTACTGGAGCAAAATCAAACATGTTTCCTTTAAAGCATTTCTGTTTAATTTATGCTTTATCACAGTCTTTGTTTTTTTCATCTTTTCCTGGGGCGTTACTCACTTTAAAGCTATATCAGAACATGAGATCTCACAATAGAAGGTCCACGAAGCTTTTCCTTATTTCTGTTTATAGCCTTCCGTGTCTAAAAGCAGTAGTTGCCCTCCTACAGATTATATCTGTTCTTGCTTGTTTCTCAAACTTCATTGTTGTGGTTATTCTGATAAAACTGTAGGAAAGAGTGGAAAGGAATGAAGATTCACAGGTATTATTAGAAAAACATGTCTTCAATATTTCAACTCAAAGAGTTTGATTTAGAAAAGGAAAGGCTGAGTTCATAAAAGAGGTAAGAAGGAACTGAATTTAATTCAATTTATTTCACTTCAGTTTATTTATATAGCTCCAATTCACATCACATGTCATCTCAAGGCAGTTTACAGTTCACCAGATCATACAATTAAATTAATTCAAAGTTTTCTATCTAAGGAAAACCAGTTGATTGCATTGACTTATTGTCTCGAATGCAATCCCTCACACTAAGCATGTTTGTAGTGACAGTGGAGAGAAAAAACTCTGTATTAACAGGAAGAAACCTCCAGCAGAACCAGGCTCCGTGTGAGCGGCCATTTGCCGAGGCTGACTGGGGGTTCAAGGACATAGGAGATACAAAAAGAAACTTTAAAAGGCGGCCTCGTCCAGGAAACACACAGCCAGGCAGACGAGGATGAAGAGAGCACATCCAGAGAAACAGGACTGCACTGAAAAACTAACTCCAACATCTATAAACCATGGTGTTGATGGCAGCAGCACAGCTGATATTTCTCTCCTGGACGGTGTCACAGCCAAACAGGAACAGCAAGGCAAAGCTACTATGAGAAAAAGCAGAGAGCATAACATAAGAGATGAACTAACAGATTCTGCAGAGTGGGAGAATAGAGATAGAATGATGAAAAAGGGGTCCCTATGTCCTCCAGCAGTCTAAGCTATAGATATACCAGCACAACTATAGAGATAGTTCAGGATAACCTGAGCCACTCCAACTATAAGCTTTATCAAAAGGGAAAGTTTTAAGCCTAGCCTTAAAAATAGACAGAGTGTAAAACTGGTAGTTGGTTCCACAGGAGAGGAGCCATTCTACTTTTAGAAATTCTAGGAACCACTAGTGAACCGGCAGATTGAGAGCAAAGTGCTCTATCAGGGACTTCAACGAGTAGGAGCTGTTGGTTCTGTCCAATCAGCTTTTATCCAAGTGCTCTAAACCTTGACTGCCATCTGTCAGGGCAAATGCCCATGAACTTTGGAAAGCAAGAAAAGAAAAACAAGATTTAATAATGTCCAGAACCTGAACAAGAACTGATTGGATAAAACTACATAATGTACGTTAATCATTCAATAATTTGTTGTAATTGAAGAGTTGTTATTGTCTTCGGATGAAAAAATGAATGAAAGTGCAGTAGATCTACTAACATTAAGGTGTGGGAATGATATAGTCAGACATGCAAAACCAGACTAAAAAAAAAGCTTTAAGTTGATCATTGAGTGAACCAGACCACTAGTTGTTTTCCTTTAGTGGCAATAAATTCCTCCAGGTTACAATAATGGACACTCGAACTTGTACACTGCTCTGTTCTTTGCAGATATATATATTTTTTATTCAGCTATATTGGGAAATCTCTTTTCTTTTCTCCCTCTACTTCTCCAGCAGTGTCTCCTGCAGTCTATGGATGAAAGGCAGAGTGCGCCCTGGACAGGTCGCTGTCTATCACAGGGCAGAGGCACTGCCATGGACACACACCTGAGGGCCATTTAGAGACACCAGTTAGCCTTAACAGTCATGTTTTTGGGATGTGGGAGGAAGCCAATGTTCCTGGAGAGAACCCAAGCACAGATGCAAGACCCTAGGTCTGCTGATGAAGATTCTCAGTCATCCAGGTCATAGTCATTCCGTAAAAATTTAAAAACAATCCACTGGACTTGGTTTCCAAGGTTTCTGGAGGGGAAGCGAAATGTCTTAAACCTCGGAAACCAAGTCCAGGGGATTGTTTTTAAACTTTTACGGACGACCATAGGTCAACAATCAAACTAAGGACCTTCTTGCTGCAAGGCAACGGTGCTACAAACTGCCTCACAGTGCAGCCCTGATCTTAGGCCCCGTCCACACGAAGTCAAAACAAACACGAAACGCTAATATTTTCCAAAACGTTTGTCGTAAAGACGGAGACGTAAAATAAATGTGATCGTCCACACAAATGAATGAAAACGCTGCAAAATGTATGCCAGGCCTGTAAGTGGCGCTGTGGTGCCAAAGTAAAAATAAGCGACGAAATGTCGGGCATGTGCACTAATATTTATACATGGTTGCCCTGCGGGTCCATTTTCGTGGTTAAGTCAAATTCAGGTGCTGAACTATGTCTTCAATATTGCTCTGTTGTTCCTGGAGATATTCCAGAAGAAGAAGATTCTGTTGTAAGCCCGACAGCAGGGTGAGTAGCATTAGCAGCAACCATTCAACACAGTACGGCGCCATTGTTGTTGTGATACTGTGTCGCGCATGCGTGTTTAGAGGCGACGCTATGACGCATGCGTGTAAAAAAAAAAAATGCGGTTAGAGCTTAAAGATGGAAACGCGAAAACGGCGTTTCAGAATCTTCCCACTCTGAAGGCTGAATAAAAAAAAGATCGTTTACAGACCCCCGAAACGCCGGCTTCGTATGGATGAGAGGCTGGATTGGTTAAAAATTTGTGCGTTTAGGCCAGGGTTCGGCTTCGTGTGGACGGGGCCTAAGATATCACATATTTCTAAAAGCCACCTTTGCTTATTTCCCCAGAAAACCTGCAGAACATCAAGATATTTTGGCCTTTTACTGTAGATGTTTTAAATCAGCAGCTACTCTCCCATTAAAAATCCTGTTAGTGCAGATTTTACCCAGATTCTTTAATATTGTTGAGTCATGAAAAAACAGATTTTTTTTTATGTTGTTTTTGTGACCTACATTATAAGTCTGGGATCTGCTTCTGGAGTAATTTTGGTTGGTCAGCCACACCTAAGAAGGTTTTAAACTATTCCATATTATTTCTATTGACTGATAATACATCTCATTGTGGCTGGAGTCCAGTGGTCTTAGAGATGACTTTGTAAACAATGCCAGGCTGATGTCAGTGACTGTTTTATCCACTCTTGACTATTTTTGTTTATTAAGGTATAATTTGTGTCTTTTTAACAACTTTTTCTTTTTAACTTTTAACCTATTTTTGTTGTTAGACAGGTTATATTTTAGCTGTTTTTATGACATTACATGTCTTTCAATACTCTGTTCACCTAACTTTTTTTTTGCACATCAACTCATAGTTAATCCTTCTACCCCCAAATTACAATTAAATTAAATCCAATTTATTTACACAGCCTGTCTTCATTTCTGGTTCTTTGTCCTGTTACGGGCCAACTCTGTGGGAGAGCAAATACTTTATCACAGCATTGTCTCCACAATCTATGGTGTCAGATTATCATAGGCAGTCTTTTAACATAAAGCTTTTTGTTACAGTTTTATTTAATAAAATAATAATTAGCAGTGACAGATCATCACTGCTACAGTGGGGCTTTGTTAGCTAACTAGTGTGGAATTTCTAATCACAGAAAAATGATAAGATGAAATAACTCTGTTGCCTATCAAATGTCCTCAGATGGATACATAAAAATTAAAAGGCAGAGCTAAAAGAACAGTGTTATTAAAAAGAAAAACACTGAAATATTTTTAATGCACGTCTAACCGTTCCATTAAAAAAAACAAAAACATTAAAAAGTGAACAAATTAATTAAATAAGATCCTGAATTATATAAGCAGTGATTAACTGAAGTATTCCTTATTCATAAAAGTCCCAGCAGAGACAACAAAGGAATGTTCATGCCTGTTTTTCTTTATATTGATGATAGATAATTAGTTAAGTTAACCCTCAACAACATGACTGCACGTTGTTTCATAGTTAGTGGCTCCATTATGGTTCACTAACATTTTTTTTATGTTGGAACTGAGCAATAAATCCAAGGTTACTAAAGTTTCATTTATATCGTAATTTGGTGCTTTTAATGTCACACCCATTTAACCACTTGCTCAGGACAAAAAAAAACAAAACACAAACAAAACAGACTGAATGCTGGGAAACTGCATAGTTTGGTGGTGTGGCCACACCCCTTGTTCCAGTATCAGCGGGGCGTGGCGTCCTCTCAGGGTTGGATACAGCTTTTAGCCTGGTGCATATTGATCCCCAACTAATGAAAATCCCCAACAGATCCAGCAGACCACCGTGGGGGTGTAGTAAACCTGATATCTACTGAGGGTACAGAACATGCTAACATTACTCAAGCAGTCTATAAAGACTCACCCCCTTCTTGATAGGGTCCATTGTCTAACCTGAATTTGGCAACAAGTGGGCACACTAGTCATCTGTGGGTTGAAGAAGCAAGATTTTGGGGGTAAATGTCTTATAGTTCCACTCCTCATCCACTCTGGCTTTCTGGTGACCACACCACTGGATGTTAATGGAAGCCAAACATGCAACATTCCCATCTCTGATGAGCGTGTTTGCAAAGTTAGGTCTAAAATCAAACTAATGTTAGTGCTTCTATGAAGTGAATTTTGTTCCATTATTGTTTCAAGCAAACAACACGCTTGTAAATGAAGCTTTGACAAAAAACCAATTTAGAAATAAAACTGAAAAATATCTGGATGAAAAAAAGGTTTGAAGAGGAACTTTGGTGTTTTCTCAATATATATATATATATATATATATATATATATATATATATATATATATATATATATATATATATATATATATATATAGATAGATAGATAGATAGATAGATAGATAGATAGATAGATATATACATAAATTGATTGAACAAATTGTTTGAACAAATACAAACAGGAAATATCACATGAAAAAATAACCAAAAAATAAATAAAAAAATCCAAGACAAAAAACAACATTACTCTCAAAACATCTTTTAAGTCATTTTTTTCTTTTAAAGTTTAATGTCTGGATTCCATTTTTTTCATATTTTTTAATTTTCATTTTTTTTCTTTTTATTTACAATCACGAAATAGTCAAATAATGCCACATAATTCAGTCTGTAGTTTTTAAACTGTAACAGTTTTTAGGTCGACTAACTGGTGCTTTTGAGTCCATTCGTGCTTCGGTGAGAAAAGCCTTCTGTAGAAATGTAGGATCCTCCATTCAATGTACGGTTCATCCTTAAAAGCCCTGCATTATCTCACATCTAACAAAGAGCAAGTATGTGTGTGTATGAAATGCCACTTGTAGAGAAGAAGCGCAGAGAGGATTTCTTGGCTCTCTTTAAGACGCTGGAGAGGACAGAGCCTGGCACTAAAAGTTAATCTGGGTTCATGTGTTTTGGAGTTTTTTTTTTTTTATCGCAACTCTTTAACACAGAACTAAAAGGCTACAAAATTAAACAAACATATTAATAAAACAGGTACATAGAGAGAAACAACAACAAAAAAGTCTGAATATTGTTTATATCCAGTAATTTATTCAACATAACATTTAATGATGAATAAACCTTTTTATTCTTTGTTTACTTTGAAGGATAATTTCCAATCTATTTTACTGATGAAAGATGTAGATCTTTCTCATATTGGCTTAGCCTCGACTGTTCCTGTTTGGCTGTGACACCACCCTGGAGAGAAATATCAGCTGTGCTGCTGCCATCAACACCTTTGCTTATAGATGTTTGAGATTAGCCTGTTTTTCAGTGTAGTCCTGTTTCTCTGACTGTGGCTGGCTGGATGTGCTCTCTTCATCCTCTGACATGGGAGTTGGCTTGGAGCTTGTCTGCCTGGCTATGTGTTTCCTGGACGGGGCCGCCTTTTACAGTTGCTTTTTGTATCTCTGCTTCTGTCTCCTTGAACCCCAGTCAGCCTCAGCAGATGGCCGCTCAAACTGAGCCTGGTTCTGCTGGAGGTTTCTTCCTGTTAAAAGGGAGTTTTTCCTCTCCACTGTCGCTACAAGCATGCTTAGTGTGAGGGATTGCATTCAAGTCAATGCAACCAACTGGTTTTCCTTAGATAGAAAACTGAATCAATTTGACTGTATAATCTGGTGAACTGTAAAGTGCCTTGAGATGACATTTGTTGTGAATTCGCGCTATATAAATAAATTGAATTGAATCTTTCATGTTGTTCTAAAATCCCTGACTCAGAGTCCAGTTTTATAAAAAAAACTGGACATACATAATTACCAAGTTAACTAAACAAGGTACAAAAAACAAAACAAAAAAAAAACAGCCACAGGTGCTTCATACAACGTTAAATCACCACAGGCAGCTCAGTATGATGCCTTTAACCCTGTCCTATTGCCAGGAGTGTCATAATGGTTTTAGAGATCTGACCCACATGTAGAGAACCACTCAGAGACCAAAGGTAAAAGTTTAACAGGTTTATTGAATGTTGAAAAAACACTGAAGAGGAAGCTGGAACTCAGCGGACTGGTGAACAGGAACTGGAAAGTCTGAGGGGAGTTCACAGTGATCAGTTCAGGGACTGTAGGAAAAATGACTGAGGCTTAAATATGCTGCAGAGAAACTCACTCTTGGGGGGCTCTTTGTTAATCCTTGAATCCAGTTTGTGGGGGTTTAATCCAGAGAAGAGAAAACTCGTTGGAGAGCGGACAGGAGGACACACATTGGACCCAGAGGAGTACAGGAGCGGACTGTCACTTGGTTTTCCAGATGAAGACTTGAACGGATCATGTGGAGATTTTCCCCTACTCAGTGTGAACTCGGTAAATCCTTCCAGGGGGAGAAGGACCAGGCTATCCAGTAACACAGGAAGGCTTCCTGCCGAAGAGCAAAGACAAAAAACAAGATAAGACTCAGAGAAACAATGCTAAAGTTTAGACTCTGCTAATCTCAGCTCGGCTAGAGTACCCAAAACTGGCAAACACTCTGGCGTCGAGTTAGTGACAGCCCGCTGCTCAAGTACTCCTCCGGTAATGACCTAACTAGCCGCAGGTGTGCAGGGAGACCCAACGAGGACAGGGCACCACCTGGTGGTGGAGAGAGGAAAACACAAAAACAACCCACACAAACTGGAATCCTAACAAGGAGAAGTTAAAAATGAAATGCTGAAGTCACTAAAAAAACTACATTAGGCGTGTTTCCATAGTTTTTGCAGATGTTTGGACTCATACTGCACTGCATTTCATGAACCCGAAGGCTTTAAATGTTTCTATTGTTCAAACAGTCTACATCATATCACTTCAATGTTCTCTCCCTCTGGTCTTCCAGGTGCTGTCCACTCTTTAGGAGCATATGTGTTGTGTAAGTGGTGCGATGCTTCCACACCTCGGTGCAAAGACCACATCTGTTTCAGCAACTGCAACCTGACCTCCACCTGCGAATCTGATACAGAAATCTGTGTTTCTATTTGGTGAGGCTCTTCAATACTCTGCACTGTGCCGTATTTTTTCCCCCACACACTTATTTTAAGCCTTATTCAGCAATATCCCTTCACTGAGTGTCTATAAGCCCCAAAGCACGTCTCAAACATGTTTTCTGATGTTGAGCTTAATATTCCTTGGAAGTTTTTTTTTTTTTTTTTGCTGTATGTTTGACCACTCTTCTTCATTAAGTGGTTTGGTTAACGTGTTTGGAGTTTTTTGTTCAGCTTTGGTAGACCAGCTTTAAATCTACTTATTCCAAAAACAGTTGGAAAAACATTGAGTTCCTTTCTGAACACCAAGTTTTGTCCAACCTGTCAGTTATTGGTTTGAAATTACAATAGTGGAGCAACAGTATTTTGTGCCAATAAAGACTGGTATCTTTGGGGGGTCTGAATGGTTCTCATGTAATCTGGCAATTTGCTTTCATTGTCATGATTTTATCAAGAGCTCGGACCCACATGCAGAGAAACCATTACAGAGAGACCAGGAAAAAAGTTTAACAGGTTTATTGAGAAGCTTGTGGAGATTCCAGTGTTGCTCTAAACACTGCTCAACCGGAACTGAAAGGTGAGGGGAAGACACTGCGGTTAGCTCAGGTTCAGTGGGAAAATTGAATCTCGAACTTGAAGAGGAGAAAAGGTTCGCAGACTCACGTTTCCAGAAAAGTGGTTGACTCTTTGACTCCACTCGGTGTGGGGTGTTCCAGTGTTTGTCTCATTCGGTGGAGGGCGGACAGGGTTTACCCAGAATGCGTTTGTTTGTAGGAGAACGGAGAAACTGACTGCCACTGAGATTTCCTGCGGTATTTGAACAGACTGTGGTGCAGATGAATCCCTTGCTCAGTGTGAAACTCAAACGATCCCTTGGAGAAAAGAGGATCCAAACCTCCAGTTTGAATCCCCAGCTCAGTTTGAGGCTCAGTTGATCCTTCCAGGGAGAGAAGGCCCGAAACTTCCAGTTTGCAGGATGACTTCCTGCCGAGAGGCAAAGACAAAAATAGCAAGATTAAAACTCAGGTTGACAAAAAACTCAGTTTGACTCAGCAAAACTCAGCTTGGCTAAAGTACCCAAAACAAGCAAACACCCTTTGCAGGTGTGTGAGGAGGTGAATCAGGACCAGGCGTTGCCTGGTGGAGGAAGGAAGACAAACACACAAAACACAAACCAAACAGACAGGATTCCTAACATTCATCAGAAAATATTGGAATTTTGGTTGCCACACAGGAGACAACACATTCATACAACTTTTAGTTATTTTAGAAAAAGATCTCATTATCTAGATATATTTAGAAATGACCTTTTCCAGCTTATTAACAAATTCCATTTCAGGAAACTTTTAACTAAAACTAAAACCTAATCACAGAAATTAGAATCATTAACAAGCTTTAGCGGACTTAAGGTACAACACATTCTACAAAGTTCCGGTTTATAATTTTCAAATATTTATTCAAATGTGTATATATTCAGAGGTGGTTGGTACATTTACTCATTTAAATTACTTGCGTGAGTTTTCGAAATTATTGTAGTTTTGGGACTAGTTTTACTTTTCTATACATTTTACTTTTACTTAAGTAATGTTATTGTGGGTGTATTGCTATCAAATCACAAGAAAATTGTGGATATTTCCGGTTAAAGAGCTTTTTCCTATCCTAACATATGCTTACCTATTTTAAAGATTGGTTTTATAGGTTTATTTCAAAGTTGATATGAAACAGTGTTTCTTCTGCACAGATGTATTATTTTTAAATTGTAGTATTTATATGTGTTTTTGTTTTATCCTATAATTTGAAATACTAGAATTTCAACATAGTTGTCTGTCTGATTAGAAAATGTTAAACATTAAATTAGATGTCACAAGTCAACAATTACTCGGGACCAGAGAGGAAATCACTTATTAGGCTGGTATTCATCTACATCATAAATTAATCTTATCTCATGACTAAAACTTTAAATAACCGACCTCATTGTATTCTGATGCTTATTGAAATTTGTATAAGCATGTTTGCTTATATATTGCTTCTTCTAGCAGCTTTAATCAACGGGACTAAATAAATAGCAACCGAATAATTTTATTCCCTCTGTGGTAAAATTCTGGTTTGTCTGTGTCAAAACTAATATGCAGCCTGAAGCATATTTATCAAGTGTTTGTGCACATTAGTAAAAAACAGAAATAAATGTGTAAATATATACCATGAGTGTACAAAGCAGTTCAGCCTTTACTAAAAATGGAGGACTAAGAATTTTCACCAGCATTTCAAGATAAGGTAAAAACTGCACAACTTTGTTTTTATTGGTGATTACTGTATATGAAAAAAAAAAAAAAAAAAAAATTAAGAATGCCCTCTAAGTGTTTAAATGGCCAACTAAAAGTCCAGGCCTGGACTTTCACTAGGCAATGAAAACAGTCTGTTGCCAGTTATTGGAAATGCCTGACTGCAGTTTTTGCCCCCAAGGTTAAACACTAGATCATTGTTTTCATTTACTCTAAGCTGGTGTTTGTCTTGTCTAGATTGTTTATGTTATAATTTACTTATAGTGTTTAAAAAAGATGGAATAAAAATACCTTCTGTAGCGTTGAGGAACACCAAAATGGAGCACTTATTTTTTTCTCCATTGGCACTAGTCCAAACAGCCAGAGAATAAAAACAGCTCCACTTAGCTTCTTCACCATGGTGTTGACCAGCATAATGAATCACACAACTGACTATCATAAGAAGATCAAATAAAGCTAAAGTTCGGTCATTTGAGATTGTTTGTCCTGTTTATACGCATGCAAAGTAAAAGAAAACCGACTTTGTTTCGATAACGATCTTACACAGGGATTCCCTAGTCTGCCCTTTTTCTAATTTCCTGCTTAAGCCAGTCCAGATCACCAGGGCTTCCCACAGAAAAGTGGAGATAAGAAGGAGCTAAGAGCAAAAATAGAGAACCTAAAATGAAGAGTTTATCTTGACAGCATAAAGAAATCTCTCTCAGAGGATATACATCACAATGTCACATACAGTAACAATAAAAGAGATTTAGATCGTTAACGTTTAACACCTATTTATGTGTTTCACATACAGAGCAGAGACTGAGGATCATGCTAGCTTACTTTGTGATACTTTACAAGAAGGAGGATTTTGGATATGTCTTTGGTAGTGGCAAAAAAGATAAGTTAATAATTGTCCTTTTGTCATATTAATGTAACTAGATAGAAATCTAGTCACTGCCCTTCTCTTTTTTCATAATTCCAAACTAGCTTTAATTTCAGAGCTAATTTACAATTGCATTATTAAATGTGTTCATATGACAGAATTACATTTCTGATCTTAAATAAAACATTAAATGATTTAAATTGTTAATATAAAAGTGATATTAGCACCAAATAAAACCAACATGAATAAAGAACATCCATCTTCTACCACTTGTTTGCCAGGGTATGCTGGAGCATTTCTCCAGCCATCTTTTTAAGTGTTTCTAAATTTTAAATTTGATTAAATTTGATTTTAAGTGTTTCTAAAGAAATATATAGGCCTATATGTTTGATTCTCACTGGATTTACATTGACATCTACTGAAGAGGCTGTTGCACTATTTATTATTTATCTCAACATTGTCCTTTTTACCCTCTTGTTCATGATTACCTTTTATATATTTGTCAAATTAATTTCTTAGTTTAGATAGCTTTGGAGGCCATTGTACAGTGCAAAGCATATATAGCACATATTTCAGTCAGCATATTGAAGAAGTGACTTTAACTTTTTGGACACAGTTTTGATATTTTTGCTTTGGTTCTAGAGCTTTTATTATATAACTCGCAAATTACATACCCCTCACATTGCACCTTAGCATGTTCTTGGTCTGAATGAGGCTTTAATGTATACCTCTAACAGGATTCTAAATTAATATGGATTAAAATTGCATTAGCATGATTTATCGTTTTAAATAAACAACCTCAGTTCATCTTTTTTATAGCAATTATAGTCATTTTGACAAGAAATTTCATTTTAAAGCTGTTGGAGGTCACATGAAGATGTTTTCTACACTTGCAGGAGGAAGACAAATAACTCAGTGAAGGTGCAAACGATGTGCCATGACCCCAAAGTGCCCCTAGATGGCGTTGACCCAGCATTGTTGCTGAATTTCACCTCCAGAAAATGTGCCATGGTCCATCAGCCTTCAGTGAAAGGGACCATGATGGTCTGTGGATGCCAAGGCGAAGAGGAATGTAATGACAGGCTCATCTTTAGCAAGGGATTCAGTGGTGAGCAATGGATGAAGAGAATATCGCTTAATGAATGTAGCAGGAAAGGAAATTTTTTTTAATGATTGTACATAATTGGTGTGATACTGGATAAATTAATTTGTAAAAAAGATTGAAGGACCATAACCAAAAAGATAAAACATGGAATGGCAATTTTCCTTGATAGATTCACTTCTATTGTGTCTACAGGTTTCTCTGGGTTGCAAAATAAGGATGTGATTGGAGTGGTAGTCATCAGTTTGGTACCTCTCGTCCTCATAGTCATAGTGGCCACTGCTGCCTTCTATTTCTACCAGATACGCCGCCATGATTGGCCTTCCAAACCCACACCAGAGCTCTATCAGGCCTTGGCCGTACCACACAGTGGACCAGTGCCAAGAGACGAAGGAGGAGAAAAAAGACGAGAGGATCTTGATATCGAACAGGAGGATTTTCATACCAAAGAGCTCAGTCTAAGAAATGACAACAGTTATAGGTCAGATTTGCAAAGGGATGACCTCCTGCCCATCAAACTGGATCAAATGGTGGGGAAGGGACGCTTTGCTGAGGTGTGGAGGGCACGGCAGCTGCACAGTGAGAAAGGGGGAGTCAACCGGTATAAAACTGTGGCTGTAAAGGTGTTCCCGAGTAAGGAATATGCCTCTTGGAAAAACGAGTGCTCTGTCTTCTCTGACCCTACGCTGCACCATGACAACTTAGTACAGTTCCTTGGAGCCGAAGAGATACCAAGTAGCGCTCTCCAAACCTACTGGTTGGTCTTGGCCTACTACAGTCTTGGAAATCTGCAGGACTTCCTTACGTCTAACATAGTAAGCTGGGAGGAGCTGATTGCCTTGGCAGGTTGCATTGCCAAAGGATTAGCTCACCTTCACAGTGACACAACAACCAATGGAATACCAAAGGTAAACTTAAATTATGAACTCTTGATACCATGACCTACAGAGAGGCTATTCAATGATAATCTTTTGTTGTGCAAGAAAATAGTCTATTAAAAGTCGAAAAACCAGGTTGATCTGGATCTGTGAACAAGGATTAGTGATCTAAAACTTTACCATTGATCTTCTGGGCCAAAAGAAATGTGAGCTAATACCATGAGAAACCATCACCACAAGTACAATTACATTAGGCCAGGCTCATTTATTTTACCTGTTTGTTTAAAGTAAGGTAAAAAAAAAAAAAAGGGTGATTAGGTGTCTTTAGGATAAAGGTGATTAGGAATGGCTGGTGATTGTGTCTTATTTGTGCTGCTGTAGGTACCTGTTGCCCATCGTGACATAAAGAGCAGCAATGTTGTGGTAAAGAACAGAAAGGAGTGCGCCCTGTGTGACTTTGGTCTTGCTTTGCGGCTTGATCTCTCCCTAACAGTAGATGACTATGCCAACAGTGGACAGGTAAGTGTGCAGATTAGGATGTTTTTTGTGGTAAATTGTGACTCAAAACAGCGCATCCCCTGTATGCTACTTATTTTATCAAAGATTCTGAAGGTCAAATTAAAACTACTTGATCTACTGATGTGATTATTGTGCCTTTCTTGTCACACTGTCTTGTGGTAACTTTGCTAATCCTTTAAACCACTCATGACTGATGCTCTGCAAATAATTGGCCAAAGTGTACATTTCTTTTATATATTCAAAAAAGTTCTAGTAGCTCTGAAATAGTAAGCCCCATTCTTATTTCAATATCAAGGCCAGAAGAGCCACACCCTGCAGTGCCAACCACAGATGTTTTATTACTCATGCTAACTCTTAAAGAGCCTCAGGTGTTACATCTGCACTTGGATGTTTCCTTACATTCTGTAAAATTTACCCTATTGAACATTTTATGTAATTCAATGTCTAGTTTCGGTCTGAAAAATAGATTTGAGCTTCGAAATACAATGTTAAAGCCTCACAACTTCTCCTGACATCAGACCAATAATATGCACAATTTGGAGCTGTGTGTTCTTCTTCCCAGATGGAAGATTGATACCAAAGCTTCTCTGCAAAATACCCGATCATGGCAATGTACTTATTAGTTTGGAGATAGTTAATAGGTTGTTGCAGGTGCTTCATCAGATCAATTTGGTTGACGGAGAGCAGCATCAGTACCAACACTGTTACAAGAAATTTCTTGGAGAACTGTAAGCTAAGTGTGGTCATAAGCGTGTGGACATGGGTATCCACTTTTCAAATTCTCTTATAACAAAGCCTCGCAGAGTGTGTGAGTTCTATGCTACATAATGATTTAGCTAAAGCTTGTTACCAAGTACCTCTACTGTTGCACCTTAAATGCTCCCTCAACGACGAAGAGCCAAATCACACCAAATACGTTTTATGCATACTTGATACAATTAGGTAACTCCCATAATTCTTTTTATTTAGGTAGGAACAGCACGATACATGGCCCCTGAGGTACTCGAGTCCAGAGTGAACCTGGAGGACCTCGAGGCCTTTAAACAGATGGATGTGTACTCCATGGCTATGGTCCTTTGGGAGATGGCTTCTCGGTGTGAGGTCATTGGAGGTAGGTGAATACCTACAGTGCATTCCGGTTTATCAGAGACACAGATGCATGATGTGAATTTTTAGAGAGAGGATATTTTAGTTCTTTATGTCAAAGTTCAGTAAGAGACCAGAAAATTTAAACAGGCATCACTAATCAACACCTGGTTATAATCAACTCCAGTCCTCAAAGATGCCTGCTTAGATTTATAACTTTTAGAACTATAAACATACAATGGAACATTTATTATTACTTTGCTCCAATGTCACCTTGATAGATATTTGGACACAGACTTTCACGTTGTCATAATCTGCACTGCTCACTAAGAGAAATTTAGCTAAAATATTAAGAGAAATGTGCATGAAGAATTTTTATGAAATATTTTGTTAATAGTAATATATTTTCATATCTTCCTAGTTTCTAAGAATATGGTGCCTTCCAAAAAAGTTAAACAACATTCCACTGGACTTTGTTTCCAAGTTTGAAGACATTTCTCCTCCCATCCAGGAAGCCTTTTGAATTCAAAATGTCAGAAATAGTGTTAAATAGAGTTTTAGGCTTAATAGAGTGGACCAAAAACAAAGCCTTGTTTTGGCTTAGAAAACATGCAAATTCTCTATAAAGAGGCTTTAAAAAGCACTGAACTTTACACTATATCTGAAATTTTGTATTGAAAAAGCTTCATTGGTGGGAAGCGAAACATCTTCCAACTTGGAAACGAAGTCCAGTCGATTTTTAAAAAACTTTTTTGGAATAACTATGACCTGGATAACAGAGTATCTTCACCAGTACATATGGTGCCTTTAGCAAAGAGAAGAATATTTATTATTTTACATTTCTAATTAGAGCATCTTTATGCCTAGTTTTATTGTAAACATTCCTACATTTTCTCTGCAGCACCAACTGTGTCATATTTAAATGCAGATAGAGACACATAAGGGACAGACCCTATGTAAGAATGCATTTGATGCACAGCAAAGTCTGAAGTCAATTAAATGTGTAGATTCTATAGGATTAGTTTAGTTAAAACTCTAGATTCAGTTTATGAAAAACTTGATTTAACCATCAATAAGGTGGAAATTGAGGAGTCGCATATTAATATATATATACATATAAATATATATGAAAACTTAAAGAATAAATAAATGTGTAAATAAATTAATAAATGAATTAAGACATTGATGAATTATATATAAATGATAGATAGATAGATAGATAGATAGATAGATAGATAGATAGATAGATAGATAGATAGATAGATAGATAGATAGATAGATAGATAGATAGATAGATAGATAGATAGATAGATAGATAGATAGATAGATAGATAGATAGATAGATAGATAGATAGATAGATAGATAGATAGATAGATAGATAGATCATCCTACAACATGAATTTTAAGGTGGGGATTGTTCATGCAGGTCAGACCCGATTTCGATATGTAAAGTTCTCGTAACACAAGCATCTTCAAAACCATTTGTAATTCTGCAGCGGTGAAGAGCTATGAGCCAGCATTCGGCTCCAAACTTTGTGAGCAGCCGTCTGTGGACAGCATGAGAGACCTGGTTCTGAGGGATCGAGGACGGCCTGACATCCCCCCAATGTGGACACAGCACCAGGTCTGATACAAACTGAAACCCATAGCAGAATTTTGGAGAAACATGGCATCGCTGTCAGACTCCCACATAGACTGCAATTATTGCTAAGCAACAATTTTTTTCTGCCAGATTTTAAAATTATTTAAGTGATTTAATACATACTATTGAAAGTGTTTCATCACAGCGAGCTTTTCCATGAAAGAATCAGGAAGAGCAAAGCCCGTCTTTTAAATCAGACAAATTTTTTATATATGTAGTAAGTTATTGTCTCTATCTGAAAACTTCAAAACAACTTCATGTAATTGGACTGCAACTGTTTTTATTTGGTAAATTCAGCAATAACTTCTTATAACTATATTAAAAGATAAATAAATCAAGAGACACTCAATAACCTAAAATAGGCTTTTGTCAGATTGGGTGGAGGTTTGAAGAGGACCCAAATGCAGAGACTGTAGCTAAAGTGGTTTCTTGCAGATTTAATAACAAAAAGGGAAACAGAAGCAAAAATTCACAAACATAATCCACAAACCTAAAAACACTGAAATAAAGGAATACTCACAAGGGAGCAAAGAAATGACGACAAACCAGCAACACTGACTGAGCAGGAGGTGCATATATGGGAGAGAGAAACAAAGACGAGGCTAATCAGCCGATTTGGAGCAGGTGTGAACAGAGGAGTCTAGAAGGGAGCTAAGGAAAAGGAAACTGAAACAAGAGGGCAACAGAACACAAACAAGAAATACCTAAGAGCTCAAATAAAAGCAAATATAAGTAGAATGACACAAAATGGAAATAAAACCAATGAAAACTCAAATAAAAAACTTAAACAGAACCAAACCCATGACACTTTTACTTCAGAAATAGACAACCAACCAAAGAAATCGCAACTGACCTCAGAGACTGTGATAAATGAATGTTTTAAATTATTCCAACAGAGACCAGATCCCTAGAGTAACACAACTGAACTTGAAATAGACCTAAAAGGTTGACATAGAAAATAATAAACATAGAAAACATAGACTAACCTCAAAGTGAGTCATGGGATACATCAATTAATATGGACAGTGACTCCCCACTGGAAGAAATGCCCCCCAAGACACCAAAACCCACAAAAATATGAAGATAATAAGAACCATACAAGGAAAGTATAAAAACATTTCACAAAGAAAGTACATAGTGAACAAATAAAGCAAAATGATGTCTGAAATACTGGTCCATCTCAGGAGGACAAACATAAAGAGAAAGCTGTTTTTTCTATTGTTTGACTCCGGAGTAAAACCCAAGATGTATCGTATCGGTGATTTACTCACTGCATTCAGCCTGTTTAGTGCCTCTGATGCCTAACTCTAATTTTTGTGCTTTGTGCTTTAGGGCATGAATGTATTCTGCTCCACCATCACAGAGTGCTGGGATCACGACCCAGAGGCCAGATTAACCGTCCACTGTGTGGTGGAACGCCTTAACATCCTGCAGCAGGGTGAGGAGTGGTGAGGATAATCCTCATCCCCCTTCCTGGGATCTGGCTTCATAAGGAAAATGAAAATTGACATTTTAAAAGCATCCAGCGAAGAGCTGCTGAGTAACCAAAGTTTTTCAAATACAAATGACTGAATGGAAAGTTATTGGTCATATTCCTGACTTGTCTTTAAAACATAGAGATTTTTGGAATCAACAACTTAGTTCTAACCAACAATATATTTTTTCTTCTTTTTGCTTATTTTGACTTCCTGTTTTCTGCTGCTTTGTTATGCATTATAAGGGAAGCCACTAAGGTTTGTAGAAGTGGGATGACATCAGGAAAACGTCCCTGGAGAAACATCAGAATGTCACTGTGGAGATGTTCCTCATAACCCCACATATTTCTATTGAGATACTTTGGGATTTCTGGTCTTCATCAACTTCTTGAACAGAACCTGAATATCAAAAGTGAAGCTTCATGGGTTGAACTAAAAAGCCACCACAGTTTTATGACCAAAAATCAATTTCAGAACTCTACCCTCATTGCTTTGCCTTTTGATTGTGTCAGAAGATACAGCCTCCTAGGTAAGTAAAGCCTGGTTAAGGCATTAGCCTTACAAATGTGAGATGCCACCAGAAAGTATTCACACCCCTCCACCAATTCCATGTTCTATGTCACAGATTTAGTTTTAAATTAACAATTTTTGAAACAACATTTTTTAAACCTGGCTACTCAACGTCCCATAATGAGAAGCAAAAACATGCATAGATGCTTCCAACATGAACCAATCCAGTGTTTTTGATGGGACCCCAACCAGTTACACACATTTTTGAGTTTGGGGCTTTCTAACCCAGCTTTTGGCTCAGTAATAAGTATTTGCTGTTTCTCCTTTAACTAGTTACAGCCTTGCTTTATGAATATGCTCTCTGTAAATATGAGTGCAGCTACTCTCAGTCAATGGAAAGACTGTGGTAATAAAGAGTCAATTTGTCTTTTATTTGTGACGGCAAAAAACCACCATTGATCTGCTGGCAGATGCATACAGATGGTTTGTTGTGTGAAACTGTTCATCTATGTGGAGCTGGTCTCCATTTATTCCTAGAATAATTGATGGGGGCTGATTGTAACGGCAATAGCCTAAATGTTGGAGCAAAAAGGAGAACCAACTCCTTCCTGATCCATTGAACTCTCTTTCTCAATTGATTATTGGCATTTTTTCCATTTTATCGTCTAAATGTGTTATTCTTCACTGTCATTTGTCTTTATGGGTTATAAGAATAGCAGGGTATTAGAAAGTTATTATAAAGTGTGATAATAAAAGAAACTGCATTAGTCTTTTTGAGCTAATCTTCTCTTTGGTTTGTTTTGTCTGCTTGACAAAGTTTTTCTATCTGATTATTGTGTTTAAAGCCTTTTTCATCATGCATTTTGTAAAAAAAATTAAATAAAATCCTTCCTTTAAGCAAGCAGACAACCGTTTTTTCAAACGTTTATTTATGAATATTTCACCTTTAGGAGCTCAGTGAATTCCAGTTTGCTATCATGACAGGATGTGATCTGTACCAAAAAATTCCAGTTGTAGAGGTTTCTTAATATCCAGCTGTTATTGGTATGAGAACAATATTGACGCCAATGTGAACAGGAGTGGATAAGCCAGTGATTTGCAGTGTAAAGTTTAAGAGCAAGGCGAGTGGAGGATGTGAGCAGAGTTCTGCAGACAATCAGATTAGTCCAAACACAGTATATAGAGAGGTCCATAGGGTTTCTTCGGCTTAAGGAATTGCATTCCAGGCTCACATCCCAGAGTACATCTTAACAGAGGCGTAGCCAGAAAATTTTTTTATAAGGGTGGCCAGGCAATAACCAATGTAGACTGAGGGGTGGCTGAAAGTGCAT
This sequence comes from Cyprinodon tularosa, assembly GCF_016077235.1. Lineage (NCBI taxonomy): Eukaryota > Metazoa > Chordata > Actinopteri > Cyprinodontiformes > Cyprinodontidae > Cyprinodon > Cyprinodon tularosa. The sequence continues at coordinate 206,658 of NW_024039071.1, forward strand.
AGGCGCTAGTACCTCAGGGTCAATCTACACTGTTCCAACAGGAAAGTGAACAAGCAAAACATTCATATTTTCTAAATAAAGACAAACTATATTGTCCTACAGCCTTTCCTAACAAGTAGATGCATATATTTAAACATCAGTTCTATCTAAATAAAAGATATCGTGGATAACATTCTTTCAGTTTTGAGATCTGGGGCGTAAATCTTTTCCATCGTCATAACTTACCTACTTGTATCAATAAACATCCTGCTTAAAATTGATATTTACAAGCACTAATATCTACATACATTGATTATTTGATAAGTGTTTATTAAAATAGTTTTTTTAATCTATGATTTTACTGAATGTTTTGAATATTCCACTTAAGATGATTACTGCGGCCACCATCTGTATTAGAGGTGGCCAATGATTGGGTAAGGGTGGCCATGGCCACCCCTGGCCCCCCATCTAGCTCTGCCCCTGCATCCTAAAGCAGTGTGAAGCCATATGCCACTGGTTTTTAGGTGGCTTTAGAGGTTTACTTAAGAGTTCTAGTCAAATGACCATTTAATGCTTCAATTTAATGCTTTGATCCATTTATGTCTCATAATTGTTGGAATAGATTAGTAATAACTCCTTCCTCTTCCATCCTGACAACACACCACTTAACAATGGAAGGTCTGGAAAAGTGTGGAGGGACCTAATTGGCCATTGTTTCAATTTCAACAACATATATAGTCTCTTCTAAATGGCTTTTAGCCAAATTATACACTTATTATTTGTAGAACTAATATTTTTTGTTATAATAAAACACTATTTTTATCAACTACTAAGCATAAATGCCAAAGGTTTATTAAATTAATCATTTTCACACTAGAGCTATGGAGTGGGTGAACTTAAAAAGCCTGGGGGGCAAAAATGAATACAAAGAAGAAATGGAAATAAGTTAGCTATAGGTCAACCTGCCCTTGACCCAGTTCATTTACACAATCTAAACCTAATTAACGTATTTTTTGCTAGTTTCATCCCTTTCATACATATAAACTATGTTTTATAAATATATTTTTGTTGGGGCTTCGTATTGTAAAAGGTACAGTTGTTTCTGAGTCCATGCTGAGGGTTTATGCTGGATCATCTGCAGAGTCTGAACTGGTAGATGTTCTTCAGGGCAGTGGAGTCCTGCAGTCTGCATCTCTCATCTTAGGCTACATGCTTTACAGATGGAGCTTAATCAGCTATAAGGTGTTGAGTGTCCACATGAGGTCATTGCTGATGTGGACACCAAGATACTTACACTGTGCCTACGGAGAGTGTTTGGTATCATGAACTGAAAGCTTTACTATACCCTATACTAAATGTAAGTAATGATATTTAATCCATTGCTGCATAGGGGTTACTACTGTGGATCACTTCTAAAAATTGTTTACTGCTATAACAGTTTTAATAGGGTATACAAAACCCTTTCAAAATATCAGGTTTTTGTGATCAAAAACTGACATTCGAATAACCCTTCAAAACTTTTCCTCTACACATTTTAATCAAAGAACAAACTTATTTAGAGGGTTAAAAATGATTGTTGAAAAAAGGGTCATTTTTAAAGGTTTGGTGAGAAAATATCACAAAGAAAGGATATGGTATGATGGTAAACTAAAAGGAAGACTTGATAGTAAAACTGATTTTTAAAATTACAATAATCTGGCTTGTTTCAAATTGCTTTGTGCACATTAAAAGCCATTCAAGTCTGTTCATTGGAATACTGTAAGGCTCCATATACTGCCACCTACTGACTCACGAGTGTAAGTTCATAAAAACAATCTGACTGAAAACATCTACTGCAGTCCTGAATATAGGAAAATGGGGAAAAAATGTTTGTTAGAATTTCAAAGTCAAATTATGTGAGTGACTTAACTGAATTGCATGACTGACTGGTCTGCAGGTAATAGTCGGATAGCGGTGATGAATTAATGACACTGTCCATAAATGTCAGTGGGGTTAAGGATGTTAAAATACAAAAAAAAATCTTAGTTTGTTTTTAGCTGAATAAAATACATGGGGACCCAGTCTGCAAAGTCAAGTTTAAATGGCTGAATGGGGGAGTGCAGGAGATCATGTAGAAAACCAGCCTGACCAATCAGGGACACGGATGATATTTTTATTTTCCATCCCGTCAAAAATAAAGAATCCCCAATGGGGACATTGGGAATTCTTTATTCTCTCTTCTAGGGTAAATATTACAAAGGCAAATAAATAAAGAAGCTAATTAAGAGTTATATACATTTATGTCTCACTTTTTTGTTGGCAATTAATTGTATGCTTATACATTTATTGAGCATTTATTTATTTCTGTATTTATTTTTAAATATGGCAGAGTTGGTCCTTCATATACATCAGAATAATGCACAGTTAAAGACATACATACTCAAAATCTATCATCCCGAGTAAACGGGTAAAAAGTATTTAGAACATTCTCAGAGAACGAGGAGGTCTGCTATATTATTTTCTGAAAGTCGAGAAAAAGGCATACAAATCTGAACGAGGTAATCCTAATTCATCCATGTGGGTTTTTTTCTAATTGTGTGCCACTTAATGCATAAAAAAATGTTTGCGCTCCTAACACATCACGGCTATAGACGATCTATGCAGCATTAATTAAAGCCTGTGGAACTTCCGATGTAATAACGTTTTATAACCGAGTGATACATCTTGTGTATACACGGTCTTCGGAGCCGGTGCTCCTCTCAGCTGACAGGGAGAAACAAACCAGAAGCCGCTGCTGCTGTTAAAGTCTTTAACCAGCCCGCGTTACAACCTTAAATATCGCCTAAAGATCGACGGTTAATGCAGGATGGTATCGTGTTCAGGTTCAGCTCGCAAGCGATGAATGAAACGAGCGCCGAGGGGAGCGGACGGAGACCGGCGGAGGTTGTGTTAGCTTCGGGCTTCTCAGCCCTGCTTCTCGGGCTCATCAGAGGATGGAGCGCTGGTTGAGAGGGGATGGCAAGCCGTCCGTGTCCCGGTGTCTCCTCTCTGCTTTCTTCCTGCTCCTCGCGGTGCAGGCGGGCTGCCACGGTACCTGCAGACACTCAGCCCCCTCCCGCAGTGAGGTGAGCCCCGGCTGAGGATGCTAACCTGTTAGCTGCGTAAGCAACTCAGCAGTCCTATGGCACAATAAGTTATTTTATAGGACGCAGAACACAAATTACAGAGTAAATGTGCTTTTTGAAAAGTCACTTAATTGGAAACTTTCGTTTCTTTTCATCCTTTCTAAATGTGCTAAAAGGCTATGAAGCTAACATGAAGCTAATTGGTTTATCCGCTTAATTTATAATATAATTTATGTTTGTTTACCTAATTGCAGCAGGTAATTAAACACAATTTCATAACACTGAATATTAAATTTTATCCCAGCTTCTCCTAGCAACAGCGAAAAAAGTACGTCCGGGTTGAACTTTTCAAAATAAAAGCTGAATAAATAAGCCCTATCTATCTATCTATCTATGGAAACTTCAAAATAAAAGCACTACTGCTTGGTAGTTGAACATTGGAATGAAAGTTAGATGTAAAACAGCTAAGAAACAAAGATAAATGGAGATTATTGGTTTTGTAGACTCACTGCTCCTCTCCCATTACCAGCCCCCCACATATTGATAATTAGACAACATAATGACTCACTGCTTACTTTTTTTTCTGTTCTTAGGTTGTCCATCAAGTGTACTTGCGGCCTGAGCGGCTAACTAAGAGAAGTTCTCCTGACGATCTGCAGCTGAAGATAAAGATCATCTACGACAGCAGCGTAGATCAGTAAGTACAGCATCGGTTCATCAGATTTAGACATTAACTTTGTGCTTTGCAAATGTAGTTATACATCTTGAAGTTGTTTTTATATGACAATCACAACATTTTTTTCTTAAGAGTCAATATTTATAAATAATTGGTAATAAGGGGTGTGCATTCATGTTTACGTTCTAGAAAATGTTATTGAGAAATGGATAATAGGCTCCTGCATTGGTGAGGATTTGTTTTTTAACATCTTCTATGTGGTTTAATTTGATTATGTTGGGGTGATTAAAAACATCACAAAACATAACTTTTTTGCAAGGAACATCTAATCTCTGTTTATGTGGCATGTCTAGCATTTCATTTTTCAGCCCATGGTGTAACACAGGTGAGTCCTCAGCAGGTTTAATAAAAGGCTGGCTATCAATCATTGGTGTCTTTAGACAAAGTTGAGCTTTTTAAAGTCCAACATTATTAATTCCTTCTTCTCCATTTTGGTATCATGTTGGTGGAGATACATATTTTGAAAGTCTAAATCAGGGGTCTTCAATGTTTTCCAGGCCAAGGACCCCCAAACTGATGGCGGGATGGAGCGGGGACCCCCTAATTATTTATATTTTATGTAATTGTGTTCTATCAAACTGGTCCTATAGTCACTCTACAGATGGAGTAATGTAACTAAAGTAATTTCTCCCTGGGATTATTAAAGTATGTCTGATTCCTGGCTGATGGGACAGGTGTTCTGAATGAAACGGTGCCCAGCTTTAAAGAGCTACTGTGTGTCGCTGAATGTGTGCATTGATGACTGAAAGACATCTTCTGCCTCCATTTATCTGTTTACTAGTCTGTTGAATTCATGTTAATGTGGATTTAAAGGCATTTCAATTAGCGGAAAAAATGCAGTGGGGAATAGAAAAGAAATTCTAATCAACCAAAACTTTTGCGACCTCCATGCAGTACCTTTGTTGACTCCCTAGGGGTTGCGGACCCCCTGTTGAAGACCTCCGGTCCAAATAACCAAAATAACTCCACAAAATCAGGGCTTCTGAGGATAACTGCTTGTATTTCTTTTTTCTAAGGGAATGGGTTCAGAAGCCATGACCCTTCATATCTATATTTATTTAGGCCTTTAAGTTTGGTTTTAAATATAATAGCTAAAGTTGATACGCAAATGGTTTGATGATGATCTTATCTGTTCTTCTGTTATCTGAAAGCAAAAATACACCAATGATGGCTAAAGACAGCATGCACTATACATTTATTATTATTAATATTATTGTTATTATTATTATTAATTAATAAGAAAGTGATTAAAATTGCTTCATTCTGATAAAGTAGGTCAACTTTCATTATATCAAACCTTTTACCGATTAAAAACCAAGAATTTGCCTATTTAACCACAAGCATTCTATTCAGGGATTTAGGTATATTTTCTTTTCTCTTTGCTGTTAAAGACTGAGATGGTTATTTTGTTTAAAAAGAAAATCTGCTTCTCTTTTATTGAACTGAAATAAATATTTTCTTGCTCAACATTTAATTAGAGCATGTGTAGTTTTTGGTGGTTTTGAAGCGTTTTTGTAACAAAAAGCAGAAAAATTGTCGCTTTAGACGGTAGAGGTGGCCGACTCCTGATGTCAGAGTATACTGAATAAATGTCACCCATATCACACTTTTATATGAAAAAATTAAATGAAACAATTTAATATTGAAATCCATGTATGTTGCCTTTTTTTGTTGTTAAATCACATAAGATTCCATGAAGTTATGCTGATATTAGGCTGTGCAGCAGCAGAGCAGAGCCTCATGCATAGAGACATGGCCATTTGGAGTTTAATTTCTGTCCCTCTGACCTTTTCTACATGTCTTCCCTCCTGCTCTTTCTTCTCATCTCCCACTGTTTACTATCAATAAACCTTACTACTACTATCAAGTCTCAAAAAGTAAAAAATAAATCAGTTTGCGACTAATACATAATGCTAAATTCAGAATATATTAATAGTTTTGCAAGGCACCTTACAGGTGAACACAACCACCTAGTTCATCAGCAGAAGACAAAGATCCCTGAACTTCCATGAGGCCGATTTAAGATTAGATTTAGATTGCAGTTTGAACTGCTCGCATAAACCAAATGAAAGAGATTTTCCTGTCCGTTAACCTACTTCTCTCTGTCTTTACAGACTTACTGCTGACAAACGAAGGCTGGTGAAGGTGTGTTTCTATACTCATATATACTGAACAATATGGGGGGGGGGGGGGGGGGGGGGGTTTGCTATGGAGTGAACTTTGTTAAATTATTTGTGAAAGAAAAATTGTAAAAGAAAAAAAAAAGCAGACTAGAAATGTTATTCTTTCAAATTAGTTTATTTTTTAAAACCATTAGGACTTATTTTAATGGATTGCTCTTCAAATTGCATTTTCCAGATCACATTCTCTTCACCTCTTTCTTCTGGAGTGAAGAGCAAAGAAGCATTTCTAATGCTTTGCATGACTGTTTGCCGAGATATCTTATATTCGTCAACATAATAGTAAATTTCTCCACAGTGAGATCAATAAAGTCAGTCAATGTGTGCATTAAAAGCGTGTGTTATTATTTGGCTCTGCTGGTCACTGCGATTCAAGTCTTTCCCCTGTCTAGTCTAAAAAATTGGCCCCGAGGGTGTAAATAGTTCTTGGTATGAAAAAAACATCAGATCTCTAAGTCACAGTTGCTCCTTTTAATCCTTTGAACAAACACCAGCATGGTTTCATCTTGGCCTGATAATATGATCCAGAGTCAGATGAGGTGTTACTGCTATATTTGGATGGAAAATTGTCCACCAGCAGTGACTTTTAGATGGTTATAACCATCCAGCATTGTTATCAACATAATGACCCTTCGAACTCTTTGGGTATTTGATTTTTTTTCTTTTTTCTGGGCAGTTTTTATTTTTTTGCTCTATTTTGTTTGGCTCCTGGATAGATGATAAAGTAGCTTCTGCACAAGCTAATAGATATTTTTCTGGACTGTATGATGTAACTAACTACAAATGCCTGTAAATCAGAAGAACAAGGATAGCCTCAGTCAGCCTCATGTTTTTACTGTGCGTGTCTCACCAGGACAAGCTGTTTCCTCAGGCCATTGACTACCTTCAGAGGGCTTTCAGCGTGAGGCGCAGGGTGGGACCCGTGCTGCTCAGCAGGTCTGTCCCCACCTCCAGCTACCAGCTTGATTATTTAAACAACATTCATATTCTTTAGATAGATGAACAGGGGGAAAAAAACACTGTTTTCTTCAGAACATTTGGAAATACATGGGAATTCCAATAATGCTGTGCCATTTGATGAGCCTCTGCCTGTCTGCTGCTAATCTCCTCTCAGGCAATGTGCAACCAACCAGTATATGAGGAAGAGAGGTGACCCCCATCGATACTGCCAGGATGCCTGCGCAGACGTCACCCGCTGTGGTCCTGTCGTCGTACCACAGCACCACCTGCAGGTCAGAAACTACGGCCTGATGTCCCATGTCCTTCTCTGGGCTTTTCATCTAGAGCTAAATAATGATGTCAAACGTTGTGCTAATAATTATCTAGTCATTTAGTTCCTCCTGGTAATTCTTTTGGTTATTAAGGAAAAAAATATTTCAAAGCCACCATTAGATCTTAATGCAACTTATCTTAGTTCCAGTTAGAGACGAGCTACTTAACTAATGGGATAAGAGGGCTTACTTCTCCTAATCGGAAAATCCCCGGTTAGCCGACGGAAAAGACCTTTTCCATTCATTTGCTATATCAGGCTTTTTTTTTACCTGTCTGTCATTGACAGCTGCAGAAAGGGTCATTAACTGTATTTTAGGTTGTTTGACCAATCATGGATGATCTTAAAATGTTATGAGAATAATTAGTGGTACTTTGAGTGTAAACAATACAAGAGGACTTTTCATAAAAAGAGGATAGTCTGATATGCTGTCAGACTATTTAACACTTTATTTCACTGAAGTGGATGCTAAAGGGCTGGTTATCCTCCTGCAGCAGTGTGTCGCTGTGAGCTTGTCACTGATATTTTTGATTTATGCCCAATATTGAAGCGTGGTCTGCGCTATGTTGTTCCACGCCACTATGCAAGAGGGACAATCAGGAACTAGCTGTGGGTATACACTCACCGGCCACTTTATTAGGTACCCCATGCTAGTAACGGGTTGGACCCCCTTTTGCCTTTAGAACTGCCTCAATTCTTCGTGGCATGGATTCAACAAGGTGCTGGAAGCATTCCTCAGGGAGTTTGGTCCATATTGACATGATGGCATCACACAGTTGCCGCAGATTTGTCGGCTGCACATCCATGATGCGAATCTCCCGTTCCACCACATCCCAAAAATGCTCTATTGGATTGAGATCTGGTGACTATGGAGGCCTTTTGAGTACAGTGAACCTATTGTCATGTTCAAGAAACCAGTCTGAGATGATTCCAGCTTTATGACATGGCGCATTATCCTGCTGAAAGTAGCCATCAGAAGTTGGGTACATTGTGGTCATGAAGGGATGGACATGGTCAGCAACAATACTCAGGTAGGCTGTGGCGTTGCAACGATGCTCAATTGGTACCAAGGAGTCCAAAGAGTGCCAAGAAAATATTCCCCACACCATGACACCACCACCACCAGCCTGAACCGTTGATACAAGGCAGGATGGATCCATGCTTTCATGTTGTAGACGCCAAATTCTGACCCTACTATCCGAATGTCGCAGCAGAAATCGAGACTCATCAGACCAGGCAACGTTTTTCCAATCTTCTATTGTCCAATTTCGATGAGCTTGTGCAAATTGTAGCCTCAGTTTCCTGTTCTTAGCTGAAAGGAGTGGCACCCGGTGTGGTCTTCTGCTGCTGTAGCCCATCTGCCTCAAAGTTCGACGTACTGTACATTCAGAGATGCTCTTCTGCCCACCTTGGTTGTAACGGGTGGTTATTTGAGTCACTGTTGCCCTTCTATCAGCTCGAACCAGTCTGGCCATTCTCCTCTGACCTCTGGCATCAACAAGGCATTTCCGCCCACAGAACCGCCGCTCACTGGATGTTTTTTCTTTTTCGGACCATTCTCTGTAAACCTTAGAGATGGTTGTGCATGAAGTTCCCAGTAGATCAGCAGTTTCTGAAATACTCAGACCAGCCCTTCTGGCACCAACAATCATGCCACGTTCAAAGTCACTCAAATCACCTTTCTTCCCCATACTGATGCTCGGTTTGAACTGCAGGAGATTGTCTTGACCATGTCTACATGCCTAAATGCACTGAGTTGCCGCCATGTGATTGGCTGCTTAGAAATTAAGTGTTATCGAGCAGTTGGACAGGTGTACCTAATAAAGTGGCCGGTAAGTGTAGATACGGCTGAGGTGGTGAGGAAGTGGGGGCAAGTTTGTGCAACAACGGAGGGACATAAGGGGTGAAAAAGAGCGGAGACCAAGGTGGAAAAAGGGTCCTAGCATTCTCGTGCACCTTGCTCTTCTAGCTGGTCCATCATCATGAGTCATTTTCCACAATGGCGTCATACAAACAAAAAAAGCCAGTAATTTACCAACCAGGAAATATGCATAGTGTAGAGGCCTCCTGTCTGCGGTACTGTCTGTAGTCACATTTTTGGAGAGCACCAGAGTGTCTGCGGAAGGGGCGGGGTCACATTTGTGTTCAATGCGACACACGCAGGTTACCTGGTTTCTGAGTATAAATCAGCCTTAACTGTGATATAGCTCTCTGTTTTTAGTGTAATCCAGTAATCAGTGCTGAAAGGGACTTAGTGCTTCTAGAAGCGTCTTTAAACAGGTGGTTCTGGTTGCTCTCAGGGGAATATTAAAACTCGTCACTGTGAAGCGTGCTAAATCACAAAAGCCTTCTCCAACTACCGAACCAGTTGCAAGCACGTCTCCGTCTCATCATATTACAAACGTTTTACATAACGCTGTTAGCTTTCCAGTCATCAGATCCTCACCTTCAGAGCGAGACAGAGAAGTTGCGCTGCTCCACCATGATGCACAGTTAAATGAGCGCTGGTTAGCTGGTAACATAACGAGTTGATCCACAAGCAGGCAAAACCACATAAAGTTCATTCTGTAACCTTGGCGCCATTAAATTGTGTAAGTAATCACATACTGGACTCTGAATGCATCTGTCTTTGCTCTGGCATTACTTCTCTTACAAATACCAGTAATGGTGCGTTCACACGGAAAAGTGTTCAAAAGTGCTTAGAAACCAAAATTTTGACGCTGGATCAAACGCTGACCAACTTGCTTTGATGCTTCAATGCTCTGTGATCTGGTTGTTTTTCTGCTCTGTTGTGTAATTATTAGCTAGATAGCAGCTTGGCTTTATTTACTTTATGAGTTGGAAAACTGAGTTTTAACAGAAAGTAGACCTCAAAACGTCTTCTGTGCAGTCACTTCATCAGGATTATGATCCTACTAAAATATGCAGTTCTTGTTCGCAGTGCCAGACATCAAGCAAACCGCCGGCCAGCAGTGCTGGGAATTTGCTGAAAGCTTTCTGTTGTAAGAGTTTTTAAGGTTTGTTGTAAACACAGCAAGTACCAGAATATACTATTGAATATACTCGTTGGCAGGTGTTAACATGTTTAGTTAATTTGGGTAATTTTGCGGCAACGGTCAAAGTTGAGCTTTTGGATGCTTGGACACTCGTTTGCGCCACTCCCGATGCTAGGATGCACAATTGGACCTCTCAACGCCGCCCCCTGTAGACTTTGCATGTGAATCAGATGCTTTGACGCCCAAAAGTGGTTCGGTTCATTTGGTGTGAATGCTCCATAAGGCTCTGCTTAAGAATGAGTGGTGCCCTCTACTGGATGGTGGCAACACTACAACACTGAAATGAATTTCTTTTAAGCTGACATTATTGGCTAATCCATCAGAACAAGTTTTAATCTAATAAACCATTTATTAATAATTAACTGTAAGTCGATTTTTTGTTTACATCCCCGTTATTAACTCAACTGAACTCTATCACGGGTTCAGCAGTGCTGGTTAACATATGTAAAAAAAATAATTTTAAAAGAAGTAAAAAACCTCTGGAAGAATCTTATCTTTGCAATGAAGAATTTGTATCCATATTGTGGAAAGTCTGTTTGAAAACAAATTTGTTTGTTTTGTCAAATTGCTGGATCCCACAGCCTTACTGAATCTCCACCCTGCTTAGTAGAAGGAATGAGGGGCTTCTACCACATATTAATTCCTTGTTACATTTCTTTCTCAGCAATGTAAGGTGTGCAGTGAGTCTGGAAAGTCGTGCGGCCCAACGGGAGCCCCGGATGGGCCCGGGGTGGACGGATCAGACTTCGTTCTCTATGTCAGCGGCATCACCACAGAGCGCTGCGGACAGGAGAACATAGTGGCCTACGCTGCCTACTGCCAGCTGGAGGCAGAGCTGGACAGGTGAGGGGGAAACTCAGAGCAGTAAATGGTAACATCAGTCCAGGAGTAAAGAAACATCTAAATGTTGTGATTCAGAACAGACGACTCAGTATTCAGGCAGGATAGGCAGTGGGATTACTCAAAAAGCGTTTATTATGAAACTGATGGACTGCAGATCTACAGTAACAGTTGCTAGGGTGTCTGAGGAAGAAAACTCTGGAGAGAGGAAACACAGGTTAGTGACCAAGTAAATCTAACAGAGGAAGATTATGAATGCGAGTCACTAACCTGGTTTACAAGTTCAGTCCATAATCACAGCCAGGTCAGGCAAACAGATCAGAACAGGAACAGGAAAGCTCAGTGGTTAAGAGGCAAAACAAGGTCAGGTAATCAGAACCACTAAGGGATGCTAAAAACACTCTCACCACTATCTGGAGAGAACAAGAATTATCTGGCCTTTATGACTGGATGCAAGCAGCTTTAATAGAGGCAGGAGCTGGTGGATCAGATGAGCGGTGATTAGAAACCATGCAGAGTTAGACAGGTGAATGAAAATTAAGCCAGTCATTAGCACCAAGATCATGACACTAAGTGTTACTATGTGTGTGTGTGTTTTAGGCCTATAGCAGGTTATGCCAACCTGTGTCCTGCCATGATCTCCTCTCAGCCTCAGGAGTTTGAAGGGATGCTCTCCACTGTCAAACATGAGATCATCCATGCTCTGGTAAGAATAGTTTATCCTTCGGGGATTGACCACCTGACTTTGATAGATGTACGCGCTGTTTCTTACTTAACAAGAATACTAGTATGGACTTGTGTTCTCGCCAAATACGTTCTTGACAAGAACACAGGAAAGTATGGACTCGGGGAGACCGGGGCACACAGAATAAATCTTGGTGAATCGGAACAGAAGGGTACTCGTGACGTCACCACATGCTCGGCTCGTCTGGAGCTGCGTTTCACCTCCTGTTATTAATAGCTTATTAATTACTTTTTTCATCTAGTGGGAGAATAATAATTTAACACATTAATTAACACAAATCAAATTAACTTTTTAGTTAATTAAAAAGAAAACACCTTCAAAGCAAATAGTACTTCACACACCGCTATGCTGAGTGAGGGCTGCTGCAGACAGGCTAACGTTAGCCTCGGTTAGCACCGGTTGCTCTCAAAAGACCAGCTATGTTTAATTTATTGCTTATTAAATTAGTAAATGGGCCAACAGTGAAGCTTAAAGGTATAATTTTCTCGCCTCAAATAATCTTAAAATGTAACTTTGTAGAACCACAGCAACGGAATAGTGAACTTTTAACTTAATACTTAGGTCTGTTAGTGCTCCCCTGTAGCTGCTGCTGACGTGGTGCATGCTGGGACATTTGTCAGTCCTGAGAAAGCACAGTGCTGCTCTGATGCTTGCTGGGTAAAGAGGGAGGGGCGATAACAACTTACAGGGACTTGGTCCATTCTCTGTCTTGTGTTCTTGGGAATTGGAACAGTGCTTGGACTAAAGACGTTTCACGAGAACATGAGAATGCACAAGTTGGAATAGTACACTAAACACTAAACAGTCACACTAATGGGAAGGTATAAGCTTGAGTGTTGGAAACTGCAGATTTACAGCAGTCGTTATTAAACAATAATGGAGTCAAAAAGTAAAAGCTTTGTGCAGAGGTGGTTTGTACTTTATTTGTTAAAGAATCAGAAGAGGTTTTTTTTACCCGATAAATCCTCTTCTACTGTACGTCCCTCTGATGATAATCTAAATGTTTAAGGGATGGGGACATCAGTCCTCTGCAGCTGATGGGCACCCAGAGGACAGTCAGTGTTTACGAAGGTGCTATTTTCTAAAGGTCCTGTTATTCACAGTTATTCACTGGAGAATTAGAAGCCATATCATTTTCCAGTTTTTCTTTCCCCTTGAAGGTAGAAGCTCAAGCTTGTTTACGCCCTACTGTAGTCATAGTCCAGCTACATTTAATGCAGGTTTGAGAGGCTTTAACTCCTAGATTTATATTGCATCACTTTTTTTGTTTCTGTCCATCAGGGGTTTTCAGCTGGGCTGTTCGCCTTCTACCACGACCACGAGGGCAAACCTCTGACTCCTCGCTTCGCCAGCGGCCTGCCTGCGTTCAACGAGAGGTAAAACTGGAAAAAAAAACGTCTCCTTCCAGCGGATTTCAGGCCTCTGATCTGATCTGTTGTCCAAGATGCAAACCATGTATCTGCTCCTGCTTGTAATGCTTTTCATCAACTGGCTGTTTTATGAAGTTAGTTGGATTTGCAGGCTGTTATCAGCCAGTTTCCTCCAGAGATGCTGCCAGCTCTAACCTTGAATGTCAAACCTGTCGTTCAGCCTGGGCTTGTATCAATGGAGCGAGGCGGTAATCAGGAGGGTCAGCAGACTGTGGGACATCAGAGGAGGAGAGATGGTGCGGCACCATGTGCACGTCATGGTCACTCCTCGTGTCGTGGTAAGGAGCCGCCTCTATGACTCACACATTCAGCTTACAGCTGTTAGTAATGCTGTCAATTATCTGTTTTAGAGCTTTTTCAGCTTATTTTACAATATACAACAACTGTCTACAGTATTAAAGTATTTTTCTTTGAAGATTTCCACATTACGAGCACAAAATCCTGTTATTTTCACCAAAAAACACAAACTTGTCCTCAGTTAGAAAGAGAAGAAACAGGATTTTGGTCAGTTTTTAAAGGATGTTCCAGGTCTCTAAATCTGATACGTCTGAATAAATGCAGCACAGCTGCTCATAGGAAAACTATTCTCACATCTCCTCCTTCTGGACTCCATGTGGATTATGAGTCCTCCTCGCTAATCAGCCAAAGTGTCAAAAGTATTCATGTTTATTACTCAATTAGAAGTAGAAATATTACTGTTTAAAAATACTTTTGTAGAAGTTAGAGCATCAACTTTTAAGTACTATTTTTAAAACTACTTAATATATAAAAGAAATATTGAAAAGATGCCTTATTGCACTACCTTCTTAAAGGATTTTTTTTCCACAATTATGGATGATAACTTCCTTATACTTAATTTTCTTGGTTTTATAACTAATGGCAATATTGTCAAATTGAACTTGAAACATTATTTATTTCTGTACGTAGTGAACAACAAGTTGGTGCAGAACCGAGTCCAACCAAAAAGAAATACATTTTCTGCATTAAACAGATTATTTTGATTTTATTTTTTTATACCAATAGGCCGTAATGAAAATCAGGTTAAATTAAACAAAACGACTTCCGGTTTGCCATGCGGACAGGGTAGACGTAGCAACGAACTGCTCCAGAACAATTCAACCTTTTAACTAAATTCGCCCCACGGAAAGTTAATTTTGCGTCTCCCAGCGATACCAAAACATCTTGAACTGTGCTTTTGTTCAATTATTCACTAGTAATGGCCAGCAAAAGCGCGAAAGGAGGGAGGAAAGAGGATGCTAGCTTAACGCTGGAGGCTATCACCGCACTGCTTCAGCAGCATAGGGAGGATCTGAAATCCGAGTTCAAATCTTCTGCCAACATGCTTAGCTCCAAGCTAGACCAGATGCGGCAGACCCTGGAGGAACAAGCAGAGCGAATCTCCTCCTTAGAACACGCTACAGAGGATCTGAGCCAGCGAGTGGCTAACCTCGAAGACTCGTGTGCTGCTCTCCGTGAAGACAACGTCAAGTTAAAAGACAAAGTCACTGACCTGGAGAGCCGCAGTAGACGACAGAACATCCGCATCCTCGGTCTCCCTGAAGACACTGAAAGTGGGCGCCCTACTCTTTTCTTTTCCAACCTTCTCTGCGAACTGCTCGGGAAAGAGGCGCTCCCGACCCCACCGGAGCTCGATAGGGCGCACCGTTCCCTGGCAGCTAAGCGACCCGCGGGACGTCCACCTCGGCCGGTTATCCTTCGCCTGCACCGATACCAGACCAAGGACCTCATTATCCGGGAAGCCAGGAGGAGAGGAACGCTGGACTACAAAGGTGCATCTGTTCGTATTGTGGAAGACTACAGCCCAGACGTCCTGGCCCGACGCGCGGAATATAAGGACGCAATGGCGGAACTCTACAGGCGGGGGTTGAAGCCGGCTCTTCTCTTCCCGGCCCGTCTTCGTATTACGCAACCCGGCGGTGCCAAAAAGTTTCTGGGCTCGGTGGAGGAGGCGCAGCAGTTCATCAAGAGGCTCCCGAAACCACCAGAAGACCAATAAAGGAGCAACGCTGTACTGAGAGTTCACTACATAAAAACAGGCGGGCTGGTTTTCTTCAGGGCGCAGTAGGTACTGTAAATACAGCCTGTTAACTTAACATATTATTATTATTTTTTTTTTTTACAAATTGACCTATTCTGGCCATCCCTTTTGTTGGTATTGGACTTTATGAATGAAGGAGCAGCTCTAATAACACCGGTTTGTTCTGTCCCAATAGTGTCGGGAGCCTCCTTTTATCTGGTGTGGTAGCTTAATTTTTTTTTATTATATTTTTGCCACATTACTATTTTCCCTTGGTGTGCTCGGTGGCCAGTAAAGTACAAGATAAATATTTACGTTGGGGTGGGGGGGTTTTCTATTTCATGCCCACTAGGAGCAGTTGTTGGTTTTATATTGACAGCTGTTTTTTCTTTTTTCTGCTAATCTGAGGTTGTTGATTACTGGAAGATTCGATTTTTGAGAATGTTAATTTTGAAGAGCTTGCTGCCATGTTGTTGTTTGTTTGTTTTTTGTTCGGCAGCTGTTTACGTTTGGAGGGGGGGCTTAGGGGGGAGGCTAAGGTCACAGCCGGGGGTTTCGCATAGTGCTGTAACTGTTCTTTACATCTTTTTTTTTTTTTTTTCTCAATCTCTGCCTGCCATACTGTTATTATACCTATCAAAGTAAAATAGCACCTAAACTTTGAGACCATGAGTCGGTATTTAAATTTTCTAAGTTGGAATGTTAAAGGTTTAAACCACCCAGTGAAGAGAAGGAAGGTTTTCTCTCATATTAAACGATTTAATATAGATGTGGCATTTCTTCAAGAAACTCACATCAGGAGCTCGGACGGAGGTCGTCTTCTGACATGCTGGAGGGGACAATGTTTTCATTCCCATTTTCAGGTTAAGTCACGAGGGGTCTCCATACTTATCAGCCAGAATACTCCGTTTGAGGCCGATAATGTGGTGGCTGATAAACACGGCCGATTTATAATGGTGAGTGGGAAGCTGCACGACACTCTGGTTGCTTTGGTCAATGTTTATGCTCCCAACATCGATGATGAGAACTTTTTTAAGCAACTATTCTCTTCATTACCAGACCTCAATAAATACTCACTGGTCCTCGGGGGTGATTTCAATTGTTGGCTGGACCCAGCTTTGGATCGCTCATCCCTTAAAAGCAATGCCATAAGCAAGTCTGCATCAGTTATACAATCCTTTCTATCTGAGTATGGGCTATGTGATGTGTGGCGAACTCTAAATCCCAATAAGAGGGACTACTCATTCTTTTCACATGTACACAAAACATATTCAAGAATTGACTACTTTATCATGGATGCAAAATGGCTACAGCAGATACGTTCCTGTGACTACCAAAGCATAATTATTTCAGACCACGCCCCACTCACTATGTCCCTGTCCCTTCCCCATCTTCCCCTAAGAACTGGACAATGGCGTTTTAATTCAACTCTGCTGTCAGATGAAAACTTTGTAAAGTTTATTCAAGGCGAGATACGTTTCTTTTTTGCTACCAACTCCTCCCACGAAACCTCCAGCCTCGTGGTATGGGATGCCTTTAAGGCCTACATCAGAGGCCAGATTATTGCTTATTCAGCAAAAATTAAAAAACAAGCCACCTATGAACAGAACAACCTAACGCAGCAAATCAAAGAGATTGACATAAAATATGCTTTGAATCAATGTCCAGAACTGTTTAAAAGACGGGTTGAACTTAAAACAAGGCTCGACCTATTGACAGCACACTCAGCCGAACGCCTGCTTTTACATAACAAATCTAAATTTTATGTGCATGGTGACAAACCTGATAAACTGTTAGCAAACATGCTCAAGGGTTCTAGGGCAAGGCAAACTATCTCCAGAATTCGAAAACAAGACGGTAATGTAGTCACAGACCATTGTCAAATTAATGATGCATTCAGGGACTTTTATGAGGAGCTTTACAGCTCACAATTACAAACCAATTCTAACATGACTGATGATTTTTTAGCTAAGCTTCACATTCCTGTAATCTCACCAGAATTTAAAAATAGGCTGGATGAACCTATTTCTCTTGAAGAAGTATCCCTAGCAATAGCCTCAATGCAACCTGGCAAATGCCCAGGACCGGATGGTTTCCCTGCAGAATTTTTCAAAAAAATTTCAGATTTACTCTCTGTGCAGCTCAGCTCTACTTTTAGTGACTGTTTTAAACATGGATCCCTTCCCCAATCCTTCTACGAAGCTTGTATCACACTTATAAAAAAAAAAGGCAAAGATCCAGTGGAATGCACCTCTTACAGACCTATCTCCCTCTTAAATACCGATGTGAAAATTCTGGCCAAAATTCTTTCCCGTAGACTTGAAGCGGTTTTACCCTCAATTATTTCCAATGACCAAACAGGCTTCATTAAAGGTCGGCACTCATATTTTAATATTAGAAGACTGCTCAATATCGTTTATTCTAGTGCCACGGATTCGGCTGAGTGTGTGGTCTCTCTGGATGCCGAAAAAGCCTTTGACCGGGTTGAGTTCGACTATCTATTTGCGGTCCTTAACAGATTTGGCTTCGGAGGAAACTTCATTTCATGGATTAAATTATTATACCAGCAACCGTCTGCCACAGTTCGTACCAACCTTCAGATCTCAAAACCATTTAAATTACAAAGAGGCACCCGTCAGGGATGCCCTCTTAGTCCCCTGCTTTTCGATCTGGCCATAGAGCCCCTTGCCATTGCACTTAAAACCAGTAAACAGATATCCGGCATTTGGAGGAATGACATGGAACACAAAGTGTCGCTTTATGCAGATGACCTTCTACTTTTTATTTCCAAACCATCAACTTCATTGCCTTCTGCTCTCAATATATTTAGCCAATTCAGTCAGATTTCAGGGTATAAGTTGAACCTTACCAAAAGTGAGCTTTTCCCCATAGGTAATGAAGTTAGCATGTCAGACTTTGCTAACCTGCCATTTAGAATTGAAAGACAAAAATTTACATACCTTGGTATCACAGTGACAAAAAAGCATAAAAATTTGTTTAACGAGAATTTGATTAAGCTGTTGAACCAAGTGAAGGAATCCCTCACAAAGTGGACACCCCTCTCCATGTCCCTTGTGGGACGTATCAACTCAATTAAAATGAATATACTGCCCAAATTTTTATACCTTTTTCAGGCATTACCCATTTGTATTCCTAACACTCTTTTTCATGAGCTAGACTCAATTTTTTCATCTTTCATCTGGCAGGGTAAACGCCCAAGGCTTAATAAATTACAACTCCAAAAACCAAAGCCACAAGGGGGGTTTACCTTCCCCAATTTTCAGTTCTATTACTGGGCTGCTAATCGTAGATGCCTAGTGTTTTGGTATTTCTATCATAATCGAGGGGGCTGTCCTGACTGGGTGGCTATGGAGCTACGCAGTGGTAACCATTTGTCCATCCCGGCCATGCTGTGTTCCCCACTCTCACTCTCAGCATCTAACCCTACTTTAAACCCAGTAGTGAAACACTCACTGAAAATATGGGGCCAGTTTAGGAAATACTTCAAACTCCATGATTTCTCCTTCTTGCACTTAACCATTTTTTTAAACCATCTGTTCAGGATGGGGTGTTTCTAGAGTGGCAGCAGAGGGGACTTACTTACTTTAAGGACTGTTTCATTGGGAAAAAATTGGCATCCTTTGAGGAACTTGGCAAAAAATATGGTTTACCTAAATCCCATTTTTTTAGATATTTACAAACCAGAAACTTTATTCAGTCTCACTTGTCAGGCTCAATATCTCTGCCAGAGCATACACTGTTGGAAACCATCCTATCATTGAACCCAACTTCTAAAGGGCTGGTTTCATGGCTTTATAACAGAATGCTCACTATGAAAGAGACCTCCACACTTAAACTTAAAGCCTCATGGGAAGAGGACTTGAATATGACCATAGCAGATCAGACATGGGACTCTATACTTAAACTGGTAAATACCTCATCTCTATGTGCGCGCCATTGCCTCATTCAGTTCAAAGTAGTACATAGAGCCCACCTCTCCAAATATAAACTATCGCGTTTCTATCCAGGAGTCACCCCTTACTGCGATAAATGCAAAACTGCTTTAGCCACGCTGGTCCATATGTACTGGTCCTGCCCCACTCTTGGTCATTTCTGGACAGATGTTTTTCATACAATGTCCGGGTTGGTGGGAACGGTGATAACACCTGGCCCTCTTCTGGCTCTGTTTGGTTTTAGTGGTGAGGGGTCGCCTTTACCAACCTCTAAACGGCAGGCGCTGGCATTCTGCTCACTGTTAGCGAGGCGCACAGTTCTAACCAGGTGGAAGGGTGCGGCTCCTCCAACTCACAAACAGTGGTTATGTGACATCATGTCATGTCTGAAACTGGAAAAAATTAAATGTTCTATCCAACATTCAACTGGTAAATTTGAGGAGATATGGGGGCCCTTTCTTGACTCATTCCAAAACGCAAAATAATGCCCCGGGTTATTTATAAAAAAATAAATAAAAAATTCAATAAAATGTGTTCTGTCTCAGTAAGGGATAAGAAAGTGCAGGAGTGCGCTGACCTCTTGGTAGTGACCTGGGTGGGCTGATTGGGATTTTTTTTTTTTTTGTAGGGATTGTTTTTGCTGTATTTGTTTCTATATCTTGTTGGATAACTATATATATATTTTTTGTATTTACAAACTGTATGTATAAAAGGAATACTCAATAAAAAGACAGTGATTAAAAAATTAAACAAAACTAACCAGTTTATTTTTAAAATGTAAGGAGTAAAATGTAGAGATAATAGCTAAAAAAGATATAGGGAGTAGAAGTAAATGGTTGTCTAAAAAAATTATTACTTCTGTAAAGTATTGATAGTCAAAATTTCGACTTCAGTGAGGTTACAAAGTATCTGTACTTTGTTATTGGAGACCTCTGCTCATCAGATCGTTCATAAAAGTGTGACAGCACTAGTTTCATTATTAAAGAGGAAAATGTGGAGGAGGCAAAGATAAACAACAACAGCATCCTCCACTGTGTAACACGGTGGTGGCAGCGTCATGTGGCAGTATGTAGCATTTTAGAAAGCGGTGGATTTTGCTAAAATACAGCCTTCACCTTCCAGGTCGACAGTAACCCTAACAGAGCTGCAGTTGAACCGGATGATTTTAAGATTTTTGGCAAAATGTTTAGTCTGTAGGTGTAAAAAAAAGGATACACAGCATAATTTCTAGTTTTCCTAGCTTCTGTGTATAATTTTCCTTCCATGTTGCAATAATGTGTTGAGAGCAGAGGAAGTTTTGGCCTGGATGTAATTTAGGTAACTGCTTGTATCCCTCCTGCAGGAGGAGGCGAGGAGGCACTTTGACTGTCCCATCCTGGAGGGGATGGAGCTGGAGAACCAGGGAGGAACAGGAACTGAACTCAATCACTGGGAGAAGCGGCTGCTGGAGGTGAGAACCTGAACCCTCCTTTGCTCAGACAGCTGCTGAACTTCTTGCTTTTTCTCACGGTTCGGTTGGACTCCTTCCAGAATGAGGCCATGACGGGTTCCCACACCCAGAACCGGGTGTTTTCTCGCCTCACGCTGGCCATCATGGAAGACAGCGGCTGGTACCGGGCCAACTACAGCATGGCTCAGAGGCTGGACTGGGGCCGCGGCCTCGGCTGCGACTTCGTCATGAAGAGCTGCAAGTTCTGGATGGAACGGCAGAGACGGAGGTCATTTACCCTCCTCTGCATGAATGTTTATGTCTTTTTCAATAACATTGGCAGAAGTGATCTTAATCAGCATTCTTTAGTGCATTTCTTTAGCTAAAAGCTGCTTACCAAGCAGAAATGATCAGGATGAACTTTCTGAGTCAGCCAACTTTCTTTGTGCTTTGACATTTTTCAGAGTCTATAATGTAACACATGATTAAGCTTCAGTGTCTCATGTTCTTACTTTCGTTGGCAGGCGACACCCGGTGACCCCGTTCTGTGACACGGTGCGGGCCTCTCCTCTGCAGCTTACCTGCAGACAGGACCAGCTGGCTGTGGCTGTCTGTAACCTGCAGAAATACCCCCAACAGTTACCCCTGGAATACCAGGTGGGTACAACTAGGAAACCTGTTCAGGGGACAAGTCATCCAGGTTCTTTTTCCCAATGTTTCTTGCTGTATATTGTGTAAAAAATGTAATGTAATTTCCTTAACTGTCCCACGATGGGGAAATTCTATCTCTGCATTCAACCCATCCCCTGGGGAGCAGTAGGCTGCCATTGTGTGGCGCCCGGGGAGCAGTGTGGAGTTAAGGGTTTTGATCGAGACCCAGAGTAGAGGCTGTGGGGATCTCACATATTATATTGTCAGAGAGATGTCACCACTTAAACAGTAATTTTAAGGTTTTTTCTTTTTATAGTTTTTAACAGGTTATGATTATAATACATTTTATTTATAATACAGTTAACATTTCAGTGAGTGCTACAGTTAAAACTAAAGAATAAAACAACACTGGAGTAAATCCAGTATTTAAAAGCTTTCCTAAACAGATGGAAATGCTTATTTTTTTATTGTAAATACTGCTTAGGATAGTATTTAGGTTTGTCTTCCAAGACGCACGTTTTTTTTTTTGTTTTTTTTTATATCTTGTTTTATGTTTTAATTAGAGCCTGGCGATATAGCTAGAAAAAGAAATTAATAGTTTTTTTTATTCCTTTTGGTTTCTCTTAATAAATAAGAGAAACCAGCTTTAATTTCAGACATCCATGTCGGGAGTTGAGCTGAATTCAAAGTGCTACTAAAACCAAGCTGCAGAAAAACATGTTTGTAAAGCAGGTTTGCAGCCTTTCTGTTATAAACAGAGAAAGCGTGACACACAGCTTCACACAGTGAGCTACTTTATAAGAACAGAAAGTGAAAAAATTATCGTTACTCTGAACTATGGAAGCCCAAAAAGTATATTAGTGAAAACAAGAAATTATGACTTTATTCAAGTAATGTTACATTTTTTTGTCTTGTAATACTAAAAAGTATGGCTGTAATACTGTGTCGTATGAACACTTTAAAGCTGCTGGATGTAGTTATTGCTGCTTTGGGATTTTTTGCTCAGCCTTTAATTCCGAAAAGAAAAAGCGTTTAAAAATTCCTCTGATGCTGAACTGTTAAAATCTCCTTCCAGAATTTAAGCACAGAGAAATAATCCCAGATCTGTGTTTAAACTAGTTGGTTTTAAGAAAACCAGACATTCCTCTTTTTCTGTTTCTTGGCGTCAAAAGTAAAGAATAAATCTGGAAGAGCTTTTTATTTTTGCTATTAATATTATTATGTCAGAAATGTCTGCATTAACCCTCCAAAGGTTTTAAATCGTAACCACGATTTATTTATTCTAGACTCTACTACCCCCAAATCACTGAACCACAGCAGCATCACTGCTACTATAGACCGATGCTCTCAGCATCAGTGGATGCAGCCATCCCAAAATGACCCTCATTTATTTTTTGAACCCACCTGGGAAATCACAGAACTGACAGCCCGGCTGTTTGATGAAGCAACTTGATGCTCTGAAAGGATAATCAGAAAAAGAATTAGCTTAAACTGGACCTTCTTTTTGCTTATTTGCATCCAGAGCAATACTGTACATATTCACACACTTCAAGGTCTTCACTCTACTCCATAAGAATTCGTGAATATGTGAAGTTTAGATATTTTATCAATGAAATCGCCTGTTAAATGTAAACATACTAAAACAGCTCATTGATGAACCATATGGTAGTTTTCTACAGAGTTTATCATCAGATAAAGATCAGAATATGGTCCCCTGGTTATCACTGTGCAGAAACAGAACAATCTGAGTGCTTTGTTTTTGGTCAGTATTTCGATCAGATCCCTGATGTCTCGGAGGATCAGCTGTCGTCCTTCGGGGGTGCTGTAGAGATTGCTGATTTCTGCCCCTTCAGCCAGGAGTTCAGCTGGCATCTCAGCGGAGAGTATCAGAGAAACTCGTACTGCAGAGTATCAGAGAACCAGCCAGGTAGTTTCACCGTATTCATCAGGTCCAAATAAAATCCCACTAGAAAGAAACCTGTGCTTATAGATGAGCTGAGATAATCAAACTGTGTTTGTGTTCAGACTGGTGGAGGAATTATGGAGCGGAGCAGTACGGCCCGCACTCTGTGTGTCTGTACCAGAGGTCCGCCTTCGTCATGGAGCAGTGCACCAGGAAGATGACCTACCCAGACTGGGGCTCCGGATGCTACAAGGTGCAGTCAGTTTAAGGCTGAGCAGGGATTTAAACTCATAGCACAAAGAAAACCTTACAGGTGCATTTAGGGGGTTTTAGGGTTTTTCCAACTTCTCCATCTTGACTTATTATTTGTTCACAGTAAATATAAAGGCATCCTGGAGGTCAAACAATGCTTGCATGCTTTCAGCCGTGTCACATGCATCGCTGCTTCCTCTATTTGCCATTCGTTCTTAATGTTTAGTTTGATCTGTTAATAAATGTTTCATTTTTGTTTAGATGGAGACCTGTGTAACATTTATCTTTGTCTTGCTTTAAAAAAAAAATGTAAATAGAGGAAGGGAAAACAACATCTGCTTCAGGAAACAGCCCCAAAAACTGAGCACCACATACTGGGTATCAGTTTGTTAGTTAGTTTGTTGTAAATGGAAGAAAATCAAGTTTTGTTTCAGATAATCTGCTTTTAAGGATAATGATCTGATTCACTGATGAAGCTGCAGAAGATTCGGCAACTAGAGGTTGGACTAGAGGCTCCCTTAAGACCGCGTACTTCACGCTTAAATAAAACCTGCTCCACCAGGTTGGGCACCCTCCTTCATCGGTGTTTCGATGACTAGCCCCCGACATCTCCAGAGGGGGGGACCACCTGGCGTCCCCGTTTACTCAGATCAAAGATCTAAAGCCAGAGCCACTGGAAAGGGAGCTGAAGGTCTGTTGCCGAGCTTGGCCTTGGATCCCCACTTCAGCAGTCTGGTTATTAATCTGCCCAGCAACCGCCTGCAGCCGCCCTCAACCACGTAAACCCTGGTCCTCCATCTGTGCTGTTCTGCATCAGCTGCAGTATTTAGAGCTCCTCCATTAATAGTTATCCTCACAAGGCACAGTCATTTGACTATTAGCTGAGTGGAGGGAGGAAGAACAGAGCGCAAGGTTGGGCTGAGATTTGCAACCACATTCTCAACACCTGCTTGTGCCGGCAGGTGTAGCCGCCTTGCAATAAGCTTGTCTTGCAAACCACCAGTACATGTCCGCTGTGTCTATGAGATGGACACAGTAGACTTGTTTTAATTTGTGATTCAAAGTCTGCTTACAAGAGCAAAGTGAAGAATTGCTGATTGTTTCTGTGGTTTGTAGAAGGCAGAATGATTTAAGCTGAAGCTTGGAGACGAACATTAAAATGCTGAATCCGTTTAACCACAAATTGGAAATAAAAATCCCCTTTTTTTTTGTTTTGATACCAACTGTAATGCTCCCACTGGTTGGGGCCAATATATCATTAGGAACCCAATTTTCCATAGCAAAGAAAAACACACAGCTGAAATGAGATCTCAGTAAATTCCCTTTTCGTGAAATGAGGGTATTGTCCCTTGTTTTGAGTAGGTAAGACAATTATCTGTTTTTCAAAACACAAAGACAAAAATACAAGGCAAATTATTTTATTTACCTGATGATATTAAGAACAAATACACTGATTTTAATATTTTACTCTTTTTAAATCAGTTTCAGCAGTGCAGTAATGATCATCTGACAAATTATTTGCTCTTAAATCTAATTACCCTGAACACTAACACAGAAAAACTGGTCACACAGAGGTTTTCCAGTCCTAAACTGATAAACCTGAATGAGCTTCATTGCATTCACCTGCCGGCTTTTAGTAAACATCAAAAAACAAGAAATACCACAAATAGGTGAGAGAGAACGATGGATTCTTTAATCCTTTATGTCTCTGTATTTCTTTGTAAATGAAACTGACCCAACGCCCCCAACTAAAAGGTTTCTCTGCCCTCCATTCAGGTCTCGTGCTTGTCCCAGGGCCTCACCGTCTACGTACAGGATCGCTCCTTCCTGTGCTCCCGGAAGGGTCAGCTGCTGAGCGTCAGCGTCCGGGTCAGCGACTGGGTTTACAACGGCGTCCTGGTCTGCCCCGCCTGCACCGACTTCTGTGATGACTGTCCCCTGCCCCACCAGCTCCTGCCCATCAACACCTCCAGGAGCGAACCCATCGGTCAGCCGCTATCAGGGCCACAGAATCAGGCTGTAGTTAGAAACACTTAAGAAAACAAAACATTTATTTAAAAAACACCTGTTTATAAAGCTGGATTCTCTCTCTTTGTTGCCTTTAGATCCCTGCTCCAGTTCGCCTGGTCTGGCCATTACTCTCTGGCTCCTTCTGCTCAACCTGCTCCCACTAGTGGCTGGACTGCTGATTTGCCACTGCAGCTGATAAAACACACACATACACAAACACCCACATGTTCACAATAAGGTAGCTAAAACTCTACGGTACTGTAGCCCTGAGAGGTCTTGATGACACTCATCTTTCCCCCTCTTTATAGTTTTCCCTCCTTTTATCCTGAAACTGGAAAAACAACAATCCTGAAACATCCTTGACTCCCTCTTCCTCCATTCCCAGCCCTTTTTTTTAACCTTGTTTCATCTCAGGATCTTCGCTCTTCCATTCCTCTTTTGGGGTTTTAAATTATACAACTCTCTGTGTCTCTCAGTGCTGTCTGCAGCAGAATGGTGTGTTTACATGCACTTCAAAAACCAGGTTACACTCAGCCTTCATGTAACTAAGAACCCGAGTCACTTTATTCAGGTTGCAGACGCCTGACTCACTCCTTTGCCTACAAACACATGTTTACGCTTCTAAGAGCCAGGAGGTTATCTCTGCCTGGAAGAGGTACCGGTACGTGGATTTAGCGGCTCGTGTCGATACTCGCTAGCAAACTGTCCTTTCACCGGGATCCTGTCTTTGGTCGAGCATCAGATATTTTAGTTTGTAGCAGGCATGTTATAAACTAATACTTCTTTTCTAAAACTACAATTTCAATATACATATTTCTGTTTCAAAAAAGCACTTTTAATGTAGGAAAAAATCCAGATGGATTTTTCTTTATCGTTAATTGAGCAAAGTAAACTTTCTATAAAACCTTTGAAATGTTCAGACCTGGAATGTGTATCCATCCTGGACTGGTTCCAGTCTTGGATAAACCACAGCAAACATTTCGTCATGTGACAGCGTGACGCTTTGGACATGATTTGATCTGTGAAGGATTTGTTAGCATCAAAGATTCATTCAGACACTAACCTGTGTGAAACTCATCTGAGGGACATTTTTATAAAGTTTATGCTTCACAAATCTTTATTTTGTCATCTATATATTGAAGGAACTAAAGATTAAACTTTTCCACCTCAGACAGCTTCAATATCAGCGCACAGACACTAAAGATTTATACCCAAAAAACAGCTGCTCTGCGCACCTTTATTGAGCTACATAAAAGTGGGGGAATATTTATTAGATGGCTGCTATGCACCCTGTAATCAACTGACCAATCAAAGTGCTGAGGTGGTTCTGGCTTGAGTTTTTGGCCATCTTCTATGATCAGCCCCAATAGGACGTATCTTGATCCCAGATATGAATGTGCATTAGAGTTACACTGCTATTCTGTTTTGAAAACGACGCGTTCCTCAGATTTGTTGTGTTTCTTTCAAAAATCTCAGGCAAATCAATATTTTTGGTTTAATCTCAAAGAAAGCCCAAGTTCTTCATGCAGCAGATATCAGATGTGAGAAAGATGTTAAGCTAATGTTCAAAAAGCATCTGGGATTCAGGGATTTTCTTGTTGTTTATGGCTCGTTCTAACCAGTAACTACAAAAATAGACTTAAAAATAGACTTAATAATAATAATAATAATAATAATGAGATACAAACCATTGGATTTGATAGTGAATCATTTATCCTTGCTATTGAAGATCACATGTTTTTTTATTTATCTTTTATTGGCATATAACATGATTTTGCTCCTTTTAAATGTCCCTCTTCTGAGCAGAGATGAAACTCACCATGGGGTCACAGTTCACTTGTGTTTTTTTGCGGTGCATGTAAACATGTTTTACTGATGTTACACTCAACAGAAATCTTATTTGATGGAATGAAACAGGATTATATTTCCGTTCAAACACATCAGGCTGTTTCTCAGCAGAAACTTCATGAGATCTCTCAAACTGGAATTCATTTTTCATTTTTTTTCAACTTGAATGCTCAGGTTTTATTTATCTCGTCTCCTTGATGTTGAACTAGCGACAAACTGGAGGACTTGTCTCCAAGGCTGGATTTTAGATCTCATTATCGCTTTTGGATATTTAGTTTTTACTGCTGCATTTATTCATCCCAAACAGAAGCAGGGAGGGACCCCAGCGAGCCTGTTTAGACTGTTTGAGAATTAAAAGCTTCTAAAGCTGCTAAATCAGACAGAAAACATGTAAAGGAATTAGACAGACCAGCTGTCCAGTGGGGCAGACTGTTCCTTTGAGGTGATTCTTTTCATTTTGGGATCTAGTGAATTACCTCGTTTGTTCAGAGCTGACCTTGTGCCCCCATCATCCAGTAATAATAAATGAATTTGTATCTGTTCTTACAGTCAGGAGGAATCATGAGGATCTGAGGTTTCTTTTCTAACCTCATTCTGTGCACATAAAGGTAACGCAGCATGCTGACAGACGCATGCTCTGCTGAAACAGATTATCCTTTAGTTTGTTTACAGTTATATATTCTTTATTCACCTCCAAACGTTGAGGCCAGATCTTGGATTAACGCCACACCCAAGGTCATAGTTCCTGGGTTCTGTTTGCAGGGTTCAGATGGGAATATTTCCGTAGCCAATAAACACTTCAGTCACTCCAGCACTTTGTCTGATATCTCAATAAAGCTGTTAAATCAAAAGGAGTGGTACATTTCACAATTATAGTGAGTTAGAAAAAAGAACTTTAGAACGTGAACGTGAACATCTATGAGTATCTTTAGTAAGTTTTAAACCACCAGACGATCCAAGACAAACTGCCTGACACTGTTTTCTATGATGGGCAGTCATATTTTTGGGAAACTTCCGACTTTCCTAAGGGGAATTCTGACTTCATGTGGTTAAGTGTTTTGAATTAGAGGCAAGGAACCTGGACTCCAACTTATCTGGTTTTTCATAAGTTGTCAAAATCTCAATTTTCTATAACGTGAAAAGAAAGATTAATGGTACAGTAGCAGCCATTCAAAATGGCCCTTCCCAGTCAGACGCCAGCCGAACAGCAGCCCACTTCCCTCCAACTCCCAGTGAAAATCCTCCAACTTCCAGCCACGGCAGTGACCCCTTCTTGCATATTTTTTTACTCTGACTCCATCCTTTCACTGAATTACAGGGTCTGACCAGGAGAAGACTTAATCAGGAGTGAACTTAATGTCAAATCATGACAGAAGGAATATTTTAGTACAAATGTTGATGTTTAAAAAGGAATCATAGGGGACCAGCAAAGGGCCCATTAAGGAAAGCATGAACATTTTGAATGGCTTCTACTGTATAGTTAAACTCTTTAAACATTTCCTAGATATTGACAGATCTATTGTTTTCTATATGGGGGATTTAGACCCTCCGTGTTTTCCGCATTGCTTAGGTGGGTGGTTTCCACACTTTTCCTCTCTGGGCTCCATTTTTACTTTTCAAGGTTTTCACCTTGCTTCTTTTTTTCAGACATGTAAACACTAATAAAATGACTGTTTTAATCAGCTCAGTTGTAACCTTGGACATTTCTATAATGGATTTTTGCAGTTTTGTACTTGATTTTTTTTTAAACGCAGCCCAGTGTGATGAAGGACACTCCTTTCAGCAGCTTAGGGCTCATGTTCACAAACTGAAGGAAGCAAAAGCCAAAATTCTCTGATATAAAGTTCTTATTTAATGCAGAACAAAATGACCTTTCAGCTCAGTGTCAGTCTGTGTTTGTGTGAAGGGAGGAATGACCGTACGCTGCCACAGGAAGGGGGGATTTTTTGTGTGTCAATTGTGATTGTGCTGCTTTTATTATTGGTGTCAAAAGACAAATGAGATTTAAAGTTTGTTCAACTGGTTGGTTTTTATAAGCAGCTGCACTGCATTTCCAGAAAAGCTTTTCCTGGGGAACGCACCGTCCTAATCTTGTGGTTTCTCTGTCATGTGATCTTATTCAAACATTCTCTCCAACAAAAACGCTCAAGGCCTTTTAACCCTGGATGGAGGAGGATTTCTGTCCAGGTTTTGGTTCTTGTAGCAGATGTTTGTTGCATTGGCAACATCGATGGAGCATTTTTCCTCTTGTAGAGTCTAAGCTGCTGCAGCGTAACAGAGACATCATCCTCATCTTTTACTTACCTTTCAGGGGACAAAAAACAAAAACAGTCCTCTTTTGTTCTTTACCTTTATTCTTGAAAAACGGATAACTAGTCTGAAATACATGAAACATAGAACATGACGGATATTGTTTAATTTTTTTCTTTTTATACTGTTTTTGAATAAATTTCTCCGGTGCAGCTTGCTAACTCGTATTAAATTGCAGCTCATATGAAGCTAAAATAAGTTAAAGTTTCTGAAGCCTGAAGTTTGCACTAACTTGGACTTTTCTGATTAACTGGAACAGAGTAAATGAAGGATGCATGCAGCGACTGAATGAAAAGGCTTCGGCTTTAGGTTCGGTTATTATTGAATTAAGCTGATTTTTTTCTGTTTGTTTGTTCGATCTGTGAGACGTCTGATTGGACATTTCGTTTGGCAGCAACACGTCAACAAGAAGGAATAACTGTTTGTCTCGTAAGCTTTTATGTGAAGCATCTTGATCTTGGTGTCGTCACTGTTAGCATTGCTCAGATGATCCGACCTCGGTCGACTTTTCTTATCGTATGGAAAAAACAATCGATGAAATTTATGTTTACTGATGATGCGACTAAGCTAACATAAGATTTTGTTTTGAATAAAAATGTATTTATTATTCTTTTATGTATCGTTGAAAATGCCATGGAAACAATTCTCTGTTTTATTGTTGAGGTAAAGAGCAGTGGAACTGTAAAAGCTGTTTTTTTTTTTTAAGGGCTGCCTTTACTACAAATAAATGCTTTCCTTACCCCCTGAATGTGTTTGTCTTATTTAATAAGGACAACTACCATTACTATCATTAGTAAATCTGCTCCCAGCTGGATCCAAAGACTGATGCTATCTCTGCCACATAGTTTAACAGTTAAAAAGATACTACAGCTGATACTACAGTGTATCCCATGTTTTTTATGCTTATATGCATTGACCTACATCACAGGAAGGGGCAGGGTGATATACACTTAAAATCTTATCATGATATTGGCTGAAATCTGGGTGATAATGATAAAACGAGAGAAAAAAAAAGTCTTTCTTAAATGATTTTAGTGCTGTGAAATAAAAAAAATGTATTATGTAGTTTTCAGTTGAAATATTGAGTACTTAAGGTTATTTTACAGATTTTTTTATTTTCAGTTTTAGATATGCTTAGTGTCTTTATACACTTTCTGATGTTGATAGCCCCTCCCCTTTGGCTAGATCTAAGCCTTACTATGTATATTCAACAGGGTTTCCGTGGGTCATTAAAAGTCTAATTATTTTTTAAATTAAGGCCTTAATTGGCATTAAAATTCAATACATGTGATTATAGTGGCATTTAAAATACTTTATTTAAAAAAACAATTGTTCATAAAAATGACATCAATATCAGATATAACAGTTTCAGGTGTTTGTAAGGAAGTGCTTCCAGTTGATCGTAAACCTGTATGTTCAGAAAAGAAGCACGAGCCTGAGAAAAAGCTGGAGAACGGGAAAAAGCACGTGGCTGGAAAACATGGAATTCGGGACATGGCTGCAGCCTGTAGACGGTGAAGAAGACGAAGGATTTTGCCCTGGTTTTAAAAGATAGATAGATAGATAGATAGATAGATAGATAGATAGATAGAGTCATGGGTACTTGATGATGGCATTAAAATTATTTCTAAGTGCATTAAAAAGCATTAATTAGAGTTACTCATTCCTGTATAAACCCTGCACAAATTGAGGATATGATGATGACAAATTGAAAGCGATAACATGATCTAGTGACTTTCCGTCCTAAGGCAGCAGTGAGAGAGCTGCAGATGCCAATATGTCAGTAGGTTGAACTTTTCGACACAACTGTAATAGTAACTAAGTGGAGCGATGGACGCTGGACCAGCAAGCTTTCAGAATCATGAAAACTGAAACAATGGAGGGACACATTTATATGCTTGTTGCTGGCAAAGGAAACTCTAAATATAAGCCACAATAATGGCTAGAAAAAAAAAACTTCATTTGGATTTTTTGGCAAAATGGTTCAACAAGCAGCTGTAAAGTTTTCTGTGGTTAGATTCAAAATCAGACCAGAAGAAGCAGCCTTCTAAGCCAAACTGCTCTGATGTTACCAACAATTCATGGCAACAAAGCCTGGCCAAGGTTACTGGGTTTTCCTGCTCTGCAGGTTTTCAAAGGATAAAGTCAGATTCCCTTTACTCGCTACTGAAACATGAATCCATCATGTTAGAGTCAAAGGAGACTGCGGCTGCAGTGTTTTTGTTTGTTTAGGATCCTTCCTTTCCGATTGTCTGACTCCCTGGATCTCCATCCTGTCCTTTGGTCTCTTTGATCCACAAAAAGCCCACTTGAGTGCCAAAGTTGACCCCGTCTCTGACGTGGGAGAAGAAGTCGTCTGGATTGCAGGAGGTACAGGGCGTCACAGAGGGCCGGTCCGCCACCATGTTTTCATGGATGTTCTCTGGGAGGATGCCACATTTCTCCAGGAGAACTCTGGAAATGAGGGAACACTGACCGTCAGTCACCATTTTAGAATAAGGAGAAGGTTTCTAATCAGATTCTGTATATTTTCTAGGTCCTTCATAACTTTAAATACTTTAAAAAATAATATTCAAAACTGCGTTTTTATTGTCTTTGATCAAATTAACTTCATACCGCAGATCCTCCCACTATAACTGATGGCACATACAGTCCTAACAAAATGCCCATTTTCTGATTCGTACCTGTTGGCGAGGCGGATGTCCACGTGCGGTTTGGCTGACTCTGGATCAGGTACGCAGTCTGGATGCAGGGTGATAAAGTCTGCCGCCTGCTCTTTGTCCAGCACGAAGCAGCACACCCCCACAGATGGCCCCACCGCCACCACAATGTCGCTGTGCCGACAACCAAAATGTGTTACCATGGCACTTACAGTTGCTGGGGCAACGCCCATCACAGTCCCTCTCCAACCTGCAAAATAACCGGAAAAAAGAAAACATCACATTGAGGTAAACTGACTCATATGAGAAAAGAGATTATCAAAAATCTGGTCTTACAAATAAAAATATTAAACATGATGGCACAGATATTTACATCTTCCCCACCTGTAATTACACACATCTACCACTAGGATGTTCTGTTAAGAATAAAAAAAGGCAAAAAAATGAAATTCCTTTTTAGACACAGTATTTGGTGTTTTTAATCGTTTCTTATGCATTTTTTTTTGTAATAATAATTTTAAAAATCTGATAGCCAAAATCAGATGAATATCAGCGGTAAGCTGGGATACAGCAAGCATATAAATCAGTTCCTCCCTAGCACAGATGCTTTGCAGCAATAAGGTTTTTGGATCCCAGCCTGTGGTTTTCCTGCAAGACTTTAAATCCTGTCTGTTTGGTTAATTGGTCTGAATTGCCCTGTGCATTCATGGTTGTTTTATGCTGTGTGTTTTTTGCTTAATGACATCTGGACATATTTGCCTGCCCAAAACCAACCTGCAAGTATGCAGAATGGCTGGAGTAAAAAATATTTGTTCATTTAGACATCATCTCCTCATCCATTAGAGGGGAAGTTATCTACCAATCAATCGATTTGTCAACCTGTCTTCATTTTCTCCCTTTATGTATCGTTTCTAGGGATGTTCTTCTGTTTACAGGTACATTGCTTCATTAAAGTAACACTGGTCGATAGGGATGTTCATGTCAATATATTCTACATCCCTAGGTTTGATATGTACACTCTGTATGACTTTTTTGGATCAATCTCTGACATTCAAAATAAAGTGGTAGTAAAAAGAAGAGCCTGCAGATGTCTGAGTATCTCATTTACCTGCATGAGCCGCCCCAATGACCTTCTTGACTGGATCAGCAAACAGGATGGGCATGCAGTCGGCTCCTGGAGCCGCCAGAACAACCCCTCTCTGATTGGTCACCATGGAGTCGTAGCTTTCTGGCTCCGGGTTCCCCAGAACCAGCACGTCGTTGGCATGGTTCACCTACGGGTTTCACCAGGACAACGTTTAATGTTTGCTGTGATGGGCAGATAGGCTGCAGACTGGGTTTATGATTAATGGGTTGATCGTTTGCTGCAGAAGGTCATCTTTTTTATTTACCTTGACCAGACGTAGAGGAAGAGGATGAAACCCAGCATGAACGGCGAGCCGGCGCCTGTTTTCTGCCACAACAGCCGTTGGGTCCCTCCTCTTACTGCTGCAGAAGAGATTTAAGGAGGACAGGGTTGGGATGTAGGAGACTCCACCTGAACGGGTGCTGAAGCCGTGACCAAAGCAGTCTAAGAGAGACACAGATGCCACATCCAGCTTTACTGAAGAATAAACAGACCTCTGCTCTTATAATTCAATACAGTCAAAATTAGCTGAAATTAGAAAATACATTTCATTTGGATAGAAGGGGAAAAAAAATCAAAGTTCCCCAAATTCTAAAAGTAGCCTGCTTAGTGTTGCAAAAAAAAGCCTGAACTTTAGGATAAGAGATTGGGTTTTACATTTTCCTTCATTTCTCAGCCATCTGTAAATATAAAAAAAGCCAACTTTTTGTTCTTGATTATTAGCTGATATACTGCAAGTAAAATCTAAATGTTAATTGCATATGCAGCGTGGTGGAATCATATGCATCACTGTATGTTCCTAAAAAGTTCAAAACCATCTTTTTAAAGGTGCTTCATTTGAACTTTCTGAGAAGCGATTCGGTTTTGTCTAGAAGTTTTTAACTAATATTCTTCATTTTTGCTCATTTTGTTTCTTCTGTGTTTCAAATCATGCAACCTGAATAAAAGGCAGGTTTCAAACCCTGACCTCATTTATAGGGAATAAAAGCCATACAACCAGAGCAGATTCATAGACAAAGAAGTAAGTAGTTTCCCTGTATAAAATTTATAAGACTCAGTGAGGAACTAATTTACTGTGATGCAAATACATTATTTACTGTTTTTTACTGCAGTTGTAAACCTTTAGAGGGAAACTGCAACTTTTGCATGTAAATCCCTGACACCAGTTAAGCTTTTCTATTTAAAACTTAGGAGATGTATAAACATATGCAATTCTTCGAATAATCATGCAGAATCAATAGTTAATAATGTTTCCCTGTTTGTGTCTTTTTTAAAATATAGTAAAAAAAAACAAATCCAACTCCTGCTGCAGCTTTATTTTGTTGTTGCACGTGAGCACATAAGAGCCTTAACTCCAAGGTGCTCCCCGGGCGCCTTACAATGGCAGCCCACTGCTCCACAGGGGGATGGGTTAAATGCAGAGGTAAATTTCTCCAATGTGAGATCAATAAAGTTCAATTATTATTAGTATTTTTATTTAATAAAAAAAAAAACAAGTATACACGAGTGCATACAAAAAGATATTTTGTTTAAAACAGCTCTAGATAATTTCATTTATTAAAGTGCAGCCTTGAAAACAGTTATAACTACATAAAAAATAGTAATATAAACATATGACTGTATTTACAGTTCTAACATAATTTTTTTTTAATTAATGTAATTTTTTAATACTTTTTTTCAATACTAGTTACATACTTGTTTATTTTATAGTCTGTATTCATGTTGTGGGCCCTATTTTATTATTTACCTACACTACAAGTTGTGTGTGTTTTTTGTTTTTCTTTGCTCCTCTGTTGTCTTTCTCTGACCCCGCCCTCACAGGCCAGAATAACACAGTAATTAAGGTCATATTTTGCACAGTTACAGTTTAAAGTATTAATAAATAACTTTATTTTCCTTGAGCCTAAAAATAATCAAATTAATTGACTTTTTGATTATGAATCCCACCTGGAATCAATGTGGACCTCAGGGTCCTGATGTGTCCCTTCAGAGCGGGCAGCTGCTGCAGGAAGGCGGACACTTCCGGCTCAGGTGAGTCCGTGTGGGCGGAGCCTCTGCACTCCGAACAGGTAGGCTCGTCCGTCACTCTGTAATCAAAGCTATAAACTGCGGTAAAGAGCATCTCCTGATACCGAACCAGCACCTCTCTGCCCCGGCAGCTGGTCAGCACTGTGATGGAGCTCAGGTCCAGTTCATCCAAGGTTCGCTTCAGTCGGTAAAGACGCTCCGCCATGGATCCAGAGTCCAGGATGTGCGCGCTCCCGGAGCAGCCGACGGACGGGAGCGAGCAGCCGGGTCCAGGTCGGCTGGCTGTCCCATACAGCAGAAAGACATGCGAGTCCGCCTCCTGCAGCAGGGAGGCTCCGGGTCTGCAGCTGTGGGTCAGATCCACTAGAACCGCCATCGCTCACAGTGAGAAACTGTTCGGAGTTCAGAGCAGCTCCGCTTTATGTCGCTGCAGAAGGAACATGATCACCGGCGGAGAAAGTACAGCTGCTTGCACACGACTTCCTGCACAGCCTCGCTCCGCCCAGACTGGAAAGCCCAAACAGCCGCTGGAAATTCTCATCTGGGCAGGTTTCCTCCTCTTCTGCTGACTGTTGCATCAACACTGACAGTCAAAGTTTGCAAAGCGGGAGCCAAACTGCAAAACAACCTCAGGTTGTGAAACCTAAAGGGACCCAGAGAGACAGCTGCTGCTCTATAGAAGAAATAAAATCAGTCATGTTATTGTTGCATTTCAGCAACAATGTGTTGAACTTTGGGCACTGGATCTAAAACCGCTTTGCTTTCTGTTTGCAGTGACTGCTGCTGGGACAGGGTTATTCCTGGCAGATTTCCTGCAACTTTTTACATGATTTGGTCCAAAACATCTAAATCAGAGCAGAACTCTGTTGCATATGGAAAGGGCTTTCCAGCAGTTTAAATCAAGCTTTGTGTGTGACCTGGAACACATCTAAATGCTGCAACATTTCAGAAATGGAGTCTGAGACCCCTGTCCCAAGAGAAACATGCATCCTTTACAAAAAAATAAAAAATCTACTTGGACTTTCACTCAAAGCCATCACTTTTACATAATGTTTTTTTCTGGAAAAACAGAAATTTTTTAAAGCAAAATAAGATATGAAAATAATATTTCTGAGAGCACAGCATGTGATACCTTGAAGCAGATGAGCTACAGCAGCAAAGGACCAAACTGATACCTTTGTCTGCTAAGAACAGGAAACTGAAGCTACAGTTCACATAGGCTCAAACTTATTTGCAAAGAAATAAGAAAAAGGTGATGTCTGATGCCATGTCTGATAAGCAACAATCAGATATTTGGGTAAACAAGCTAAAAGAAAAGCTGTTAGGCTTTTTTTTTTTTTTTTTATAGTTACACATTAAAGCTTTAAGTCAATCTGGATATCATTACTGACAATGATCATCCCCATATAATGACACTGCATTCATCTTTTCGATGCCTACTTCCTGCAAAAAACTAATTTAACAGAGCTAAAATATTTCTTCAACACTATTGCTTCAATGTTTTCCAATGGTCTCCATACTTGTTAGATCTCAGTTGAACAGAGCATCTTTGGGATGTGTTTAATAAATGAATGTGCTGCCTTTAAAACTGTAGTAACTGTGTAATTAAAACAAAAATGTATTTATAAAGCACTTTACATTTAAAGAAATTTCAAAGCGCTTAAGTCAATTAAGGGTTGATATTTTCAAAACAGGGCCCTAAAAATGTGTATTTGTCAAATATAATGCAAAGTAGAAACCTGGATGCATCATTTAAAAGTCGATCAATAAAGCATGACATGAGGCAGTGCTCCACAGCAGCACAGAAAAGGATTCCATTTCTTATGTGCAGGAACCAATTCTGGGAATAAAAACAGGTAAGTGTACAAAGGGCGGATAGTAAAAAGTAAACATGTCTTTTTATTCTGCATTACTGTGTTTGATTAAAAAGTTAGCAGGAATAAAGAAGATCCAAGCAGAGACAGGAGGATGATGAGGTGGATGGAGAATGGTGGGATGTGTTCTTGTTCATGCAATTTCTCCAGGATCATGCCAGCATTGTTATGTTATTTTTGTGTCTTCTCCCCAGGAATCCCAAAGAAGAAAATGTGATAGTGAAGTTTGGAAGGTACAGACGCATGGGCAAGTTTCTGTTTTTTTTGTATCATTGGAAGAGATGATCTGCTTTGCAATGTTTAAGAAGTGAAAGAATGCGATTTTGCATATATATCTCCAAGACTGTTCACTGCTCTGGAAGGGACATGCTGTAATACTAAACTTTCTATGTTGAATTTGACGTGGACTACCATTTTTAATCACTTCTGCTTTTAGCTGTTAACATGGAGGAAAGTTTGCTCCAACAATGCCTCTATCTCAGAGAAATCACTGTCCTCCAACTTTGAGATATTTTCTTCCTCCGTCCTGCTCTCCTTCAGAAAACCACTGGACAGAATTAGAACATAGGAAGCTGGAAATATTTGGGTTAAACCAGTATTATTCTGCTTATAATCAATGTCCTAAAAGAGGTGTAACAGTTTTAATTGCAAAGAAAATAAACTTTGTGTATACATATACAAACACTGATACTAAATGTAGATTTATATTTAATCAGGCACACCTGGGGGAGGCTTTATTAACTATTGTAAGTGTTTATTCCCCGATGGGATCTACATAGGGATTTTTTAAACTTATACTTTAATTGATAGTCTCTAAGGCTCTGGGTTCACTTGCGGAGGTGATTTTAACATGTCGGGGTAATTCAATTCAGTTCAGTTTATTTCTATAGCTCCAATTCACAACACATGTCATCTCAAGGCACTTTACAGATCATACAGTCAAATTGATTCAAGGTTTTCTATTTAAGGAAAACTAGTTGATTGCATCAACTCATTGACTCAAATACAATCCCTCACATTAAGTATGCTTGTAGCGACAGTGGAGAAAAAAACTCCCCTTTAACAGGAAAAAACCTCCAGCAGAACCAGGCTTGGTGTGAGCGGCCATCTGCCGAGGCCGACCGGGGTTCAAGGAGACAGAAGCAGAGATACAAAAGGGAGCTGTAAAAGGCGGCCCTGTCCAGGAAACACACAGCCAAGCAGACGAGCACCGAACCAGCTCCCATGTCAGAGGATGAAGAGAGCACATCCAGCCAGTCACAGTCAGAGAAACAGGACTACTCTGAAAAACAGGCCGACCTCCAGCATCTATAATACATCTAAACAAGGAACATGAAGTCAATGAGGACAGATCTAAGTCACAAAGATACCGTACATGGAGGGAGCTGAATCCAAAAAAAAAAAAAAGATTTTACCTTTTTTCTCACCCCCACTCATTATACTCAAGGCTTGTTTAATTTTAGATTTTTCAAAAGGACTTAAGTAGAGCACATAGCCGTAGTATTGTATCCATGGACCGATATATTCTCTTATTCTGAGAAAAAAGGAACGTTTTGTCTATCTGACAGATTTCCGTTTGCTCACATTAATGATAACTATTCCTCATGCTCCAGGGTTACCTGTGGATCAGTGCTAGGACCAAAGGTAATTATTATTAGAAAGCATGGGATTAATTTTCACTATTATGCTGATTATATTCAGCTATATCTGTCTATAAATCCAGATGAAGCTAACCCATTACATAGATTACAGGCATGTCTGAAGACATAAAAACCTGGATGGCTCTTAACTTTCTCCTTCTGAATGCAGACAAAACAGAAGTTATAGTCTTTGGACCTGAGTCTTTGAAAAATAAGCTGATTAGCCAGTCACTTCATCTAGATGGGATTAAACTGATCTCAGATAATAAAGAAAATTATCTTGGTGTTATTTTTGATCAAGACCTGTCATACATCATATCATATCAAAGAGGTTTCTAGAATTTCCTTCTTTACTCTGCAGAATATTGCGAAAATTTGAAACATCCTCACCAGGTGTGATGCTGAGAAACTAGTCCATGCATTTGTTACTTCAAGGCTGGACTATTGTAATTCTTTACTATCAGGAAGTCCACAAACTGTAATTAAAAGCATAAAAGTGAGATCATATCTCTCCAATCCTGGCTTCTCTTTATTGGCTTTCAGTGAAATCCAGAATAGAATGTAAAATCCTTCTTCTCACATATAAAGTGCTAAATAACCAAGGTTGGTCTGATGTCAGAGATCTCATAATTATGTAGGTTCCTAACAGAGCACTTCGCTCTCAATCTGCAGGTTTACTAGTGGTTCCTAGAATTTCTAAAAATAGAATGGGAGGCAGATCTTTTAGTTATCAGGCTCCTCTACTGTGGACCCAACTACCAGTTTGGTCCGTGAGGCAGACACCCTGTCTGCTTTTAAGACTTAAAACTTTCCTTTTAGATAAAGCTTATAGTTAGAGTGGCTCAGGTTATCCTGAGCTATTACTATAGACATAGGGACCCCTTTTTCATCATTCTGCTTTATTCTATCTCTATTCTCCCACTCTGCAGTATTTGTTAGTTCAATCCCCAATGTTATGATCTCTCTGCTTTTTCACATAATAGCTTAATCTGGTCTGTTCTGGTCTGTTCCTGTTGCTACAAGCATGCAAAGATTAGGGATTGGCTTGGAGTCAATGCAATCAACTGGCTTTCCTTAAATCGAAAACTTCCATTTGAATGTATGATCTGGTTAAATTGTAAAGTTACTTTAGATGACGTGTTGTGATTGAATTGAATTGTAAATATTCCAAAAGATCAAAACACAGTTATATACTTTCAATTTTTGAGCCTCTTAATATTAAGATAAAGGAAGACTTCAAGAAGTGGACTTTAATAGCATTCTTAAGTGTTGAGTCTTTGGTTGAATGAGTAAACCTGAACATTCTGTCATGGATACTGTGTTTGTTTTGAAACACTCCAAATTGAAATACCAAATGCACAATTAAATGAATTGGAAAGCTTATTATCAAGATATGTATGGCAAGGAACAAAGCCAAGAAATCAAATTGTACAGTTACGGTAGTTAAAAGCAATGGTGTACTTTCAGTGCCCTGATTTAAAGATAATTTTATAGCTGAGCAATAGAGAAATCTGATTTGTTGGTGTAGATCTGCTTTT
Organism: Cyprinodon tularosa; assembly: GCF_016077235.1. Classification (NCBI taxonomy): domain Eukaryota; kingdom Metazoa; phylum Chordata; class Actinopteri; order Cyprinodontiformes; family Cyprinodontidae; genus Cyprinodon; species Cyprinodon tularosa. Next base: position 247,258 of record NW_024039071.1, read on the forward strand.
CATACCAGATGGAAAGAAATAGAGGAGAATATATTGGCGCAGTTCCAATCCAAGCATGTTTAGGGATGACAAACTAATAAAAAATATATCTTTGAAGTAGGTAATAGATGGGTCACTCCAACCTTATGATTCTAAGGCGGTGCTCATTGATTTAGAGTTTACAACAAATAAACTAGATATGAATTTTAGGCAATTGACCGAACAAGGCCTTGCATCTTAAGAATACCATACAGCTTAGATGAAGGGGAATTCTTTAGACTACTTCAGGTCCGACACCAAGTTAACTGTTTAATCCCTCATTCTCAGAAGGTCTTTGAAAATTAGCTGTTGAAAGTGTTTATTTAGGCCTGTACAAAAGATTCTGGAGGAAAAATAATTTCTAGGCTGTATAGTGGACTTCAGCAGGTTAAAACGACAAGTACTATTTTCTATAAAACAAAGACAAAGAGACATACTAGTGGATCCCTGTGCAAGTTTGGCTTAAATACTGTGAATTTCAATGGCAGATCTCCAACTTGACCACATGGAGAACCTTTTCCTGGAAGAGTATCTGTAGGTTCTTCATTACTCCAGTCCAGAATTTTTTATCAATCAGGCTTTTCAAGCTGTTGGAGGGAGTCTGGCTCTCAGAAAGCGAATCATTTTTCACCTGATTTCAGACTGCCCAGTTGTAGCCATACTTTGACAAAAGATCTGTGCTGAATTAAGAGTAATGTATACAGTAGGCCAAAAATAGCTTTTATTGAAAATGACTAATTTTTGGAGTACCTTTTTCAATTTTGATGCTAAGACCAAATATTTATTGGCAATACTAAGTGTAGCAGCCAGAAAAGCAGTCAGGAAAGAAATGGCTCAAACCATGCAGTCCATTTATTGATCACTGTAATGGGAAGGATCACTTTCTCCATTAGGCTGCAAAAAACAAAGTTGAAAGAAAACAGGGATTTATGGAAGATCAGTATTTTTCCTTCTTTTGTCTAACTGATTTACCACTCATTTAGTTTCAGGATTTTATTTCTTATTTGGATCACTCACCCACTGTATACTTAATGAAAATTTTAAAAACACTTCAAGTTCTGTTTCTGTGCCAATGGTTTATCTTTATTGCATTGTTATTTTTCAATCAAGTGAAAAAAATAGAATTCTTCCTACATGAGTCAAATGATCTAAATACCTCCTGAGGTGAAGTCAACGGCTCAAGCCAAATACCTGGAACCACCTCCTGTTCCTTGCCCATATCCCTTCACCTTTCAACAGTAAGAACACTATCCAGGGTAGGAAAGGATCTTTGGACTGCTGTGGGGAATCCAGACAGCTTTCAGCCTTACAGACATCATCACATGACAGACGGACACACATGACTGACAATGGTCAAAATGGCACCACAACTTTCTGGGGGAAAAAAGAACATAAATGTCGCAAATGTCTGAAGCTCTCAGTCATTAAATCAAAAACATATGAAGGTGATGAAATTTGCATGTGTCTCAGAAAGAACATGTCCCAAAATATTGTACTTTTGTCAAACTCTGTGACGTTGACTGTGCCAATTCATTTTGTAACACATAGGATTGTGGGCAACAGTACAGCTCCTAACAGTGGTTGGGACGTCAGGGGGCCTCTGTGCTAAATTAACAATTAATAGGAAGCATCCTGCTTCTTGGTCCAAACTCCTTCCTAACTGTCAGCATTATTCGGATAGCACTTATTATGGCAATTGCGAATGAACTCCCACTTTGGCTAAGTGTCCATGCTGAATTGAGGTATATGGATCAAGCCAGGTTTTCCAGAGCCCTGCAAAGGACCTCAATATTGGATTAAAATGTGTTAAAGCAGAGACGTATCTAAAATATGTGAGAAAAAAGGAGAATTCTGAAGTTGGAGAGGCAAAACATGATGGAGTTGATGGCATCTCAGACACATCACTACCCAACTTAAGGTACAGCTGAATATCGTCAGCATAGCAATGAAATTAGAAACCATAGCTGGGAATGATGGCCTCAGTGGTACCATGTTTAAGTTAAAAAATATGTCCAAGAACTGATTATTGGGGCAGTTCTAATGTAGATGCTTTCAGATCTATACCTCAATAACAATCTAAACCATTCCAATGCAGTGTCGTTGAGCCCTACAAGGTATCCTAGGCCAGGGGTCTCAAAATCTTTCCTCAGGAGCTACTGACCGTCACCTGTTAGATACATCCCTGCTCCATCTACACCTGCCCTAAGTCATTATCTCTTTCTTATATAATCAGGTTTGTAAAGCCTGGTAACAATCCACTAATTTAATTCACAAGGACAGCAGCTCTTGAGCACGCTTGGAAAACCCTGCTCTAGGTTATGAGAAAGGATATGGTCGTCTGCGGTGTCATATACTTCTAACAAATCCAAAATAATGAGGAGAGAAGAGATACCTTAATCACCATTGATCATCAGGTCATTAGTAATGCAAACTAAAGCAGTTTCAGCACTATGGGAAAGCTGAATTAGGAAAATGGATCGAAACTTCTCTATAAATCTCTTGTCTTTTAGATGTTCTGAGTATTGGTGCAGAGTAATTTCTCCAAGATTTTAGTGAGGAAAGTCGTCTATAGGTTGTCAGGTCTTTGGAGTCCAAAGTGAGTTTTTTTGCAGAAGGATAAAAAAGTGGGTGAACTTTTTGAGGTGGTGAGGGGTGCATGTAGAGGGTTTCATAGGTCGAACAGCTTCTGAGAGACAATGAGAATGTGTTTAAGGCTGAAGATCCAATCCCGTCAACATGGAACAAAATATTTGAGGATTGTTTCCTTTACCTTTTGGAATCTGTACTTGGAATAATTAAGCCTGCTTTGGAAGTGTAAGGGGGAACTTGCTGAACTTGTCGAAACCAAGTTATAGTCCTTTGTATTCTCTGGAGAAATAGCAGAAGCTATTTTTTTGTTGTTAACATCTGAATTGAGGATCTGGTATAAACAAAACGAAAAATAATAATGGAGCTTCTACTAAATGTGTGCTCTATCCATCGAAAACAAATTTGGGCTGCATAATATTAACAAATCATGGTAGCCCTAACCCGTGCTTCTATGTATCAGTAAGGAGATAAATGAAGACAAATTCACATATTTTTCGGTCCCGTTTTTATACTTAGTGTCTCTGGGAGCTTTAACAACTAAAGAAGTACAATGCGTGCCAGCTGTGTGTATTTTCTTCTGTGAGAAACTGTGAATCAGACCGAATATTATTGGTTTGCAACATGTGTATTCATGACACTGAATGTTTTCAGTTGAGAAATATTTCTTCCCAGATGGCTAACTGAGGGATTTAACTGTGCTAAAGATATATGCATGACTTATTTTATACTAAAGTAATATTTTTAAAAGCTGTAAAAAATGTCTCACTTCATTATCGTGTGTTTGTAGTGAAATTCTGTGAGTTCCAAAAAAAAAAAAAAAAAAAACATGTTGCGCTGCTTTGGAGAAGAACATAAAACAACTTCCCCTAAAGATGAATTAAGTGGTCATAAAATGCATCATGCAAGGAAAAAAGACACGCTAAACATTCTCCACAAAGCGTGATGATACTTTGCTAACTGTGGCTGTAAAACCTTAAAGCATGGAACAGCTGTTTACGAGCAGTCCGCCTCAGCACATGACTCCTTCAGTAGAGTCTCTGAGAATGAGGAAATCTGGTCTGAGGTGCATGCGGGGATCACGTTTGAACGTGTTACCTGCCCGCCTAGAGGATGTGGGAACTTCCCAAGGTTATTTGGAATGTACAAAATCAATGGTGTAATCAAAGGTTCAGAAAATACAAAATATTTGGTTGGACTTTAGCTGATTAAGTGCTGAAAATATTGCAGGAAATTATGGCTTTAAGTTTGGAGTTTTCTTTTAAGTTTTAACAACCAACACTTCCTGATAGGAAGGCTCAAAAAGATTCTTCAAGATCTATGTTTTACTAAAATTAATGTTTAATGAGTTCAACACACTTAGAGAAAAATAAGCAAATGCTTTTTTTAAAAGGGGATTTTAAAATTCTGATTTTATGCAAATAAGGAAAAATCAGTCTTGCATAGAAATTGATTATATGGGATTTTTTATGGTTTTGTTTTACTTTTGTCCCAGAGCAACAGGAAACATTTTCTATGTATCTCTGGTTGTGAAAAATGTGGTCTTTGCTTCCGCTTGTGTGAGGTTTCTATTGAGTTCAAATGCTGCAACCTCTCACCACCACTAGGGGGATCTACTCTCCATTGTAAGGCTCAGTTTTTAACATGATATACAGGTGCTGGTCATAAAATTAGAATATCATGAAAAAGTAGATTGATTTCAGTAATTCCATTTAAAAAGTGAAACTTGTATATTATATTCATACATTACATACAAACTCATATATTTCAGATGTTTATTTTGTTTAATTTTGATGATTACAAATGACAACAAATGAAAATCTCAAATTCATCATATCAGAAAATTAGAATATTACTGAAGACCAATAAAAACAAAGGATTTATAGAAATGTTGGCCAACTGAAAAGTATGAACATGAAAAGTATGAGCATGTACAGCACTCAGTATTTAGTTGGGCCTCCTTTGGCCTGGCATGGAGTTGATCAGTCTGTGGCACTGCTCAGGTGTTATGATAGCCCAGGTTGCTCTAATAGTGGCTTTTAGCTCTTCTGAATTGTTGGGTCTGGTGTATTGCATCTTCTTCTTCACAATACCCCATAGATTTTCTATGGGGTTAAGGTCAGGAGAGTTTGCTGGCCAATTAAGAACAGGGATACCATGGTCCTTCAACCAGGTACTGGTAGCTTTGGCACTGTGTGCAGGTGCCAAGTCCTGTTGGAAAATGAAATCTGCATCTCCAAAAAGTTGGTCAGCTGCAGGAAGCATGAAGTGCTCTAAAACTTCCTGGTATGTGGCTGCGTTGACCCTGGACCTCAGAAAACACAATGGACCAACACCAGCAGATGACATGGCACCCCAAACCATCACTGACTGTGGAAACTTTACACTGGACTTCAAGCAACGTGGATGAAGTGCCTCTCTTCTTTTCCTCCAGACTCTGGGACCTTGATTTCCAAAGGAAATGCAAAATTTACTTTCATCAGAGAACATGACTTTGGACCACTCACCAGCAGTCCAGTCCTGTTTCTCTTTAGCCCAGGCAAGACGCTTCTGACGCTGTCTGTGGTTCAAGAGTGGCTTGACACAAGGAATGCGACAGCAGAAACCCATGTCTTTCATACGTCTGTGTGTGGTGGTTCTTGAAGCACTCACTCCAGCTGCAGTCCACTCTTTGTGAATCTCCCCCACATTTTTGAATGGGTTTTGTTTCACAATCCTCTCCAGGGTGCGGTTATCTCTCTTGCTTGTACACTTTTTTCGACCACATCTTTTCCTTCCCTTCGCCTCTCTATTAATGTGCTTGGACACTGAGCTCTGTGAACAGCCAGCCTCTTTAGCGATGACCTTTTGTGTCTTGCCCTCCTTGTGCAAGGTGTCGATGGTCGTCTTTTGGACAACTGTCAAGTCAGCAGTCTTCCCCATGATTGTGTAGCCTATAGAACTAGACTGAAAGACCATTTAAAGGCTTTTGCAGGTGGTTTGAGTTAATTAGCTGATTAGAGTGTGGCACCAGGGGCCATCAATTTTGAACCTTTTCACAATATTCTAATTTTCTGATATGATGAATTTGAGATTTTCATTTGTTATCATTTGTAATCATCAAAATTAAACAAAATAAACATCTGAAATATATGAGTTTGTATGTAATGTATGAATATAATATACAAGTTTCACTTTTTAAATGGAATTACTGAAATCAATCTACTTTTTCATGATATTCTAATTTTATGACCAGCACCTGTATTTAGTGAATTTTGTTTTGTTATTGGTGCAACCAATGGAAAATTTGATAAATAAAATTTTGAAGAAAAAAATCATCTGGAAATAAAACTGAATGTTTTTTAATCAATACATGGTTTATATAGTAACTTTGCTGTCTTCCATCCATCCATTTTCTAACACGCTTAATCCCAAGCGGGGTTGCGAGGGGTGCAGGTGCCTCCAGCTGTCTATGGGCGAGAGGCGGGGTACAGTACACCCTGGACATCGCAGGGCAACACAGAGACACACAGCACAAACAACCATTCACGCACACACTCACACCTAAGGAGAATTTAGAGAAGCCAATTAACCAAACAGTCATGTTTTTTGGCTGTGGGAGGAAGCCGGAGTACCCAGAGAGAACCCACGCATGCACAGGGAGAACATGCAAACTCCATGCAGAAAGACCCAGGGCCAGGAATCCAACCCAGAGCCTTCTTTCTGCAACGCAGCAGTGCTACTCACTGCTGCACTGAGCAGCCCAAGTTTGCGGTTTTCTATAAAATATATTTTTTAGATTCACTTTTTAACAAGAACAAATATTTGTAAAACTTTTTTTTTCCATTCTTATTCACATTTTGATTATAATCCTAAATTTTTTTTTAATACTGTTGCCACTCACTCAGAGCCATAGCTCTGTTGAACCGTCCATCCCGACTGCTTTTAGCAGTAATGATTTTATGGGATTCTTTTCAAATAATAAGATATATAATATAATAAGATATAATATAATTAATGAGATCATTAGCACCCCTCTAAATATGATTGGTTTATCTCTGGAAAGTGAGGCAGCATTTGAAGTAGCCATAGAATCCTATCCGGGTTTAGAGTGCTTACATTCAGTTAAACTTTCAGAGTTTGCAAAACTTTTGTCTTCATCTAAGCCTTCAACTTGTATGTTAGATCCAGCTCCAACCAAGTTATTTAAGGAGGTACAGTATGTCCTCTGATTTACACCTCCATATTAGATGGGATTTTTTTCCCCCCAGCATTTTATTTTCATTACACTGTAACAAGTACAGTTCAATTGAAATGAACATGCATTTAACCCTCCCCTTGGGGAGCAGTGGGCTGCCATTGAGAGGCGCCTGGGGAGCAGTGTGGGGTTAAGGGTCTTACTCAGGGAGCCAGAGTGACAGTCGAGTGTGACTTGAAATCTATGAAGCTCTATGCCCTAACCACTAGGCTGCCACTCCCTTGTTACCTATCCTCGTTACAGAGATACTTATCCTATTAGATCTCTGTGCTGCATTTTATATAATTTATAATAATATTATTTAAGAAAGACTTGAATATTTAGTAGGAATTAGTCCTTCATACAGAACTAGGCTGGTTTAAATCTTATTTTATAGATTTCAGTTTTTTCCGTTAATGATAATAATAATAATAATAATAATGAATTTTATTTGTAACGCACTTTACATTTGACTTCAAATCTCAAAGTGCTACATTACAAAAAGGGGAAAATTAAAACAAGGTTAAAAGTCCATAACATTAAAAACAGAGTAAAAAGACAATCATCAAACTGATTTCAGATAACAAAGTAAAAAACCTTGGTGTTATTTTTGATGAGGACCTGTCCATGCATTTGTTACTTCAAGGCTGGGCTATTGTTATTTGTTTACTATCAGGAAGTCCACAAACTGTAGTTAAAAGCCTTCAGCTGATCCGAAATGTTGGAGAGTTCCGATGAAAATTTAAAAAAAACATCATATCTCTCCTATCCTGGCTTCTCTTAATGCTTCCTTTTAAATCCAGAAGAGAATTAAAAATCCTCCTTCTCACACATAAAGCTCTGAAAAAACCAAGGTTGGTCTGATGTTGGAGATCTCATCATTATGTATGTCCCTAACAGAGCACTTCGCTCTCAAACTGCAGGTTTACTAGTGGTTCCTAGAATTTCTAAAAATAGAATGGGAGACAGATCTTTTAGTTATCAGGCTCCTCTCCTGTGGAACCAACTACCAGGTTCAGTCCGTGAGGCAGACACCCTGTCTAGGCTTAAAACTTTCCTTTTTGATAAAGCTTATAGTTAGAGTGGCTCAGGTTATCCTGAGCTATCTCTATAGTTATGCTGCTATAGGCTTAGACTGCTGGAGGACATAGGGACCCCCATTTCATAATTCTGCTTCATTCTATTTATATTCTGCCACTCCATTCAATCTCTAACGTTCTTTTCTCTCTGCTTTTCCTCAGAGTAGCTTCGCCTCGTCTGTTCCTGTTTGCCTGTGACTCCTTCCTGGAGAGAAATATCAGCTTTGCTGCTGCCATCAGCCCTTGTTTATAGATGTTGAAGATCAGCCTGTTTATCAGTGTAGTCCTGTTTCTCTTAATGTGACTAACTGGATGTGCTCTCTTTCATCCTCTGACATGGGAGCTGGCTCGGAGCTCGTCTGCCTGGCTGTGCGTTTCCAAGACAGGGCCTCCTGTGAAGCTGGTTGACAGTTGCCTTTTGTATCTCTGCTTCTTTCTGCATAGCTGCTTCGGTCTGCTTGAATCCCAGTCGGCCTCGGCAGATGGACGCTCACAATGAGGCTGGTTCTGCTGGAGTTTTCTTCCTGTTAAAAGGGAGTTTTTTCTCTCCACTGTCGCTACAAGCATGCTTGGTGTGAGGGATTGCCTTCAAGTCAATGAGTCGATGCAATCAACTGGTTTTCCTTAGATAGAACGCTGAACAATCTGACTGTATGATCTTGTTGAATGACCTGTAAAATACCTTGAGATGACGTGTTGTAATTTGGTGTGTAGAAATAAACTGAAATTGAATTGAAATGTCTTTTTTTCAAACAGATTTCATATCTTACCCACTTCTAGAGCAATTTTGAGCAATTCTCTGCAGTAAGGAGTAAAGCTCCATTTTTTTTTGGTCTGTATGGATGATAGCAATAACATTTTTATTGGTCAATAGAATGTGTTTGCATTGGGCTTTAAGTGGAGAAAATGGGAAAGAAAAATTTGGAAATAATAAAAGTTGTAAAACTTGATTTAAAAGAAAAACATGAAAAAAAGAATAAACTTGAAATATTAGAATATATACAAAAAAATATATCTGAAACAATTTTGGGAAATAAAATATGAAAACAAATAAAATAAAATTTGATAAAACAGCAATATTCCATGCAAAAATTATTTTTATTATTTAGGAAGTTTTACAAAGTTTCATTTCTGGATTGCATTTTTTTTTTTTTTTTTTTTGCATTTACAAAACTAGTTTTTTACTTGCAATGAAACAGAAAATACTCTGAAATGGAAATGTTTGTTTACTGTGTAGCTTTATCAAGAAGTGACAACTTTACAAGTTTTTGTAATTTCAGAGTACTCAGTAATTTAAATATTTGATGAGTCACATCTAAACACTGCATGTTGTTCTTTTGTCTATTTTCTGAAATGTATGCAGAAAAACTGATCCAACGCCTTTATGTTTATTTCCCAGATTGGAATTGTTGCTAACTTCTGAATGTTGGAAAACTAATAAACTATGTTTTTATAGCATCAGAAACATTGTTGAAACTGACAAATTCCAAGTTGTCAGTTTCAAATCAGATGTTTTCCATCAGAATCATTTTATGTTCAGTTTTGATATGAAAAATATTCCCACCCTATGATGCTTCTACTGCCATGCTTCATTTCGGAAATTACATTCTCACATATGCTGTCTATTTCTGTGTTTGAAGATCACACTTATTTCATACTTCTTTTGTTCCTCTCCACCTGGAATAATGTTCCTACTGTTGACCCTGGGAAGGTTGAAGGAACCGGAGCTTGAAACTACAATGTGCCTTATTCAGAAACAGCCCTGTTCTTCTGGGGGTCCTCTCCCATCTCACATGAAAAAACACAGGTCAGGGACACCCTCCAACTCATCAGTAATAGTATTTAATGATAGGTGGTTAAAAAGTTATTTTCTCTCTATTTTAGCTTCTTTGTGGTATTACCCAGATTTCTGCACATAAGTGGAAATACATTTTTTATTATATGTTTTCAGTTAGAAATATTGACTTTAAGACTCCTCATGGATATTTGAATGAATGTATTCTAGCCTCTATGGAAAACTGTGATTTGGTTGCAGATTGTAAAAGCCTCTATAAAAGATCTACGTGTCTAACAAGATAATTAGAAAGTTACAAAACATATGAAATGATTTCAACTGTTTCAGGATTCTTTAATAGAAAAACCAGGTTAGAATGAAATTGTACTTTTTCCAAACAACCAGCAGAGGGCACTAAATACTAATTACAGATTTTCTATATCTGTCCACTTTCTTTAAACTATTTATCCTTTTCATGCTAGCAAACTGTAAAATCTTCATCCATACTTTTCATTCTGTAAGGCTAAATAATCTTGGTCAAGGTCTAACTGTTTTTAAGTCTGGTTCCAGTTTAAGTCCCTGTGGACATCTGTGCTGCAGCAGCAGAAAGTCCTTCTAGTTCACAGCCCTGCAGATGCTCTCTATGAGACTCAAGATTTTTGCCCTCTGCCCTACCAACGTCAAAATGCTTTGCTTAGCTCTATCAGCACCTCTGTCTACAACAACACAAGTGTTAATCTAATGCTGGTCTCCATAGACCCTCTCTAGAAACTAAACAAAGTTGACTGTTTATATTCTGAAGAGCTATAAATAGAAAACATCTTAAAGTCCAAATTGTCTTTTGTAAAAAGAGTAAACCAGTGTAATTGGAGGTATTTTATATAGAATGGATTTAACTACTTATGGGGCCAAATAAACCTAACTGTTAAAGATGCTATGGCATTATGGAGTAATGGGGAGTGGCAGCCATTGGTTAGGCCTTAAAGCTTAGAATCAAGAGGTTCTGAGTTTGAGCCCCACTCCCACAGACTGCCACTCTGGCTCTCCAAGCAAAGACCCTTAACCCCAAGATGGCAGCCCACTGCTCCCCAAGGAGATGGGTTTAATGTAAAGGTGCATTTCTCCAATTTGAGATGAATAAAGTTTAAATTATTATTTGTTCCATTAATGTTGCAAGCAAAGAACACATTTTGTAAAAAAAGAAAAAAGAAAAGATGCAATCCAGAAATTAAACTTTGAAAAACTCGATAAAAAAAACATATCTTTTTTTGTAGTTTTTATTTATGTTTCAACATTTTTAATATTGCTTTTAAGGTTTTATGTTTTCAAATTTTATTTTTTTTAAAACGGTTTTACAAACTGCATTTCAAAGAACATATTTGCTTCACTTCCAACCTAATAACATATGGCTGCTAATGTCCATCGTACCAATAGAATTACGTCTTCTCTCCTCCAATGGAAAGCCTTGTCCTCAGAAGGGAAGAGGATTTGACCTGTAAATGCAATTTGAAAAGAATCCAAATTATTAAAAAAAATTAAAATATAAAATCTGTTAAAAAAAAAAAAAAAACTAAGAAAGACAATATTAAGACAGACTTTAAGTCCAAAATCTATAAAGTTTTATTTTTGTCGGTTGGAGTTGCTAGCGAGCTTTGAGCCTACTCCAGTTTGTCAGTTTTAATTTAAGGGATGTTTTGATTCTGCGGCTCAGGCTCTGATCAAGCCTGGGGGTGGCAAATGAAACTGAACCAGATTATTGCTAAATTCACTAATCCATTCATCATAAATGGTCTTTAGAGGTTACTTAAAACGGTAGATCCATGTGGATTCAATGCGTAAAGCAATAAAAAAATAAACTAATCCTGTGTCCATGTAGTCTGGAGCAATGAAATAAGATTATTTTATAAAGAAGTGTATGGACATGTATTGGAGAATATAGATGCAAAACATGTAAGAAAAAACTAAATTCTGAGCTCAGAAATGCAACTAGAGGCGATTCCAACAAAATTAAAAAAGTTAAAAAAACAAACCACTGAAGTTTGTTTTCCAAATTTGAAGACGTTTTGCTTCCCATCCAGGAAGCTTTCTCAACTCAAAATGTCTGGAGTAGCTTTTGAGTTCAAGGCTTATAGAGTGGCATAAAAAAAGCCTTGTTATGGCTTAGAAAACAGGCAAATTGAACTAAAAAAACAGGTCCTTAGTAACGGGGAGTCGTTGTTGGCCTGACTGACCAGGCGAGAGCAGGTGTTCTTCAAACTCCAAACCTGAATTGTCTATGACATGCTACAATGTGGGATTCAGAAAAATATGTGGAAATGTCTGAAAGGTCGAACACAGTCGAGAGCATATCGGGAGAAGGAGACCAACAAGACGTCCTCATCCTTGGCCCTATCTTGAAGAACTTTTTGAATTAGTCGACAAATTGAGCTTTCAATTCATTTAGTGGCATCTGGCTGTTTTTTTTAAAGGTTACTTTATACCTTAAGTAGTTTTTGGAGCACATACTTTTTCACTTTTACTTTAGTAAAGAGGTCAAGTTGATACTTCAACTTTTACCAGACTGTTCTTAAACTGCAGTATCTATTTAAGTAACAAATGTGTGTACTTTTGACACCACTGAGCATAAGGAAGTGATTTATGTCTGTAGTACAGGAGCTGTATGTGGAGGACTGGCCCCATTGACCCCTGTGTAGAACCGCCCATGTTGGTTAATCTTGGTATTATTGAGAGGAGTCATTGTAAAATAGTCTGAATAAAATGGCACTTCAAAAATATTAAAAAACAACAAAACAAACAAAAATTACATATTATTTAGCTCCCAATATTTTATTCAATTTTAAAATGATAAATAGTTGAAGGTATTTGAAAATATTAATTAAGATAATATGATATTTCTGAGGAATAAATGCTGTCTGGTGTTACCCAGCTGTCAGTCGGGTCGGTACCGAACCACTGGCAGCCAGAACCGGGCGCGTGGCGCGCGCCTGTCGGTGACGCGCCGTCTGGTTCCCGGTCCTGTACCGGAGGAGGATCGGTGTCTCCTCACTGAAGGAAGCCGGAGAGGAAGGAGACAGACGCAGGATCGCTGTGCGGCTCCTCCAGCAGCGCTTTACGGACTAACCGCATCTTCTGGAGCTCCTGTTTGGATCGGAGCCGGTAGGTAGACGGGTTTCTCCTCCATCTCTCCCTGATTTCACTGTTTTTATTCTCCTCCTGGTTGGAGACACGCTGCTGTCAGAGCGCCTTTACTGGAGAGTCATCAGCAGAGCCCAGTTATGCACCAGGAAAACCTGAAGTGAGGATGAAAAAGCTCGGAAATGGAGATTATCTTCTTCCGCTATTTAATAAAAGCAACATGTTTTTATTCAATTAAAGCAATGAGATGTTGATCTTTGATGGTGCAGCCGCTCGCTCTTGTCTTATATTTTGCACACAGAGCAGAGATGCCAAACAATAAAGCTCACAGTTCACCGATATTAAACTGATCCCTGCTCCAAAGTGCCACTTACCATTTTAAAGCACAAAACTAATAATAGTGACCAACCAGTGGGGCATCTTTTCTATCACCTAGTGTCTCTCCTTTATAGAAAAAAAGGATAGTATCCTTGGATTTTGGATTATAGCTCTGGATGCACTTTGCACCTGCAGGGCTGCATGTCTCAAAGCGTCTTTTGTCAAATTCAGCTGCTGTGGGAAACAGGAAAGCCAGTAGGGGTGGAGGCGTTGGTGTGTGGGAGATCAGCTGTGGTGGAGTGGAGGATGCCCTTGCTGTGGAGTCACCTTGACGACCCCTCAGCATCACAGGGCTGCATTTGTCATGCTTCTGCTGCTGTTATTCACCTGCCATCACATATGGTGCTTTAATGCCAGTATATATATATATAGGCTTTATATAAAAAACTAGGGGAAAGTTTGCTTAAAGTAAGATAAGAAACCCTCTTTTAGCCCTTTTATGAAAATAACAGAAAAACAAGCAAATAAACAGTGTAATAAGCATGGAGGCAAAACATAAAGGCAGTCAAAGGCTTTTTAAATTTCAGTGCAGAAGGTTTCAGGCTCAGCAGCTCAGCTTCTTCGCTCATAAACATGAGGCTCCTGGAAACGCGTCACCAGGGCGACATCCTCAGCACCACTGAGAGGAGCAAAGTGTGGCAGCAGCTTCAGGGAATGTTAATAACAAAATCTTCCTTTGATCTGAGAGAAAGGGATCTAGGAAACTAACCAGGATGGACATCAGAGCTTATTTATCACCCAAATTTATTATAGTGATAAAATAGGCTGAGGTTTGCTTTCTGTTTGGTAGATCTGATGTGGCCTGATTGTTCTGGGAATCTGAACAAATACGTTTTTCATTTGAGTCCATAAACTCCACCGACGTCTCTGATGATCTCAGAATGTTTTAAAATTCTGCAAAGGTCGAAAAAATACAGTTCGGACACCAGCAGAAGAGCTGCCTTTTAACACAGTGGATACACAGAAAAGGGCTTTTGCTCTCAAGGTTTAGGTGATGGTCTGCAATGTGTATAAGATCCAGGGCAATGAGTCAACTATAGGCACATTATGTTGTTTAATTGTTTGGTCTTATTTGATAACATATCTCTGTTTTTCTGTTCTTCCATTTTGCATTTATTCTTAACATAGCCTTTAATTACAGATGTTAAAGGGGTCATAGAATGCAAAACCGAGTTTCCATTGTAATAAAAGAATGACGATAGTTCAGTGGGTGAAATGGACGTACAGAGAAGTTCAAACCCCATCGACACCTCCTTTCTCTGCAAATCTCACAATTCCAAACTTCCACCATAAAATGGGCGAATTCAGACGAAGCACTGTGTTGACGTCAATTTGGGGATGTTGCCTCATTTGGTTCTGGCCTCTACTTTTGTCATGCCCTGAAATAGGCATACAGACCAGCCCACTGGTTCACTGGCCCAAGTACATGAATAGAGAGAGATGTAAGACAGCAGTTTATCTGTTTAGCCTACAGTTGGGTTTACTTCTCCAAGAATTACAAAGCAGGCAGTTTCTCTATTGAAAATGAGCCAGAACCAGTTTCACAGTCTTCCCAAGGATCCGAAGACTCGATAGGCATGGATCATTGTTGTCTATCAGAAGATCGCTGCAAAGTTTGATGTTCAGCTGTTCATTTGCTCTCAGCATTTTACCGAAGACAGTTTACAAAATCTTGGACAGTTCAAAGCAGGATTTAATAAACTTTTTTACTGAAACGAGGGGCTGTTCCAACCGTAAGGCTATCACAACCGCAAGCTGTAAGGAAGATTCTGACGCTAAGCTGTTGATAGCAATGCAAGCTTATCTATGGTGACCAGATTTGGGTTTCTGAAAAGGAGGACACATTTTTGGTTTTTGAAGGGGGAGGGAAGCACGGGGCCGGGCTACCGTTGACGGGCCAGGTTTGGTCCCTCCTTCCCGAGCTGGCTCCCTGCCCCCGTCTGCCGGAGTTCCAGCCCTGGAGCTGACGGCTTGGTTCTGCTGCACTATAGTCGACCAAAATCCCAGGCAATATTGAAACTCCCACCAGACATTTTTTTAGATATGAAAAGTAGGACATGTCCAGGAAAAAGAGGATGTCTGGTCACCCTATCAACCCATGTCCACCAATATCAATGTCACATGCTTGTCAGGAGGCCAAGCAGTCTTGGAGGTGGGACCCAAACTGGTTGAAAGAAGAACATGCTTTGTAGAGTTTTCAGCAGACAAAATTTTAATTTCTTCTTGTGCAGGACATCAACCAAACCACACCAACCAAGAACAATGGCAGACATGTTTCTTAAATAGAGGAGGAACTAAATTGGAAGAAACCATTTTTAAAAAGACTGTTCAGCTTCACAATAAGAAGAAAAGGAAATTTTGGTTTAAACAAACAACTAATTAAGAAATACTTTTACCAATAAATACAGAAACAAATAAATTAATTCAATCCAAACAAATACTCAAACTCAATAAAGAAATACCATACATCAGATCAACCTCCCCCCTCTTCAATTATCCAATGGTACAGTCCTGTACACACCTGCTTGGAGAGTGAAACAGCAGAGGTGAGTATTTCAAAATATTTTAAATCTTTAATGTCCCTTTTATAAATAAACAAAAAAAATATATATATATATTGAAGTGAAATCAATTTAACTTTTTACAAAAATAAAAACAAGATGTGGCCAACCAAAGAACCAAAACCCAAACAAATATAAACCAATGTAGAAAACCAGATCCTGTGTTTAGCTGCTACTATGGCCAATATACAATTAACAATGGCTCATTGTTACATCTCCTCCCCCCTTCTCCCAAGAATACAGTACTTCAATTTTACATGTACCCGGGAAAGACAGTCTGCCACCAGGTTTGCCTTTCCTGACCTATAGTGAATAGTGAAGTCATAAGGCTGAAGTGACAAATACCACCCTGTGAGACGAGTGTTCGATTCTTTCATCCTCTTGAGCCACTGCAGAGCCCGATGGTCAGTTTCCAGGTAGAAGTGACGTCCTAAGAGGTAGTACTTCAGGGAACTAATTGCCCACTTCATGGCCAAGCACTCCTTTTCCACAGTCGAGTAACGTGTCTCTCGATCCAAAAGTTTCCGGCTCAGGAACAGTACTGGCTTTCTTTGTCCATCCACGTCCTGCAAAAGCACAGCTCCCAGGCCAACTGCTGAAGCATCAGTTTGAAGAATTAATGAATTATTGAAATCAGGGGTGTGAAGAACAGACTCACTTGTTATGGCCATCTTCAGGTCTTTAAAGGCTCTGTCACAGTCCTTGGTCCATTTCACTTTCGTTGGTGCTGAAACCTTTGTGAGATTAGTTAACACCGCTGCTCTGTCAGCAAAATGTGGAATAAATTTGCTGAACCAACCTACCAGTCCTAGGAATGCTCGAACCCTCTTTTTGGTGCTTGGAACAGGATAGGAGTGGATGGCATCCACCTTTCGAACTCGAGGCTTTATAACACCTTGACCAACAATATGGCCCAGATACTCCACTTCACTTTTTGCTAAGGAGCATTTGCCAGGACTGATTGTAAGCCCAGCTTTTTTTTAGCAGCCGAAGAACCTGCTGAAGGTGAGTAACATGGTCCTCCCATGTCTGGCTAAAGATGACCACATCATCCAAATAGGCAGCAGCAAATTGTGGTACATCTCGAAGAATCTGGTCCATGAGTCTCTGAAATGTTGCTGGTGCCCCCTGTAGACCAAACGGCATCACCTTGAACTGGTACAAACCAAATGGTGTGGTAAAAGCTGTCAGTTCTTTAGTTTCTTGTGCCAAGGAGAGTTGCCAATATCCTTTGCTCAAGTCAATAGTGCTGATGAACTTTGAATTGCCAACCTTCTCCAACAACTCATCTATTCTTGGCATTGGGTATGACTGACACTTTGACATTGAGTTAAGATATCTGAAGTCAATACAGAATCTTAGAGAACCATCTTTTTTTGGAACCAAAACAATAGGACTGCACCACTCACTTGTAGATTGTTCTATTACGTCCAGCTGCAACATCAGCTCGACTTCCTCTTTGAGTTTCGGCAGCAGACGTTCAGGGATCCGATAGGACCTTCGGCGTGGTATAGCATCAGCTTTGAGATGAACTTTATGCTCAACCAGAGTAGTAAAACCTGGCCGTTCTGTGAAAAGGTCTGGGTCAAGCAATGCCTGGATCTCTCTCTGCTTACCAGGCTGAAGATGTGACAGATCCACTGTCATGGATTTCTGGTCTTTTCTTGGGAACTCCTGTTCTCTGTCCTCTTCCGCTTCACAAATGAAGAGATGTTGCTGAGGTGAGTCCTGTTTCAACAGTTGGACCTGCTTGGATGAAGGACAGTGAAACTCCTTCAAAAGATTCACATGAAAACACTGATGTTTCTTCTGTTTATCTGGTGTGTGGAGTTCATACGTGACCTTACTCACACATCTTGTGATCTCATAGGGGCCATGCCATTTGGCCAGCAGCTTGTTGTCACTGGTGGGTAGAAGAAGCAAGACCTGCTGTCCAACCTGAAAAGTTCTCTGTCTGGCCTTTTTGTCATACCAGAGCTTCTGGTTAGCTTGTGCGGTCTTCATATGCTCCTGTGCTGGTGTCGTCATCAGCTCCAACCTGTCTCTCATCTGAAGAACATAGGCAACCACGTTGTCCTGTTGAGATGTCGGAGTCTCCCAGTGATCTTTCAAAAGATCCAGTGGTCCTCTGACTTGGCGACCATAGAGTAGTTCGAAAGGAGAGAATCCTGTGGATGCTTGTGGAACCTCCCGGTATGCGAACAAAAGATATGGCAGCCACTGGTCCCAGTCAGAGCCTGTTTGGGAGACAAACTTCCGCAGCATGTTTTTTAGAGTCTGATTGAATCTCTCCACCAGCCCATCCGTCTGGGGATGATATGGGGTGGACCTAATACCCTTAATACCTAACAGCCCATAAACCTGCTGCAGCAGTTTTGATAAAAAGTTTGTGCCACAGTCAGTCAGGATTTCTCTGGGTATGCCCACTCTCGAAAACAGCTGGACCAAACAGTTAGCCACATGCCTAGCAGTGATAGATCTAAGAGGAAATGCTTCAGGGTAACGAGTGGCATAATCACAAATAACGAGGATATATCTATGGCCAGATGAGCTTTTCTCAAGGGGCCCTACTATATCCATTCCAATTCTGTCAAATGGAGTAGCAATTAGCGGCAATGGCTGAAGTTGGGCCCGTGGTACCCCCCTAGGTGATGTTAGCTGGCAAGTTTGACACGTAGCACAAAACTCTTTCAGTTATATGTACATACCAGGCCAAACAAACCTACTGGCTATCCTTCTGAGGGATTTCTGAAATGCTAGATGACCTGCCCATGGAACAGAATGACCAAGCTCCATTACTTTCTGTGTTAAACATTGTGGTAATGCCAAGGCCTCAATCATGCCCTGTCTTTGATAGAGAATGCCATTTTTAATTATATATGTAGTATCTGCTAGACAATCTGCTGTGTGTAGTTTGTCACCCTCTACCTCTGTAACTTTATCAAACCAAACTTTTAGTTTTGGATCAGCCCTTTGAAGTGCAGCAACATCTGAGGGAATTTCAAAATCTATGGCCTCACTTGGTTCTTTAATAACTTCACACAGGTTTTTTGATGAAACCAAAAACTTCTCCCTCCTCTTTTGTGCTCTGGTCTTCTGTGGCCTCAGTGGGCCCCCATCTAGCTCTGCATGGTAAAAAGGTAACTCCTCAAGAGTGTTATTTGCTCCCTGAGCTCTGGTGATTGCCATATTACAAGAAGCATGAATATTCCCCACTAAATGTCTCTCTACCCCTTGAGCTTCTGCCGAGACACTATTCTGTCCATTCAGCTGGGATTTGTTTTTTGCTAGATGGATGAGATCAAAAAGAACTGGAACATCACTGCCCAAAATAACAGCATAAGGGAGCTTATCCACCAAAGCTACTGACAAAAGGTATGTTTGACCATCAGCAGTTAGGTAAACCTCAGCTGTAGGGTATACCTTCTCATCCCCATGAACACAGCAAATGTTAGCCGAAGCATCAGCCCACAGGTCTCTTGGCACAATACTAGAGTGAACCACAGACTTAAAGCAGCCTGAATCTAACAAGGCCTCCTCACGCTGACCATTAATCAGAACAGGGACAGTTAAAACCTCTTTTTGAACTGGAAGAGGTTGAGACGGTCTTGGAACTGTACACAGCAGGGAGGGTGTAGTATGTCTGCTTGAAGGGCATGTATACTGAGTATGACCTAGTACAATACAGAGGTAACAGCGAGTGTCTGGTCTAGAGTTGGAAAAAGATTGTATATTCTTATTCGGTTTTGAAACACCAGGTTTAGAAAAAGGTTTTCTGAAATTACAGTGGGACCTATTTTGAATTTGTCCACCCCCATCACCCCCATAGGACTTAGTGCTTCCAGTGAAACGGCTGTCACTGTAGAAGGCTGAACTGTGGCACCCGGTCCTGGCAGACAGGAACACCTCTGCAAGTTGAGCAGCTTCTTCAGCAGACTTGGGGTCCCTTTCACGTATCCAAATCTCCATCTCTGGGTTCATCATTCTCAGGAACTGTTCCAGAATCAGAAGTTCTGAGATGTCTTTCACTGTAGAAGTATCAGGCTTCACCCATTTATTAAAGAGGTCTTTTAGTCTGACATACAGTTCACGTGGGGTTTCACCAGGATTGATGTCCAGTGCACGAAACCGTTTCCTGTATGTGTCACGTGTGATTTCATACTTTGCCAAAATCACCTCTTTGACCTTCTCATAATTGGCTGAGTCATCAAAGTCCATTAGAACATATGCACTTCTTGCTCTACCAGTGAGCAGGGGAACAAGCTGAACTGCCCATTCATCTTTTGGCCAACCGCAGACTGTAGCTATTCTTTCAAAAGTCATCAAATAATGTTCAATGTCATCTTCTGGTGATAATGGCAGGATCTTAGGCTGTTTGGGTAACCTTAACACTCTTTGTATGGGTGGGTCTTTCTGTCGATCACGTGCAGATACTTCATAATCAGCACCATCAGAATCATCATCTTCAGTGTCTTCAGTTTCATCATCATCAGCAGTTACTTGTGGCCCAGTACTTTTGTCAACATCATCTCTCAGTTGTCTCACCTGAGCTTGAATCTGCTGGAACTGATGTTTCAGTGACTTCATAATTTTTTCTTGCCGTGTGGACTCCTTTTCCAGTTGTTCATCTCTGGAAGCCTGGGATTGGATTAGAGACTTTACCAGACTGGTTAATTCCTCCAATTTATCAGGATTGGTGTCTTCCGCTGCTGGTGCTCCCTGCTGCTCATCAGAGGGAACTGGTTCACCAACATCTGGTCCCTCTTGGTGCTCCACCTTCTTTCCACCTCGCGGCATAATTTAGCATGTAGTTTCAAACCGTAGCTTCTGACACCACTTGTCACATGCTTGTCAGGAGGCCAAGCAGTCTTGGAGGTGGGACCCAAACTGGTTGAAAGAAGAACATGCTTTGTAGAGTTTTCAGCAGACAAAATTTTAATTTCTTCTTGTGCAGGACATCAACCAAACCACACCAACCAAGAACAATGGCAGACATGTTTCTTAAATAGAGGAGGAACTAAATTGGAAGAAACCATTTTTAAAAAGACTGTTCAGCTTCACAATAAGAAGAAAAGGAAATTTTGGTTTAAACAAACAACTACTTAAGAAATACTTTTACCAATAAATACAGAAACAAATAAATTAATTCAATCCAAACAAATACTCAATCTCAATAAAGAAAATACCATACATCAGATGAACCTCCCCCCTCTTCAATTATCCAATGGTACAGTCCTGTACACACCTGCTTGGAGAGTGAAACAGCAGAGGTGAGTATTTCAAAATATTTTAAATCTTTAATGTCCCTTTTATAAATAAACAAAAAATATATATATATATTAAAGTGAAATCAATTTACCTTTTTACAAAAATAAAAACAAGATGTGGCCAACCAAAGAACCAAAACCCAAACAAATATAAACCAATGTAGAAAACCAGATCCTGTGTTTAGCTGCTACTATGGCCAATATACAATTAACAATGGCTCATTGTTACAATCAACAATCTCGATGTTTCAGTGGGGGAGTGCTTGTTGCTATGATGCGTCTTTGCTTATTTCTAGGGCTTTTAACCAGGCTTGCATTAGGGCTCATAGAACAGAAAATATGTCATTTTCACTCCAAACAATGTTAGATACCCTATTCAGAGACCTTACAGACCAGCACCAAATACCTTATATTAGCATTCTATGACTTATTGAAACTATTAGTAGATGGGTACCTGGCGGTTCATTCAGAGCATAAAGGTTCTGGGCTCCGACCCTGATCACAACCTTTCTGTTTAGAGGTTGCATGTTCATCATCCACACATATGATGTTTGGTATCCAAACAAGATGCATTTCTCTGTCCTCTGAATTGACTGTATAATATTCTGGTTAATCAGTGAAGATGGGAATAAGACCAAACCCACCCCCTTTGATCTTTCTGAGCTGTGTGCAGCCTGATAAGGAATGTTTTTCCACCAATATCCTGATGTAACATTTCCTTTTCCAAAATTATACCAGCATTCCAGCTTTGGGTTTTGTCAAATGGGATATCAGCATTAATCAGATATACTTTTATTACTTTGCAGTGTTGGGTTTTAGAAAAGGCTTCATCAAGTGAACGAAGAACAATCGGTTAAAAAATAAACAACTAACCCTTTTATTATTTGTTACATAAAGTGGAGTTTTTCTATCAGCTTGCTGATATCCCATATTTTAGATACATGCGGATAAATTCCGATTGTTATTTCTTTGGCTGATATAAGATCATTTTCCGATATCGATCAGGACATCCCTTCAGGCGTCTTTGTGTTTGTGGCAACTTGTCATTTAAAACTTTTACTGTAATAAAAGCAGAATGATGACACACATCGACATCACAGTATACTACGTTCTGCAGAAAGCAGAGTCTTCTTTGGTTGTATGATTCATTTTTAATTCTGAGCTCGGCCCACCTGTACCTGTTTAAATGGTTACAAGACAGACTCATTTGAAAAGAAGCAGTTTGGAGAGTAATTTGATAAAAAACTAATGTAAATAAGTGCTTCCCTTTAATCACAAATAGGGATACAAGTTATTGATTCACAAATTTATTTAAAGTTGAGTGATCTTATTGATTGACTAGCGATTAAAAATAATGAGGCCTTTTTTTAAAAGCCTCATTAGTGAAGTTTTTTCTTGTATAAGAGGATCTTCCCATCAGCATAAGGCAAAGCAAGACAAGGTAGGGCAAGTTTATGTGAATAGGACAAGTCAGTACATGGACAATTCAAAGTTCTTGATGATGAATTAGATAATAAAATAAGCAAAAAATAAAAGCAGAATAAACGCAAATGAGTAAAATAAAAAAACAGTTGGACCATGACTTTAAACTAATGTTACCTCAGTTAACAGTTTAACTTCAACAGTCAAAAGCAGCTCTAAACTAATGGGTTTTTAATGTTGACTACAAAAAACTCAGGCTTATACATGTATATGTATATATATATATATATTTATTGTAATTTATTTATTTATTTTTTTACAATATTCTGAATTAAAAAAGTATACATATATAAATATATATAATATATATATATATAAAAGTATATGTAGTATATCATTATTTAAAAAAATATATATATTTTAAGAGCTAATATTTATATTACATCTATATAAGATATATAGTTCTAATTAGTTTATAGATATACAATAATATATTTCAAAATTGATTGTATATACCAGCGAAGCTCAGTTTCAAGATGAAACGTAGTGCCATCTAGTGGACAGTGGTAACATTACAACACTGAACAAATTTTTTTCTATGCGGACGTTATCAATTAATGGCATCAAAAAGGTTTTAGTTTAATAAACTAATATTAATATTGAATAGATTGTTTGTTTTCATCCCTACTCTTAATAAGTTTTTTATTCAAATGGGTTGTTGGCAAGTGAAGTTGCTATAGTTGCATTAAGTAGCAGTGTGCTGGCTAGTGAACAGTCTTTAGCTGAGCTACATCAGCAGCTAATTACTTTAGATTGGCAAGGTGAGGAAAATATTGGACTTAATAACCATTTTAACTCAAAAACATCCATTAAACATGGTAGCTGTAATTTTCCACAACTGAGTCCATCGTTTGAAATATTTACAGCCATTTTAGCTGAAAATGACATGAATTAATTTACAACATGGTTTTTATTACCTAACAGGCATTGTTAGGCCTACATTAGTATATTCCAGCAGAGTAGCTGTGAAGCCTTTTATCTGTTTGTTGTTTGAAAAACCCCCAAATGTATTTGCAAACATTATTTAAGGTGAGATAAGATACAATTTTTTGACACATCATTGTACTACTTTTTTCTTTCTGTGTTTTCAACACGAACAATTAGATTAAATATTACATATTGTTCACAGTTTTTTACTTATTATTGGGAAACAGTGATTATGTTTTGGTTATTTTCAGTTTACCAAACTATGACAATCTCTTATTGGCTGAAGCCTGAAAAGGATAATACTTAAATCATCTTGAGAAAGGTGAAGATAAAGAGTTTTTGGTCGCTACTAAAGATGCCTGTTAAATGACCTGGAAATAAAGAGTTTGAACACAAAGGAAAAGTTGCAGAAACAAGCCTCAGAAAGCTGCATTGAACCATAAGATCTGCAGCTCACTGTTTCTTAACTGGTTCATTATTTGAACCGGCTGGTCTGTTTGCTTTGGTTCCAGCATGGCCGCCTGTCTTGTTGTTACCGATAGGGTAAACCGTTCTTTGAGCTCATGGATGAGTTGTTTCTGTTGCCGAAAAGCAGCGTCAGTATTCAGAGTGAGACTCGGTGTTGGGTGACTCGGACTGTTGTGCTCTCTGTGAATGAGTGACGTTACAGCAATAATTCCCCGGAGGCCATGGGTATACAGACACCACTCATCATCATCAACAAACAGTGTCTCTATTGTCTGCAGGCAAACAGCCAGTGTTACATCATGAGCTGACATGACGGCCGAATATCAGCTCCTGAGTCAATGCAGCAGAATCTGATACCTGCTGTGGCGGTTCGGTCCGCTTTGTCTGACTGAGGTGGGCTGAGGAAAGCAGTAGCCTCTTAGTTTTATTTGACATTTGGATTTCTAAAATAATCTAACATCCATAACTGGATGAGTTTTAAAAGCAGTTACTGAGCACACAGACACAAGAATCCCATTTTGGTCGCCAGACTGGAGAAAAAAACGCCCCATCCTTTTCCTGTGGTGATTCTGTGTTCTGCATCTCATTACACCGTGTGGTAAATAGCAGCCTGTTGGCTTCTGTAATGCGATTATCCATCCTCTTCATGTCTTTTGCAGATTCTGCCACACCACCTCACAAACGTTAATTGACCCCACGCTGCAGAGCTCAATGGGGATGGCTGTCACTAATTGCGGTGGCATTTTCAGATACGGTGGAAGCATTAGGCAGTGTACCACCGCTGGAAGAATTGCCCACAAGAGATTCCTCCAACAGCATTTTTTTGTGTGCTAGAAAGCATTTTTCTCTCTCTCTGCTTGTGTGTCCCTGGTTCACAAAACGGTGTGGTGACACGATCCTGGCAGCCCCCTCACACTGTGGAGAGCAAAGAGCAAAAAAAGAACTGCATTCATATGGCCATTTTAGCTCTAGTTCAGGCTAGTATGGATATTTTACTCTGATACTAACACATGTAGGCCTATTTGTGGTGAGTTTTATGCTTTTTTCCTGTCTTGTTTGTTTAATCTGCGGTTAAAAAAACAGTAAATGCTTTGTTGCCCACAGAAAAGGGAACATTTAAGGATCTTTTTTACTATCTGAAGATAAATTACTTTGTTAGCAATAGGAACCAGTACCTAGTAACAACATGGTGTGCAGATTAAGAAAAACCTTCCAAGTAGAAAGGCTATTAAAGAAATTGAGACTTTGAGTCTGCAAAGATTTCCAAAACTTCTATGCAACTATGCAGTTAAAATTAGATTCAATTTGAATCAATTCAGTTTATTTATATAGCGCCAATTCACAACATTTATTATCTCAAGGCACTTTAGAGAGACAATTCAACTAGAACCATCCATCCATCAATCCATTTTCTCACACGCTTTATCCCAAGCGGGGTCTCCAGTTTTCTACGGGTGAGAGGTAGGGTACACCCTGGACAGGTCGCCAGTTAAGCCAATTAACTTAACAGTTAAGTTTTTGGACCGTGGGAAGAAGCCGGAGTACCCGGAGAGAACTCACGCATGCTCAGGGAGACATGCAAACTCCATGCAGAACAACCCTGGGCCGGAAATTTTACCTTCTTGCTGCATGAAAGCAGTGCTACCCACTGCACCACTGAGCAGCCCTCAACTAGATCCTCAAAGAGAAGGTTGAACATTTTCTAAGGAAAACTAGCTGATTGCATCAGCTCATTGACTCAAAAGCAATCCCCCACACCAAGCATGCTTGTAGCAACACTGGAGAAGAAAACTCCCGTTTAACAGGAAGAAACCTCCAGCTCAACCAGGCTCAGTGTGAGCGGCCATCTTCCGAGGCCATCTGGGGTTCAAGGAGACAGAAGCAGACATAGAAAAATAAGCAGAGATACAAAAGGCAACTGTAAACCAGCTCCACAGGCGGCCCTGTCCAGGAAACACACAGCCAGGCAGATGAGCTCCGAGCCAGCTCCCATGTCAGAGTATGATAGAGAGCACATATAGTTAGACACATTAAGAGAAACAGGACTACACTGAAAAACAGGCCGATCTGTAAGGATCTGTTTAATTTAGTTTGTGTTTTCTTATTAAGATGTGGTTAGGGGACTGGTTATTACTGTAGATCTCCAGATGGAGGTTTTGCAAATCTCATTGACAGACAAATTATAAGTACCAGAGGAAGACATATAGGTAAGCTCTAAAACAGGGGTCTTCAACGTTTTTCAGGCCAAGGACCCCAAACTGATGGCTAGATGGAGCAGGGACCCCCTAGTTACATATATTGTATGTGAATATGTTATATCAAACTGGTCCTATAGTCACTCTATTACGGATGGAGGAATGTAATGAAAGTAATTTCTCCCTGGGATTATAAAAGTGTTTCTGATTCTGATTCCTGGTTGATGGGACAGGTGTTGTGAATGAAACGGTGTCCAGCTTGAAAGAGCTCCTGTGTGTTGCTGAATGTGTGCATTGATGACTGAAAGACATCTTCTGCCTCCATGTATCTGTTTGCTAAATTGTGTTGAATTCATGTTAATGTGGATTTAATGACATTTCAATTAGTGGAAAAAATTGCAGCGGGGAATAGAAAAAAAAGTCTAAACAACCAAAACTTTTGCAACCCCCATGCAGTACCTCTGTTGACTCCCTAGGGGTTGCGTACCCTGTTGAAGACCTCCGCTCTAAACTAAAAACTCTATGCACAAGAATACAAAAGTAACAAAGCCCAGTTAAAATACCAGTATTTTAAAAAGCAGATCCTAAGCAAAAATATTTCAAACCCTTTGCCATGTAAAAGGCAAATTCAATTCTCCTAAATCTGTTTGGGCAGATCTGTGCTGCACTCTACGAATAGATAGGTATTTTCCCCCCGCAAACAATCTAGTTTTTTAAACCAATTTTGATTAGATTAACCTATATTTTGATCAGAGACTGGCCAAGCCATTGCTTTTGGATCAACCAATTTGACTGATTAGGCAAACAACCAGTAGAAATGGTAAATGAAGGTTTATTGCTCTAACTGTTTAGCTCTAGCCCAATGTAGCCCCTAATAGTTTTGGACCTAGAGTACAATTACAGTGATGCAAACATGTATAGCAGGCAAATCATGGCATTAACCTTGCTCTTAAGGTTGTTATTAATTGGTGTTCAATTCCAAGAAGGGTTAGTGGCGACAGTGGCGGTGGATGCAGGAGTTCTTAGTAAAACCTGCAAGAAAACCTTGCCCACTAGGATGCATGGTAGTGGCAGTATCATGCTTTGGGGGTTAAAGACTGAAAGGCAGAGTGTTGTCCAGGATCACACTGAGTCCATGTGAACGGTGACCTCAGCAGCAGTAGTAGAAGTAATGAAACAACATCTGCATATTGTTCTTTACAAGAGAGAAACAGATTAGCAAGGAATCACCTACCACCAACAATCCCAACAGTATCTACATTGCTAGCTCTAAGCCAGTCATGGCTCAGCAGTGTCATTTCACAAATGGTAATTTCTCTCTCTATATTTTTTATAACCAATTTACCATTACTTAGTCTGTGTGTCATGAATTTGTAGGGTGTTGTTTAAATACCAGTTTGGCTTCAGATTTCTGGTGTCATAGCTGTGCTGTTCAAACTTTGCCTAGATATGATTTCTAAAAAGACTGTTCAAAACAATGATCATAAACGGTTTCTTGTGTGACATTTTTCAAGCGTTTTCAACAGATTAAAAAGCAGCTGATGTTCTGTGTAGAATACATGTACATCTGTTATAACTAAAACCCTCTGCGTTTGAGGTATCCTTCAAATACATCACCTGCAGTGAGTCATGTTCAAGCATTCTGAACAAAAACAGCCCAGGCCTCAGATCAGTTTTACCTCCCATGTAATATTTAGGACCAGGATATTGTTACAAGAGAACCGAACCAGGTATTTATTTCAAACATATTTCCAATCCTCTATGGGAATAAATTGCATATATTTTATTGTTTTTGTGGTGGGTTAAATTGTCTGAACAAAAAGGACGTAATAAATCTTGCCTGCAGTCTGTCTTAAAGGTTTCCCTGATGGTTAAGGTCAGAGCAAGGATATTTGTTAGAGATGGAAGAGAGAGGAGACACCAGCTGGGTATTGATCTAAAGCTGCAGCATTCAGACTGACTTCTGGCTCTGAACCCATTTTTTCCCCTCCATCTCTCCTCGCAGCTGGTTCTTATTGGCTGTCACTGAAATCCGACTCAGAGAATCACAACCAGCCCAATGTGAGCAGCAGGACAGCGTCTAGTCTGAACACACACACAGACACAAATGGATGCACTTCTTAGATTGCACAAAGATATTTTCAAGCTGCACTGCAGACGTCTTCTAAAACAGAGAACGCATAAGCTGGTGTTTCACTAAGAAAGCCTTCTGCTCCTTTAAGATCAAACGATTTAATATGTTTAGATAGATATATATAAATATTGCATACGTTTAAAACAGGATGGGAAATAACAGGATTATATGTGATCAAATAGTCCATATATATATATATATATATATATATATATATATATATATATATATATATATATATATATATATATATATATACATATATATATATATATCCAAAATTTAAAAAATACTATAGTATTAACAGACATGCACTTGTAATTCAGTCTTGATATATATTTTTTTAATATGTATTTATATATATATACATATATGTATATATAGATATATACATATATATATCTATATATGCATATATATATATATCCAAAATTTAAAAAATACTATAGTATTAACAGACATGCACTTGTAATTCAGTCTTGATGTAATATCTTGAAATTATATGCAATATGTAATTACCATAACATTGTAATCAATACATGTATATCAGCAATTTATCAATTTTGTACATCAGATAGTGTGTGTGTTTGTAATATTCTTAATATCTGACTACAACATTATTATGCTCCATTAATACTAATTTTATTGTGATGGATCTGTATAATATGTTATATTACATGATTTATAGACTTCATACTAGATATGCAATGTGATGTGCCTATTTTATTACCATAAATTACAGTAATGTTATGATATGAAAACAGCAAGTGTGTGTCAAAGTGATACATGTATCTTTATTTTAGAAGTCTTAAGCCTGCTAAAATGAGTAATCAGCATTGGTCTAACTTACTGACCTCTATGAATAAATAAAGATCAATGGTTAAACTAGGGAGTACCAATATGGTGGCTGGTGACTTTGCAGCAACGTGTACTGCCAACAGCCTATCAGCTATCCAGTGAATAAATAGAAATCAGTGGCAACAATCTGCATGTGAGCTACAACTCTCTCTACCCAAGTGTTTTACCTCCACCTAATGGGCTGGAGGGATAAATGTAATGTTTTACTCTTGTTAAGTATGATGTGATAAAAAGAATCAATGCCTCTTCGATTTGAAAATTGCATTTGGCCAAATTGTGGTTATATTGTAAATGCAATTAATTTCCATCCCTAGTTCAAGCCCTACCGATCTAGTCACTGTTGCTTTGACCATCGATGATTCCGTCATTTAAAATCACGCTCCATTCAAAGTGGTTTTGACATAACAAGTCATTCAGTTTATTTAAATTACACCAATTCACAACACATGTCCTCTCGAGGCACTTGAGATGCAACTTCTCAGAATTTGCTCCTCCTGGATGACAATGTTGCCACACTAGATATTTGCTTGCATTGCGTTGTGACTCTGCAGCAATCCCTCACAGCAACAATGGACAGAAAAACAACTTCACTTTAACAGGTAGAAACATTCAGCAGAACCTGGTTTAATATGAGCTGACTGGCATTTAAGAAGATAGAAGCTGACCTATAC
The DNA here is from genome assembly GCF_016077235.1 of Cyprinodon tularosa. Classification (NCBI taxonomy): domain Eukaryota; kingdom Metazoa; phylum Chordata; class Actinopteri; order Cyprinodontiformes; family Cyprinodontidae; genus Cyprinodon; species Cyprinodon tularosa. The sequence goes on from NW_024039071.1 coordinate 277,007, forward strand.
TGCAAAAACTATCGACAAATAAGTAAACATTTCATAAAGTGTATTTACACTTAATTTGAGTAGGTAAATAAGATGATTTGCCAATAGAATGAGTTTTCTGTTTGAACCATAGACTGCCCAGGAGGAGCAGTCTGCCGTTTTCTAGTTGACACATTAGTCCCAGAAGTAACTGTCTCATTAAAAGTGGTGATGTGGGTTTTTTTTTAACTGTTAGAGACTAAAATTTGCACACAACCTACCTCTTTTCATGACCTCTCTGAGAGAATTTCTCCAAATTGCTCAGATTTCTTTAGAATTTTTCTACAGGTTGACTTTTCTTTTTTTTTTTTTAAACAAACCACCCCTTCAATGTAGTAGCAAACACAGACCAACAACATATTTAAGTAATGAGTGCAGGTCTTCCCTGGGGTGTTAGGATATCAGAGTGTGGCTGGAGGAGAGGCGGACATGTTAGCAGTATTAACCTCACTTAATGCTCCTTCCTCCTTCCTCTTCTTCACTTTAATGGTGACAAAGTCATTACTGTCACTCAAACCACAAAGCTGCCTGAGCTTTTAGACTCGCTCTGCAGCTCTTCACATATTTGTATGAATATGGACTTTCACAACCCATTTGTTCGTTAGTGTTTTAGCTTGTCAAACAGTGAATCACTTCCTCTGTGAGGTGCTTAAAAAATTATAGCTGCTGAGCTCTTTTTTCTAAACCTCACAGAACATCCATCAGTGTTGATGTTATTTTTAGTTCTTAGTCAAACAGTGTATTATTTTGAAGGATTTTATTTGAAGATAAAAAAAAAACTGAACTTACGTTAGTTTTTACCTACCGTATTTAAAATTGATTGAAAGTGGCAACCTATTTGTAGCATATCTGCATAGGGTTTTTATCGGTATGTATGACGGTTATTGTTAGGCACCAGCTCTCTGCGATCAATCATTGATAAACGAGTACAGACATTAGATGGATGGATGTTTTTATTATGCACCATATTATCAACTTAACTAAAATTTGTAGACCACTTTGTTCTATATCTATCTCAGGGTGTCTATAAAACTATTGACATTCTTGGACTTATGACGCAGGATATTTCTCCCAGCAATCAGAAATATGCTGTGCGAGTTTAACTTCCATGGCAGCAGGTGTTTAAACTATTACTCTGTAAATAAAATAAACTCAATCTACATTTTACTAGAGGAACACAGCCAAAGGTCAGGGCTTCTAGAATGAATTTCTTTGGACAAAGATGCCCCTAAAATTTGACTAATTGGAACCAGACCAGAGAACAAGTCTGGTAAACACTAGTTACTGGGTCTGGGTATAGACTTGAAATACAAGAATCAATTTGATTCCTATTGTCAAGGTTTAGAATGGATTCCTTTTAATTTGGTCTAATCCAAAATTTATTTGTGCTGTTTAAAACATATTTGTAGCTGTATATCGATTTATATGAAAGTGAAGTTATGAAGGTATTGATACCAGTATTATATTAACATTTAACAGCGCATTGATAAAGTTGTAGTTAATGGTGGTTATGAGGAGAATACCTTTTTAAAAAAATCTATGTTTGGTTATATTAATCGATCTTCAGGAATTAATGTAACAGTTATTTTTTTAAACATATCCATTCTAAATACAGCACCATGCTGCAGCAGGGACCAGGCCACCTGATGATCAAAGAATGCTCCATATGTGCTACCAGGTAGCAGAAGGTGTTTAGGACAATTCCAAAAAAGTTCAAAACAATCCACTGGACTTTGTTTCCAAGTTTGAAGACGTTTCGCTTCCCATCCATGAAGCTTTTTCAATTAAAAATGTTTGGTAAAGTGTTGAGTTTAGGTTTTTTTTTTTACAGTAACCTAACAAAGCATTGTTATTATTAACACATGGCATTTTACCTAGACGTTAGCTCAAATACAATTGGGCAAATCAGTAAAGACACTTAAACCAAAGCTGAAGGGCTTCAGCGGTCATGATAAGTGCTGTTCAAACAGGGTGGTTGTAAGGAAAGGAAGCTGGATCCTTCCTCTTGGTAGTTCATTCATCGTGGTGACCTCCAGATGTTCCTTTCCGCTAGAGGTGGGCGGATCGATCCCAGGATCGATACTATCGATACCAACGCTGGTATTTATATTGAACAATATTCGTTTAACAAGATCGATACTTTTTATCCTCTCTCGCGCGCGCTGACTGCTGCGGAGTCACCAGTTTCCCCATATGTGTAACAGCACTTTGCTCCCCCTCCCCTCTCCTACAGTCACATGGCTCAGCGGCGCCAGCCAATCAGCGCGCAGGCTTAGCTTGGCCTGCCCACTCAGCACTACGTCACACAGACAACCGCGCTGCCGGTTGCTGGGTGAGTGCTCACTCAGACTTGGATGGAGAGAGAGACCAAAGACCCGCCTCCAGCCTCAGACAGACATCTTTGACCCAAGCGTTTCAGTCCTCCAGAGAATATCCAGGTAGATAACAGTGGTCATCGTCTGCAGCACTTCATTATACATCATATATTACTCAGAAAGTGTAGTTAAGACCTTGAAAAAACCCAGTACATTTATCCCATTAAAAATTGTTAGCTAAAATAAGCTAACATTAGATAATCTCTTATTTATTCCACGATTGAGAACTTTATAGAAAAAAAGCAACAGGCAAGTGCAGCTTAAATGTAAAAAGTATCGGTATCGGTATCGATATCGGCGATACTGACCCAGTATTTACTTGGTATCGGATCGATTAAAAAATCCCGGTATCGCCCACCTCTACTTTCCGCTGCCCAGGAGCTCTATGGTTTCCCACAATTCTTTGCATGACAGAACATCCAGGCACAGCCCTCTTCATGGAGTTTTACAAAAAAACATTTTTTTTATGTATTCTGTGACACACATAAATATACAAAGTACCAATCAGTACCAAGCAGACATCTGTAACAAACAACTCATAGTTTGAGTTATGATTCATAAAACCGTGTATGTTCCTCTTTACAGAACGTTCACCTTGTTATTTCTCTGAAGTCTTTCCATTTAAACACTCGCTTTGGCTTGAGGCGCTTAAAGTCACTTTTATGTTTAGCTGGAGTCACTATCATCCTGTTCCTTAGGTCTAAACGCAACCTGAGCAAACAAAAACAATTACTGTTTATTTCTACCATAGATTAAAACAGAATATTATATTCTCTATTCGATGCAAACCTTAGACTTAACGTACTACATAATAATTTAAACCTTTATTAACTCACTACACAATTACTATAAATGTGTCTTCAGGATTGCAACGCTGCAACTTTACTTTCACCTCTAATATTTTAAAAAGTAAGAGCAAACAGTTTTTTTGTTTAAATGCAGTGCAGAATACTTCTTGGTATCAGTGCATGTGGCATTTTACGACTAAAATGTTTAAGGTGGAGCTACTATAATAATTCCAACTTGTTTTTCTAATTTTTATGTATTGTACTGAGCAACCTGAACTCGGTGTAATGAAGAAAAACTGGAATAACATCAGCGAGCAAGTAACTATTTATTCTCTTTTTCCCTCAGAGAGGGACAGAGATTAAGGAGCGGTGGTGGCCGGCTGGGGTTAGCTCTGGAGGCTACAGCTTGGTTTGAGCTTAATGCGAACATACACAAAAATTTTTATTTTTCTAGCTTCTGTAAATCTTGTTTTGCGTACTTTGTGTATTTCAAGTGCAGCAGTGCTCCTGCTTTGCTGTATTCACCAAAAACGTGCCTTTCAGCTTGCTAGATTGGTGATATCTTTGCCTCTCTCTAGCTCTCAGCACTTCTTAGCCACCTTCTACTCAGGAATAACATGGAAACAATAAAAACAGGAAATTTTGTGTTGGGTGTAAACACACCTTTACATGGTTAGGCTAATGTTTTCATATCTACTATATGTTGTGATGGAACCTGTTGACTTGAGAAACATCCAATGTCCCTTTAAAGGGTGAAAATCACTTAAATTGTTAAAGGAATAAGATTTATTATACCCATGGAGGAAATTTTGATTTCAGAAGTTGGGGGTTTGCCGGTATTTTTTAATAAAACTATCTTCAGCGTATTTGACCGTCCAATCACAGAACCGATTAAGTGGCGCATCAGATGTTTGTAAAGTGAGTTCCTCAGGGGTGACAGAGGTGATAGCCAATAAGACAAGAAAAGACGATGGGCCAATCACGAACTTGTTGGTGGTCTAAATTCGGGAAGCAGGATTCAGTTTGAGCTGCGGTTTTCCGCTTGGTCCTAGTGCCAAACGAATGTCTGTCTATTCCGTAAAAGTTCAAAAAATATCCACTGGACTTGGTTTCCAAGATTTGAAGACGTTTCGCCACCTCTCAACATTTCAATTGAGATAGCTTCCTGGAGAGGTGGCAAAACGTCTTTAAATCTTGGAAACCAAGTCCAGTGGATATTTTTTGAACTTTTACGGAATGACTATGACCTGGATGACTGAGAATCTTCATCAGCAGAATGTCTGTGTACTGTAGCTTAACATTGTTTTTGGACAGTGAAACGTGCAGGAGACCAACACGGACATTTAAAAAAGTGCATGAAATTATCAACAAAATGATGTGATAAGTAACTAGTAACTTTTTTCAGAAATGTGGGCTGGGGGGCTTCAGACAATAGACCAACAATGCTAAGCGTGATGGGATCAGATCTGCTAGCTGAAGATCATATAAAAAGGTGGTTCCTTTCAGCTGGAGCTGCAGCAACATTTAGTGAGCAGATGATTAATCACGTTTGCTGGTGGTTCTTTTGATGGGAAAAATGTGCAGATTTCTTGACAGAACTGTCATTTGGAATTTGGCCCGTTTTTTTGCTCGCTGATCAGTCAACAGCCTGCATTATTTCAGCCTCACACAGGAGCAGCTCTCTGCGCGAATGCACATCAAAGGAAGCTCGACCATCAGTGAGATGGAGGAAGCAGCCGGAGGGGCGAAGAGCTGCTGTGACAGAAGTACTGTCTGATTCACACGATGGCGCATGCCTGGTTGTGTGTGTGTGTGTGTGTGTGTGTGTGTGCGTGGGTGTGTGTGTGTGTGTGTATGTGTGTGTGTGTGTGGTCCTTTTTGCTGGCTACACTTCAAGTAAATCTGATTTGTGCTGAAAGCTGCAGAGGAGTGCAGGAGGAAATGGGATTTAACTTCCTGTCTGTCTGAGGCAGCAGCTGATACAGGGCAGCAACTAACACAGTTTTATAATTGATGAATCTGTCTGTCCACTTGGGACTGCTATGTCAAATTTCAGAGTTTAACTCATTCTTAGATTGAGATTTAAATGAAAACAACTTGTCTTCATTATTTATTCATATCTTAACATGTCAGAACCTTTTCTAAGCTATACTAACCATATGCAAAAATTATTACTATCCCTCCCTTTTATTTCATGGATAAAAACTATTTTTCATGGCCTAATAACTGTAAGACCTGTGAAAAGGCTCATACTTTGCACAGAGCAACACAACATGCCCACGTCAACAGAAAATGAAGTATAGATCAATGTTATATAATAAATTTTGGGGATGTATTAAGCAAGTAATGGTTAAATGGTGATCAGCTAAATGGTGATTTTCTTTCTTAGCCCTGGTCCATTTTGACCTTTTTCCTGTGCTTTTTGGACTTTGTTGGCAAAGCTCCTGGGATAAAGATCCACTCCTCGAGGTCTGAGGCCATTTTTCTTGACCAGAAAAAGATGCTTTGTTCTCTTCAGGTTGCAGGAGAGCTCCTGTCTGAAGCAGAGAAGTTCAGGTGTCTGAGGGATTCGTTCCCGAATGAAGGGAGAACGGAGACGGCGATCGATAAGCTGATCAGTTCAGTTGCTGTGGTTATAAGGCCATGTCGACAGTCTGTGGTAAAGAAAGAGCTGAGCTAAAAACAAAAGCTCTACACTGGTCAGTCTAGTTTCATACCCTCTCCTCTGGTCATGAAATCTGGATCATGGACGAAAAAAACAAGATCCTGGATTAGCAGCTGAAAGGAGCTTTCTCCCTTAGAGAGACCCCTGGAGAGGAGCTGCTTCTCCTCCACAGCGATAGGAGTCACCTGAGGTCCAGACAGGTCCCACCAGAGGAGGTCCAGCAGACGGCCCAGGACACTCTGAGACCAGCAGTGTTTATAACTCAAGTAGAAGTACTGTATAAATCCTTCTGTTTGAAAACACTTTCGTTGAAGTTAGTGTAAACTTAAGATAACTCAAGTAAAACTGTAAAAGTAAATTGCTTTATACGACTTAAAATAGTTTTCAAAGAAATTGCACCTTTAGACAAAATCTATTTTATAGGAGCAAAGTTATAAAAGTTTATTAAACCTTTAAAACCAAGATCTATACCACCTAGATGGAAAAATAATCCACCTACAATAATTAGGAGCTCTATCCATTCATCTTCGGTAGGGTACTCAAAAAAGTATCGATACTGAAACGTTGTATCCGGATACAATACTCATTTTCAAAAGTATCGAGTACCAGTGGCACCTAAACAGTCATTCATCTAAAGTGCAGAATAGAGGAAAATGCACTCTCAGAACACTGTGTGATTGAATAATTCTGTGCACTTTTCAGTTTTTAGACTTTTTTTGTGACAGTTGCAGCTGCTGAGAATTATTTTGTTTCTTTCCCGGTTTGGCTAGTATCATTGTTATGTGTGTAAAGCGTAGCCAAGTAAGGAAAACTTAATTTTAATTTTGTAAGTTTTTTATCAAGCTTGCTAAATACGGTGCACAGCAAATAACCTCAAAATGTTGTTCTTATTGTTTATTGTATTTATTTATTGTATTTTAATTATTAATCAAAATATTTCTGTTGAAATTTGGAAATTTTATCCTTGTGGTATCGAAAATGGTATCGAGTATCGTATATTTTCCTTAGTATCGGTATCGAGTTGAAAAATTTAGTATCGTGACAACCCTAATCTTCGGACACACTTAATCCCAAGTGGGGTCGCAAGGGGTGCTGGTGCCTATCTCCAGCTGTCAAGTTCGTCAAGCAGACATCCTGAAATATGATAAATGCATTTCCTCGTCATCTCTTATCGGTTTCGTTCATGATGGTCCCTCTTGCATTGTGGCAAGGTGTGCCCCGCGAGAGGCGGGGTACACCCTGGACAGGTCGCCAGTCCATCGCAGGGCAACACAGAGACAAAAAGGACAAAGAACCATTCATACACACACTTACACCTAAGGAGAATTTAGAGAAGCCAATTGACTTAACTGTGGGAGGAAGCCGGAGTACCCTGAGGAACCCACTCATGCTCAGGGAAAACATGCAAACTCCATGCAGAAAGACCCCAGGCTGGGAATCAAACCCAGAACCTTCTTGCTGCAAGGCAGCAGCGCTACCAACTGCACCACTGAGCAGCCCCTAATAAGGAGCTCATGTCCCTTATTTACTTAGGATGAATATGCAAGACCCTTTTATGTTTTAGATGTGGAGAGAGATTTAGAGATCCAATTTTTGCTTGTTAAGAAACAGGTAGAAGACCTAATAATAATAATAATAATAATAATAATAATAATAATAATAATATTTTGGATGAGAAGATTACATTTATTTGTCCATCTAATTATTGACGTTTAAAGATTTGCCCATTAAATAAAATAAGATGAACTGCTTGTTTATAAAATATATCTTAGCTTAACCAGACTTTTGCTTCTTTGAAACTTTTGAGCTGGTAAATTCTAGTCCAGGAGGTTAATGTGTCAGAGCACAGGAGGCTGCTGCAGACACAGCTCAGACAGGATAGAAATGCCATACGCGATGTATGCAGATGCAATTCAAGACTTCTCAGATTCATCTGCTCGTGGCCAAAATGTGGCTCAAACTATTCATGGAGAAGGTTACTGTCCATAACTAATTCCTCTTGGCTGCATCTACTCTCAGCTATTTAGATACCAGTGGCTGCCCTGTCTGCTTAGGATGCCTGAAGGGGCCAAGCGTTTGTTGGATATTTGTTCTTTCTGGGCTTTCTTTGTTTGTTGAGGACTGCTGCAGATAAAATACATCATCTGCTCTCCTCCTCTGCCCTCCCTGCAGCTTAATGCTTTTAAATTTGAGGGCCACAGTTGAATTGTGCGCACAGCCTCAGGCTGGAAATCTAAGGCTTTCATTTTATGATGGTGGCTGAATATCAGAGGTTTCACTACATTTGGATGCTGGAACATTAGTTCTTGAAGATTTTTGTTGCTTTTGGAAATTATTTGTGAAGACATCCTAAATGCACCTTGCATGGCTTCGGTCGATTCATGCAGTAATAACTGTTTACTTTAAAGGGGAACGCCGGTTTTCTTTACATTGGGCCCTTGATTTTACGTTATTACATCATGTTCTAATCATCCATATGAGTTTTGTGTCATTTGGAGCCGTTCTGAAGATATTCCGTTAGGTTATATCCAAGTAAAGTCTTCCTATGGGCAATGACTTGAAGGCGGAAACTAAACTGTTCATAATTTATCATTTATGGTACGCAAGCATTTATAACATGTAGGCGAATCACTGTCCCCTAGACATCCAAGGTTATATTTTTTATATTTATATCTTTTAAAAACAAAGCGGAGTGTGTATGACGTCGCCCGCGTGCGCCGGCTACCATTCATTCATCCTGTCGACTGAACTGCTGCTAGTTTTACGCACATTCCTGTAAGATGTCTAGTGCTACTACCGCAGATGATCTCGCTCTCGAAATGGAATTGAACGATTCAGATTTGCTAGCTGAACGAATAGAAGGGGTAGAGCGTTGTTCGCGTGTGGTCCAGACTGCCTGTCACAACTTCAGTCCGGCGTGCAAACGTCATACACGCGCTGCTTTGAAGAGAAGAAACTGTTAAAGTCAAACTTCAAAAATGCCCGCGGTCTTTGTTATGCTAGAGACATAAAAGAAGATGATGTGTTTACCTGTACAGCGAGATGTGAAGATGGAGAACATGTCATGCCTGTCTGTAAAGCAAATAGGATCTACTTTTTTACTCAAACAAAAGCGGATGGCTTTACATCCCGCGTATGTTTTCTTTAGAATTGATTTACTCACAATCTTTGTTTGTACTTTCATATATATATATATATATATATATATATATATATATATATATAAAGAGAGACACTTTATCTGTAAAATATCTTTCTTTAGTACATATAATTGGTCTGTCAAAGCCCATGAAGCAAAATAAATCCCCTGTCACCTCCACAAAGGTTGTGGAGGTAACAAGGAAATGTTGCTGGATTTGTGACCAACAATTATATTTTTATCAGTAAATATTCTCAAAGAAAGTTGTTTTAAGTTTAAGAAAAGTTTTTAAAGCAGCCTAGTCAAATTCTGACTTTGAAATTGGCCTATGTTCTGTATCATGACTTCAAACAGGTTGTTTCAACTGCAAAACCCCTCTATTGTTGTATGAAAAACAAATGTGCAAAAATGGGTCTAAATTCCTCTACAGCAATGAGGGCGATTAACTTTTCACGTAAAGATATGTTGGCTTAGAAGCAACACCCCCCGGATTAATAAAATTGTTATTTCAGACTTCTTTCTATGAACAGAAAAGAACCTGTGGAAACATCAAGGTTACATTCCTGCAGGATATAAACCTTTCTAAATGTACTGTGAATTTGTGCATCATTTTATGACGATGTTAGATTTTATCGGTAACATAAATCCTGCATGTTTATAGAACATCTTCCTCCTGTTCCTCCACCTTCACAGGGTTTTGCTGCCATTGATGTCTCTCAGAAGCAATGTTAAAAAGAAGCTGATCAATGAGATAGTTTTGGACAGAAATAGGACCTTTCATGAAAAAAATGCATCAGAACTGCAGAGAGGAGAGTAAAAGGCAGGATTTAGATTAGCAACCTGCTATAAGCTTTTGTGCACCTTTGCTGCAGATGCTGTGGGAACACGACTGAAACATTTCAGTTTAGTTCACAGTCCAATAAATTGTCTCCCAGATTATTTCTCTGTGAGTTTTAATGCTTAGGAGGAGTGTTGTAGATAAGCAGCAGCCTCACTGGCCTCTCTGCTGTCCCACCTTTAGGTCCATGTTCAGAGTATTACATGCATATTTCCATTTGCACCTAAATGCATTTTTGTCTCGGTGAGAAGCGCCTCCATTCAGAGACACCGCGGTTTTTGTGTGTATTTCTGTAACCATGTAAAGTACCTGCAGTGAATCAGCAGATGAGATTTTCAGAGCCTTGCTGTGAAAAGATTTCTATTTTCTCTGAGATAAGTTCACATGTTACCTCAGCGATTCGCAACAAAGAGACACACAAAACCCCTGCTATACAGAGGGAAAATAACACTGCTGTTTAAAGGGTGGTCCTAAACACAAAGCAGACACTGATGCAGAAAACAAAAACACTTTTTCTTTTAAATATGCTTTGTGGAAACTTGTGGCTCTGGCATCAAGGATGCAGAAAACTGAATCAATATGTTATCAGTGAATAAAAGCAGTCTTCTTTTTCTTTGAGTGACTCCTCTACTTTTATAGGTTTTGATAAAGACAGCAGATGAGCTCAAGACTGTAATAATAAGGGCCTGTTCTTGTCCACGGAGTCCGAGCTGCTCATGTCTATGGACTGGGAGAGGGAGGTCAGAACATTCATGGGAGGGTGAGGCAGCTTACTCCAAGATGCTTCAACATGTCTCATGGTCTATGGAAACAGGCAGTTACACATTTGTCCCTGAGACTAAGGTTCTGATGGGGTTCTTGCTGATTTTACAGACCTTTATGTAGCGGTATTGTATTGTATTTCTGTAGCCAATAGCGCTGGCTCTCTTCCACCCTATTTTAATAATCCCAAAAGCAGCATTTTTTACTGTGTATTTCAATATATGGCGTTTCAGCAAACAATAGCTCAGTATTGTCTATTAAACCAGTTGAGTGCATCGACACATTGGCTCGACAGCAATCCCTCACACCAAGCAAGCACGTAGCGAAAGTGAAGAGGAAAACTCCCTTTTAACAGGAAGAAACCTCCAGCAGAGCCAGGCTCAGTGTGCTTCAATCTGCCGAGGCCAACTGGGGTTCAAGGAGACAGAAACAGACATAGAGAAGGAAGCAGGGACACAAAAGGCAACTGCCAATCAACTCAGACTTAGACTTAGACTTAGACTTGACTTTATTAATCCCTTGGGATTACTCCCTTCGGGAAATTGTATTTCCAGTAGCAGGAAAAATTGCACATACAAGAAAATAGAGGATGTTTAGACACAGTATTTACAATAGAAAAATAAAATCAATTAAATAAAGTGTAGGAAGATGTATTGGGGGATGAGGATAGACAAATAAATACAGAGGGCTATAGCAAAAACAATGACTTAAATTAACAGTTATGTAGTATATTGCACTTGAATGGTTGAGAAAAAAGAGTGTCCAGATTATAAAAAACCAAAGCGAGTATCTACAACTCCTTCACTTCTGTTCTCTTAACTCTATTTCCTACTCCCCCCCAGAGAGGAGTTATAGAGCCTGATGGCATGAGGGACAAAGGAGTTCCTGAGTCTGTTGGTCCTACATTTGGGAAGGAGCAGCCTCACACTGAACAGGCTCCTCTGGTTGCTGATGACGGTGTGCAGGGGATGACTGACATTGTCAATGATGTCCAGCAGTTTGTCCAGTGTCCTCCTCTCTGCTACCGTCACCAGTGAGTCCAGTTTCATGCCGACCACAGAGCCGGCCCGCCTGATCAGTTTATCCAGCCTGGAGGTGTCCTTCTTAGATGTGCTGCCCCCCCAGCACACCACAGTGTAAAAAAGGACGCTGGCAACCACAGACTGGTAGAACATCCACAGCAGTTTGCTGCAGATGTTAAAAGATCGCAGCCTCCTGAGGAAGTACATCCTACTCTGTGTCTTGCCATACAGGTGGCTGGTGTGTGTTGTCCAGTCCAGTTTATTGTCCAGCCACTGCCCGAGATATTTGTAGGAGTCCACAACCTCCACCTCAGCTCCCCCTAACAGAACTGGTCGTGGTCTTGGTCTAGACCTCCCAAAGTCGATGACCAATTCCTTCGTCTTAGAGGTGTTGAGCTGTAGGTGGTTGGTGTGGCACCATGCAGTGAAGTCCCTCACTAGACTCCGATACTCCTCCTCTCTGTCATCCCTGATGCACCCAACGATGGCTGTATCATCGGCGTACTTCTGGATGTAACACAGCTCCGAATCGTAACAGAAGTCCGCGGTGTACAGGGTGAAGAGAGCAGGGGCTAGCACTGTGCCCTGGGGGGCTCCTGTGCTGCTGACCACAGTGTCAGACGTGATGTCCTTCAGCCTGACATACTGTGGTCTGTCAGTGAGGTAGTCCGAAATCCAGTGCACCAGGTGGGGGTCCACACCCATCTTACTCAGTTTGTCATGGAGCAAGGGGGGCTGGATGGTATTAAAGGCGCTGGAGAAGTCCAAAAATAGAATCCTCACAGTGCTACTTCCTTTATCCAGATGGGAGTGGACTCGATGTAACATGTAGAGGATAGCATCCTCCATACCAACACCTGGCTGGTATGCGAACTGCAGGCGGTCCTGGGCGTGTTGCACCTGGGGTCTGAGAAGGCCGAGGAAGAGCCGCTCCAACGTCTTCATCAGGTGTGAAGTGAGTGCCACCGGTCGGAAGTCATTCAGCTCGTTGGGCCTGCTTTTCTTTGGTACCGGCACGATGCAGGATGTCTTTCAGAGGGTGGGCACTCTCCCTAGCTGCAGGCTAAGGTTGAAGATCCGTTGTACTGGCTCCCCCAGTTCTGCAGCGCAGGTCTTGAGTAGTCTAGGGCACACTCTGTCTGGGCCTGCTGCTTTCCTGGGCCGGAGCTTCCTCAGCTGTCCTCTGACCTGATCCGTTGTGATGTGAGGCGGGGATTGTGTTGAGGTGGGGGAGGGGGGTGTTGTGATGTCTGGAGGGAGGTGTGTAGAGGGAAGGAGGAGAGGTGGCTGCAGTGAGGGTGGGGGTGGAGGGGACATGGGCTGGTTGAACCTGTTGAAGAAGTTGTTCAGCTCGTTCGCCCTCTCCATTGTCCCCCCTGTGGCTCTGGTCTTTGTGTTGTGACCTGTAATGGTCTTCACACCTTCCCAGACCTCCCGCATGTTATTGTCCCTCAGCTTCTGCTCCACTTTTTTCCTATAATTGTCCTTGGCTTCCCTCACACAGTGCTTCACCTCCTGCTGTGCTGACTTCATGGCCTCCCTGTCCTTGCTCCTGAAAGCAGCCTTCTTTTTGTTGAGGACAGCCTTAACTTCCTGCGTTACCCAGGGCTTGTTATTCGGGTAACATCGGACAGTCTTGGCAGGGGAGACCACGTCTGCGCAGAAGTTGAGATACTCTGTCAGACAGTGTGTCATCCCCTCAATGTCCTCACCATGCGGGTTGATCAGCACGTCCCAGTCTGTGATGTTGTAACAGTCTCTGAGGGCACTTTCTATCTCAGGGGACCACCTCCTGATGGTGCGAGTTGTAACCGGTTGTTTCTGGACCAGGGCGGTGTACCGTGGCTGTAGGTGAACCAGGTTGTGATCAGACTTCCCTAGTGGGGGGAGGGGAGTCGCTCTGTTTGCATCCCTCACATTAGCATACAGCAGATCTATTGTCCTGTTGTTTCTAGTAGGACAGTCTACAGCCTGGTGAAAGACAGCCAAAGTAGAGTCCAAGGTTACATGATTAAAGTCCCCAGAAATGATCATGAATGCCTCAGGATGCTGTGTCTGCAGCTTTGCTGTGACGGAGTGGATCTTCTCACATGCATTGGCTGCGTCCGCTCTTGGAGGGATGTAAACACAGACAGTGATCACATGACTGAACTCCCTCGGTAGATAATATTGCCGCAGGCTAACAGCTAGCAGCTCGAGGTCCCGGCAACATGAGACTGTCTTTACAGAGATATGTCCTGGGTTACACCAGCGTTTGTTGACATACATGATGAGTCCCCCACCTTTGCTTTTTCCGCTTGCTTTAGTGTCTCTGTCAGCTCTCACAGCAGTGAATCCCGGCAGGTCCACGTTAGCATCCGGTACGAGGTTCTCCACCGGCGGCCCCGTCCAGGAAACACTTAGCCAGGAAGATGAGCTCTGAGCCAGTGCCCTGAAAAACAGGTCAAGCTCCAACATCTACAAACAAAGGTGTTGATGGCAGCAGTACAGCTGATAGTTCTCTCCAGGATGGTGTCACAGCCAAACAGGAACAGACCAGATGAAGTTAATATGATGAGAAAAAGCAGAGAGAGAGCAGAACGTTAGAGATCGTACAAACAATTACTGCAAAATAGAAAAATACAGATATAATGAAGCAGAATGTTGAAAATGTATGCCTATGTCCTTCAGCAGACCATAGCAGCATTACTATAGAGATAGCTCAGGATAACCTGAGCCACTCTAACTATAAGCTTTATCAAAAAGGAAAATGTAAACAGATTAATATTAATCAGTAATTAGTTAAAGATTTGATTTGGTATCTCTGCTTCTGTCTCCTTGAACCCCAGTCGGCCTCAGCAGATGGCCGCTCACACTGAGCCTGGTTCTGCTGGAGGTTTCTATCTGTTAAAAGGGAGTGTTTCCTCTCTACTGTCGCTACAAGCATGCTTAGTGTGTGGGATTGCATTTGAGTCAATGAGTTGATGCAATCAACTGGTTTTCCTTAGATAGAAAACCTTGAATCAATTTGACTGCATGATCTGGTTGAACTGTAAAGTGCCTTGAGATGAAATGTGTTGTGAATTGGTGCTATATAAATAAACTGAATTGAATTGAAAACATTGTACACTAACCTACAGCATATTACTGAATTTGCTGAGTAAAATAATTTAAGTCACCTTTTGAAATATGTAGATATAGTTTTTATTTATAATAATTATAATAAAAGATGCTTTAGAACTTAATACTTAAGCATGTTAACTGGCTACAGAGTAAATATAAAAAGCTAAAAAAATATTTAAAACAATATGACAAAAATAAATTACAATTTAAATTATAATTGAGTCAGACTGACATCATTTTCATAAAAAATAGACCTCATTTGCCATTGTGTTGGATTGACAACAGCATTAGAGTAACGTACTTGTTTATGTTTTGCCATTTCTCCAAAGCACATGTTTTACTTTGTCAAAATTTGCCTGCCTGTTTGACTATTGACATTGCCGCCAAATTACTGTGTAGGTCTGACCAAAGAAGACCAGGGGTCTACCTCGGTCACAGCGGCGTAAACACAGTTGCATACAATTATGTGCTGTCTGAACAATCTCATTCATGTTTAATGAGCTATAAGATCATATGATCCAGTTTTATGTAGGGTCGGAGGCTAAATCATGTCTGTAACATTCAGGAGTTCAGATGGCCTATTCCTTTGAGCTCCAGGTCTTTTAGTTGTTTCTGGATCTTCCAGATGATCACATGAGAAGAAGAAGAGTAAACTTGAGCAATTTTTATGCACTGCTCCGAGAATGCGCTTACTTTTCTAGTTTGTGCTGTCTGTTTTCTATTAGCACATTATGGTTAACCAGCCTTCACTTTTTTGAGGCATTAATGTTGTTCTTCTCTTTTCAAAATATGTCCAACACATAAC
This sequence comes from Cyprinodon tularosa, assembly GCF_016077235.1. Lineage (NCBI taxonomy): Eukaryota > Metazoa > Chordata > Actinopteri > Cyprinodontiformes > Cyprinodontidae > Cyprinodon > Cyprinodon tularosa. The sequence goes on from NW_024039071.1 coordinate 292,521, forward strand.
CCCCTTTCAGCTGCAGTGGGTGGGACACACTGAGACAGACTACAAGCAATTTAAGCCAAAAAGCATGTTTTCAATTAGCTTATTTAATCAAAAATCACATCAGACAAAGTCATGATTCTGTAATTGGTGAAACAACGACAAGTATTTCTGAAAGGCAGTCATGTAGATAATTGGTTGACCCCCGCTGTTCCTGCAGCACTTCTACTCTGTCAAAACGCATTTGGCATTGCAATCTTAGCACCCATCACAATGATATAATAAACTCAGCTAAACTCTACTGGTTTGTATGACACGGCGCACCCGGCGAAAGCATCAGTTTGACAGCCACGGACAGTGAGGAATGAGGCTTCATTACTGAGCAGAAAGCTGAGGACAAAAAAGACAGATAATTACACCGTCCAGCAGTGGGAACAAAAGATGTAACAGGCTGCCTGAGGCTTGCCAAAACAACCGGTTACACCGATAGCAACATTCCCTTCTCTATCTCTACTTCTCAGTCCTAATGAGCACTTTGCAGGTGCCCTGGTTTCCACCAGTTGTTTTGCTCATTTAGTTGAGTCTATGCCAGCAGAGAGGAGCCGGGAAAGCTCAACCAACATGTTTGTACCAGATTTGATGGCTTCTTTTAACTGCATTAAAGAACCAGAAATAAATCTGATTCATTAAAAACAAAATCAGGTATTAGTTATGATATAGGAGATTAGACTTTTCTCAATCATCAGTGAAATTACTAACATTTAATAAAAAAAAGGACCCGTCTGTAAAGAAGATGATGGCTTCTTTGAATCGCACCAAGCTTTTGGTCATACTGATGACCTCAAGTAAAAGTGATATAACAGTAACAAAACAAAAAAATATCTTTGTTCCACTTCTTTTTTAAGTTGAAAAAGCTTCATGAACAGCAAAAAAAGATGAGAGGAATAAATGAGAGGAATTCAAACTCAGAGCCTTCCCAGGTCCATTTTCAGCACAGAACGCCAGTGTGCCTAAAGGGCTTTGTATACCACAGCAGTGTGTCGCAGGTATGATGCAAATATTTTTGATTTATGCCCAATTTTGAAGTGTGGTCTGTGATCTGTTATTCCATGCCACAACGCAAGAGGGACAATCATGAACGAAACTGATGAGAGTTGACGAGAAAATGCATTACAAATATTTCAGGATGTCCGTATTGTTGGGAGCTGGAGAAAATCCCATCTTTCTCCAGCAGAGTCCTCCGTGGATCCTCTGAGGGAGCCTCCTGCACAGCTGCAGCTCATCAAGATCATCAGAGGATCCACTATATAAGCTGTCTTCAGACCTTGCCTCAACGCTGCAGTGTTGTTCCAGTTGGTCAGCGCTAAAGCCTAGATCTCAGTGATTTTCTATGACTCTAATTCCTGGTTGGATTCTAACCTTTGTCTCTGTGCCTCTAGGAAACCCGTGCTTCCTCCGTGAAAGCTCTGGAAGAGCTAACCTGCCGAGCCGACCCTCAGAGCCAAACCCTGAAGACTCTCAGAGAACCTCCAAGCAGCTCTGGGCTATAGCTGGGAAACCTAGACCAAGGTCTGTTCAAGCTAGACGTGACACGCTGAAGCAGCTAACGGACTCTGCTACTAAATCCATCTCCAGAACCAACAGTGACTCTCCCAAAGAGAACCTCAAGAACCCTCAAGGTACTTTCTGTGCACCATTGGAAACCAAACCCCGTCAACAGTCCTTAACAGTGCTGTCTCTCACGCAGACTCCGGTGAAACCAGAATCCAGGCCCGAACCAGCCTTCTGCATAAACTGTGTGATTGTGCAAATAAACTTGTTAAACTTTTCATCCTGTGTCCGTCAGTGGTGTTCTGCATCTTTGGGTCTCCATTAGAGAACCGATCATGACAGAACACTGCGGCCAAACTCAAGGCCCAGCAGATCACCTCACCCGTCGTTTGGACGAGCAGGAAGCTCTTCTCCAAGGACAAACCCAGACGCTCCGTGAGTTATACCATTTAGTAGGATCTCATAACCAAATGCTACAGAGTTGCGCTAATTTCCTGAATGGCGCTAATGCTACACCCGCACAGCAACCATTTCCGGGTCCAGTTCCTCCCCCGAGGTCACAACCTGTGACGTCATCAGAGTTCCGTCCTAGTCTCCCAGAAAAATTCTCTGGTAACATGAAAGATTGCAAGGGATTCCTATTCCAGTGCCGGCTGATCTTTCAGAACTCCCCTGGTTGTTTTTCCACAGATCACAAGAAGATAACGTTCATTCTCTCTCAGTTAACAGGAAGAGCCTTGGAATGGGCTCAGGCAAGATTTGCCATCGACGACAGTTTAAATAGCCGTTTTTCTGACTTCATTGCTGAATTTTCCCAGGTCTTTAACCAGGAGACAGACCAAACAATTGATTCCAGAGCCCTTTTCAACCTTAAACAAGGTAATTCTTCGGTGGCAGAATTTTCAATTAACTTCCGGGTTAAAGCAGCAGCTTCCGGATGGAACCAGAGCGCTTTGAAAGGAGCCTTTTTTATGGCTTTAAATGAACAGATCAAAGATGAACTTGCTACTCTCGATGAACCAGCCTCCCTCGAAGATTTAATACGCCTCTCCATCAGATTAGATAACAGAATTCGAGCCAGAAACAGTTCATAGAAGCAGAGTAATTCTTCTTCTACCTCTCATAACGTGACTGTTTTCTCCCCCTCTACAGAGCAGATGCCCACTCAGAGGACTAAGCCCCAGACTCTACCATTGCCTTTTCAGGCCTCTCATTCAGGCGAAAGGGATTATGAGCCTATGCAGGTGGGACACACTAGGCTCTCTCCTGAGGAGAGACAGAGGCGTTTCTTAGGAAAACTTTGTATCTACTGTGGTGAGAGTGGTCACTTTATCGCCTCCTGCCCGGCAAAATCAAAAGCCGGGGCCCGCCAGAGGATATGAGGAGTCTGGCGGGCCATATAAATTCAATTAAATCTCCTCGACTGTTGCTTCCAGCCACCCTTTTCTGTGATAACCAAAGTCTCTCTTTCTCCGCTTTCATCGACTCAGGTTGTGAGCGTAATCTTATCGACTCAAACCTCGCCCAGCAACTCCAGATCAAAACCGTTCCCCTCTCTCAGCCTCTCAGTGTGTCCGCCATTGACGGAAAGAGACTCCATCGTGTTACCCACCAAACCCAGCCCCTCGAGCTACTTTTGTCAGGTAACCACCGAGAAACTATAACTTTCTTTGTGTTTCCCTCTGCATGTTCCCCCCTGGTCCTCGGATTTGAGTGGTTGGAGAAGCATAACCCTCACATTAATTGGACCAAACGTCTCCTGGAATCATGGTCTACTTCGTGCCACGAAACCTGCCTTCGTTCTGCTGCCCCTATGGTGGGGCCTCCTAGAGGTGGGGGGGAGATGGACTCTCCTGACCTTTCTTCTGTTCCCTCTGAGTACCATGACTTAGCCCCCGTCTTCAGTAAGGTCAGTGTGACGTCCCTACCTCCACATAGACCATACGATTGTGCCATAGAACTTTTACCTGGTGCCCCTCTTCCAAGCAGCAGATTGTATAACATTTCCAAACCAGAAAGAGAAACTATGGAGAAATACATCAATGAATCTTTAGCTGCTGGAATAATCCGTCCTTCTTCCTCTCCCCTGGGCGCCGGTTTCTTCTTCGTGGGCAAGAAGGATGGTTCCCTGAGACCTTGCATTGATTATCGAGGTTTGAATCAGATCACAATTAAAAACAAATACCCTCTGCCTCTTCTCGCTTCAGCTTTTGAACCAGTGCAGGGCGCAACTGTGTTTACCAAGCTGGATTTAAGAAACGCCTATCACCTCCTTAGAATACGAGAGGGTGATGAATGGAAAACTGCCTTTAAGACACCCTTGGGCCAATTCGAATACCTGGTGATGCCTTTTGGTCTGACTAACGCTCCAGCCTGTTTCCAAGCCCTTGTTAATGATGTTTTCAGAGATTTCCTCAACGTGTTTGTATTTGTATACATTGATGACATTCTCATTTATTCCAAGGACCTCCATGAACACAAGAGACATGTCCGTCTTGTCTTACAGAGACTACTGGAGAATAAGCGGTTCGTGAAAGCAGAGAAGTGCGAATTTCATCGGCCTTCAGTCACCTTTTTGGGGTTTGTGCTCGAGGGCGGCCAGGTAAAACCTTCTGAGGACAAGATCAAGGCAGTCCTAGACTGGCCAGTTCCAGAGAATCGAAAACAACTACAGAGGTTTTTAGGGTTCGCTAACTTCTATCGTCGGTTCATAAGGAACTATAGCCAAACCGCCCTTCCATTAACCTCACTAACTTCCTCTAAACGAACTTTTCAGTGGACCCCCGAGGCTCAAGCTGCATTCGAGAAACTAAAATCCTTGTTTTCCAGAGCACCTGTACGTATCCAACCTGATCCGGCAAAACAATTCATCCTTGAGGTGGACGCTTCAGATTCCGGTGTTGGAGCTGTTCTCTCCCAGAAACTTGAGTCTGATCAAAGAATACACCCTTGTGCCTTTTTCTCCCGTAGGCTCTCTTCAGCTGAACAGAATTATGACGTGGGTGACCGTGAGCTCCTGGCTATCAAACTGGCGTTGGAAGAATGGAGGCATTGGCTGGAGGGAGCTGAGCATCCGGTTCTTGTGTGGACTGACCACAAAAACCTGGCGTACATCCAGTCAACCAAACAGGCTAACCCTCGCCAATCCAGGTGGTCAATCTTCTTCTCACGATTCAATCTTATAATTACCTACAGACCCGGATCCAAGAACGTGAAGCCCGATTCTCTCTCTCGTCTCTACTCCGTCGATCATCCAGAGACACCTGAACCTGTTCTCCCAGCTTCATGCTCCGTAGGAGTGGTCAATTGGGAAATAACGGACCTTATCAACTCAGCCCTAGCCACTGAACCAGATCCAGGTACCGGCCCGTCTAATCGCACATATGTCCCTTCTTCAGTCAGGTCCCGTCTTATCCAGTGGATGCATACCGCCAAATTCTCCGCTCATCCAGGAGTGAGTAGGACAGTCGCTCTCATCTCCAGGCGCTTCTGGTGGCCCACACTCCACAGAGACGTTAAGGAGTATGTGTTGGCCTGCCCCACATGTGCTCGTAACAAAGCCTCACATCAACCACCTTCTGGTCTCCTTCATCCACTTCCTGTTCCCTCGCGTCCATGGTCCCACATAGCCATTGATTTCGTCACCGGTCTCCCTGTCTCCCGAGGTATGTCCACCATACTAACCATTGTCGACCGTTTCTCAAAATCCTGCCATCTAGTTCCCCTGAGAAAACTTCCCACGGCCTTTCAGACAGCCCAGCTTCTTATTAAACATGTTTTCCGGCTTCATGGCATCCCCCAGGAGATCCTCTCGGACAGAGGTCCCCAATTCATATCACAGGTATGGAAGGCTTTTTGTTCTGCTCTCGGCTGCAAACCTTCTCTCACTTCAGGTTACCATCCTCAATCGAATGGCCAGACCGAGCGTATGAACCAGCAACTAGAATCCACCCTCCGCTGCCTTACTTCCAATAACCCGGTGGATTGGAGTCAATACCTTCCGTGGATAGAATATGCCCACAACTCTCTCCGTTCCGCATCCACTGGACAGTCCCCTTTCCAGGTCAGTCTCGGATATCAACCACCTCTTTTCCCCGCAGATGAGAGAGAGATATCGGTGCTGTCCGTGAACCAACACATCCGCCGCTGTCGGAGGATTTGGAGGGAGACCATCGCCACACTCAACCAGTCATCCGAGTCAGTCAAGCGTTTCGCCGACGCCAAGAGACGTCCCGCCCCTGAGTATTCTGTGGGCCAGGAGGTCTGGCTCTCCACTCGAGACATCCCCCTCAAGGGGATGTCTCGAAAACTTTCCCCGAGATTCATAGGACCTTTCAAGATCTCTCGGGTAATCAACCCATCAGCTGTCCGTCTCCAACTTCCCCAGTCCCTCCGAATCCACCCTACCTTCCACGTCTCCCAGATCAAGCCTGTTTCCTCGAGTCCTCTGTGCCCACCGTCCGACTCCCCACCACCCGCCCTGGAGGTTGATGGCCATCCGGCCTTCACAGTGCGCCGCATAGTAGACTCCCGTCGACGAGGTGGCGGATGGCAGTACCTCGTCGACTGGGAGGGCTACGGACCGGAGGATCGTCAGTGGGTCCCAGGCTCGTACATCCTCGACCCTGCTCTCATCGAGGAGTACGAGCGTTCCTGCCCATCCACCTCTTCCGGACCGCCAAGGGGCGGTCGTTGAGGGGGGGGGTACTGTTGGGAGCTGGAGAAAATCCCATCTTTCTCCAGCAGAGTCCGCCGTGGATCCTCTGAGGGAGCCTCCTGCACAGCTGCAGCTCATCAAGATCATCAGAGGATCCACTATATAAGCTGTCTTCAGACCTTGCCTCAACGCCGCAGTGTTGTTCCAGTTGGTCAGCGCTAAAGCCTAGATCTCAGTGATTTTCTATGACTCTAATTCCTGGTTGGATTCTAACCTTTGTCTCTGTGCCTCTAGGAAACCCGTGCTTCCTCCGTGAAAGCTCTGGAAGAGCTAACCTGCCGAGCCGACCCTCAGAGCCAAACCCTGAAGACTCTCAGAGAACCTCCAAGCAGCTCTGGGCTAGAGCTGGGAAACCTAGACCAAGGTCTGTTCAAGCTAGACGTGACACGCTGAAGCAGCTAACGGACTCTGCTACTAAATCCATCTCCAGAACCAACAGTGACTCTCCCAAAGAGAACCTCAAGAACCCTCAAGGTACTTTCTGTGCACCATTGGAAACCAAACCCCGTCAACAGTCCTTAACAGTGCTGTCTCTCACGCAGACTCCGGTGAAACCAGAATCCAGGCCCGAACCAGCCTTCTGCATAAACTGTGTGATTGTGCAAATAAACTTGTTAAACTTTTCATCCTGTGTCCGTCAGTGGTGTTCTGCATCTTTGGGTCTCCATTAGAGAACCGATCATGACACGTATGTCGGTTCGATGAGCTTGTTCACCATCTACAACCCCTCATCCAACTCCCATCCGGACGACACACAGTCCAACTGTGAGTGTTCCCGAAAGACCGGCCGTGGCGCTGCATGCTTTGGCTTCCGGTGCAAACCGACAGATGGTCACACACAGCTACAAACTAGCGTCCTGTAAGGTGTCTGAGGTGTGCCAGGAGAGTGGACGGCACTACAGTTTCTGCCATTAGGTACCAAACAGGAAATACGCATAGTACAGAGCAGACGTAGAATTGACCAATCAGAGGCCTCCTGTCTGCGGTCACCTACAATTTGGGGAGATCACCAGAGTGTGAGTGGGGGGTATATCTGTGTTAACTATGACGCAGAAGCAGACCACCTGGTTTTTGAGCATAATCCAGGCTTTACTGTGGGTCCAAAGGTACTATTTATTTTCTAATTCATGCTCAAAGGATCTATTTCTTTATTTTCTAAAATTTTTACTTACCGTAATTTTCGGACTATAAGCGAAATTGCATGATTTGTACATATACAAGCCGCACCGAACTATAAGCCGCAGGTTTTTTATGTTTAATGTCCGTCTTTCTCGCTACCGTTCTGTCTCGTACTACTCGAGGTAGAAGTCTGCTTCTGGAGGACCTCCGCATTCCCCCGCACTTGGCTACCGTACTTGTGTGTTGAAGCAAATGTGACGTCAACATGGTGGATGGTAAAATCCTTAGATTTAGGTATTACCCTAGTGACCGTTAGCTGTAAAAGTCCATAGATAAGCCGCATTGTTATATAAGCTGCAAGGTCGAAAAATGGGGGAAAAGTTGCGGCTTATAGTCCAAAAATTACGGTATATTATTTTTCCCTTCCTCTCTTCCTGTTTGCAACAGCAGACCAATATGCCCTGAAGTACTTTGAAAAATGCAGGCTCTACTAGGCTGTAGCTCAGGTCTTTTTGATATCTAAGGGACTTCCCACTTTCGATCGCACACTGAAGCTAAATCTGACATAAAGAAAGCATAAAAAAATGTTGTCAAAGAGAGTCACAGAATGAGGTAAGTGAGGACAAAACAAGAAAATACACAGGTATCAAAAAGCTTCTAATACATAAGAAAAACAAGTATCACATATCTTAAGTTGGTCAGGCAGGATATTTATTCAGCTGAGCTTGTGAATAAATGCCAAGCCTGATTTTGTGTTTGGCATGCTGGCTTTGTGTGTAAGCAGGCTTAATCAAAGGTTACCATGCATAGACACGGCTCTGCTATACTGGCAGGTGGGGAGTGAAGGGGAAGGGAAGACGCCAAAAGATGATGAAATAATCAGAAGGCTTTTGGGAGACATGTGGTTCTACATGATACAGCACATTAAAATGCAATGGCTATATTCATGACTTTCTATATTTCCAGATGAACTTGAATCATCCGTCTATTTCTTCATCCAGCCACAGGCCAGTAGAAGTAACTACTATTCTTCTGTGTAGTTTGTAGGGCAGTGGGACAAATTACAAAATGTAAAACTTACCTTTGAAGCTAATAGCATACACCCCTGCTCCCTGCTTGTTAGACCTGGCGCTCCGTAGGTTAAAATGGCATGTTTATATTTGAACTGTCCTGATGTAGAGGACAGGAAGTCTGAGCTGAATTGGTTAGACGTCAGAGTTCATCTCCCAAGCTTTCTAACTGAGGAGGAAAGTAGCCGGAGGGGAGAGAGAGCATAGAGGTTAAATGGGCCTCATCTCTCCTCCTCTTGTGTTTGTGGCCTTCCATCCTGTCAGAGTCCGCTGTCTGTGGTATGTAGAGCATGGCTAAGTCACACACTGACATGCTTCATCTACCGCAGGTGATTTCAATGGCACGACTCTTCTTTTCCTACATAGAGGAAAAAAAAACCCAGTTTTCAGCCACTTAATGTTTAACAGTGCAGCCTTATGTCGGTGTTTGTTGTTCCACCCTGACAGAGAGCGAAGAAAAAGAGAAAGACAGAAGATTTTCTAAGTCTCAATTACTCCATCCAACATATATGGAGTTACCAGGTTGCTAAGCAAAAGAAGACTTGTACTGTTCCCTGTGTGGTGTACATGTGTACCTTCTCGAGTATTAATTATTTGACCACTATGTCAACAACACAGTCATTTAAAATAAAAAAAAAGTCTGTAGCATTTTGTTTTACCTTAATCACAAACATTTGTTTTGAATGAAAAAGGCTATTCGTGCAGATTTAGGGAGCAACCATGCAGTGTATCATTAGTAATTAAGTATTTTTGTCAAACTCACAGCTCCTTTATATCTCAATATAAGCAACCAGCTTTGTCCGATTCTCTTAAGAAAAAGATATTTATCCAAGATCGATAGAAAAATGTGGTTAAACATTAGTGGTTCTTACAGTATGTTAATGTTTGTCTGCTGTTGCTAAGATACTAATGAATATGATAACGAGTATAAGGATTAACAGGATTGGCTAGATCAATTATGAAACAATCTGTGATATCCTATCTAAAGTTTCAGATAAAAACAATATCAAATAAAGAGCCCATTTGATTTATTGTGTTCTTGATATTTTCTATTTACTACAAATTAAGAGCATCCCAGCCTGAAATAACCACAATGATAAGGTGATTACTTTATAAGCTGATGACCATCAGATGTCACTAGAAACTGAGCTTACAAACTTAGTCTATGTTCTACAATTTCTTTCACTCTTTTAGTGTATTGATCGTCATTGAAACCTTCTTTCCCACTTTTGTATATCTCTGTTGAGAGATTTCCTGTACTGAAGTCAGGTTGAAAAGCATAAAGTCCATTAGACAGATACAAACAAATGTACCTTTGTGAACAATTCTAGGAGACCGCTATGAGGCCATGAAACCCTTAAATCCCTGGATTTCATCTATGCCAAAGTGATGCTGGTAAAACTGAAACATCAAAACAGCCTAATTCAGTTTTTGATTACATCGATCCCTCAAAGAGCACATACGCAGATAATAAAATCTGTGATTCTATTGGTATTTTATTACTTTTTATTCTGAAGGTTTTGCCATTTTTATTGTCTTTCCTAGTCTGCTTTGACAGCATAGGGTTCAGGATTCCACTGGCATGAACTGATTGAAATTTCCTTCTCTAGCAGTATGTTTTGGGGTGAGATATTTCAGAGATCGGTCTCAAACAAAAGATTTTGTCATATCTTGTGATATTAACCCCCTCATGCAGTACCTCCGTGAGTCCGTAGGAATTACGGACCCCCGTTGAAGACCTCCGTCCTAGTGATTGTACATAGATCCTTTATATTCAAAGAGTTCTAAATAAATTTGCTAACATTTCCATATCTGACATGCTCAATGACTGATAGACCTTGGAAGCTCAAAAAAACCGAGCAACTTTACTTTATTCCTCTGAGTCTATGATTGAGTCTTCTCTCACTGCTGAAATAATGATCATATATATATGATCATTATTTTTTCTTTTGATTTTTTTTCTTTTGTGTTTGAGATGATTATAAAAAATAGATAAAATACCTAACTTTGATTTATTTTCCCTCATTAACACCTTTCTCGTCTCATTATTTCAGCTTTAACATGATCTGTTAAAGAGACCACCTGAAAAATATCTTTAAAACAGCCTTTTTATTTCATCCTTTATGACTAAAATAGTTAATATAGTTTAATGAGCAGACTGACATCTCCGTAGATCAGCGCCAATGTATCTATACACCTGTAGCCTATGTTCCTTAATTTACTTTGGCTCAGAAGTTCCTGCGCTGTTCGGCAAATCATTCGTGTCCATACTGGTCCAAACGTCAGGTGTGAGATTCAAGATGGATTTTGTGGATTCTCAGAAATTTACAGCATTCAGCTCAAGTCAGACACCAATGAAAACTCCACGTAAGGTAAAAAAAGTAAAAAAAAAACTACATTGTCAAGTTCGAGATCAAGTTACAGAAGCAAGCAAGAATGCTGCAGTTCTGTGTATCGGCCAAAGGTGGCAGAATCATTAGGAAACTCTGTAATGCCTCTTTAATCACTTTGTGTGGTGATGAAAAAAAATGCTGGATGTTTTGGAATGGGCGGTCATCAGTCAAGAGTATGATAGAGTTCTTTATTTTTTTTCATGCGTTTTTTGTTAGAGAAGCATCCCACAGTGAACGTGTAATAACAACATTGTTTAAAGGTACAGAGCTCCTCGCAATGTATTATGGGATTTGCTGTCACAGCGGCCTGCTGTCGCCATAGGCTGTCACTACCCGACAACGGTGACTAATAACAGAGATGGTGCAGACACAGCACGGTGGAGAAGGAGTTACGTGACCAATGCAGCAAAAAGCAATGATCATCCGCCCGAATGGTCAGTTTGCTATAAAGTCCACTATACAGTCCCCGCTGTATGTGGACACAGTAAGCTTGTATGAGCTATGAGAACAGCCCGTTTTAAACAGGTCGTGCACGAGGAGAAATGGGCTCATGCATGCTCTTGCACGTGCATTTCTTTTTTTAAAGTGGAGAGTCTTTTTAAAAATCCGACACAACAGCTTTAAATCCATAAAATGAAGCCATATTGGAAATGAAATCAAAATAGCTTCTTCATTCAGGAATATTGTTCAATTCAAAATTTAATTTCAATGTCTGTTTTAATTTATACAATTAGGTTGAGCTTACTTTTGAAACATAAAAGTGGAGTCATTTATCGGTGAATTAGCATGCAGTACATACCCCCTTTTGTTCAGGTTGTGCTTGAACATAAATTTGTATTTTCTTCATCAGCTGCCGGCTTGAAGAGAAAAATCGTTCTTCTCGCTGCTTCCTCCTTTTTTAGGATTGCCTTCATGTTTCTTTTGTGTGTCTGAGAGAAATTTTTGACCAACCACTGAGCCTGCAGGGCCTCAGAGGATAAAAACACATTTTCTCTCACACTTTCTCTTATCTTCCACTCTAATTTTCTCACATACACATACACACCCCTGTATGCACACACACAGTCAACGCGGCAGGGTTATTTTTCCATGCAAAGGCTGATGTGTGCGGAGCGGTGCAGTGATATTCAGCTGAAAGGGGGGGATGGTTTAAGTTTTAATGAGTTATGCAGGAGGAAGCCCGTTATTTTATTGGAAACACTTGGGTGCACAGGGCAAAATAATCCTCTTTATTGGAGGGAGTCTCTGCGGACGTCCTATGGGACTACCATGCAGTGTGTGTGGGAGTGGTAGGAGTGATGGAGCTGCCGTGAAATCTCTTTGTTCTCATTCAGGAATATTTCCATTTGAGCTGACTGGTATAATCAGCTGTGTCTCATGGAAAGCAAGAAGTACATGATGACTTATTTCAGAATTCAATTTGAGCGTTGAGCATCAAAAGGTTGTTTTTCTTTACTAGTCTATATGATTCATGTATGTGGGCCTGTGAGACCAAGCTGTAATTGGACATGATTAAAGTCAGAGCTGCAGCCTGCAGTGAACATGAGCTCTCATGAGGCAACAACACGTTCTCACACACTCGACAAGTTATAATTTAACGCAATATAAGAGCAAGGCTTAGAGTCGCTCCTCCCCCACAAACCCTACACAACTCGGAGCTCAAGATTAAGGCACTTTAGATGTTTGCCTTTCTATCAGTCATCTGCTTCATGACCACAGATTCATTCTGCTCCAATACCAAAGGGCCAAAAATGAAGCTGGAGTCATAAAGCCAGAATAAAAAATTCCAGCAGCAGATGGTCTGAACCCCGCAGAGCCCTGAACTCAACATCACACAGAGCATCCCAATTCCCTTAACTGCATCCCAGTTTCCTTCACATGTCTCCCCCAACACCTCCCTCCATCTAAGTTTGTCCGAATGAAGACGTGAGGAGCCTATTAATGAAGAGCCTAAAAGAGAAAAGGTAATATGTACACTGAGTTTTCCACCGTCTGGGTCTCCTAATGAAAATTATAGCGGAGCGTCATGAAGCCATATTGATATTCCTTCAACATTTTCCCCATTGTGTTATGATTCAATCTTAAACTGCAGTTTATTTTAATTTGACAATCTGTGTTAGACTGGGAAGAATCTATGAAAATACAAAAAAAAAGTAATTAAAAATATAAGAAAACCGTAACATCCATTTATATTCAGCTCAACCCAGTCACTTTTTAGAACCACTTCTTGCCTCTGAGTTAGGTTTGTCTTAAATCTTATCCAGTTGCAAAATATCAAAACACAAAGTTTGTTTAAAAAATACTTTAGTAAAACAGCAGCAAACTTCTCTTCGGTCAGCTTCTGATCATCAGATGAGGTTAAATCAAGTGTGAATGCAGCCATCCTCCAAAATTCAGCACATTCCAGGGTTTATATTTAAGACAAATCATGACTTATTTTTCCTTTGTTCCCCCTAAACTAGTGGAAAACCATTTTACTGTGCAACAGAGCTCACAGACCAGCTGCAAGAAGCAACCGTTTCATACCTGACTTTTTAATAGTAAACTTCATTATGCCAAATTGTTGCATGTTTGCCAACAGAATTATGTTTGTAGTAGCCATTCAAAATTTCCCCACTTTCCTTGATGGGTCTTTGGCTGGTCCTCTTGGCTGGTCAATTACTGTTTTAACATCAATATTTGTACCAAAATATTTCTGTCATGATTTGTTCACATTTAGATCTAAAGAGAAGATCTCCTGTTCTGACCCTGCAATTCAGTGAAAGGTTGGAGTCAGAGTAAAAAAATATGCAAGAGGGGGGTCACTCCAGTGGCTGGAAGTTTAAGGGGATTTCGCTGGGAGTTAAGGGCGGGTTATACTCCTGCAGCAGTGTGTCGCAGTGAGCTTGTCGCAGGTATGATGCAGATATTTTTGATTTATGCTCAATATTGAAGCATGGTCTGCTCTATGTTTATTCCAAACCACAAGGCAAAAGGGGCAAATCACAAATTAGCTGTGGGTCTACATACGGCCGAGGCGCTGAGGAAATGGGGGCAAGTTTGTCCGATAAACGCAGGGACATGAGGGTGAAAAAGAGCAGGGATCCAGGTGGAAAAAGGGTCCCAGCGTTCTCGCGCACCTTGGTCTTCTAGCTGGTCCAACTTCATGGGTTGTTTTCCGCAGTCACGTTCATAAAAAACAAAACAAACCGGTAAGGTACCAAACAGAAAATATGCATAGTGTAGAGGAGACATAGATTTGACCAATCATAGGCCTTCTGTCTGCGGCCACTTCCAGTTTTGGAGAGGTGCAGCAGAGTGTCTGCGAAGGGGGCGGGGACGTATCTGCATTCACCTCGACGCCTACTCAGACGACTTAGCATAAATCAACCTTTAGAGGAACGTGGGCTGCCATTAGGCTGACGTTTGACTGGGAAGGGCCATTTTGAATGGCTGCTACTGTATGTGAGATGGTGGATGATATAAAAGGCTTAAAGGCTAGAAACAGACCAATTTAAAGAGGCATAATAAACCAGATATTACAGAAATAATTATTCTGTAAGCGGTGACTAAAGGCCTTTGCAGGATCAGAGACATGAGTTCTCAGAAGAAACAAAGCTCTTTCTGGTCTGCCCATTTCTGCCCTTGAAAAAGTGCAGAATCCCAGAAGGTTCTTATGGAGAAGTACCTCATTTTATGGAAATTGTCAGGAATATAGCCATGCTTACTTCTTATTTCCATTCATTACGGCTGCCAAATTCACAATCCTGTCGTTACTTGTAAATAAAACTCCAGACACAAAACCCCAACCCGACAGGAGAGGTCAGCAGTAAATACGCACCTTTTGGTCACTAAGAAAGGCTTCACTGCCTCCATAGGGTTGTGGTGTGAGTGTGGTCATCAACTAACACCCAGTCTATATTTGCATAATGCTGATGAAAAACAGAGTTTGGAGTAGGGCTGAACTATTGTGCCAAAAATAAAAATGTACATGATTTCCAACCAATATGCAATTTTATTTTGATTTTCCTTTGCCTTAAGCAGAGTTTCAGCGTTTCCATGACCTTGAAAGTCCATTGTTGCAGGACTTTACTGTAACCTTTGTTTCACAAGTGCTTACTGCTACTTATACATAGATCTGTGTGTTAGCTGGAAGTTTCTATTTCATTTTTTGTGGCAGCAAACCCCCTCTAACAATATTACTGCCACCTAAAGGGCTGGAGAAAGAAAACATTAATCTCTTAGTCTAATTAATTGCCCAGTAATAGTGTTGAGTCAATCACCTCAGATAACAGTGCACCAACAGGAAACTGAACCGTTTTATTTCACAAATAACTCATAAAAGACAGATTGCATTTTCCTAAAGGTGTTGCTATAATAATTGATATATGCCTATTTTCATGTTTATGTTTATATTAGCAATTATACACATTAGGTTAATCACTGGGCGATGAACATTAAATTAGGTAAATAAAACTTAAATTGTTAAACATGAAATGCACAGATGAGCAAAGTTTTATCTCTGCTTTCAGTGTATGCACAAATTGCAATGTATCTTTGTGAAGCAAAGCAAAAATGAGATGATGAGGTACCCAAACCAGACATTCCCGGCTGCAGTAGAACTACAGTTTGACAGGAGTTTCACAAATATGATTTTTTTTAATCCCCAGACTCTATCTTAAGGTATTTAGAATGCAAAGTGTGGTGATTTAGTTTCCTACTGATGTATTACCTAAACCAGTCAATCACCCACATGGCCTGGATTCAGCTGGATTCAGCTTGGTTAACAGCAGCCAATCCCCACCAGCCCATGTGTCAGAGCTAAAGTGAGTGCAGCCGAGTGTTTGGATTGCTACTTACAGACCAAACCAGCCCTTCTGTGCACATCACATCAAGTAATAGACGCTGCCGGTCCTCATTGTTCTCGGGGAAAATCTTGATTACAGCCATTTTCCAACCACTAAGACTTAAAACTAGCCTCTCTCTATTACTGAGGGCAGGTTTTGGTTTCAAAGCAGCTTGAAGGAAAAATCCTAAGTTTAGATTAAACCTTTTTTATTGGATCATTATGAGAAAATAAAAAATATATTTCTAAGGAAGATGCTGGTATTAAACACTAGATTTAAATGCAGTGTTTTTATATAGATGTTTTTAGCACATTTAGTGAAAAATGTAGAAAAGCTTAATGGTCTATGTGGTGATGAGTTTTCATTGAAGGTTAACTGAGGACAGTCACTGGTTCTGCAGTAACTGGGGACTCACTGGGAAATTATCTTCTAGTTGGCCTTACAGTTGATTTTCCAGCTGCAAAAGTCCCGGTTCTATCTGCTCCATCTACTGCTGTGTCTGTGGAATGCATGAAGAGGTTTAATCAACAGGATGTCTCTCAAATGCAGAACGCTAAATGCAGGCAGCTCCTGTTTCGAGTTGGTGGCATTTCACTTTACAAAACTAAGACAGAAGTTGATTATAACAGAAAGAGATCCAGTCAAACCTCAATGGAAATGTCTGCAGGATACCACCATGCATCTCTGTTTGTTTTTTCTTCCATGGAACCTATGAGCTCATATTGTGGCTTGAAATTGCCCAAAAATTTATGGGGATTATTTTAATGCTGCATTTATTTACCTCTAAAGTTGGATTTAAAAGTCAGGGAATTATGTAACTTGGTCCCAGCTGCAGGCTGATTACCAGGGCTGCTCATGGCAATCGTCAAGCTGAATTACATTACTAATACAGTGTAATAAAAGTATCTCTTTCTGTTTTAATATCTTAGAAGACAAATTAATCTTAACATAATCTACCTCTTAAAATTTTAGACAAAGGCTCCCTTTTATTAGACTTAATATGGGAAGAAAAAAACATCACTTGAAGAAACATTTTTTACATGTTTGTTTCTATAAAACCACAAGTGAAAGACATTTTGTCACCCACTCAGAGATTTTACGTTTGTATTTAATACTTGATAAGTTGATTGGAGAATCAATTCAATTCAGTTTATTTATATAGCGCCAAATTCACAACACATGTCATCTCAAGGCACTTTACAGTTCAACCAGATCATTCAGTCAAATTGATCCAAAGTTTTCTATCTAAGGAAAACCAGTTGATTGCATTGACTCATTGAATCAAATGCAATCCCTCACACTAAGCATGCTTGTAGCGACAGTGGAAAGGAAACACTCCCTTTTAACAGGAAGAAACCTCCAGCAGAACCAGGCTCAGTGTGAGCGGCCATCTGCTGAGGCCGACTGGCAAAAGCAGCTGCAAAAGGCGGCCCCGTCCAGGAAACACACAGCCAGGCAGACAAGCTCCGAGCCAGCTCCCACGTCAGAGGATAAAGAGAGCACATCCAGCCGGTCACAGTCAGAGAAACAGGACTACACTGGAAAACAGGCCGATCTCCAGCATCTATAAACAAGGATCTCCAGCATCTATAAACAAAGCTACTCTGAGGGAAAAAAAAGAGAGAGCATAACGTCAGAGATTGAACTAACAGATTCTGCAGAATAGGAGAATAGAGAGAGAATCAAGCTATTTTTAGTAAGTATTTAATCTATCTTTTTGTTTAGGAAGCTTTTAGTTCTTCCTCTTGTACTGAGTATAAATTCAAACTTAAAAATCATAAAGATAAAATAATATTGCATGCAATTAAGGCAGATTTTCATATATGTTCATATATCTATAGGTATTTGACAAAATCACTGATAAAGATACAAGGAAATACAAGGAAAAGCAATAAGAAAAAGCAAAGCAATAAGAAATAAGACTCAATAAGATGTTTTAGACCTGAAGATACAAAAGAACAAAATAACATTCTATTGATCTTTCTTATTCCTTCATCTCCTTTTGCCAGACGCTCCATATTCTTCTCCAGGAATTATCAGCAGTAAAACAATAAATCCATGGACAGCAGAAAGTTATTTTCACAACCATATCAAGTCAATTCGTCACACAGATAAAAAAATCTCTCAGGGCTCTTTTGAACTTTTGAGTATAAAGAAATTTTGGATTTATAGGTAAGGATATTTGTTTTTTTTTTATCTATAATTTTTTGAAAAGCAGATATTTTTATTTGAATAACTTTCTCTTTTTAGGATCCTGGGAAACATTTTTGTTTTCATTATTTTTTGTATGTATTTGTAACTTATTTTATTTCTCTGTATATAATTTAGATATTTTTTTTTTATTGAATATGTGGTGAAAATCTGGCTTAATCAGCTCACATTATCACGGTGTAATCTTAGTCTAGCTAAAAAGAACACCAGTTTTTCTGTGTCACTTTAAAGAAATTAGATGCAGCCATATTCATGACCATCTAAGGTGGCAGGCTCATAAATGCTTATACATTTAAAAATGAAACAACTATGACTTTTTCCACTCAGCCTTGATGTAACCTGACTTATTCTGACAGGGACTGTTGTACCTGAATTTTTGCTTTCTAAACCATAAACATATAGCAACAAAAAGTAGATTAATAATACAAATTTTTTTAATGCTTGAGATTTTTCATTATTTTTCATAGCACTTCAGGGAGAAAAAAAACCCAACAACAATTTGTCAATAAAATCTAAGAATATGTTTTTATGCCATATTGCTCAGCCCTAGGGGGCATTTTCTTGTCATTAACAAAAATTCGATTGTTTAGTTTTCAAATGGCTGGTAACTACTGTAGTCCTGGTATACTCCACTGAATATTGTTTGATTTTCATCATCAGGCGATTTCTTGGAACATTTAGACATCAAGATTTCATCCAATAGAGACTCCATATATGAGTTAATATACATGCATGTTTTTTTTTTCTTGCTTTCTTTTGTGGTCTTTTTTTAAATTTTTATTTTAAGCATAAGTAATCCTGATAGGAATTAGGTATTTAACTGTGGAAGTCTTCCTCCCCCTCCTTCTGTATCCTGGTGTCATTAACGGTGATTTATTCGAGGGCCTGCAGGAACACTGATGGTGCCAATAGGTGTGATTTGGGTACATAGCCCCAGCAGCCACCCTCCTCACTTATTCTGCTCCACATTGTGATTGATCAGCCCAACACACAGGTGTATAAAGAGGAAACACACGCACACAATTTGTGGAGGGGGATGTTTTGTTTTGGGGAACAAGAGCTATTGTAACAGCAGTGCTTTGTGATGAATAGGGAGGCTGCTCAGTGGAGACCTGGACGTTTGTCTTGGGTTTCTGGCTTTGTGCTCATTATTCAGCTGTAAACATATATGCTGAGCCATTTTTTTTTTAGATCAGATAAACATGTCTAACTCAATTATGGCTTCCTCCTGTAGCGTGAAGGGAAATGCTTTGGACTGTATAATATTTATGAAAATGATTTTGTATTTCAGGCTTTCTGCTTCCTTCATTTGTCTGCTCCAGTTTAAATCCAGTAATTATGAAAGAGTCGGATCATCACTTTGGTCGGATTTAAAATCCATTCTCTTCCTAAACACTTCATAAATGCTTCTAGACAGCTGAAAATAGAATAACTGGATAACACTGCCAAATAATATTGGCTGCTGTTTAATAATTAGAATGTGCTATAACAGGGGATTTCGTAAGTTATTCTGTCTTTTTTATTTTTTGTTTTATATTAGAATTGAACTAGAGCTCAAATTGTTTAGCAGTCATAAATATCCCAAAGTAACCTTTAAACCAAATGCTAATTTCTAACCTAATAGCCTCATAATCATACATGTATAATGACATCAACAAAACAGCGTGAATCTAAACTTAAATACAATTAGTCAAATTTGATATATTATTTAAAATAACTTTCGGTTTTTAGGTTTGTGCTCCCACCTGCCAAAAAATAAAGTCTTTAGAGCTGAGCGGCACCAAAATATTTTTCAAGCTACTGATTTATTAAATATCTTGTAGATATTTGTCTTAGTTACCAACATTGTATGCAAAATAATAATAAAAAAAACCAGCAACATTTATTTAGATAATCTTTTTTGTTTTCTTGATTCTGGCACAAAAATAAAATCCTAATTATTCAAAATAAATATTATCTGGGTCTAAGATATATGGTACTTAGATGAACAGAAGAAAAAAATTAGCTGATGTCTGAAACCTTCCTATTTGGGCTGCAACGTGTCCTTCAATCTGCAGAGAGGGGGTACAGTCTTCCTTCTCTTCATAAACTGTACGCCTCCAGGACTCCAAGGCATGGAAGATTGCAGCTGAATCCTCCAACCCTGGACACAAACCGTTCCAGATTCTCTCCTCTTTTAGGCTGCCATCTAATCAGGACCAAAACCTTTGCAACTTGCAAATGTATTTATATCAATTGTATGTTTGTCTATTTGTAAGAGCTTATAACCAAAGCTAATTCTTCTTGTCTAAAACACCACTTTGTATTGGTGCTTTTCTTGATTCTGCTTTTGTCTTTACTTAAATGATAAGTACTTTGTACTTTTTAAACATGACTTTCTTAAAAAAATAAGTTTTAAATATAACTGAGACTTCCGTGCTTAAAAAAAAACAAACAAAAAAGAAACCTAGAACATTTTTAAAAAGATAATTATAAGAAATAAGCAGAAAATATAAAAGCCTAAAAGTTCAAAATAGCTAAAACAAGAAGTTTAAGTCTTACAATGTACAATGAATAAGACAGGTTTATTTATCAGACAGATTTTAGTGCCCTAATCTAATGAAAGTCAAAATTTAGGCCAATGTATTCCATACATCTCAGTCACTTTCTTCATTAGATGCTCTGGGATAAATGCTTAGATTTCAAGTTGTTGCCGATGTGTATTATGTTGCTGCGGCACCGTTAAGCAGGACATCTTCAACATCATGTGTTTTTGATCCACATCTGTCTTTGAATCACAAGTGTTCCCACGCAAACAAACTGACGTTACTTTTTTGTCATTCTGTTGATGTTGTTGCCACATGTGCTGGCCATTTTGCCCCTTTGCTATCTCATATGTCTGGGGTTTTGCTTGACGTTAAATTTAATGACTTGCTCTGAGGTCATCATTGTTTTGCGGTTCTGTCGTGTTCCACAGTGTTCCATTTCTCCACCTCTCTAAAGAATCTGCTATAAACAACGTTGTGCAACAGGGAGATGTGGCTCCCAGATCCTGTTCAAAGGAGACATTTACGGCATTGTGCGAACGGTAGAAGGGGTGTATAATTAGACGCAAACTGGTGACATTAATGATCTAATCAGTTTAGAGATTAAAGTCCTGGTTTGAAAGGTTTGCAGGCAATTGTTTTTGCGTGAATATATTAATCCAATAACATTATAACGCTCTTTTTTCATAGCTGTCTATAAATGTAAAATATTTTTTTGTTTTTTTTTTCTTTTAGAAAGAAAGACCATTTCTAAAACAAGACAGGCACAAGAGCTTTTTACTCTAGGAGATGTGCATTTATTAGTCATTAATTGTTTCATAGAAGAGACCCCAATGGGAGGACTGAGGAGAAATCACAGTCTGGACATGCCTTTTATTTGTTGAAGAGGAGAAGGCCTGGACAGATTTCCTCTCTTGATGTTCCATTTCCACTTTTTTATGCCACCATTTGCAGAACTTAAACCTTTATATTCTTTTTCTTTAAAAAAAATCATATAAGTTTTACAACTTGCCAAATGTTTTGTAACACATGTTAGACATTTATATGCCTAACATATGTCTAATCTAATATATACAGCTGCAGCCTTCAGTCAACTGCTTCTTCCAATGAAATTTATATGTGAAGCAATTTGAATAAATATTTGGTTGATCTTAGCATGTTAACAAGTTCTTTGTGGTTACTAATTCAGCTTTTAATATATTATAGATTTCCATCTTTGTGTATGAATTTATTCTTTATACTGTCGAACATCATAACATTTAGGAGCTTGTATTTCAGCTGCTCTCTGCAAGAGTGTAGGGGCAGGAAGCTGCCATTTTAGGTCAGTGCAGGAAGTACAGGAAGCGCCGGAAGTCAGCCTAAAATCAAAGTCTTTCCCACGGGAATTTAATAAAGTCATTATAAACCTCTGACTTCAGCCTTAGGTTTCTTCTCCATCGGTGCTAGGATTAGAGTTTACACTCAGGGGAGGGGGTACACAGAAGGTATTGAATTAGGTTCAGATCAAATCTTTTTGGTAATACTTAAGGACGATCGTATGAAGTGGTTGCATGATACAGAGAGACAATCAACATCATTATAAAGGTTTAAAGAAATGTCCATTGGTCGGCAAGAGTCACAATAGGCATGTATCCAAAGAAAGACAGGAGTTTTTAATCCACTGGTTGCATCATTTGCAAGGGTTGCAGCTGTCAGTATTTCTGAGAGACAATAGGAAGTTAGTTAGGGTGGTTTTATCTGGTGTTAGCACTTTTTAAACTGGAAATCAACAGAATTACTAAAACAATTGGAGTATCATTGGAGACGGAAGAGAAGTATTTTTTGTCAAGCTGCTCTGATTGCCTCTGTCTTTATTGTTGTACATTCCCTATAAATGTAAAAAAAAAGTTGACTCTGAAAACATAAAGATGCAAGTCTGAAGCAAAACAGAGAAATTAAAGTGTTATTTTATTCCTTTTTTCTGTTTCATATAATGTTTTATTTCTACCATTTTCCAGAAACAAATTAACTTCTGATAACTAAGGGCACAATAATAATAAGTAAATTATTAAACTATGTGTTCTAAATTAATTAAACTAATAAGTGTCTCATGACGAAGAGCGTATGTCAGTCATCTCACTGGTGTCCCCTCCCAGTCTTCATGCTGGGAGGAGCTGATGGAAAACTGGACTGCTTCATTCCAGCCATATGGGCTGTTCTGGAACTGACACCCTGTACTTTTCACTTGGCTGAACATTAAACAGCAGACAGTCAGTCCCTCTCTATGCAGAGGCTGCTCTTCAGTTGTCATCTGCTAGTTTTATTGGCTTATTTAAAGGTCTTTTAAACAGTTTCTGTGTGTTTTCCTCATTCAGAAAAGACAAGGAAATGAAAGTCATGTTTTTAATCTATGTTTAGTGTTACCTAACCTGCTGTGAATAATGCAACCTACCATCTGATTGGGCTTTTTGATTATATACCAGACTAAATGATACCGTTTTGAAGATGCTTCTAACAAAGATGTTGATGACAGTGAATGTAACATTTTGCGTTTTTTTGTTTTAACACGGTCGCAGATCAAATGCATTTCAGCTGAATTGGTTGCCCTCAAATTATGTAAATTTGTAACATGCAGAAATATTTTATTTCTCTCTTGAAAGTTGTAGCTAAAACTAAGCTTTGTAAAATAACTTTGTCACTGTGTGCCCTTAGGCCATTTTCACTTTATAATAAAAACAGAGCTGGTTTCCTTTATTTATTTATTTGAATTAGGACAATTCAGATTTATCAACATTAGAGCATAAATGTAAATATGCCAGAATCAGCACAACAGCTAATTTGCATTCACTGTCCTAAGGCAGAACAAAACAGTAACCGTTAAAAAAGACACTACAGGAGAGAACAGAGTGGACACAAACAGATAAGATGACAATAACATAAAATCTAATTAAAATTAGGTTAACAGGCCCAAGGAAACAGATCAATTCGCCTATAAACACATGTCTGGTTTTCAAACTGGTTTCAAGGAGATTTTAAAAGGTTGCCCCTAACATGAGCTGGCAGTGTGTTCCATGACTGTGCTCCTCTGATGGATGCAACCATTTGGCCAAATTTGGTCCTACAACCACTGAACATTACAGTTGAACAGTGTGTAATCATTTCATATTTAAAGTACTTTCAGAAGTTTGAATTCTGAATATGACTCCTTTAACTTAGCCAACAGAACATTATGGTTGATTGTGTCAAAAGCATGTTTCAAATCAAGGAATACAGCTCCCACAAAGCTGCTTTTGTCCAACTACTGTTTTAGATTTTCTAGGAAGTAACAAGTGGCTGTCTCTGGTGATGCTTCCTAAAACCTAACTGCATGGCTTGAGAGCATTTGAGCAATTATTTAGGTATTCCACTAGCTGTTCAATAACCCATTACTCTGAAATTTTTGAGATTATTGGCAAAATACTTATAGTACGATAGTTCTCTGGTTTAGTTTTGTCTCCTGCCTTAAACAATGGCGATCTTCCATGCTGATGGCACTATTCCGTGATAATTGGATTGATTTATCATGTGTGCAAATGGCCTAGCAAGTGCCTCTTTGTTAAGCTTAAGGAAATGACTTGTCCTCATTCATTTGCAATACCTAAAATTCTCCAAAATAAGTTTTCCGCATCTTTGAATCTCTATCCTGGCAATATTTGGGGGTTCATCTGGGATTTGTAATGTGGCTCAACACCAGATACATATATAGTTCAGTTATAAACATGTACTTTCACAGTGTCTCTTAAAGGTCAAAGGTAAATTTGTTTTAACAAAACAGTTAATTCTTTAAGAATAATACATCCACGGAACATCTAGAGTGATGTAGATTAAAGGTGTTCATTTTACTGAAAAGGAAATATAGTATAATTGTTTTATAAATTTTGAGGGGTCCAAAATATATACATATTATTATAAGTGAAACCAAATGAGCCCCATGGATGATGCAGTATTGTTTGATCTAAAACACTGTTTACTCTGAGCTTTTAGTCTTTTACATTGAAAATTATGTTTTTTAATTCACAAAAAACTGTTCTGTAATGATTACAGAACAGATTTTTTGTGAATTAAAAAACATAATTTTTGGTGAAAATACTGGAGTAGGCTTGCTACTTGTCAGACAACGGAAAACTTTGAACGTTGTATAATTTCTCTACTTTAGCAAAGAGTAGCGGTTTAAACGGAGGAAAGTATAGGACGCGGCGCGCCTTTCTCTGAAGAACTACTGAGCGGGAGGAGACAGCCAGGTGAGGAAAAGCTGTTCTTATCTATCGATTCAGTATTTTTATCATACAGACATTAGGCTGTTGTTCTTGTGCTATGAGCTAGCTGCTAGCTAATGACTTTGCTAGCAAAGCAAGATAACTAAAAAGCTTCCCTGTGTCGTTAATGATAGTAGGACATTCTTCAGTATTACTTATGCAAACCTATCATCTCCATAATGGATATATGTCTGATTTTCTAATTTCCTTTGCTGCATGATGTACATTGCATTTATTCTAGCGTTAGGTAAATGTATCTTGAAGGAGAACTCATCCAGAACTACCATGATAGATATATGATAGATATAATGTATGAAGCTGGTGAAAACAAAACTGTGCAGCTTATGCAAGGAGGATTCTTTTGTTGGCAATCGAGAAAGATGTGCCAATCATTCACAGTGAGGTTATTAATATTTTAAGAGACATGGCTAACAGAAAACTGCTGCTGTGAACAAAAGAGAACAAAAATAACAAAAATGCTTAAAAGTTGGAAATTTGTTTTTAAACAGTTAAATCACCATGACGGAAAATAAGTTTTTGGATCATAATCTTGGATTTAGTTTGGGGGAAAAAGAAAGGCAAGAGACTGAAATAAATAAGACATTGACCTTCACTCAACACAGAAAAGATGAGACATTGAGGAAAAAAAGAAAAGAGAAACTGACAAGAAAAAACGAAGAGGAAAGATTGAAGAAAATGTATATAGGTACTTACAAAATACACTAAGACACAAACAGAGTAGGCTTTTGGTGACATGCATTAATAAAATGTTTGTTTTGTTCTTTTTTTCTGCAGTTCCACGTTAAAGTTTGATGCAGCAGCTCTGCTTTTCTGAATGGACCGTCTCCATCTCCACTGTCAGTACAGCAAACCAGGCAGACATTCTTTTTTATAGATTACAGTACACTAAAAGGTTGCATTGTGCCCTTGTATGCATTTTTAACAGTTTAATTCTGTAAAGACAAAATATGTCTGGTGCTCCAGCTCTGATTTACATCTTTGACTAAATTGCAGGTTTGAATATTGTAATACTTTCCTATAACAAAATAGACCTGCAGAAAGAAATTACTAATAAAATATTTTACATATGCATAGTTCTATGTAGAGATTTCCCTTAGCTTTGATTGTATGTCTCACAATTTTGTAATTTATCATTGTTCATTAAACTCTGAAAGCTATGTGACTTTGTTAATATTCTGTCCTAAAATGCGATAAGATGTGCCCTTTTTTTTTTGAGCACCTGCCCCTTTAGTGGTCTCTGCACGGCCCTGATCTTCAGGTTAAGATGCAAACATTGACTTAAATGGATGCTTCACCAGAATGAATAGTAGGTCGAAGACATGTTTCTTTGAGCTAAAGCGTAGTAACAGAGAAATTACTTCTTTTCAGCTTCATGTGTCTTGGACATTTTGATGACAGATGAACAAGGACAGCAGGAATGAGATAATAGCTGTTTGTGTGGAAGAGGATGTTTGCTGTAGAGGAGTGGGAGATGTTGTTAAATACACAATGATGTGAAAAACTTCTAAAACACATCAGAAACAGAGAACTTCACCATTGTTGCCGTTCGTCAGGTGAGGCAGGTTATGTCTGTCAGAATGGAGCTGCTAAGAGGGGCAGATGGCTTCAAACGTTCCCACTCTTGGAGCTGGTTTTAAATCTGGTGCGGGTTGAGTAGACGGGATCTATGTTTCTGACCAAGAAGCCTACTGGATAATTACAAAACCAGACAAGCATGAAAATGGCTAAAATCAGCTTGTTTTTCAGTTGTAATATTTTCTGTTCTACTGTTTATTTTGGTTGTTTATCTTTCAGATCCGCCTTGTTCCAATGTCTCCTGGTGTATCAGGGCTTGTTTTATGTTCAACATGACTTTGTCCTTCAGACCTTTGGCACACCTGGTCTCAGTTTAGCTCCAGTTTTCTGTCACATGTTTTCCATTGAAAGTAATCCCTACAAGATCTGTTTAGATGTTCGTCATCTTCTCCAATTTATCTCTCTCTTCTTGCCTTTTTTGGAGTAATGTTTATATTTTATGTATTTTATTAACATTTCAAGTATTTTGTTAAACTCTCATTTATATACTCTCATTTATGTACGGTAAACCTTTTTTTTGTCATCATATTACCTGAAATTTCATCTTGTAGATTATATCACTAACTTATTAATTACTTCTTTCTTAGAGCGTATGGTCCACTAGTGGTTTCATCTGTTTCATTTAACAAACCTGTAAGAACTGAAGTAAGAAAACTGAACTCAAAGATATTAATTGCTGATTTGGGATGGGATGCTGCGTCAGCTTGGACAGACGTTTCGTTGTCTGTTGCTCGCTCTTTCTTTAGAAAGGTCAGCGCTGCCCAGCTGGTGCTCAGTGTGTGCATCTGTGCTCAGTGCTCTGTGCTCTCACCCTCAGGATGCAATAAATCCTACTGCTGTTTTATTAGCGACTCACCTCCTCCATCAGCCTGGAATCCTGCACATTAACATTCACAGAGCCAGTATGTTGCTTCAGGGACTGGGAGGGATAATATGATGTCATGACTAAAAGCTGAAAAAATCTCACAATACGCATTTACTTCATTAGGATGCTATGAAAGCTTCATTGGAGAATGGCAGAATAATTAGAAAACTCTCTGTTTGTTTCCACAGAAACCATCAGAGCTGGAGTGGTTCTGCACAGCGGTAAGAAAACTTTTATCTTCATGCTTCATCATTTTCTTGAAACCTTTATGCTCATCATAACCACGCTGGTGGAAATCTGTCCTTGGGTTCGATCAGCTGCTGGGATGATGGCTGGTCTTGCTGGGACACAGTTTTTTTCCTCCAGCTAGCTTGTTGCTTTGCAGGTGGAGTCTATTGCTTTCAGCTTGTCAACCCATTGTACCGTTACAGTAAAGCCAAGAGGCCTGTAAGCACTTACCGTCACTCATCCAGCAGGAGGGATGCTTTGGGTTTGGCCCTCTGCCCTTATTTATTTCAGCAGTTCATTTTTAACATTTTTCACTCCAGACTTATAAACTTAAAGACAGCTTCTCACATTTGTTTAGTTGTAGATTTTTTTTTTTTTTTTTTCTGTAAGCTCCTTTTCCAAAACAATGATCTATTCTCAGCAATATGCTGAGAAAGAGAAGCTGCTCCCTCCATAGTCTGATGAAGGCCTTACCCTTTTACTGGTAAATATAAAAACTTTCCCTTTTTAATATGTATTTTGCCAACTTACAACACAAAGAGACATACTTTTCAGGGACGACCAATCAGCTAAAACAATTTGGCTAATCATTGATTTTAATTGTGTTGGTTTATTTAAAATTACCCTTAGCCAGAAGTCTAAACATTTATATATTGAGATAAGGGCTGGATAAATGTATTTTAATAATTCTAAGTAATTTATTAATAAAATAATCATCAACTAATTTAATAATCTAATCAAACTGTTACCTATAGAGGAATGATAAGCAGACTCTAAAATATGCCATTTACAGAAAGTATTTACATGCATATGTTGGTACTGTATCTTTTTTATGTTTTATCTTTTACAGCTCACTTAAAAATGTGCAATAAAGGTTTTTTCTATACTTAAAATATTTCTTGATCTAAAAATGGTCTTTTGCTTAAAGTGTCTTCTGAGATTAATCAATTCAATAAATAAATAATCAATTAATCAAATACTAAAATAAGCAATAGCTGCAACCCTAATTGAGACAAACTACAGCTGTGATTTACATAGAAGGCTCAAACTTTCTGAAATACAATTTAAAAAAGTTACTGAAATTTTAAGTTGACCGACCCATATAAACACAAATCTCTGATCTTTATCTGAGGGAGCAAGGTACGGGGCTAACGGGTAGCATTGACACTGAAAATTTTCAGTGTGGAGGTTGTGACTGAAGAAAATGGACAAAAATATTACTGTTTTCTCTGTTAGTGATGTGTTTATGAAATCTCATGATAGACATAGGGTGTAAAATGTTTCATGAAAGTTTCTGGGTTTTTTTTCCCTCTTGTATGAAGATATATCGGCTGTTCATTCAGATCAAGAGCCAGGTTACAGTGAGCGCTGCTTCTTTTGGAGGTTCTGTTGAAAGCATAGAAGGTCAGAATGAATCCTTAGCTAAGTAAGCCACCCCTGTATCTCATGACAGATGACGGATTTAAGAAAAGAGGAGGGGTGGCCTATTGGTTAGGGCATTGAGCTTGGACTCCAGAGGTTCTTAGTTCAAGCCCCACTCCCACAGACTGCCACTCTTGGTCCCTGAGCAAAGACCCTTAAACCCACACTGCTCCCGGCTACCGCACAATGGCAGCCCACTGCTGTGGTTAAATGCAGAACATTCATTTCGTTGCTCTGTTCTTGTGACAGTGTAATGACAATAAAAGCAGAAAAAAAAGTCAGCATTAGGTAGAGAATGTTGGCTGAGGTGGATATTTGCAGGAGGAAATTTGATTGACAGCACTGTACAAATCAACAACAAACTGACCAATTTATCAATGTGAGAGTCACTTAAATTAGGCCAATATGGGTTAAATTCTCTATGAGCAAAAGCACAAATCTACTTACCATATGGGAGAAAAAAAACACTTACCACAGACATGTTTTCTTCCGTGAACACATGACAGTAGCCATTTACATTGGCCTCTAAACAAGCACACAAAATAAAAAAAAGTCCTTTCCTCTGTCCAACACGTTTAACAGCTGACGGTGTGAAGATACAATAAATAACAGCATCAACATCATGCAGCTTATGGCTTCGATTTGTTAGTTTGCACCGAAGTTGTCACACACAATCCGTCTGCTATTTATAAAGAGCCTTTTATAGACATGTTGCTTCAACAGTCTAAGAAACAAAGTGGTTTGGATATTGTTTTTAATTGGTCCGTTTAGCTTTGCCTTCTATCTGGGGTTAAAAGTGTAGTAGCCCTGAGGAATAGACAATTCTTCTGAGAAACAGAACTCTTTTCCCAATGTCTGTGGCTGGATGTGTTCTTTACTATACAAAGTAATGCCCAGCAGCTTGCCAGCAGTGATCCAGGAATATATTCTAAGTGAGAGTAAAAGAAAAGGTTCATGGCAGTAGCTCCTTTAGTGGTTTTGTCTTGAACAGGGTTGAGCAATTCCAGTTCCTGACGGACGGTATTCTGCAACATTTAGATTATCACTTGGTCCAACACACCTGAATCAAATGGCTGAGCTACCTCCTCAGTATGCAGTCATTTCCTTCAATCATCTCAGTACTTGATTCAGGTGTGTTGAACCAAAGACACATCTAAAAGTTGTAGGATAGTGGCACTCAGGAACTGGATTTGCACACCCCAATCTAAAGATAAGTAGATCAGTGGACTGTCATGTATTCACAGTGGAGGGACCTGTTAAAGGAAATATCTCTAGAGTTGCAAAGTTGGAGATTTGTTCACTGTATTTAACTCATCCTTTACGGAGCAGTGCTGCCAAAAAAAGTAGCACACAGGGAATATTCTGGGACTTTCTTAAAGCCCCAGACCAGCAGTCTTGTGGTCTTTCCAGAATGCAACTGTCCTGCACCCTAACCACTAGGCCACCACTGCCCTAAACCAGTGAAAGACAGGGCCAATTCAATATCTCGAGTTCAGGACAAAGGTAAGATTGTGATCCACCACCGTTTCTAAGCATTTATACCAGCTTAAAATCTCAATAAGTGTGATTCTTGCTTTTTACATTACATTTTAAGAAGTTGTCTCTCAAATTTACAAATTAAACAACTTTTTGCCCATGAATAACTCCATTATTTTATAACAAAAAACTTAAAGTGGCATCGTTGCCAGATATATATATACTTACATATGGTCACTGGTGTAGAAAATGTATGGTAACTGGATAAGGCACATCCTCTGGGTTAACCAGTGGATGACAACAGCTATTAAGACAGGGAGCCCTTTACCCTGACTGCCTGGGGCCTGGTTTGGTTGCTACAGTATTGAAAAAGCAAGCGTGTAATTTCTCTAGGGGGACAGATTCTGCAAAAAAGGCCTTTAACTCTGCTGGTCCAAGTTGCAGGTCACTGAGTGATGCCAACAGACAAACCTGCATGATTATTGTGTAGTGTATAGAATATTCTGCATGAGTGCTCTCAGGTGTGACTCATGTAAATGAAAACGATCGCTAACAGGAGGAAGCTTTTAGCTAAAATCCATATAACAGGTTACAACTTCACACAAAAATTGTGTTGCAAATCCTCCCAAAAACTCTGGTGCCACCCGTGGCTCTCTTCTATGGAAATACATTATAGTGGTGTTAATTTTCGAAAAAAATTTGGCGATACTACATGTATTGCCATAGCTGTGATGATGCGATTTACCAGATGGCAACATATAAAATAACAGGTAAATAATAGAGAACTGACAT
Source organism: Cyprinodon tularosa (assembly GCF_016077235.1). Classification (NCBI taxonomy): domain Eukaryota; kingdom Metazoa; phylum Chordata; class Actinopteri; order Cyprinodontiformes; family Cyprinodontidae; genus Cyprinodon; species Cyprinodon tularosa. The sequence continues at coordinate 323,562 of NW_024039071.1, forward strand.
TTTAAGAGATTACACATTCATTATTTGTTTTATCTTCTGTCCTTTGTTAAAAACTCCTGCCATAGCTGCCTGTAAAACTCGTTGGGGATTCAAAGAAAGAAAACCCAAAGCATGAAGTTTTACTGGAAATAAGCCTTAATAATTTATTTCTTGTCATATATAGAAAATAGAAACGAGATTCAAAGCTTACTTCAAAATGTGCCATAAGCTTTCCTGTCTCACTAATTGTTCATCTGCACACGATGTGTTCTCCCCAATAGGTTTTGTGACAATTATTACGCTCTGGTTGTTTTTTGCTGCTGGCGCAGTGATGATGCTGGTCACCTTTTATCACTTTGAGAGCAGCTTTCTGCTTCCCTCCTTTTTCCTCCTCCTTTAAAGCACCGCTAATGTATCATATATTTTTTTTTTCCTCTTATCTTCTTATTGTGCCTCTTCACACATTCTGTTTTTATTTACTTTGCTGCCGTCTTCCTAGATTCATTCTGCACATTTGCAGTAAGATGCTTTATACAATGTAGTGGACATTGAAAAGGGGGTCCTAGAACCAAATCATACAATAAGCATTCTTGAACTTGGGGCCCCAGGCAGCCACCTACTATACAGGTGCTGGTCATAAAATTAGAATATCATGAAAAAGTAGATTGATTTCAGTAATTCCATTTAAAAAGTGAAACTTGTATATTATATTCATACATTACATACAAACTCATATATTTCAGATGTTTATTTTGTTTAATTTTGATGATTACAAATGACAACAAATGAAAATCTCAAATTCATCATATCAGAAAATTAGAATATTACTGAAGACCAATAAAAACAAAGGATTTATAGAAATGTTGGCCAACTGAAAAGTATGAACATGAAAAGTATGAGCATGTACAGCACTCAGTATTTAGTTGGGCCTCCTTTGGCCTGTATTACTGCAGCAATGCGGCGTGGCATGGAGTCGATCAGTCTGTGGCACTGCTCAGGTGTTATGATAGCCCAGGTTGCTCTAATAGTGGCTTTTAGCTCTTCTGAATTGTTGGGTCTGGTGTATTGCATCTTCTTCTTCACAATACCCCATAGATTTTCTATGGGGTTAAGGTCAGGAGAGTTTGCTGGCCAATTAAGAACAGGGATACCATGGTCCTTCAACCAGGTACTGGTAGCTTTGGCACTGTGTGCAGGTGCCAAGTCCTGTTGGAAAATGAAATCTGCATCTCCAAAAAGTTGGTCAGCTGCAGGAAGCATGAAGTGCTCTAAAACTTCCTGGTATGTGGCTGCGTTGACCCTGGACCTCAGAAAACACAATGGACCAACACCAGCAGATGACATGGCACCCCAAACCATCACTGACTGTGGAAACTTTACACTGGACTTCAAGCAACGTGGATGAAGTGCCTCTCTTCTTTTCCTCCAGACTCTGGGACCTTGATTTCCAAAGGAAATGCAAAATTTACTTTCATCAGAGAACATGACTTTGGACCACTCACCAGCAGTCCAGTCCTGTTTCTCTTTAGCCCAGGCAAGACGCTTCTGACGCTGTCTGTGGTTCAAGAGTGGCTTGACACAAGGAATGCGACAGCAGAAACCCATGTCTTTCATACGTCTGTGTGTGGTGGTTCTTGAAGCACTCACTCCAGCTGCAGTCCACTCTTTGTGAATCTCCCCCACATTTTTGAATGGGTTTTGTTTCACAATCCTCTCCAGGGTGCGGTTATCTCTCTTGCTTGTACACTTTTTTCGACCACATCTTTTCCTTCCCTTCGCCTCTCTATTAATGTGCTTGGACACTGAGCTCTGTGAACAGCCAGCCTCTTTAGCGATGACCTTTTGTGTCTTGCCCTCCTTGTGCAAGGTGTCGATGGTCGTCTTTTGGACAACTGTCAAGTCAGCAGTCTTCCCCATGATTGTGTAGCCTATAGAACTAGACTGAAAGACCATTTAAAGGCTTTTGCAGGTGGTTTGAGTTAATTAGCTGATTAGAGTGTGGCACCAGGGGCCATCAATTTTGAACCTTTTCACAATATTCTAATTTTCTGATATGATGAATTTGAGATTTTCATTTGTTGTCATTTGTAATCATCAAAATTAAACAAAATAAACATCTGAAATATATGAGTTTGTATGTAATGTATGAATATAATATACAAGTTTCACTTTTTAAATGGAATTACTGAAATCAATCTACTTTTTCATGATATTCTAATTTTATGACCAGCACCTGTAGTTTTGGCTACTTTAATGCTAATCTCCCTCCTGTTGCAACGCTAGTTGGTTCAAGTTGGTCTTTATTGATCTTTGATGTGAAATTTATTTTGTGAAATATTTATTCTTGTCAGTATTACTTGCTCTGAGTCTATCCTATCTTTAAGTTAAGATTGTAGAACACTGAACAGCCCCCATAATGTTGATGCATGTTCATCTGTCTATTTTTCATCCTTATACTTATTGCTGATGACATTTTCACATCATTTTCTGTCTGAGTTTTGATAAATTCTAAATGTTGCTTACCTCACCATGATTAGTTGAAACAACTTATTCATTAAAAGTTTCTTTTTGTTGGGAGGAACGCTTTGAAAAGAAAAGCCCTTAACTATCAGACATTGCTGTTTTGTGCTTACTGTTTCCATTATGCCCAACATGTGTTTAAGCAGGGCTGTTTTTAGTTTGACTGGAACAGATCGGGGCCACGAAAATGATTTGTCTGTGGTAATTACCAGACAGACATTCTGACCGTCAACAATCTTGGGTCTGTCTGGAATTTTAAGCATTTATGTGACTTGGTTTGTGATGGAAATCATCTGTTATATCAGGGACATCCAAGACCGGAATTTTCAAATCTGGCTTTCATCTGCTGACTTATAAGCTCTAGGGAAAATGCATCATAAAAAAATCTAAGCTTTAATTCAAAAAATATAAAATACAAATAAAAAACTTTAAAAAGTAATTAAGAAGAATATACAAGGCTCCTATTACTCCAAAGAAAAGTGGTACTTCAGGAAATAATGCTGATGTTAAACACAAAAAGAAATGACAAGGTTGCCTTTGGCTTTTAAAATGTCTTGAATTGATAATGATGCTGTTGAGCTAGACCTAAAAGCACACAAACACACACATGCTGCTACTGTTCTGATACATGGGGCATTGTGTTTAAAAAAAAACTATTGTGGATGGTGATGTTGTTAGAGTTTATTATGAAGTTTGTATTTATTTTATGGATTTTTATTTATCCCGGCTACACTCAGAACCTCAAATCAATAATTAATATAACATCATCATTTAAGATTTGGTCATTTGAAACAGATAAAATAAAAGTAAAACAGTTATATTTGTTGCAGCACAAAGGTAGTGTGGTCCAGTAAAACTTGGCAGCATGATCAGGATGGGAAGAGTCCCAGAGCACAGTCCTGCACTGGTCTGATTTTGCAAAACTGTATCCTCCCGCACCCGTAGAAATTTAGCACCGAGACTTGACCTGTTACCTGCAATTATCCCCTTTTAAAACCCGGCTAGGGCTGCATGGGCCCATAAATAAAAAAGTGTGACTCGACCCATGATCAAAAAGTGTACACACAGCCATTTATGATAACGGAAACAGTAAAGAACTTTGCCTCATGCCCACATCCAGGTTGTGCTCACAAATTAGCAGCTGTAAACTGACCGAAGTAAGAAGGTTTGCCTCATTGCTTAAAAAAATACTGTTATCTGGATATTCTTGAACCAATTTATTTTTTAAGATATATAGTTAATTAATAAGATAATATAAATAAGTTTTATTCATGTTTTAACTGTATGATACCCACATTTTGTTTATATACAGCCGTACATTTTATACGGTTGGCGACCCGGTGCAGAACTCTGGACTGGTGGAAAGAGAGCTACGCTTTCACTAGCATGTTTCTTCCATGGCTCTATACACCCTGTTGATCATTCAGAACTTAGCATTTTATTCTTTCAACAAGTCTTTTACAGTGAAACATGCACTCTGACTTGTCTAAAATAACTCTGGGGTTGTCTAAGCTTTCAAACTTAAACAGCAATATTAATACAACTACTTGATACTCAATAAATAGTAGGCGCCCCGGGCTAGTTTATTTAAAAGAAATTGGTTAAAATGCTGCTTTCCTCTGTAGCAAAATAAATTCCCCTTATATGTTGAGAGCAATAGATTGTTGGTCTAATTAGTTTTTTTCAGGTTAGAGGTTAAACTCTCCTGTTAAGCCAGCAGTTGTACTGTAGTTCCAGCTTCATTTAGGGCGATATAAACAGTAGGCCAGTAGAAAATATTGCTTTTCATTTTAGGAATTTTAAAAATAGAAAATTTTAACAATAAGGTAAGTTTTAAAATCCAATTAAACATGTAAACATGGCTGTGGGTGCATGACAGTGTGAACTTTATTTATGTGATCATATCAGCTCTATTGAGAAGTTCTAGGAAGGCGTATTTATTAGTTCAATCTGAAAAACTTACACGGACAGAAAAGACAATTATAAGTAATGTATTGGTAGAATTACTTTGGTCTTCAGCGCTCAGACCTCGGCAGGAAACATAGCGCTGGATTTCGCATGAACAGAAGTAAAAAAAAAAGGGCTGTTTTCCCCCCTGGCCTGAAACTGGTGGGGAGTGGAGATAGATGAAGTTGGTCAGTCTGTAGACTGCTGGTTAGCGAGACGGTCTGTTGAGCTTTATGGAAACATCCATTGGACTGCATGAGCTGATACTAGAGCTTCACTCAGGGACCTGGAAGATGGAAGTCCAGTTGGATAACACGGGTTGGGAGAACCTGTCCATGACGAACAAGCTTGAAGTGACAGTAGAGAGGAAAAACTCCCCATTGGGAAGAAACCTCTGGCAGAACCAGGCCCAACATGGCAGACTTCTGCCAGACCAGTTGAAATGAGATTCGGAATGTAGTAAGAGTCTGGGAGGAATGAAACTTTGATGAAGCTTTAGCTACGATTGTGGAGGAGGGGCTAGAGGTGGGTGGAAACGGGGTCATTTGAATTTAGTCACACAGCGCAACCACCGCCTGCGCACTAGGAGGTGGATCAGAGGCCTTTAAAGATGAACTTTGGAGGCTGATTGGCTTTCATGGAGGTGTGGTTCAAAGCTGATTGGCTGTGTCGTAGGTGAGGATTTAGTTTCTTCAGTTGAACTTTGCCTAGGCTTCATTAACCCTGGAATTCAAACTATAGTTTATTAGTAAATTTAATCTGCTGTTCCAAATGTTTAATAACTATAATTGTTTTATTTGTTTTTATTGACATGCTGCAGCTCGGACTCTGACATGCTATTTTAACTTCCATCAGCCCAAAGCTGGAGTCATTAATGGGCTTTTGCTGCTATAGGCTGATAGAAACAGAAAATTTTACCTTTTCTTTCTTTCACCATAAATATACATTATAATATACAAGGTACTTTACAGTTCAACCAGATCCTACAGTCAAACTGATTCAAAGTTTTCTATCTAAGGAAAACCAGTTGATTGCATTGACTCATCGACTCAAATGCAATCCCTCACACTAAGCATGCTTGTAGTGACAGTGGAGAGGAAAAACTCCCTTTTAACAAAACCTCCAGCTGAACCCGGCTCAGTGTGAGCGGCCATCTGCTGAGGCCGACTGGGTTTCAAGGAGCCAGAAGCAGAGATACAAAAAGCAGCTGTAAATGGTGGCCCCATCCAGGAAACACACAGCCAGGCAGACGAACTGCAAGCCAGCTCCCATGTCAGAGGATGAAGAGAACACATCCGGCCAGTCACAGCCAGAGAAACAGGACTACACTGGAAAACAGGTCGATCTCCAGCATCTATAAACAACAGTGTTGATGGAAGCAGCACAGCTGTTATTTCTCTCCAGGATGGAGTCACAGCCAAACAACAGATGAGGCAAAGCTACTATGGGAAAAAGCAGAGAGAGAAGACAAGACATGACCACATCTAGGGTTGGGAATTGAAAAGATTTTCATGATTCCGATTCCCTTTTCGATTCTATGAAACGATTCGATTCTTTATCGATTCTTTTTTCGATTCCAATTTGGGGGAAAAAGGAGAACAAACAGTTTGATTATCAGAATCAACTTTGTTTACTTAACTATTGCACAATCTTACAAACTCAACAAGATCAAGATGTCCACAGGAAATGTGAAACTGGAGTAACATCTGTGTTTAAATGAAAAATGAATACAAGAACAAACTTAATAACCAACAATGTCTAATAACTAATGATGGGATAATAACCTATTTTAAATAACAAAAAATACTAATTATAAAACAGTAGTAGGGAAAATTAACAGTTCTTTTGCAGAAAGATGAGCATATCTGCTTTTTCTGGAAGGATACAGGATCTTTCAGGGCTTATGGTGTCTCCAGCCGTGGAGAACACCCTCTCAGATGGGGTGGAGGAAGCCTGCACACAGAGGTAGTTTTCAGCCAGTCCAGATAGCAAGGGCAGCGTATCTTGCTTGTTCCACCACCACAGTGTGGCGCTATCCCTGCAGGGGATGGAGGGCAAGCTTTTATAGAGCTGGATTTCCTGATCTACCCTCTGGGCTAAGGAAAGACGGGGCTTTGATTCACAAAGTGACCGCAGCTCGTTGTCTTCCTCCTCGAATAGTTCTTCCAACTTGCGTAACTTACGTAACTTGCGTAACTTACGTAACTTACGTAACTTACGTAAAAACAATACGTAAGTCGTGCTCCCCAGAGCCGACGCTCTAGGCTCTGGTGCTGCGGGAATCGAAAAAAGAATCGTTCAGCGAGCTGCCAAACGATGCCATGGAATCGGAAAATACGGAACCGGTTCTGAACAGGAACCGGTTTTCGATTCCCATCCCTAACCACGTCTTTATTGCTTTGTACCAACAGTAGATTCCTTAATTTCTCCTTTTATCTCTACTTTCCTGTCTTTTGAAGATTTTACTTTATGTCTCTTTTATCATTGGCTACCATCACTTTACCTTTTTTTTCCTTCTTCATTTGCCCTCCAGTTCTCATAACTCTCTATCTCACCTCGCCACCCTTCCTCCTTGCCATCATCTCCCTTCCTCTTCCCTCAACCAGGGCCCAGGAGGACTAGGAACAGCAGTAGGGCCAGAATTTACATCTTGATATATCACTTTGCAGCAGCAGCGTAGGCGGTGATGGATGGCATGTTGCCAGCAGCGCGGCGCCGCCATGAGTTACCGTGGTGATTACCGGCAGAGACGGCTACTCACTGGCCACTTCATCACAGTGACTGGTAGGGAGGAAGGTGAAAAAAGAAGGAGAAAAAGGAGAGTGAGGCTGAAAAACAGGAAAACTTGTTTGGAGAAGAGCACAAGAAAAGGCTTTTTAGCCTTATTATAATACGCTTAGTAAATGAGGTAAAATCAGAGATAATGATTTGGGATTTTTTCCTCTCCACTGTTTCTTCATGCATGACTGATGTGAAGCATTGCTGTTGATTCAAAAACAAATATACTGTCACCACATGCTTATCCATGGTACACAAACCCTTCAAAGTCAGTGACTCGATGCAGTCAGCTGGTCATTCTCATATAAAACGTTTAACCAATCTGACTTTATGATCTGATTTATTTATCTCTGTGAAGTACCTCCCGATGACACCTCTAGTGAATTGGCATTATATAAATAAATTGAATTTAATTACATTTTTAATTTGCATGTTGTCTCTCAGAAAAGAAAAGCATTTTGTGTGACATTAAGTGCTCAAACGTTAGATGTGTCCTTGCTGCCTATACTGAATGTGTATTTAGTCAGGGTGTATATGTTGTATAAAATGGCACCAGATCGTTGTAAGTTTAGTTGTCGTAGCAGAACCAAATCAAGTTTTTATAGGTTTGATGTGTCCTTCTGAAAAATGGCACTGCTGTTTAGTATCTGTGGTGTTCAATGGTAAAAAAAAAATTGTAGTTTCATTTGACATCTATTCCTGACACAACATCAAACAACATTACCTCATGACTAGGTATATCTTCACCAAACATGATAAAAACATTAGAGGCATAAAGCAGGGCCCAGTACCACGCTGTGGAGGTTTGTTTTAGGCCACTGCTAAATGTGAGGATGTATGCTCAACAGATAAAGTTGCAACCAGATATTTTTGGTCAGTCAGGATTGGAAAATATTGGTGAGTCAGGATGGCTGATCTGGCCGTCTGCTGAGGCCCAGTCAGCCTCTGCTGACGGCCGCTCACACGGAGCCTGGTTCTGGCTGGCAGTGAGGGATTGCCTTCCAGTCAATGAGTCGATGCAATCAGCTGGTTTTCCTTAAATAGAAAACTTTGAATTAATTTGATTGTATGATCTGCTTGAATTGTCTGTGTGAAGTGCATTGAGATGACATGTGTTGTGAATTGGCGCTATATAAATAAACTGAATTGAAAAATGCAAATGTTTTTTCATTCTTTAATTTTAGATGCTCACATAGGTTTCACTTGTTTCTTCTAAAGCAAGACTACAGTAGGATGGTGCTACCAGCCTATTCAAATATATTTAAGCTTAAAATGGACAAACCTTTCTTTTTTTTCTTTTAGATAAGCTTACAAGCCTCCAAGCTTCTAGTTAAAGGCTTGGCATCACAAAGTCTAATCTTATTTACACTGCTTTTGTAGTTATGGCTTCTTCTAAACTGAGGGACATTTCAGACCATTTTTATATAATGAACCTATAGCATAGTAGTAGGAAAATCAATTTCCTATACAATCCCTTAATAATGTCTATTTACGTTTTCATAGCACTGCTGCCTTGCAGCAAGAAGGATCTAGGTTCGATTCCCGGCCCAGCGTCTCTCTGCATGGAGTTTGCATGCTCTCCTAGATCATGGATAGGTTCTATGGGTGTATGGTTGTTTGTCCTGTTTGTCTCTGTGTTGCCCTGTGATGCACCTGTAAAAGGATGTACCCCAGCACCCCTTGCGACCCCGCTTGGGATAAGCTTGACGAAAAATGGATGGATGGATGGATGGATACATTTTCATTCAGGCCTTGCAGCTGCAAGGCTATATAGTGTCTAACTGAGAGGAGTTTCATTAGGGATTGTTTGGAACAGAAAATAATAGTTCCCATAACAGACTTTCCATAAATTTATTCAACATTTTACTCTTTTCTTCAACTGTCTGTAACTTTGTGTGGAGACCTTTGCAGCTTTTTTGTCAGGCAGTAAGTGTCTAGATCAGAACAGTGCAGAACATCGAGCTGTTTGTGACGATTGTCTTGTTCTCATTTTGCAAAGATAGAATAAAGTATTGATTGAGTGAATTATCATCGATCTCCTTTACTTAACTGGATTGCTTAGTTACTCTTTATAATTTTTTCGTACAACAGTTGCGCGTTGTCGAAAGGATCTACTGACTGATATTTTTGGGAGCAGTTATGACAGAAAAGTCTGATCAACCCGGGATTCATTCTTGGCCTCAACTCAAATAGAGCTTTAAGGGAAGGAGTTTTTCTGACTTAATGTTTTCAGGGGGTCAGCAAGAGATTCAGAATGGATTTATTATTTTTTAGACCATGAAATTTTTCTTTCCACTTGTCAACAAAAAAACCCTCCATAGGAAAATGAGAGGGCACCCCTAGGACTATAGCAGCCATCTACATGGTGAATTCTGCTTATTGGGGATGTTGATTATCCTAAATTATCTAAGGGAGCCTGTTGCTGGAGATCAAACCACATATGTCAAATATGCAAAAAAGAGATGCTGTGATGGTCTAACATACAGCCGAGTAGTGCCTGGCTAAAACGTAAATATCCATTTACTACGGTAATTTGTAATTTAGTATAATTAATGTATCAATACCTTATAGTTTTTCAAATAGATCCTCATTCTGTAGGGCAGAATGTAGAGGAAGGTCTTATTAATCTTCTTTTTAACTAAAGATGAATTAATCAATGGGTTTCACGACCTATCACCTCACAGCTCAGTACTGTTGCTTTTGGTGGCTCAGTCATTCATCATTCATGCTTTTTTGTGTTCTCGTTTAGACAACTTTAATAGTCTTGTTTCTCGTCTAAACAAAAATGAGCTCTTCCATCTGCAGATGGTCCAAAATGCAGTGGCTAGGTTGCTGATCTGCACCAACAGAGAGGCTCATATATACCCAGTTTTAAATTATCTCCATTGTCTCCCATTGTCTAAGGCTGATTTGACTGGATGAAAATCTCCGTTGCACCAGAGCTCTGGAGCTTTCTCCCACCATCAATTCCTTCCCTTGATTCTGTGGCTACTTCTAAGACCAAACTAAGTCTTTCATAAAGCTTTTTAACAAATCCAGCATGTCGGCTGTTTTATTCTAACTATTTTTTGCTATTTTCTTTTTTACAGTTTTATCTGTTAATTCTGCATATTTGTAAAGCACTTTGTGACCCCAAAGTCTGTTATAGGAGCTGTATAAATAAACTTTTACCAATCTAATAATCAAGAAGCATGAAGGCATCTTAAGCCCAGTTTGAGAATGTATTAGAAAAAGCGTCTCTCTAAGATAAGAAGAACCTTAAAGGTAGAGACATTGATTAGGGGAATTAATTATATTTCCTTTCTATGCCTCCATAGAGCTTGACTCAAACATCCTCCTCTTGGTCGTTCAGGATTCTTTGATTAGACTCAAGCAACAAGAATGCTAATAAATGCTTCTCCAATTGTTTTAAAAGTGAAAAAGAAAACAGTTATTATCAAGTGCCAAGGTGGTTGTTCATACATATGAAAAAATGTAAAATATTTTACAAAACAATGCTGTGAAATTTGGATTACATATATATCTATGTCTGCTGTCGGAGAGCAGAGACGTCTGCAGCAGCTGTTGAGTCCTCAGTAGGTTGCTGTCCAACCTGTTCTTTTAGTGGTTTGTTTACCATTGGGTTGTCTTTAAATGCTTATTAACGCTTATTAACTGATGATTGATAATCTTATTTATGTCTGATATGAACTTTATCTGGACTTTTTGGGCTTTCTGTGCTCTTTGAGTAACATATAGATGAAGATGAACACTCACCTCTTTGATTATAGCAGAGCTTTTGGTGCTTAAGTTCTAAACCGTCCAGTTGATACAAAGACATTATACCTCCAGACTTTATTAGGCTTTCACCTGCTGTTCAGTGGTGTACGATGTTTGAAGGACCAGATAGTTTGTGACATTTACAGCCTCAATTGTCAGCAAATCTTCAGGTTTCATCTTCATGAGATGCAGCCAGAGGTTGGTACTGTAGTATTTAGTTACATTTACTCAGTTAGTTACTTGACTAAGCTTTTAAGAAAAATATACTTTCAGGAGTAGCTGTACTGCATGATACTTTTCTTGACGAAAATCGTAATAAAACATTGCCACTCTGGTGTGCTACTCCATCCATCACAGGTTTCCTTCACTGAATAACAAACAAACTTGTTTTCAAAAAAGTGATCCAGACAAAGACACACAATTTCAAATTATCTTAAAATTAGACTTTTTTTTGTACACAAGCTTACGTAAACCCACACGTGACATCTGTCGGTCAATTCAACATCTGGTGAGGAGTAAATATTGTCACTGGTGGTACTGATTAAAAACATTTTTTTCCCCCCTGAAATTGTTATTGTTTATTAACATTATTTATTGTTTTTTAATACCAGAATTTGTAGATGAGTTTACATTTCTGTCGTTCTTTATTATAGTTTAAACATCAGATGCTAAGAATGAGTTATTCAGTACCTAAATAACTTGAATATAATGAAGTAGTGCTACTCTTGTGTACCATTTTTGGGTAATCTACCTACATCTGGGTATCGTTCCCCTCAAACATTGTTGTGAATTTGTTTCTTGTATGTTTGAATTGAAATTAGATTGTGATCTCTTCAATTCTTGCCTCCATTGTTATTATATTTCCTGTCATCAATCTGAAGCTACTCCCTCTTTCGTCTGTCATCCTAATCCTCATCATCATACAGCGGTGAGATGTTGCTCTCATGGCATGTAGTGCACATTTTAACATGCCATAACAAAAAACTAAATTAATAAATAGTTTAAATATTTCACCGCTCTTGTCCAAATTTTTTTCATTTTGTTGTCATTTACCATGTAGATCTCTTTAAAAGTCGTAATAAATGTTTGTTTGCATTGACTTAAAGCATCAATACTGCTCTGATATTAAACAATCTAGTGCTGCAGGGAGCGTTCATCTCCACTCTGTGTCTCACCCTGTGGTTGGTGATTTCATGTCTAGACCAGCTGCTGCCTGCCATCCGGCTGCAGGAAAATATGACATGCCCACTCGTATAAAACCTGAAGAGAAACAGATCGATGCTGGCCAGCTCACTCTTTTTGCTGTGGCTTTTATGAAACGGAAAGTTACAGGTTGAGGTCTGGGCCGGCAATGCAGCAGTTCTAGAGGAGGATGTCACAGAACTGATCAGTAATGCAGGCGAGTGATTCTGCCGACACACAAATGTTTATTTCTGTGGTTTTACCGTTATCTATGACGCATTTCCCTCGTAATGTCTGCCTTGAATCTGTTTTAATAAGTGTGTCTCCCTCTGGAGAAGTGTGTGACTTTACAGCAGTGTCAGACTATTTCTGTTTTACTACGTACAATATGTTGTCATGTCTAAAAACACTTATGTGGGTCAATGTGAAGAAATACAGCAAATGTTATTTCAGAAGCACTCCTTTTACTTATTGTGTGTTTGTTGGGTTAAAGTGGGGAGAGTTTAGCTCACTGTTGGATCATATTTAATGAACTGTATGCAAAATGTTAGTTTAATGATACAGAAAGGCATTATAGCACTGATGTGGGTATGTTGAGTAACATTTCAGGCTTATTTTCTGTTGCAGGCTATACTTTTCTGGTTTTGCCTTCCACATTAATTCCTTTCGTGAGTTAAATGTCCAGCAGAATGAATTGTGTACCTATTCTTCCTGCAGTGTCAGGGGAGATGTGTGTGCTGGTGAATAATTTACGGCTGTTTGCTTCAACCTTGAGGTGACCTGCTTGGTCTGAACATGAACTGATGTCTCTGCTGCCACCTCTTATAATAGTTTGCCTGAGAAGGTGAGATCTGGGGGCTTGAATTTGTCCACTCCACTCCTTCTCAGTGCACTCTCTGCTGGGAGAAACACTGTCAGATCCCTGAATGCATTTATGCAGGAGAACGAAAGCCATGCTTGCATAGTGTTAGGGGCTGCAGTACAGGTCATCGGGGAAAACGCTTCATAGATGAGATACTGAAGACTTCTGGCTGCCTTTGACTTCCTTTACGAGTTCTGAACAGATGAATTTCACATGTGATGCATGTCTAACCTCATGTTTGTATTACATGTGGTTTTTTTATGTTCTCATAACTGTATGTACTACATTTTACTTTTGGCTACAGTCATTGAAGAATTGCAATTCACAACACGTGTCATCGTAAGACACTTTCAGAGACAATTCAACCAAATCATCCAGTTAATTAAAAGCTTTTTTATCCAAACATACCTACCTGATTTTATCATTGACTTTGCTATATTCGCTCCTCCTAGATGAGCATGTGGTGACAGTAGACATTCATTTACATTGTGTTGTTGACTCTTCAGCAATCCCTCACACCGATCACGCATACAGCAGCAGTGAAGAAAAACTACAATCACTGATCTATAAACAATTTCTACAGTATGTTAGAAAAGGTAATGGTAAACTAGCTACATAGTAGCTCTCTCTTGGAAACAAACAGTTAAACAGAAAAGCTAGTTTTCATTACAAAAGGGATGAAAGAGAACACACTGCAGAATTGGAGAACAGAGATAAAATGAAGCAGAATGATGAAAAGTGGTCCCTATATCTTCCAGCAGTCTAAGCCTTAAGCAGCATAAGCCTCTGTAGCATCTACGTGCTCAGTGTTGCCATCTTAGGTTCTTATTATATAGTAATATTTTTGACTCCTCTGATGAATATGTTTTACCTGTCTAATCCAGTGACTTTCTGTTTTTACTGGAAACATTAAATCCTCCCAGGGGGCACAGTCCCTGTACAGCAGTCCCACCAAGCTGCAGACAGAGCCTCTTTAAATTCTGACTGCCAGTGATGGCGCATGTATAAAATGGCTGATCCCCTTACTGCCGGAATGTATTAAAAAGGAATAAAAGTCTGCTTTTTGATTTGACCAAAAATAAAAAATAAAAACTATGCAGTACATTATTCTAATTTTTTTTTGTCTATTTAGAATTTTCTTTTACTTTTCAAGGGCAAAAATGTGTTGAGATTGTTCTCTTGTGCAAGTATGTCCTGGCCACCTTTTAAAAGAAAAAGTTAAATAAAAAGTTATAATAAAAAGAATAGCTAACATTTAAAGCATCCATTACAACTGCAGGTTTATACAGAGTTATGTAATGATGGGTTTTATGGACCTCTAAAGGGTAAAATGTTCTTTAATGGACATGAAAAGGCGATCAGATAAAGGAAGGCGACCGTTTTTTTAATCAAAGCAAACCGACGACTGCAGTGTTAGCTAACCATTTTTTGAGACATATCTATGGAGATTCATTTAATTGTTGACTATGGAAACAGTTTTGTGTCTTCATAGAATAAAGCTGGATTTAACTTTAGAGTCTATAAGTACAGGAAATTTCTGCCATGCAGTTTTTTTACTGCAGGACAGAGAAATCATACTTATGTTGAACATGAACACAATGATTCAGCTATCCAAGGTCAGCGCTGTAGGGAAGAGAACCAACCCCTTATCCCCCCACAGCATGATAGAACCACCCTTTACTTCAAGGCCACAACAAGCCACACAACACACAACAAGCCTCTGAAATATAAACTCTTTATCCCTGCATACATTGCAAGCGGTTTACACCTTTTCCTAATGTATTTGTGGTCAATGGCTTCTTCCTCACAGGGTGGCCTTATAGCCCAAGACAGCATATGTACACTGCAAAAACTGATCCAAAGACCAAAAAAAGCTGAGAAATAAGAATAATAAAATAAATAAATATATTGTCCTTAACTTGAACACATAAATAAGATACTCTGCCGATAGACTGAGTATATTATCCTTGAAATAAAATATTTAGATAATATGCACTTGCTTATTTTAAACATAAATGATCTAATTTCAATGGAAATTATTATTTTTTTAAAGCAAAATAATTTTTTTGCAGTGTAGTACTTGTTTCACTTTCTTACTGGCTCTTTTTTCAGAGGTTGATGCACATATTTCACACCAGAATGCATTCATCCAAAGAACAACGTCCTTTCTTAATGGTACCAGGGGCTTTCATGTCCTGTTATGTTTATATAACTGTGTGAACAAATCAATGTTGCACCTCCAGCTATCTGCCGATGGTACCCAAGGGGTGAACCGCGCTTCTGATTATTCCCCCAATGTCACACAAGGAGGTATTGTGTTTCTCTCTTAAGCTGCTCATACATAGCAGTGCCTCTAAATAATTCACAAATTTGATTTCTCGAAGCTTGCCAAGACAAAAATTAATGGAATAGTAAACTAACATTTAGAAACTTTTGACTTTTAAAAAAGAGGAAAAATGCCTAAAATTCTTCAGTTAGATCAAATGTTTTCTATATTCTGTTTTAAAGAATCTAAGGTTATCATGTTGTGTTTTGTTCAGTGGTGAAAGCAAAGTGATGCCCATCGTCACTGTCAATAACAAATTCGCTCTAAACTATTAGGTGTCAAGTTTGTTTATTCATGTTTCATCTGATCAACCTCGCCTCATATAGAAATCTTGAATGAAACAGGAAGTATTGGAGGTTCATTTACTTAAGAATAAATAGAAAATATTTAACATTCTTTGGCTTGACCCTAAGATAATAAAGGAAAAAAGGT
Organism: Cyprinodon tularosa; assembly: GCF_016077235.1. Lineage (NCBI taxonomy): Eukaryota > Metazoa > Chordata > Actinopteri > Cyprinodontiformes > Cyprinodontidae > Cyprinodon > Cyprinodon tularosa. The sequence continues at coordinate 339,347 of NW_024039071.1, forward strand.
TTTTAACACAAACCGATGTTAATAAAAATTAATAATATGCAGCAACATGTTCAGTTTTCACATAAGCGTGTTTCAGTTTTTCTTCTTCATACCCTTTTCAGACAATTTACATTAATCGATGTCGCTTCTCTAGATGTATATATCGACAGGTTTATTTGGTGGAGGGTTTTTATTCTTTTTATGTTCAGGTAAATTTAGTTTGTTTGGAAATTGGTGTTTAGTTTGGTTGGTGAACTGGTTTATTTTGTGTGTATTTGGTTTATTCATTTATTGTTGTTTGTGAAATTTTCAGACAATTGCTTGAAATAAATTCCTTTTCATTTAATACATTTAATACTTTTATACTACTATCACATAAATATTAGTTTATCATTCAACAAGGGAGTTCATCTCTATGGTTTTGTTAAAACTATGTTCTTCCTCCTGCCGCATCTTTGACAGGCTCTCTGTAAAGCGTCTCTGTGCAGGCATATCGACCGACAAATCGCTAGATTAGAAACACAATATAACAGCACAGTGCTTCTGTGCTTCACAATGATCCTGTCTGTGTGAGTGTAGGAAGAAGCAAAGAGGGCTTTCTATGCATAGAGGGAAACCTTATCGCCTCCTGACCCGATGCTTCCACTGATCTCTCATCCCTCATCTCCTTTCCCTTCCCCCAACAGCACCAGGCTGATCTTTAATTGCTTCTTTGAATATAATGAGAAGTTGCTTTGTGCTCTTTGAATAAACGTCTCCATGCAGCAGTGCTTCAATTTATAGACTGATCTCTGATGGTGTTGATGTAGAAGTCGACTTTATACTGTGTTTGTGAGATGAACCGGCAATGCAAAGACATTTTACCTTTGTGAGATTCAATTTTTGACAGTTATGCATCTTTGTTGGTCTCACCTCAAGCTTTTCCGGGCCACTTCATGCCAAGAACAAGAATATGAGTGTGAGAAACATGCTAACAGGTAAAGTGGCCGTGCAGAAGCTTTCAGCCTAAAAAGAATCAGTTGTTTGCGTGACTCTACAGAGTTATGGAACAAGCCAACTGCATTAACTCTATTTAGGTTCTAGTGTTTTCAGTACAGAATTACTCCAAACTCAGAACACAGACCTAAAAGTGTGTCTTCAGTGATAAGAAATAAAAGCTTCCTGCTGTGATCCTTCAGTCTGAGGCTGTTCCTCAGCAATAAAAGCCTTATTTGAAAGAAGCTTTAATCTGTTTTCCTTTCTTCTTTTTTCCTGGTTTTATCGCTGCTTGTTTTAAGAAATGTTGGGAGAAAACCGAAAAACTGAAAGTAACTAGTTTGTTGTTGCGCTTTTTAACCACACATTTATGCATTAACTTAAAAAGTTCTAAGCTCTGAAATCAGGGCTATGGTACACTGTGTTTAAAAGTGTTTCATTGATTAACTGTTATGTTTATAAGGAGCACCGTTTTTGATTTTGTGTTTGCGACAGTCCTAGTCTTAGCTAGCACACCAATCAATCTTTTTATTTTAAACATCACAGTCTAGTTTGGGGTCACTAAAACATAAATGATGCTCATTACTTTGCAAATTAAAATATGTACATATATGTATATTTTCATGGATCTCAAAGTTTTTTGCCTTGCAAGGAAATTCACAGCAAGCAAGAAACTGTATAAATATCAAATATGATACACTTTTTAAAAAAAAGGTTTAATTAACAAATAATAAATCTACCTACATTGTAAGCTTTGCCTCTTCGGGACATTATCGCAGCTTTTTTTAACCAAGCTAATCTGTATGGAAGCTACATGGTACAACCTGGTTCTGCAGAAACCCTAAGAGAAACTATCCAGTATCCAACTATTTAAAACCTACTTAATTCTATTATATGAGAAAGAAACCTCACAAAAATAGTTAATAAGATTAAATTATTTAGTTGAAATTATAAATCTTTCTGTAGAAAGTAGAAGTCTTGAAACAGCACAAGAACTGGCCTAAATAAACATCTTGTTAACTGATGAAAGCAAGAAAGTTCTTTTTTTTTGTATTCAGGGGTTGCAGACTGTTTGTCAGAGGCTCTTATAATAGAGAATACAAGCTACAGCACGCTTTAAAGCTCACGGGACAGACATCATGGTGTGGGAATTTTTTTATGTTTTGTTTCTGGCAGATTTCTTATTCACCTGAGAATAGGCCAGTTTAAAGGCATCATATACCAGAATGAGTCAGTTTGTGTTATGCTGAAGAAAGTCATTTGGGTAGAACTTTTAACATGCCTGTGACACCAAATATACCGGGGCAAGCAGAATTTTAGTTCTAAACCAACAACATTATTATTATGGAATAGCTGTTCTCATCCTCAGACCTTTATCCAAAGGAGATATAGAGGTAGTAAGCATGCATGTTGCAGGTGATCTACAATGATTCCTAAAGTTAAGACGTGCAAACTAGTTCAGTTCTGTGTGTATGAATAAGTGGAAATATTAAAAGTAAGATGAGGTTCTAAGACATTTATTTGGAAAACTAATGAAAACATTATTCAAAAATACAAAAATGATAATACTAAATATTTACAGAGCATTTTATGGAGACAGTCTATCTCTAAGTGCTTCGAACAAAAGTAAAAACATAAATGATTGAAATGAACTTAATAAAAATTCTTTTTATAAAATCAAAGTATCATATAAATATAAAAGAAGAAAAATCCCAGTTTAAATGAGTAAGAGATGACAGAGAAAGAGCGAGATCATGTTTAACAATGTGTTTGATCAAGTATAAAAATTTAGAGCTTTATCCTCATTATCATAGCTTAAATAACACAAATTTAAATTCTGGTGTAACATTTAGATATAAACAAATGTAATTCATTCATCCTAACAATATATACATGACACAGTTCTGAAACCTACCAGGAACTCCAGCAGAAGTAGAAAACAGAAAAGCTCCAACAGATACAATACGCACTGTTCCATGCTTTTCCTTTTGAGAAAGAAACCATTAATCGAAGATTTATTGTTTTAACTTCAGTGGAATGATCAGCGGCAGAACATATCCCAGCTGTGTAGCTGTTTTGTGATATTTATTAGTAAAAGTTTGGACCTGCCGGCTGACTTCACTCTGACCACAGAAATGTACAGATGCAGTCTGTGGCTCACACTGTAGATGTGCTCTCCACCCAGCCACAAGTCAGCAGCACTTAGAGAGAAGACTGAGCCAGACCTCAACAGAGCCCTTTGTATGATTATTTACCTGGGGGGAGGAGAGCTTAACTGGAGATAGATAAATGACTCAGACTGATTGAACCAGACTTTGTTCCATTTTTTTTTTCTTCAGGTTTAATAAACAAGAAATATGTGCATGGGAAAATGTATCCCTGTTAGGCCAAATGTGAGATCAAACCCCAGGAGAGTAGAAACATCTGGATGGCTCAAAAATCGTGTCTCAGAGCAACCCTCAGGGTGGATTCTTCACTTTAGGATTCTGAACAAAATCAGATTAGAGTAGGGAGCTGGGGAGTTCAATCAGACAAGAGTGCTTTAAGACATAGGAATAGAAGTGTGTGCTGCAGACAGAATGGGAGAATTTCAGTTTTCTTTTTTTTTTTTTTTTTTGCAGCTTAACTGACCTCAGTCTTGGCGGAGAGATTGGGGTTAATGCTCATTTAATTCAATACACACCCTCCCTTAAGTCTTTGAGACTAACTCTCTCCAACAAACTGCAGTGTTAAAATAAAAGCCAAAACATCTGGACCGCTCATCAAATTTCTGGAGGCCTCAGCAGAATGAGAAGCTTTTATTCTCCTGCCTTTAGTTCAGTTTGAAATGTCAGTTAATTGAGAATCAGTTATAACAAGTCATAACTTCAGCTTTATTTGGAAATGGCACCTTTCCAGTCAGTTCTGTTTTATAGTGTATATTTTTAACATGCAAAAATAAAGACTGCTGCTGAGCGTTGCATTTTCTTTTTTTGGGGTTTAAAGATAGAAAGTTCTGAGCGAACATAAATAAATAAAAATGACTCCTGTTTTCAATCTTTCAATCTATTCAATTCAATTCAATTCAGTTTATTTATATAGCGCCAAATTCACAACACATGTCATCTCAAGGCACTTTACAGTTCAACCAGATCATACAGTCAAATTGATACAAAGTTTTCTATCTAAGGAAAACCAGTTGATTGCATTGACTCATTGACTCAAATACAATCCCCCACACTAAGCATGCTTGTAGCGACAGTGGAGAGGAAAAACTCCCTTTTAACAGGAAGAAACCTCCAGCAGAACCAGGCTCAGTGTGAGCGGCCATCTGCCGAGGCCGACTGGGGTTCAAGGAGACAGAAGCAGAGATACAAAAAGCAGCTGTAAAAGGCGGCCCCGTCCAGGAAACACACAGCCAGGCAGACGAGCTCCAAGGCAGCTCCCATGCCAGAGGACGAAGAGAGCACATCCACTCAGTCACGGTCAGAGAAACAGGACCACACTGGAAAACAGGCCGATCTCCAACATCTATTAACAAGGGTGTTGATAGCAGCAGCACAGCTGAGGTTTTTTTCCAGGATGACGTCACAGCCAAACAGGAACAGACGAGGCAAAGCTACTCTGAGGAAAAGCAGAGAGAGCAGAAGGTTAGAGATTGAACTAACAGATTCTGCAGAATAGGAGAACAGAGAGAGAATGAAGCAGAATGATGAAATGGGGGTCCCTATGTCCTCCAAAAGTCTAAGCCTATAGCAGCATAACTATAGAGATAGCTCAGGATAACCTGAGCCACCCTAACTATAAGCTTTATCAAAAATGAAAGTTTTAAGCCTAGCCTTAAAAGTAGACAGGGTGTCTGCCTCACGGACTAAAACTGGTAGTTGGTACCACAGGAGAGGAGCCTGATAACTAAAAGATCTGCCTCCCATTCTACTTTTAGAAATTCTAGGAACCACTAGTAAACCTGCAGATTGAGAGCGAAGTGCTCTTTTAGGAACATAAGGAACAATCAGATCTCTGATATAATCTAAACCAATTCAGTTGTCAGGTTAATCTCCACTGAGAAATTAAACATAATTTTGTATATCTTGGTTCTTATAAACTTAAAAAAGTTATTAAAAATTGTTTCATTTTAATTTTTTAACAAAATAAATTAAGGCCATATAATTTTGCAGTATATTTGTTAAACATCTTTTTTGCTTTGTTTTAACCCAAAGAGTGATTCATTTACTGGCAGTGGCATCGGGTGCAGGAGTTTGCCCTGCAATCGGAAGGCTGTTGGTTCGAGCCCCAGCTCCAGCTTTAAGTGTCGTTGTGTCCTTGGGCAGCCTCGCTTCTGCCAGTGAGCCCCAGGGCAGCTGTGGCTACAGTGTAGCATATCACCATCAGTGTGTGCGTGAATGGGTGAATGACTGAACGTAAAAGGTTTTTGGACACAGAGGATGCATCAGAAAGCATAGCCAACATTTGACTATTTAAAGGGGTCTAGATCCTCACCCTGGTCTGCTAATCTGGACCCAACCTGATTTAAAACATTTATAAATTACTGCATGTTGTCCAATGACAGTGTCTAACTGCACCTGCGCCGCCTCTCCTGTTAACATGTTAAAACCTTCCGGATAGTCCGGCACCAGGCTGCACGTGATATAAATTAGCCAATGAGCTGTCAGTCTGGGTTGAGGCTGCTGCTGCTACTTTTAGACACAGCAAACCTGTGGCAAGCTGGGTGATGGGAAAGAAGGAGAAGACGATGAGAAAAAGAGGGCAGAGGAAGTCTGGACTGTGCTGCGGTGAACTAGTGAAAGAAAAGTGAAATGGTGTGCTCAAAGATGGCCCTGAACATTTAGAGGATGTTTGGCTGCTGTGAAGCAGGATTCCCCATCATGACCATAATCAAAAATACATATCGATCCAGGCTCATGAATAAGAACCTTGATATGTGTTTTAAAATGGCTTTGTCGCAATTCAAACCCAGGTTTAAAGCCTTGCAGGGCAGCAAAAAGCCCATTGCTCTCATTAAGCCAGAAAAAAGAAAGACAAAAAATAACAGTCAGTTCAGGTGTTTTAAAATATATGTGAATCAGGAAATTGTCTATATACTAAACTGAAAGATGATTGTTCTCTACTCCAAAAAACACTTTTTTTGTATCTTTTTTTTTATATATCTTTTTTTATTAAAAAGTCAATGTATAACATGGATGCATAAAGACCTAATTTTATGTCAGTATTAAATTCTGTTTAAAGCAACGGATTATAATTAAAAATGCCTCCGGACCTTTACTTGTGGTTGATTTTCTTTATTTGGACCCCGCTGATTTTTTATTGGTTACCCCTGGTAATCAATATGTATATATTATAATCATTAATAGTAATAATATATTTAATATAATACAATATGAACTATATGCCAACTATTTATGTTCACCTGTTACTTCATGTTATCTAACATCATTGATGCTCTGGATGTTATGCTTTAACCTGACTCCGCCAGATGGATTTGCTGGATATGCTCCGCATATCCATCTGGAAACCTTCCGTTGAAGTAATTTTGGGAAGGGGCGAAAATACTGGTTAGCTGATTGGCCTATGTTGGTGATAGACGGGCCAAATAAACCAATCAGATCAACAAAGCATATGACGTACTAACACAGCGACGACAAAGAGGAGCCAATCGATAAATCAAACTCTTGCCGAAACCAGTCGGGAGAAGAGCAAAAACATCTTTTCCTCTGAGAAAAGCCTCCAGAGCAGTGTTTTGCTCTTCTTTCAGTGAAGAAATACTCTGTAATTCCGATAAAACTTGCTCGATAGCCACGCTAACGCTAGTTTCATCGGCTGAAGCCGCCATGTTCTTTTGACTGAACTGTAGCGCTTCTTGTTGCATCACACCTCAACTCGCCTCAAAGCCAACGCTGATTGGACGTTCGTTTGGTGAACTGCTCCAAATTTTCTTTAACTGAAAGTAGCCAGACTGATCTGCGAGTGAAACCTTGAAAGCTCACGAGATCAGGATGGTCTCACGAGGCTAGTTATGCTTTGCTAGTAATAGGAAACATCATCTGGTTGTCCCTTTTTAAGTATATAATCTCTCTTCTTATACTCCCTGATTTGTTTTAGGCAGCCACAATATAGTAAGAATGTAGACATAGGTCATTATATCTATTGATTTTTGTTTTCCCCCATTTTTTTGTTCAGTTGCTTTAATTGAATGTGAAATCCAGCCTTAAATTTGGTGCTGTGGTTGGCCTCCATCAATGTTCGATGATGTAACGGCTCAGAGATGAGTTGTGCCACTTTTAGTTTTCCTTGATTATAATTAGAGGGGATGGGAACAGACGGCGCCGCCTCACCCCGCTGCTTCTGTCAATCAGCCCATTTAGCATGAATAGAATACAAGGCTGTGATCACACACATCCTCAGACACACATGCGCTGGATTCCATCTCCATTAATTTTCTAATTCTGTCACTCTCACATGGTGTGTGCACTATTATTGATTTATTTACTTATTTAAATATCTCAGCATCTCTTTGTTTTCTATGACACATTGGTAACACTCATGTGGTACAACAGCGGTAATAACGCTGCAGTAATGTACTGACAGTCAAAAGTTACAGAAAGGTAGTTGCTCTAGGATGCATTACAAAAAAAAGTTGTACTTAGTTTAAGAAGTATTACTATTGAACCGGAGACTTTGCACAAAATTATTTATATTAGGACTTATCAATCAATCAAAACTATCAAACACACACACCATCCTCAGTTAGCAAAAACTGACACAACAGTAACAGTATGACAGAGTAGCAATATTTTTATTCAAATGTGATTCAGATTTTGAGCGAACTAAATTATGCTTTTACTAACTAGAGTTGCACATGGACTTTTTCACTAACTGTTCATTATACTGTAAAATGTTATGAATTTGTGTTGTTTTCATGTCTTGTCTTTCATGCTTTTAGAATAAGCTGCCATTGGACTGCAGATGAAAATTAGCCTGTATGGCTAAATATGCCATACTGACCATGTGAAATCTTGTTGTGAGCATGTCAATGGATATGCAGGAATAGAATTGAATCATCATTTGACAATAATTATCTCCTGCAGCACAAGGTAAAGATCTGTCTGTATTGTTCTGTTTGATCACTTGAATATTTAAAGTTATTCCTCATCTCAAAATAAATCAGGCGCTGTCGTGGGTTGACACTCACTTTCTTTTTAAAATGGGCTTCAAGTTGAGCCAAATTATGGTGTTTAATTTCCCTGATATGAGTTTCAGTATACATCTCAAGTGTTGCCTTGGTTTCAGTTCATGGAGGTTCTTTTGAGTTCAAAATCTGGTCATCACTCAGCTTCTGTCCCCCAGACTAAAGTAAAAATTCCCAGGCAGAATTTATTTGCTATTTTGATTGCGTGTGGCTCTGCATGTCTGTGTGTGTATGTAATGCTAATTGGTCCGTCCTGCAGAGCCTGGCCTGTCAGCGACAGAAGGGAAGGTGTTTAAAATGCAGAGAGCAGTCACGGCTGGAGGAATTTCAGCTGCAACCCCTCCTCCGTCCTCTCCATCTTTTCAACCCCCCCCTGCTTTTTTTAATACTTTTCCCCTGGTGCATTTACCTAGTCTCCCCCTTACCGCTTTCCTCTGTTTGTCATTTTGCTTTCCCTCTCGCTTTTTGCTCTAACACCATCTGGTCATTTTCTGTGACTCAGTGCTATGGCCTGCAGGAGGCTCTGCCACCCACACGCACACACACAGACACGCACACGGACCTGTGACATTTAAAATCCACTCCCCTAGAGATGTGTGTGACAGTGTGAGATACTCGGCATGTTGTGCAGACATTCTAAACACTTCTGAAATCAAGCCTGACATCTCTTCTGGCCCTGCAGGTCATTTTTGGGCCCTCTAGTGGCAGCAAAATTATTAAGCTATTGCGGAAAATTCATCAAACAAAGAAAATGAAGCATTACACAAGATAAATAAGCAATATCCATACTTGATTTATACTTTATTGTTTGTAAACACAATAATCATTGTGTGGTATTGTTTTGGCTTTATTTTTGTTTTTTGCTTTTCTGAGGAAACTTAATAAGCCTGTGCAGCAAGCTAACTATAATAGCTAAGTCATACAATGTTTATATAGGGTTATATTAAGGTCTGAATAGGGTGTGTAACATTGGTTGAGCTGAAAATGTCATATTTGCTGTTCTATGAGCCCTAATGCAAGCCTGGTTTAAGCCCTAGAATGAAACGACAGGTTTTCTTCCTTTTATGTATGCTTATGAATATTTAGATGAGCTGTGCGCTGATTGGTTGGTTTACAACGAGCGAAGCTGCTGGGCAAAGACGCATCATAGCATCAAGCACTCACTCACTGAAACATCAAATTGTTGATATGGTACGGTGACCAGGTGTCTTATTCCCAGATATGTGCTACTTTTCATACCAAAAAACTGTCCGGCGGCATTTTGGTCGACTAAACTGCAGCAGAACCGAGCCGTGAGCTCCGGGCCACTGGGTCGGGTTCGGTCGCTCCGTCCCCGGCCGCCAGGGTTCGCGGACCAGCGTCGGAGATCACGGCTCGGTTCGAATGTTTAACACAAGTATTCTACATTTAGTAGCTCCACAGCTGCACTATGACTAATAGCTAGTAAAAACCCATCTCCCTGTGGTGACCTCAGTGGGAGAACACCTTTGGAACTAGCTCAATATTCTATATAGATAAATTGAAACATTGATGATTGTTCCGGAATATCTAGTCTGGAATTTGTATGTTGTGAAACCATCAGCCAGTTAAAGCCCAGTAGAGGCTGGTGATGCTGAGGAATATCAGCGTTAAGGACGTGCCGATAGTCTGTGAAAGGTCTTAAGGCAGGAGGCTCCAATACCTTGCTGAAAAAAATGAAAATGGCCAAATCTACCAGATGGGAACACTGTGATGTTGTTTGATCATTTTGACTGTTTTTCTCACTTCCCTATGTCTGATTCAGCATTACCTAATGCAAAGAATATTTTACCTCATATTGAAGTAAAATAGTCTTTTCTTTTCACCCAGACTGAAACTGGTCATCTTGCATATGGGAATAAGATGGAAATAAACCCATTAATCACAAAAGAGCTCATAACAAATAGAAGATAAAGCTCAAAGGGTAAAGTTGGATTGCATTTGTTGACTATAGATAGATGTATTAGTGAAAACCTACCCAAAATATACTAAAGAATGATTCAACTGTAGATCTAATGATTTTAGAACCTCTTTATCCTTAGAGCAGCATTGATGTTCTTATTAATATGCCCTTAAAGAAATATCCTTCAGTGTATTCTTTTTAATTAAGTATTAGTATGTATTTAATTCTACCTTGCTTATGTTTCCTTCTGAAATTAATAAAGATCATGGAAACCTGCATATTATTGGTCCCATAGAGCCCACAGCTTTTGTGTTTGTTATTTCCTTTATCAGAAACCTGAGTCAGACATTATTATGGGAAACAAATCTGGAAATTTAAATGCAAAAGGAAGCTGCTGCTGGTCAGTAAAGTTTTGGAAACCTTTTTCCTTTTTTCATATTACTTCACAATCAATCACAACATTGTGTAGATGCATCACAAAAAAATCCAAATAAAATACATCACTGTTTACTTTTTTAACATAATATTAACCAGTTTTTTAGTTAAATTTAGTTAATCTTTTTGACTTCAGTGTTTATCATCACCTTTCAGTCTATATTTCATTTGATATTGTTCATCTTTTGTATTAATTTCCATTTGCTTTTCCCCCTGCTGCGATGTGTCATTTGGAGCTGTTCTGAAGATATTCAGTTAGGTTATATCCAAGTAACGTCTTCCTATGGGCAACGAGTTTCAAGGCACAAACTAAACTGTTCATAATTTATTCCTTATGGTACGCCAGCATTCAGAACATGTAGGCGAATCACTGTCCCCCAGACATCCGCGGTTATATTTTTTTATATTTATATTTTTTTAAAACAAAGCGGAGTGTGTATGCGGATGACGTCATACACACTCCGCTTTGGTTTTGGAGGTTTACCCTGGTCTGTACCCTGCTTCTTGCCCGTAGAAAGCTAGAGATAAGCAACAGCACCCCTCACGACCCAGCTTGGGATAAGCTTGATAGAAAATGGATGGATGATGGGATATTATGGGGTAATAATAAATAAATCAGAATTAACTTCCATATGCACATATGAAATTAAAGGCTTCCATATAATATACTGAAAAATGTGCATAAACACTAGTGAAAAGCTCTCACGTATACTAGTAAAAACATTTACCTCTTATATAACTAACTAAAAAGCTATCATACAAAGTAGTGAGAACTGTTCCCATAAACTGGTGAGAGTTTTACCTTTTATACACACGACTGAAAAGCTCTTATCTCTTGTTCTGCCAACAGATTTTTAGAACTCTGTAGATCTTTATTTTTTTTTTTTACAATTGTTGAAAATGTGCTTTTACCAATGGTAAAAACTATGAATGTATAAGAAAAAGTGTCTATTTTTCATATTTCCTTTTATCTTAAAATATGAGTATACGTAAATCTAAAGCAGAAGAAAAATCTGAGTCCATCTTTACTTTCTTCCTGTTTGTTAAAAACAGCTCCGTACTGTCGTCCCACTGGTCAGTTTCACATGTTTTCTCTTTTTGCGAAGCTGGCAGTTCTTTTGGCCCCCTCCTCTCGCCGCGTCTCTGGCCCTAAGTGGATTAAATGGATTTGAAACACGAGCCAACAGAAGCTGCAGCTACACTAAGAGCATTGCCTGAATTTTAAACAATCCACGGCGGATTGATTCAAAGAGTAAAGAGCTGCGACGCTCTAACTGAGATGCATGGAGAGTTCTTAGTAATGTGGCTCTCGGTCACATTGACCCAAAAAGGTGCATTATCAGTCTGCTGAATTAGGTTCATCTAATATGCTGCAGTTTTGAAAGCTAAATCTGATACCTTGAGAAGTTTCTGTCTGGCTATGAGCTGGTTTTATAGTGGGGGTGGTCAGCTGTCGGATGATGATTTGTTGCTTCTATACTGATTGTCTGGCCTAGTTACGTGAAGTTATCTGCTTTCAAAATTGCTCTCCTCATGAATGGATCCCTGGCTGTTCTGCTTCCTTTGTTGAGGGGGAACATTTCCTTCCTCAGAGGTGATACCAGGTTAATTTCATTTTTAGAACTGGCTGTTGGCCTCTACACTATTTAGGGAAAAATGAGAGTTGGCTTTCCCTTTAACTTCCCTTTCAATTTTCACTCCAGTCGACAGATCAGCCTGCTCTAGTTTTTGACTTTCTGTCTCTCCTTACTCAGTCATAACCATTGGTCACATCACTGACTTCTGTCCAGTCATGAATAGTTCTTATGAACAGAGTTTTGTTTTATTTTCTTCCACATTTCATATGTTTTTGAACAGAAAGTGTACTGAAGAAATCAAGTAGCAAACTTTCCTGGTCTCTAAGGTGAGCAGATGTCCCACAAATCCAAATGATGTCCAGCATTTGACTGGATCAAAGTAAAGTAGAAGAAAAAAGTAAAATATTTATATGCACTTTTTGTAAACGCATAGAAGGCAGAGCTGCGCCAGTGTCCTGTGTCCTGAGCAACCTCCACACAACATGAAAAGGATTTTAATACAGATTATAAATAAAAATACTCTGCATAAAGAAAATAAAATGCAGCCACTACAAAGAGTGCAAAATGGTTTATAAATTGGGGAGGTCAGTGACAGCTGCTTCTCAGAGAGCTTCTTGTAAAGTTTGTCAGATTTATTTGTTATATAGTCACCCTGTTGGTATCATACAGTATAATTACATATTTAAAACATTGCAGCATACTCAGTATATTGTTCTAATTCATGCTCTAGCTCCTTATGCCTTCTCTGGCATGCCTTATGCAGGCTATATCCCAAACGTTTCGGTGCTGAGCCACAAGACAGCAAAAGAAAAGAGTCTAAACCCCGATCGTCAGTTTACTGTGTATGCATCACACTATTTAAATCCACAAATATGTAGTGTTTTGCATTTCAAACACCTCTATAGTTCATTAATATGACACCAAATACAAACCTGAACATTTTCTGGGTACATTTTTGGTTTATTTGAGTTGAGCATTAATTTGCCACAGCTCTAACAGGCAGTAGAAATAAAATTCAGTTTGGTTCAATTTTGTTCATTTGTATATCCACCAGTTTACAACACATGTTATCTAAAGACACTACGAAGACAATTAAATCAAATCATACAGTCAGATTGGTAAAAAGTTAAAAGCGTCTAGACTGAGCTGTTGCTTGTAGTACACAACTGTAAGCAACATAAACAAACTTAACATAGACTGAATAGTTTCCGTTTGGAGAAATAGAGACATTCTCACCTTAGAGCTAATCTTACAGCATGTCCCCGTTGAGCTACTTCTTTTTCTGTGCAGAATTTCTATTCTGCAATAGAACATTAATGGTATAATGAACATAAGAGCAGTATGGTTAATGCAAGTACCTGAGCAGTTTTAAAGTTTAGTAAACAAAGTTAAGGAAACCACTAAACTGAACTAAATCTAAGATCTAAGATGCTTTAAAAAGTGAAACTGAAGTGATCTGTTTTAGAATTATGGAGTCGGCTTGTTTCCTTTATTGTTGCAGTAAATGACTTTTAGATGCAAATTTTAAAACACAAAACCATTTTGTTAAGTTAAAAATTAAATGCAATCAGTTTAATTCAATGCAGTTCACTTATATAGCACCACTTCACAACACTTGTAATCTCAAGGTACTTTACAAAAACAATTCAGCAAGATCATACAGTCAGATTGGTTCAAATTTTTATATCTAAGGAAAACCAACTTATTGCATTGACTCAATGACTCAAAAACAATCCCTCACACCAAGCATGCTGGTAGCGACAGTGGAGAGGAAAACTCAATTTTAACAGAAAGAAACCTCCAGCAGAAACAGGGTAAGTGTGCGCAGGCAGGTTTTTTATTTTTTATCAGAACTGTGGCTGCAGCATTTTGGATAAGCTGAAGGCTTTTAGCTACAGTTTATGGACTTCCTGATAGCCTTGAAGTAACAAATACACATGGACTAGTTTCTCAGCGACATCCCTGGACAGAATATTTCTAATTTTTTTGCAACATTTCACAGATGAAAGGAGGACATTCTACAAACCTTTTTGATATGGGATTTAGATGACAGGTCCTGATAAAATAAAAAACACCAAGATTTTTTACTTTATTTTCTTAGATCAAGTTAATCCCATCCAGATGAAGTGACTGACTAATCAGCTTCTTTTTCAAAGACTCTGGTCCAAAGACTATAACTTCTGTTTTGTCTGCATTCAGGAGCAGAAAGTTAAGAGTCATCCAGGTTTTTTATGTCTTCGAGACATGCCTGCAATTTATGTAATGGGTTAGCTTCATCTGGATTTATAGACAGATATAGCTGGGTATCATCAGCATAACAGTGGAATTTAATCCAATGCTGTCTAATATTTTTATATGGGAGCATATATATAGTAAAGAAAATTGGTCCTAGCAATGATTCCTGTGGTACTCCTCAGGTAACCTTTGAGCATGAGGAAGATTTGTCATTAACGTGAACAAACTGAAATCGGTCAGAAAGATACGATTTAAACCTGTCTAGAGCTGTTCCTTTAATTCCTACAAAATATTCAAGTCTTTCTAAAAGAATATTATGATCAACTGTATCAAATGCAGCACTGAGATCCAACAGGACGAGCACAGAAACAAGTCCATTATCTGAGGCCATGAGAATATCATTAGTGACTTTCACCAGAGCTGTTTCAGTGCTATGATGAGCTCTAAAGCCAGACTGAAACTCTTCAAAAAGTTCATTATGCTGTAAGTGTTCACACACTTTCAGAGATAAACCAATGATATTTAGGGGTGCTAATGATGTTATTTTTGATAGAAACAATATTAAAGAATCAAGATATATGTTTGAAAACATTTTAACCATGAAAAGTTTTGAGAGTAACTTTGCTGATTGTTTTGCTGTTTATAAAATAATATAAAACATTCTTTTTATGTTTTATATTTCATGTTTTTTTTAACGTTTCAATTTTCTTTAATAATTCTTTTTACAAAATTTATATTTTCAATTTTTTTCTCAGTTTCTTTTTTTCAGATTTCATACTTTAAATTCTTTATGAAATGTTTGTTTTTCAGATTGAGTTTAATTGAATTCCTTTCCTGCTGTATTTTACAAATCACATTCTCTTCACTGCTGGCGGCGAGTTTTCCTCTGGAGGCAGGAGCAAACAGCAGGAACATTTAACCTTTGACTTCTGTGATAGCTTTTCTTTAGTAACACTAAATTAGTTGCTCTGCCACATCATTTCTCCTCTAAGTCAGTGTTCCTGCATGCTGAACATCCACCCGCATTACTTCTCCTCAGTCTAATCAGCATCGCACATGTGCATCTCCTTCCCCTGCTAGTCCCTGTAGTAAAAATCCTCCTGCAGCAGATAAAGAGGGCACTTAAAATAAGTCACTTTGATTTATGAGTATTTGATTTAGAGTAATATGCAAGCAATGTAACTGCAATACCAATATGTGAAAAGCAATTTCATAACTTGTCTATTGACGCCCTTATTACCTAACGCCGTTACTCCCAACACTGTAACATGCTAGGCCTACATGCCAACATTATGCACAGAATCACACTTGACAAAAATAATAATAATAATAGTAATAAAAATCTAAGCTTTTATGAGCTTTCTGTTTCTAAACGATATAGCCTTGATGCTAATAATAATGTGCAATACATTATTTGAAAGCTAACATTCTCTAGTTTCTGAATATATAAATTATTTGGTGAGTAAAACAGAGCCAAGCTGCATCAGTCGAACCTTATTCAAAGTTGTTTTTTTTTTTTTTATTCTTGGAAATTATAGGTCCTTTTTGAACAGCAGTAATAAAGACATTCATGAGAAAAAGCAGGTTTCATTGTATTATGTTTGTTCTACATCATGTCAACCACAAATGCAGAACATTTTAGACCTCTAGCTACAACAGTTCCAGAGCTGTAATGTTTGGAACTTTTGGTGTCAGCGTGGAATTGCGTGCAACGGCTCAACCTGCTGGTAAAAATATTACCGGTGGAATTTTAAGCATTCTGAATTATTAACCCAATTTAAGGTCCCGGTCTTAAAAGTCATTTTCCTTCTTAAATTACCATCCCCCCCCCCCCCCCCCAGCATACCATCCCCTGTGACATTTTATCACTGAATGTGTAAAATTCCTAACATATATTATATATATATATATATGAACAGCAGAGAGCGGCTCGACCCCCCGATTGACCCATTAGACCACCTGAAAGCCTCAAAAGCAAAATTTAAAGGAGGTCTTAAATTATGTCAAAAAAATGAAAAATAAAATATATTTGACGCTAATGGTCACTAAAATGTTTTGAAGCTCAACATGTCCAGTATTAAAATTCAAAACCTTTTATTCACAAATATGTACTGTTTTTTCCGAAGTGGAGCCAGCCAATCCTGTCCGCGTATGCAAATTAGCCATTTGCTTTTCCGCAGTTAATAACACGGGCAACGTGGAACAGACTGAGCGAAGACAGCAGGTCTTCACTCCTGTTTGTGGACCTCAACGGACTTCCTCTGGACAAATTCGACCCAGTTCCATTCGCCAGAAACTGGATTAAAGCAGGACATGTGCGTGCATGAAAGAGACAGATAGACAGAGAGACAGAGATAGATTCAGACACTTCATTCTCCAGGCTGTTAGGAAGCTGAACCCCCCCCAAAGAAAAATCACTCCGGACAAACTGTCTCCTGCACTACTATTATTACCCTAACCCTTTTTCTGCTGCCATTACCATCTGCCTTTTTGCACTAGCATAAGAATTGCATATTTTATATTATTGAGCATTTTATATTTTATTGTGAAATTGAATGTTTAAATTTTAGTATTAGGAGCTGATCTTATCTGTTGTGCCTGTGCACTTTATCTGTTTCACTGTTGGTGAATAAGAAACGTCCTTTCGAGTCCTTGCATGTCTGGTGAATCTGAAGAATTGACATTAAAGTTGACCTTGACTTTGAAATGTTATAGGCCTACTGCATATTGAGAAAATTTAGATCGGTATTGCGCAACAATCGGGAGATGGGGATCCCCCCAAATATTGACAGGTATTTCGCACACTGATTAACAGTAATAGCAATAATATTGCCCTTTCAACATTTGGAGCACTGTGGGCTTATTAGTAGCCTGAGCAAAATAAATCAAATCAAAGAAGTGTCCTACCATGACTATGAAGCTGATCCCAGTGGGTAATTAGTCCCTAACTATGTAGGGGCAGTGATAGCCATGCCAGTCCAGGGGCTGACTGCGGTTCTACTGTAAGGTGCCTTGGTCAAGGTCAATGACCACTGTACCTGGCATGTAACAACCATACCATGCATATTGCTTTAGGGTAATAGACTATATTCATTAGGCTATGTATGCTTCAAAAAAAGTTAAAAAGCAATCCACTGGACTTTGTTTCCAAGTTTGAAGAGATTTCGCTTCCCATTCAGGAAGCTTTTTCAACTTAAAATGTCAGAATTAGCTTTGCGTTAGAAGCTCTATATAGTAGCCCAAAAACTTGCTTTGGCGTAGAAAACATGCAAATTGAACCAGAAGAAAAAGCTAGTTTTTGGGCTACTATATATATATCTTTAAACCCAATGCTAATTCTGACATTTTGAATTGAAAAAGCTTCCTGGATGGAAAGCGAAATCTCTTCAAACTTTGAAACAAAGTCCAGTGGATTGTTTTTTGTTTTTTTTTTCTACTTTATTGGAATGACTATGACCTGGATGACTGAGAATCTTTACCAGCATACCGCTATTTTTGCTTCCAAAAAAAATCCACCATGCCCCTTCTTTTTTTTTTACAGCTAGACTACTGGTCAGAGATCTCAGCAATGGTCTGGCTTAGGTTTGAGGCTTCCTCTGTGATTGGATGCTGAAATTTCTAAGGAACGTAAAAAGCTCCAACTTTAAGTGTAATCTAAGACGGTTGAGCCAGGAATGGAGCACCGAAATTATATCAAGGGTATGTTGGAAAAGGAACAAAATATATAGCTTTCCTCCAAAAATAATCTTTTATATCCTTTGTTTTTGCAGGGCTCTTCTTTCTCTGGCCATACGTTATTCTATAGAGAACGTAGTTGCTGGCTAACTAGCATATATGGATTTTATCTGTATACTATTACGCTGTCTGATCTGACAGGTTAGGGCTGGATATTAGCAGATGTAAGGCAGCATAAGTAGTTAAGTCCTCACAGAAAGAGACTTTTGTTTTTATTTTTTCTCTAATAGCTGCAGCCAGTGATTAAGTATTTTGTTTCAACGTGCCCTCAACCTACACATTGTGGAGCTGCTCTTGCTAGTAACTGAATTCATTTCTTGCTGATGCTGCCTTTTCTCTCTGCTAGGTTTAGAAAAACCATAATTATATGTTTCATACCAGAATATGACTGCAGGAAAGATATATAATCATTACAGAGGTTTATTTCAATTAATTTCATATAGAATGTATTCTGTGTTGTTAGAGGAGCCAATATAATATGTCCCTTCTGAAGAGATTCATTTCCTAACTGATCAAACTAGATTGGATTTTAGGAAGAATGTATCACTAACATTCATCGATGTTCTTTTGATTCCTGCTCTAAAGCCACAGGCATGTTTTCACGTTCTGCCATGTTTCCACTGCTGGCTATTAAGATGTTAAATGCAAAATGCTCCCCTTCTTTTTGCAATCATTATAGAGCCTGGGCTGGCCTGTTTCCCTACACAATGATTTGATTGGACCTGATTGGATTTGCTGCCTCGGCTGCATCCCGTCTCCCTCTCTCCGTCTCTGTAGTTAATGGAGCCTTTCTAAAGGCTTTATTAGAAGTAATTTGCTGCGGCGAGTGCTGACTGATATCTGGGCGTGACCCTGTCTCTCAGTTGAAGGGTAAAGAGGTAGTCCCAGTCACGGTGGAAATGGCAGGCCTTGCACTCTGTCCATAGATTAGAGCTTCTACCCTCTGTGCAGAATACGTTGAAGAGCTCTTAGAGCGGACAGGGGGGACAAGGAAATGACAGTGATTACAAACAGAAATGTGTTTAGATAGGACTTCGCTGGATGCTCTTAACCGATCAATTTGAATTCCACTATAGTCAAGTGCTTTTAATGATTTATTATTAGTGGAGAGGTGCAGAGGAGCATTAATGCATTTGAAGAAGGCTGTAAGTTCCAACATATCGACACTCTGGGTCCCTGAGCAAAACCCAGCATGCTCAGGCTGCTTCCTATGGGATGGGTTAAATGCAAAAGAAAACTTTCGTTGGAGTGGTCAAGGTTGCGATGACAAATAAAAATGACTATTATTGTTACTGGGAAAATCCCTCATGTTATTTTTTTTAGTATGAGCTTCTATGTTTTGGAAGAAAGTGGAGCGTGTCTGACAGATCTTTGTTAATATTCTATAGCCTGGCATTTTTTCCCCTGAAATTAATCAGTCAGTGTGCAAATCAGCTGACTAACTAAGGATGCATGAAGGCGGTATGCTTGGAGATGCTGGGCAGCAGATCTGTTCTGATCTGCATGGCAACAACTACTGTTTTCCTCATTAGGTATATCAAATATATCAGTGGGTTGCCAACCAACATCATTGTGTGACATTCACCAACCATTGGACAATACAGCTGCTTACAATAAGGACCGAATATAGGATGCTGCTCACCAGGGAGACTAATTTATTAAGAAACTGCGTCTGTTCCAGTGTGTCTGGAGGAGCTGCCTACTTTCAAAGGGTTGAATTACTTTCTGTGTATATCTTGTGTACAGACTAATGCCTAAAACCATTTACAGTAGTAGCCCATTCAAAAATTCCCAATTTCCTTGATGGGCCCTTGGCTGGCCCCTACAATTCCTTTTTAAACATCTTTGTACTAAAATATTCTTTCTGTCAGGATTTGTGGACATTAAGATCTAAAGAGAAGCACATTCTTCTGGTCAGACCCTGTAATTCAGTGAAAGGGTGAAGTCAGAGTAAACTGCTAGTATTTGACTGTTTCAGTGCTGTATTAAATTGTAATTCAATTGTAATATTTTATTATCACTTAAACTGTCATCAAAATAAATATTTCATTTTAACCTGTCAAACTCCCAACATTAGAACCTACTGTGTGTTGCTCTTGTGTTTTCAATCATTTCAAGAGTTATCCTGACCTTCTCTTTAGCCTCAATGTGTCTTAATCTACAGTATATTTCTTTATAGATAAGTATTTATATTTTTTCTTTCTACAGCATGTTTATAAAAATAAGAGAATAATTTTATGGCAGAAACCTGATATAAAAACCTCTTATAACTACTAAAAATGCTAAGGGGCTAGACAAACAGAAATCATAAAACGAAGAGGGATAGATTACTATAGTAAGAATCCTTTTTTGAGGAAAAGTTAATTTCTTTTTGAGGAAATTCTGGTACCAAAGATTTTTCTGCACTATCTATAGTTGGTTGAGCAGAGAAACAGTCTGTCTTTGAAGACAGAATATTTAGAAATCCTCACCAGGGACTGATTGACATTTTTATTTCAAATGTAATTTTTGGAAACTTATTTTTTAAGAACTTGAGCGCATAAAAACTTTACTGTGATTTATGGTTCACTTTTGGAAAGATGGACATCCTGAGACTGATCAGGAGCACATGTGTCAGAAAAATCAGGGCTTCTGCAGAACCCTCAGCTGCCTGTGAGGTTTTCCTGAAGGAAAACGGGTCCCAGCTTCCAACCAGAGCTGCTGTTAAAGCTGATCGCTGCTTGGTTTGTTCGACTGTTTATAAAATCTGAATCCCACCTGTTCTGGATTCAAACTGGAATAGCAGGGAAATAGATGTGAGCAGGACTTTCTCTATAAACCTTGATTTGTTTTCATGTGTTCTCAGAGTTAGCTGCTAATTTTTACCAGTTTTACCACAGATTAGGACTGAATAATATATTTGACATGTAATGACATTGTTAAATAAATGTCCACAGTCATCATATTTCAAAGGAATATCTTCAGGTAACATTTTGACATATTTAATGCAACATAGTTTTTCAAAGGTAAAGAGGTGGTAGAGTCCTGGGAGAACTCTGCCTTAGTTGTTTCAAAGTCAAAAAACTGAATTTCAACAAGAAGTAAGCTTCCAAGTAAGTTGAAAGTTATAAAGTTTGTTCTGTTTTCCACTGTAACCAAACAGATTGATAACCTGAGGGGAAGGGGGATCAGGGATTGCAAACATTTTAGCCTGTGACACCAAAAATAACAGTGCAAGTGTGGCATCTGGCTGCAAACATTGAAGGACCTCCGATTCCTTTGGAAGTACAATCTGCTCCTTCCCTTCTTGTAGACAGCAACAGATAAACACTGAGGTATTCATGCGCTTCCACCACCTCAACTTCTTATCCAATGATTTTAATAGAATTCAACTTGCTGCTGTTTTCCCTGAAATCTAAAATCATCTCCTTTTTTTGTTGACATCCAGGATGTGTTTGCTCTTCCCTCCTAAATCACTGGGCTAAGGAAAAATTAAACCGGAGATCTGCTAAAATAATGTTTTAAGTGATTCTAGGACATAATATTGTAGCTTTAAAGGGAAACACAGGGATTCAGTTTGACATCTGTAGCATCATCTATATATATGAAAAACTTTCCTCACCACTACTCCGAACAGATTGGAAAAGTGTTGACAACTTTTTATGACGTCCTAATTGTAGACGAAGATCAGTGACTCCAACACTTTCTTTTGTGTCCTATTCAAAACATTCTTACATCATCAGAAATCTCATGATGTGAGCTGTTTGCGTTTCTAGAGTTTTAATGTGTTTTAAAACCAGGTATAGCTGGATGTTGGTAAACAGCTCATGCTAACACATTAATACTGTACGGTCAGGGTGCTTTCTCTGAACACTCCTACTGCCTTTTATTAATGTGTTCAACAATATTTGCTCAATAGCAAGAAAAATACACCAAGTGGATGTATTTTTTATCTTAAGTGCTCTAATTAGCTATTTAAAAATAAATAAAAACAACAGACTATTATAATTTTAGAAATTTTTTAAAGCATCAAGATCTAGTTCATTTCCCAAATCCAAACATCCAACGTCGTTTGCTGTTTTTTGCTGTTTTGGCCAAACTGACAGTTCGTCTGCATGTGAATATGCTTGTGCATCTCTGATTGTGTCTCTGTGTATTAGTTTGACAGAGCACCTCCTGCTGTTGCTTTGTGTGAATGATTCAGAGATCAACTGAGCTCATGAATAATTAAGAGGACATGCGTTCAGCTGTGAATATTTCATAGTTTGTGAAAGTGAGTAGAAACAGTCGGGTTGCATGGTCCGGTCTGCTCTCAGAAGTAAGAAATGATGGAGGGAAATATAGTTCAGGTGGAACTAAAGCAATCACTGTCATTTTAGTTTGAGTTAGAGGACAGCTTGTGATGCACATGAGGCGGCTAACATGCAGAGAACAGAAAGGCAGTTTTTTTTTGTTTTTTGGGTTTTTTTTTTACACATAGTAATTGATGTTAGCTGCATCTAAAGCTGCCTTTATAAACAGAACCCACAGCATTTTAAACAAAAAGGCTCAGTTTTCATTAATGTGAAGCACATGGTCAGATGTGTGGCTCAAAAATGATAAAACATTTATCAAAACCTACTGATTTTGTCTGGTTTGCTAAAAAATGTAGTTTGCAAGAAAGTGAATATTTGCTGCGAGCTCAGTGTTTGTAATAAAAAAAGCAATCTGCTTAAGGCAAGTCAGTTTCCAGGTTTCATCTGGGAAGAAAAGTTAAAGCTGGTAAAAAAAACAAAACCAACAACTATAAAAATAAGCGATGTAATACTTTTAATTCTAAAACACTTTAGATTAAACTGCCTCAAAACAGAAAGTGTATCTTTGGAATCACTACAGAAAGACAGAATTCATCATCTTTTTGGTTTGTTAAGTTGAATGATGATACCAGATAAAGTATGCGACATCAGGTTGTCTTTGGCATAAAAAATAAGTTAATAAGTTAAGTTAATAATTATTGTGGTTAAATAACAATGTGAACACAGGGATGCTCAGGTTATATGCCGAGTATTTCAGTTCACGTTGTGGTGTTAAATTAAAATTTCTTTGCGGCTAGCATTCAGTATAAAAGCTAACATAAGTTCTATACTTGAGAGATACTGTAGCCTGATTATTATTACAGTAATATTATTTAATGCTCTTTTTTGCTATTTAAACAAACCTGATAAAAGAAACCGATTATCCTCCTATTATGAAATTTTCCATTATAAAGCTATTATATCAGAACTTCACAACGTTTAGAGGAAACAATTTAACCTGAATCTGCTATAAAACATAACTTCAGTTCAATAAAGAATTGTTTTCCAGCTTAGCATGCATACCTGTCAAGTTTTGTAAATACAGGAAATTGTACAATATCTGCTGTGGGCCGTCCAACTACCCCATTCAAGCTCCAGCATCCATCATATTTTAAGAAATGTGGACAAGAACTGAAAAATTAAAACTTGTCAGCCAATGGCGAACTACAATAAGGGGATAAGAGAGTTGCTATGCAGGATTCAGTTCTTATTGGAGAGGCAGATCAATAGGTTTTATTATATATATAGATAGATATATAATATGTGTGTGTGTGTAAGTATGTGTAGCTATATATATTTCTGATACCATATAAGTGAGACTGTGAATATGGGGGAACGGCAGGAAGGAGGGGTGGGATATGTTTTTTTTATGCAGAAGAGATTTAAAGGCAAAGTTGTTAAGGCTATTAAAACTGATTCTGCTATTGTTGAAAAGCAAAGAATAGAAAACATGATTTTTTTAAAACAGATTTTAGGAGATTTAAAAAGCTTTTAGTTATATTAGCTTAGTTACCATCACCATCTGCCTCCCTACATCCCCAGTGTTTTGTAGATTGTAAATAGTTTTAGCTTGTGTTAGAGTTGATTAAATTCCCAATTACTACATAATTAAGTAAAGAAGCATAGGTAACCACCCCGCCACCCCCAAAAAAGAGAAGAAAACAGATTTTTATTTTCCAATATCCTTTCTGTTGTCTCCTATTTACTCTGGAAACAGTTTTTTCCTCATTAGTTATCCCATACAAGTAGCAAGGTCAGTGCAAATTTTACCAACAGATTTAATTTAATTGACAGGGACAGTGTACATTAAAAAGCATTCCTGCAAATGCACCGGAATTAGCCAAAAGGCTATTTTTCATCTGTTGTCCCTGGACAGATCTTAAAATTGTCTACCTAAAAAAAACATAACAGTAAGCATGCTACGATGTAAAATACAAATATAAAAACAAATAAAAACAGCTATAACTCCTCAAAACTTTACTCTTTACTCTTTAAAAATACAGAATAAGTGTTCGCTGGACTACAGAGGTTCATAAAATAGAAATAGATGAACTGAATTGGACTAGTTGGATCATTTTGGGCGTAAATATTCGGATGGATCAGTACCAACCTCATAATTTGTTATTTATCAATTGATTTGCTAAAGTTATCTGAAGGGATATTAGCATAAAGAAATCTGCAGTGTTGAGTTCTTTACACCTATTAGTACACGTAGCAGTCTTCTTCTCTGTTATGGTACATTACATCCTCAAAGACAAGCGCACCGATTCCCCAGAGAGAAAATGAGACAGATTAGACAGGATGGGCTGATATGAACAAGTGAGCAGCAGGATAAATACACAGTTACTGCAGACAGTACATAGCTCCAGGTGTTTGGATCTGTGTAGGTTTTAAGTAACTGCCTGCTGCAGCCCATTAAACATGCGATTCTTACCTGGATTAAGAGGAT
Source organism: Cyprinodon tularosa (assembly GCF_016077235.1). Lineage (NCBI taxonomy): Eukaryota > Metazoa > Chordata > Actinopteri > Cyprinodontiformes > Cyprinodontidae > Cyprinodon > Cyprinodon tularosa. Next base: position 364,152 of record NW_024039071.1, read on the forward strand.
GTGTGTGAGGGAGGGGGATGGGGGGGTGTACGTGTTTGTCAAGTTGATGTGCAGCCCACAGTGAAGAGAGATGCTAGAAGCTCCTCTGTTTTGTCAGCCTTGCATAAGCCCTGCCTGCATCAACCGAAATTTCTCTTTCTCCCAGGCTCGTGCTGATGCAAGATCAAATCCAATCTCATCTTTATTCCTCTGTTAGCCAGTCAACACAACACTGTGAGGTTTTTATTTGGAAACTTGCTTATTTGTTATATGAAAATCTTACCAGCCTCTGACTTTCACACTTTGGTTTGAGAGAAAGGTGACATTACATGGGGGCTTTTCTACCTTTTTGAACAAACTCCTCAATATTATTACCCATGATGATAATATTGCTAATAGTAGTAAGAGAAATATTTATCCAAGATTGAATAAAAAATTATTAATGGAAGCGTTACAGGGACAAAGCAAAAATGTAAATGAAGACATACTCTTTAACGCATCTCTTACAAACTCTACTAGTAAAAATTATGGCACAAATAATAATATAACCTGCAGTATAATAGTGATATTTGTTTAGTATTTTATCAAGCTTCCATCAACAGACAGCATTTTTCTCTGTTTTTATGGTTAGAGAATATTCTGCAAGATATTTTCTCTCACCAGAGGAAAGCGACAGCAATATATGATATGAAGGCAAATCCTTAAACTTAATCAGCGCAAGAAGAGACACGTATATCAGAAAATGTTCAGAAAATTATATCATTGTAGTCGTTTTTAATTGGCTCGCTGTGACGACTCCCCTAGGCCCCTCTATGAAGGTTTGCTTTTAAATAAGCATTCATTATTGTGGTGTCCTGAAAACAGTGTGAATATTTCCTTCATCTCTATTGCCAGATCTCTGTCGTTATTGTTTTGATTCCCTAATTATTGATGCTGTATTGCTCTTCACTTTGTTGATCGCTAAAGTCAGGACCACCAAACTGATGGCGAGATGGACCAGGGACACCCTAATTATATATATAGTATGAAATTGTGTTATATCAAACTGGTCCTATAGTCACTCTGTTACAGATGGAGGAATGTAACGAAAGTAATTTCTCTCTGGGATTATAAAGTATTTCTGGTTCTGATTCCTGGTTGATGGGACAGGTGTTGTGAATGAAACGGTGCCCAGCTTGAAAGAGCTCCTGTGCGTCACTAAATGTGTGTATTGATGACTGAAAGACATCTTCTGCCTCCATTTATCTGTTTACTACAGTGTGTTGAATTCATGATGATGTGGATTTAAAGACATTTCAATTAGTGGAAAAAAATTGCAGGAGGGAATTTAAAAAAAAGGCTATTCAACCAAAACGTTCAGGACCCCCATGCAGTACCTCCATGGACCCCCTAGGGGTTGCGGACCACCTGTTGAAGATCTACTGTTTAAAGTATTACCTAACCCATAATAAGATATTTTTGTAGAAAATAGGAATAAGTGTGGTATCTTAGTGTCACTCAGCATTTTATTGCATTTTAATTTTAGCCTTTCCTGCAGTATTTCTCTTAAAACCAACAAAGTCCTGCCCTCTTAGGGTTAAACGGTGGCCATTGTGGTTGAATTTTTGTGTTGGTTCAAATGGTGCGTGCCGGTGCAACATCTTGGTGCGTTCAGGTTTAAATATAACTTTTAAATACAGCGTATTTAGACACACAAGTCACCCTATCCTACTGTACCTCAGCAGCAGTGGTTTCAGGCATCAAAAAGTCAGCACCTGAGCATGTGGCTCAAACTGATGAGGCTCTGGCCTACTGGGCAGCACAACGCCTGATCTCCCTCAACAAACTGGAGGTTGATAGAGGTGAAAAATCTTCCACCTTAAAAGATCTTGGCTTAGCCATGAGTTTTCTTCTGATCATTCTTCATGCTCATATGGCTAATCTGAGTAGCTGGCACTTGTCTTGACCTGCTAAACCACCATTGCTCATCTCCACATTTATTACTGCCACTCAGGACCTCTCTGCATCAAAAATTTTGGTTGCATTTCTTTATTATTATTTGGGCAAGGTTAGGTTGTACATGGGATGAGCTACACTTTAAGAACCCCTACTGTAGGTTTGCATTATGCTTCCAAAGCAACTGAAAAAAATAAATAAATAGAAATAATAGCACAGTGGTGAATTTAGCCCCTTAAGGTCATCATTTGGATGCACTGGATCAGTTCATCTGTCCTTTTTAAGCAGTCTCCTTAATTTTGCTGTTCTGCATTTACTAACCAAGCCTCTGATTAGAGTGCTGATTGCTGGAGATGTTGCTGCTCCTGGCCATGTGGCTCACAGTAAACAGCATTAGCCAACAGGCAGCTACTCTTATTGTTTTTTTTCCATTGAATAAGGAAAACATTTTCTTAAAGCACCCTTTTTTTGTTATAACGTCCATATGTATCTATCTATCTATCTATCTATCTATCTATCTATCTATCTATCTATCTATCTATCTATCTATCTATCTATCTATCTATATATATATATATATATATATATATATATATATATATATATATATATATATATATATATATATATATATATATATATATAGATATATATATGAAATATGCCTTTACCAATACAGTGATCTAACTGACTGGCAAATTGTCAGCATGTAACCTCATATCACTCAGTAAATTTGATTGGCCTTTTTTGGTGTGTTACAGCTTCACTACCAATGAACATCACCAGTAAACTCTCACACCCGCAGCTACACCAGACATGTTGGTTCAGTTCCATGTTTCCTCCTAGTAATCACATTTCTAATCAAGAGCGAGGACTACAGCAAAGACAGTCTCTGTGTTAGTCAAACTGCCAGCCTCCCTGAGCTACACGTTATGGTGTGTAGTCATTAATAAAAAGTCATTGATATGATTGTGTCTCAATTAAAACAGGATGTGGTGCGAGGCTCGGCTGGTTTCCTGGTGTCAGATGTGAAAAATGAAGATTGTTGAGCAGTGGGGTCTGATAGACACTGATAGACAGGGCGAGAGGAGGGGACGTGCTCTGCATACGAAACATTCAGAATTACACCATCCCCCTAAATACAAACTCATACAATGTAGATATTTTTATCCCAATATTTGAAGTGCAACTGAACTTTACATGTTAAGCTTTTGTTCCTTTGCATATTGAGGAACTATTTGGAAGCTTGGTACTTTTCATAGTCCTGCTGGAACTGATACATAGCAGTTAAGATGGTTGGTGACAGGGTTAGGTTGCTCTGAAGAATTTAGGCTTGACAGTATGTATGTATCTAATGTATCTACAAGAATCACCCCTTTTGTCTCATCAGCTCCCCTTATCAAAATTTTTTTGGGAATCATCAGTATGTTTTGCTACATGTGATGCTACTTTGTGTTCTTTTAGCTTTGGAGCATTTTTAACATTGTTGCTTTTTTAGGCTGGAAAGTCTCCCATTGATGTTTATTTTATTGCTGGATTATTAATGTGGACCTTAACTGAGGCAAATGAGGTCTGCAGTTCTTCAGATCTGTCTTCTAGTTTTCTTTTTCTTTTTTTTTGGTGACTTTTAGAGCAGCGTTTGATGGGGAAAAGTTCTTGGCAGGTTTACCTTCGTTTTTTACTTTCTCACTGTTTATGACTATCACTGATATTCACTTGAGTCCCAAAAAAATACACATTGGGAAATATCGTTTTCTCCATAGTAGAAATAGAGAATAAGATCTTTAACCTCTTTTATGTTGATTACGCAATTTATTTGATTCTCTACATCCAGCAATAATGACAACTAAGTGTGGCTGGTAAAACATGAACTCCAGCAGTGTAGTAAGTCAAGTGTAATCCATAATCTTACATTGCTTTTTTCAATATTGGAACAGGTTGGTTCGGATAAACATTCACTTTAATGAAGGAAGCTCTAATTTAAATCTACTTTGTGTATTTACTGATGCAGGTTTTGTGCAACATAATATTTATGATTATCTAAAAGATTTAAGTGCAACAGAAAAGCAAAAATCCTCTATTCATTTTCACTGTACTTTATTTGGGGTGATGAGAAGCAATGTGGCAGCAGCGTTAATCTTTGATTTGTTGAAAGTGTAAACTTGAAATATATTTGAAATGGCAATTTTCTCCTTTGTAAGGAGGGTTAATTACTGTACCTAGACTTTACTCTAATTGTGTATTCAAGTCCTTGAAAATAATCACCTGAAAAGGTTCTAATAGGCTAAATGTGTGAGAGAATAGAGTATCAACAGTTTTCTGTAATTAACATGATTATCTGCCTAAATACACTCACCGGCCACTTTATTAGGTACCCCATGCTAGTAACGGGTTGGACCCCCTTTTGCCTTCAGAACTGCCTCAATTCTTCGTGGCATAGATTCAACAAGGTGCTGGAAGCACTCCTCAGGGAGTTTGGTCCATATTGACATGATGGCATCACACAGTTGCCGCAGATTTGTCGGCTGCACATCCATGATGCGAATCTCCCGTTCCACCACATCCCAAAGATGCTCTATTGGATTGAGATCTGGTGACTGTGGAGGCCATTTGAGTACAGTGAACTCATTGCCATGTTCAAGAAACCAGTCTGAGATGATTCCAGCTTTATGACATGGCGCATTATCCTGCTGAAAGTAGCCATCAGAAGTTGGGTACATTGTGGTCATAAAGGGATGGACATGGTCAGCAACAATACTCAGGTAGGCTGTGGTGTTGCAACAATGCTCAATTGGTACCAAGGGGCCCAAAGAGTGCCAAGAAAATATTCCCCACACCATGACACCACCACCACCAGCCTGAACCGTTGATACAAGGCAGGTTGTATTCATGCTTTCATGTTGTAGACGCCAAATTCTGACCCTACCATCCGAATGTCGCAGCAGAAATCGAGACTCATCAGACCAGGCAACGTTTTTCCAATCTTCTATTGTCCAATTTCAATGAGCTTGTGCAAATTGTAGCCTCAGTTTCTTGTTCTTAGCTGAAAGGAGTGGCACCCGGTGTGGTCTTCTGCTGCTGTAGCCCATCTGCCTCAAAGATCGAAGTACTGTGCGTTCAGAGATGCTCTTCTGCCCACCTTGGTTGTAACGGATGGTTATTTGAGTCACTGTTGCCCTTCTATCAGCTCGAACCAGTCTGGCCATTCTCCTCTGACCTCTGGCATCAACAAGGCATTTCCGCCCACAGAACTGCCGCTCACTGGATGTTTTTTCTTTTTCGGACCATTCTCTGTAAACCCTAGAGATGGTTGTGCGTGAAAATCCCAGTAGATCAGCAGTTTCTGAAATACTCTGACCAGCGCTTCTGTCACCAACAATCATGCCACGTTCAAAGTCACTCAAATCACCTTTCTTCCCCATACTGATGCTTGGTTTGAACTGCAGGAGATTGTCTTGACCATGTCTACATGCCTAAATGCACTGAGTTGCCGCCATGTGATTGGCTGCTTAGAAATTAAGTGTTAACGAGCAGTTGGACAGGTGTACCTAATAAAGTGGCCGGTGAGTGTATAAAGACAAGCTTAGTGTTAACTTGCAGCCTAAGTCATTTGAACTAAGCTGAAAAGGAAAAGTTGGCTCTTTTATGAATTTCAGTTCAATTAAAGTCAGTCTATTTACAGTATATATCGCCAATTCACAACACGTCATCTCAAGGCACTTTACAATTCAACCAGATCATCCATTCAAATTGATTCAAAGTTTTCTGTCTAAGGAAAACCAGTAGATTGCATCAACTCATGGCTTCAAAGGCAATCCCTCACAATAAGCATGCTTGTAGTGACAGTGGAGAGGGAAATTTTCCTTTGAATAGGAAGAAACCTCCAGCAGAACCAGGGTCAGTGCGGCCATCTCCCGAGGCTGACTGGGGTTCAAGGAGACAGAAGCAGAGATATAAAAGGCAACTGTTAACTAGCTCCACAGGTGGCGCCGTCCAGGAAAGGCACAGCCAGGCAGACGCTCCAGGGCAGCTCCCATGTCAGAAGATGTCTGAGGATCCAGTTAGTCACAGTCAGAGAAACAGGACTAAACTGAAAAACACACCAAGCTCAAACATCTATAAACAAAGGTGTTGATGGAAGCAGCACAGCTGATATTTCTCTCCAGGATGGAGTCAAAGCCAAACAGTAAAAGACCAGATGAAGAAAAAGCAGAGTGGGATAATAGAGATAAATTGAGAAAGGGGTCTCTATGTCCTCCAGCAGTCTAAGCCCATAGCAGCATAAGTATAGAGATTTGTCATCTACAATCCCAAAAGTAAAAAGTATATAGCAATGAGTTCTTAGATGCATGATTTTCTATTGTGGCCCTTTGAATGCCCTGTCAACCTCCAACCTCCATTTTTGTTGAGCAAATGGTCAACCATTCGGTTGACTTGGCAGTTAAAGGGCTAAGATTTAAACAGATGCATTTAAGTTTTGGCTTGGTTGACTTCTGTTTTCAATGGGGCTTCACTCGGCCAAAGTTTTTCAGGGAGACATCAACCCACACCCAAACACACAAACAGCCTGTGATTGTTAGCATGTCTGCATCATTTATTGGTGGTAGCTTTTAAAGAAAAGATTGAAAATTGCTATTGTTGGTGTTCAGGTGGTATCAGACGTACACTCACCGGCCACTTTATTAGGTACACCTGTCCAACTGCTCGTTAACACTTAATTTCTAAGCAGCCAATCACATGGCGGCAACTCAGTGCATTTAGGCATGTAGACATGGTCAAGACAATCTCCTGCAGTTCAAACCAAGCATCAGTATGGGGAAGAAAGGTGATTTGAGTGACTTTGAACGTGGCATGATTGTTGGTGCCAGAAGCGCTGGTCAGAGTATTTCAGAAACTGCTGATCTACTGGGATTTTCACGCACAACCATCTCTAGGGTTTACAGAGAATGGTCCGAAAAAGAAAAAACATCCAGTGAGCGGCAGTTCTGTGGGCGAAAATGCCTTGTTAATGCCAGAGGTCAGAGGAGAATGGCCAGACTGGTTCGAGCTGATAGAAGGGCAACAGTGACTCAAATAACCATCCGTTACAACCAAGGTGGGCAGAAGAGCATCTCTGAACGCACAGTACTTCGATCTTTGAGGCAGATGGGCTACAGCAGCAGAAGACCACACCGGGTGCCACTCCTTTCAGCTAAGAACAAGAAACTGAGGCTACAATTTGCACAAGCTCATTGAAATTGGACAATAGAAGATTGGAAAAACGTTGCCTGGTCTGATGAGTCTCGATTTCTGCTGCGACATTCGGATGGTAGGGTCAGAATTTGGCGTCTACAACATGAAAGCATGAATCCAACCTGCCTTGTATCAACGGTTCAGGCTGGTGGTGGTGGTGTCATGGTGTGGGGAATCTTTTCTTGGCACTCTTTGGGCCCCTTGGTACCAATTGAGCATTGTTGCAACACCACAGCCTACCTGAGTATTGTTGCTGACCATGTCCATCCCTTTATGACCACAATGTACCCAACTTCTGATGGCTACTTTCAGCAGGATAATGCACCATGTCATAAAGCTGGAATCATCTCAGACTGGTTTCTTGAACATGGCAATGAGTTCACTGTACTCAAATGGCCTCCACAGTCACCAGATCTCAATCCAATAGAGCATCTTTGGGATGTGGTGGAACGGGAGATTCGCATCATGGATGTGCAGCCGAAAAATCTGCGGCAACTGTGTGATGCCATCATGTCAATATGGACCAAACTCCCTGAGGAGTGCTTCCAGCACCTTGTTGAATCTATGCCACGAAGAATTGAGGCAGTTCTGAAGGCAAAAGGGGGTCCAACCCGTTACTAGCATGGGGTACCTAATAAAGTGGCCGGTGAGTGTATGTGTTTGTGTTGAATTTCTCACGTGCAATTTTTCTGAACTTGGCTTTATATTCACTTGCACTTCTAGATGACTAATTTAGAGTCCTGCTGGGTTTTGTAAATTTCTTATTTTAAATGTTTTGTCTCTTGCACAGGAAAACTGCTACGGTGGACCGGAGTGAACTAGCCTGCTTGCTGACTCATCTCCTGATCCATCCCCTTGTCTGTCTGAGAAGCTATCTGATGACAGAACTTCGGAGGAAGGAGAAAAAGGACTACCTGCTATGGCCAGTGGTAAATGATAAAGATAGAATTTCCTGTAGACCCTTTTATCCATTAAGATCCTGAAAGGAGGATCCTCTGTTCAATGATTTTTCTGACTTAGTTTCTATCTGTTATAGCAGCTGATGGTCCAGGTAACATTGGAGCCGAGCAGGACCAGCTAAACGTCCCTGTAGCTGATCATGGAGCCTGGGCCACGGCAATGAATAACCTGGGCATCATGACGGTGGGGATCAGCGGGCAGCAGCTCGTTTCAGGTACTAAGCTCTCTCAACCTGAATATTGAACAGCGTGGACTCATCTTTGGGAAAAGATGAATGTATGCTTCTTTAGTGTTCTTTCATCTGTTTTCATCTACAATTCTTATTGTCTAGGGTGAGATATGGAGGGCATTTATTCCAAAGTTGAACAAATGAATGCACTAACATCCAAATGAACGGAGCAGTTCTACATTGCCTGGTTTCCAGGGATATTTTAAATGATAGACCAATACAAAGTTCTTTTTAAATGGGATTTTATAAAAAAAATACATGTTATGAAATAATATTTAAACCTTTGAGCAGAGAAAATTACATTTCAGTTCATCAGTCCACAGAACCTATCAACCTATCAACTATATTTCTATAAGAGTCTTAAAAGGCGTATTGTGTCATAAAGCAGAATCTTAGTGGTGACCAAGCAGCATCAACTATTCTAAGTCATTCTAGATTTGAAAATGATAAAATGTGGTTATTCCCGATGCTATTTTCTTCAAGATTTCATCAATTTCATAGTGTTTCAAGAGTTTGTTTTAGCTCTGTGTTTTAATTCACTATCCTGTTGAATTGTGACAGAGGCCAAGCTTTCTAATACTGAGTAACACATTTTTCTCTAGAATCCCTTGATGGGCTTGAAATTCAACTGTACCTTGCAGAGATTCTGGACCCCTGTGCTAGATGAAGCATAGAAGTCTCATAACATAACAGGGCCTTCTCCACGTTTCACAGTTGGAACAGGGTTCTTCTTTTAGTAGCCCTCTTTTTTTTCTGTCTTTGTGTCTTTCTGTCTTTGAACATAAAGATGATGGGACTTAGTAAAAGCTTTTGTCCATTGGACATTCTCCGAAAAGGTTTGTGGCTGTCAACATGTAGTTTGACAAATTCCATATGAACTTTAATATTTGTTTTGAACAATGGTATTCTCCTTGGTTGACTTCCATTAAGTCTACTTTGGTTCAAACAACAGATTGTGAGATCTGACACTGATGTTCTTTGAGCTTGAGGTTCACCTTTTATCTCTTTTGATGTTTCTCTGGGCTCTTTAGGTACCGTTACAGTATCCATCTGTTTGACTTGTCATCAATTTTCCTCCTGCAGTGACATCCAAGGAGGTTGACCACACTCCCATGGATCTTGAATTTCTGAATAATATATCCCACAGGAACATCAAGCTGAAAAAGGTGTTTTAGCCTTTACCTTTAACAAGATTATCTAAAATTTTCTCTCTAAGGTCCATGTTGACTGCGGTACACACTGTGTCACCAAAAAGCATAGTGATTACCTACCTATATATATATATATATATATATATATATATATATATATATATATATATATATATATATATATATATATATATATATATATATAGGCCCACTGATTGGTTACAACATTCCAGACACCTGGGATAAAGCGATTTTGTCCAGAGGATGAAACCTCCAGTAGAACCACCCTTAGCCTGAGTGGCCCTGTACCAAGGCTGGAGCTTCCAGGAGACAGAAGCAGACATAAATAAGGAACATAGATCGATAAATACTTTCTATGTTAAAAGAATTAACATAATTGAAGATGTTGATGGCAGCAGCCCAAATAATATTTCCCACCAGGACAGTTTCAAAGCTAATCATGACCAGACCAAAGGAAACTAATCTAACAAGAAAGAGCAGAGACAACATTTACACATGCAGTATAGGTGTTCATACTATGTAGTGGCTGAACGAAAGGCTTTTGTGGCCATTTGTTAGTATACTGATCAGACACACTCTTAGCAGCTCAAAATTATTTGCTGCATTATTATTATGTCTTATCAAATGTGATGTGATTTTAATTTTATTTTAAAGTTTAATAACTTAAAAATTGTTTAATCAAAGAAAAAACAATCCCAGACAAAATTAATTGAGATTCTGTAGCTGGACTTAAATATTACTGACCATATATGTGGATTATCTTGGAGCTGGTAAATATTTTAGTTTCTAGATATGCGGAGCGGGTACAGACATAATGCGACAGATATGCCACCATTACGCCAACAAATAGTGAGTCTAAAAAATATTCAATTCAGTTTATTTATATAGAGCAAATTCACAACTCATGTCATCTCAAGGCACTTTACAGTTCACCAGATCATACAGTCAAATTGATTCAAAGTTTGCTATCTAAGGAAAACCAGTTGATTGCATCGACTCATTGACTCGAAGGCAATCCCTCAGATTAAGCATGCTTGTAGCAACAGTGGAGAAGAAAACTCCCTTTTAACAGGAAGAAATCTCCAGAAGAACCAGATTCAGTGTGAGGGGCCATCTGCTGAGGCCGACTGGGGTTCAAGGAGACAGAAGCAGAGACACAAAAAGCAGCTGTAAAAGGCGGCCCCGTCCAGGAAAACACACAGCCAGGCAGACGAGCTCCAAGCCTGCTCACGTGTCAGAGGACGGAGAGAGCACATCCAGCCAGAGAAGCAGGACTACACTGAAAAACAAGCCGATCTCAAACATCTATAAACAAATGTGTTGATGGAAGCAGCATAGCTGATATTTATCTCCAGGGTTGAGTCACATCCAAAAGGAACAGACGAGGCAAAGCTACTATGAGAAAAAGCAGAGAGAGCAGAACGTTAGAGATTGAACTAATAGATTCTGCAGAGTAGGAGAATAGAGATAGAATGAAGCAGAATGATGAAGTATTGACTCAGATCTTAGAAAAATAAATGTCCACCTATTTTTTCCCTCTTCAAATTTATACATTGCTTTGCATTGGTCAGTTGGCAATAATCGTCCTTAAATCTAGTTTCAAACTAAAGTTGTAATGTCTTAAAAGCACTATTATCCAAGGGTTAATTAATAAACCCAGGACTTTTTTCTGTCCTGTCAGAAAATCTACAAAAAAAGGGCACTTGTGAAATAACTATCTTGTGCTTCAAAATTTTTCGTTGTAATAGGATGAATTCTTAAATAATTATGATGAAAAAACCATAAAAATCATCAAATGCTGTTAATTGGGCATATCTTGTTATTAGCAGAGAAAGAGAAGCAGGACTCCCACAAAACTTTCATCCTTACGGTTCTTTCAGTTACAAAGCTGCTTTCCATCTTTTTTAAGTTATGTTTCCAAATTCTCAGCTATGACAGTTTTGTTGATAAGGCAGGGCTCAAAACAGCAGCTTTTGCATCTGGATTTGATATATCTGTCAGGTTTGTCCTCATTCTTTCTCCACATGTTATGTACTCTTAAAAAGAATATTATGTATTGAAGTTCCGAACTTCACTGCAAACTCTGAGGGAGTTATCTGTTACTTAACATGTTCCACACAGTGCCTTAAAATACGGCTTAGCTCCAAATATACAAGCATGCTAGTACTGCAAAAAGTGTCCGTCTAACCAAGTCTTAGGGACCTGTTTTTGGCAAAAAGTCCTTTTGATCTAACTTTGAAATTGATACGATAATATGAGCAGATTATGTTATTAATCTTCTTTTTAGAATATTCTTCTCAAAAAAAAGTTCAATAATCTGCCTATGCAGTAAGACAATTGCAGTTGCTAAGACTTCCTTTTTTGAGAATAATCCAACAAAATCTGCTCTTGCTTAGTGTATTAAGATCAAAATTACTTTTCGGGAGGATATACGATTGAAAAACTTGGTTAGTTAGACATTTTTTGCAGTATAGTATTTCTGCTACATAAACAGGTTTCTTTTTATTTCATCATCATGGTGTATTTTATGTCATTATCAGTCCATGGATTTAATTTGGTATAGGAAGATTATGTTCTAGTTATGAAGTACAGACATCGATACCTTCCAAGGTTTACTGCAAAGTGGACAAAATACCAGAAAGAAAAGGCATGGAAATAATCAGAAAGATTAATGAAATTTAGTTACCTTCACCTCTTGCAGCAGCTTCAGACTCTGATACATGTGGTAACATTTAGGAAAACAAGGAGAAATGGGACATGAAGTGAATCTGATGTGACTTTAAAAGTTTAACCTAAATCACTAAAGTACATGTTGACATATCTGACGGATATAGCTGGAGATAGATGCTGGAGATCGGCCTGTTGTCTAGTGTTGTCCTTTTTCTCTGACTGTGACTGGCTAGGTGTGCTATCTTCATCCTCTGACATGGGAGCTGGTCTGCCTGGCCTGTTTGCCTGTTTCCTGGACGGGGCCTGCTTTTACAGCTGCTTTTTGTATCTCTGCTTCTGTCTCCTTGAACCCCAGTCAGCCTCGGCAGATGGCCGCTCACACTGAGCCTGGTTCTGCTGGAGGTTTCTTCCTGTTAAAAGGGAGTTTTTCCTCTCCACTGTCGCTAGTGGAGAGGAAAACGTGACAAGAATTGAGATAAAAGCTCAGCTAGGAAGTCCACCTAATGTCACTTCCTGTAATGTTTGGTTTTACCTTTAAAGGCATTCATTTTTACCAGTAAAGGCATTCATTTTTCATTCATACCTCAAACTATGCTTGCATGCATAGTTTGAGGGATTGCATTTGAGTCAATGAGTCAATGCAATTAACTAGTTTTCCTTAGATAGAAAACTATGAATCAATTTTACTGTATGATCTGATTGAACTGTAAAGTGCCTTGGGATGACGTGTGTTGTGAATTGGCACTATATAAATAAACTGAATTGAATTGAATAGCTCTACATTTATAAAGTGGTGGTGAAGCATTTGCATGAATGAATTATGACCATAAATGTTTTTTGTTTTCCTGGTGTTAGAGTCATTTTGGAGGGATGCACCCATCATGAAGTAGTCCTCTGCTGCTTATCAGTTTTTAGAACTTCCAGTATTATCCATTACAGTGTTGTTGGTTTGTACCAGGAGTCCTACAGGATCTTAGCTTTGTTATTTTCCTCAACCTTGGAATGCGGTTCCCACTTTGACCTAGTTCTTTTTCCTGACAAGTGTTTCTATACACTAAGCATACAATTAGTTATGACATTTTATGTAATCCTTTCCTGCCTTAGACATTTTTGTGTGATCATGCTCGTCTCTGAGTCTTTTTTGCACAGACAGCGCTTTTGATCTTGTCCGGTGTGATAGACACAGACCTCTGTTGCTCTGTTGCTCAGACCTGTCTTTTCTACCCATTGGTGAGAAGAAATCATAGCCACATAAAGTGTCTGGCAGTGATACATCCAATGGAGTGGGATTTTTTTTCTCCTATAGTGGTTTATCCAGCTCCTTCTGTTCTAGCTTCCAATTCATCCTTTGGGGACATTTTTCCGATGTATTGTTAGAGGTTGGATGCTTCATCTTGGAAACTGGTTCTAAAGCACACTAGCTGTTTTCCTCATTTCATGTGCTCATTCCATGTGCTTTGCTCATGTGGCTGTGGGAACTGGATCCTGGGTGGAATCCACCATAGCTGATAAGTACCTATTGTGTTTTAACATGTGCTGTTAATTTCTACGTTTGGCCAACTTATTATCCCAGTGGGGTTTCTGGTTACTGGCACTAAATAGCTTTCAATTACTTGCTCTTAGAACTTGCTGTACTCTTGTGTGTATATCCCTTTGGCTTCTTCTTATTTACCATTTTCTTGTTGTATTCTTAGGTGCTAATAGTTCTCCTCAACAGCTACTATTTTTCCCTCTGTGAAGGAATTTCCCTCTGCAGATCACCCTCCCTCTGTTTGTCACCATACTCAAGATTTCTCTTGCCTGAATAGCAGTCCATAGTCATTACTGTAGACCCGCAGTTGACTGATCTTGCTCCACTTTCTGAGTACATACCCATAGCCATTCTTGATTGGTTAGGGCCATCAGTAGCATATGCCAGATTTGAGAAAGACCCGCAAAACGGATCCAAATTGATCTCATGGGTGGATTTCCATTGGCTGGATGTTGAATTTGTTTCATGTAATGAAGTATGCTACTTTCCAAAGTCTTTTTATGCAGCCTCGCTCCTGGGAGTTATTGGAGTAGTAGCATTTATCACCTTGTTCTATTCCAATGTGTAAACTGTCATAATTCAGTTGGCTGTTTTGTGTCTAAGAGCTTTGGTTATTCCAAATTTGACTCAGGTCTTGTTTTGACTAAGCAATGTCTAAGCTAGTGTTTGTTTTAGTCATTCTCATGTTAAATCTTCCTCAGGCAGGATGATGGCATTAGTTGCTGCATTTCCCTGTTATATGTATGTCCCATGCAGTTCTATAAGGTAATGGAGGTAATGAATTAATTCTCATGTCAAAGTAACCAAAAAAATATTTATTTGTGTCGAGGTGTTTTCTTTTAATGGAAGTAGTCATATTCATCTTCTTTCACTTATGAGGGACAGGGTTGCTAGGACCGTAGTTTCAATCAGGGTACCCAGACTTCCATATCTACAGACACCTCCTCCAGCTCCTCCTGGAGAAGCAAAAGGTGTTTCAAGTTCGGTCAAGAGAAATAATTCCTCCAGCATGTCCCCCAGGGCCTCTTCCCAGTGTGATGTGTCTATAACTTTTCCCAAAGGAAGCATCCAGGAATGATCTGAAATAAATCAGAGCCAAATCATCTGAATCCTCTAGATGTGGAGGAGAAGCCACTCTACCCTGAGCCCCTCGCAATGTCAGAGCTCTTTTCCTACCTCTAAGGGAGTGTTTCTTCACCCTGCAGAAGAACCTCATTTCGACCACTTGTATCAGGGATGTAGTTTGTTCTGTCGTGACCCGGATTTCATGTCAATAAGTGAGGGAGTGTATGTCTCAGCTCTCTCTTTACCACAACAGGCCGGTGCAGTGTCTGCATAATAGCCACAGCCACATTGATCCGTTTGTCCAGCTCCCACTCCATTCTCCCCTCACTCGTAAGCAGGATACCAAGATCCTTAAACTCAACCACTAGAGGCAGGAACTCAACCAACAGAGGGCAAGCTTACCTGTTGGAAGCAGGCACCAGAAAATATGTTCAGTTATTGTCATATAGCAATATTCAAAAACCTCTTAGTTAATACCTAGAAGCTCAAAGAGAGAAAATATTGTCCACAAAAATGTGATAATAGGAAGGCTGGATCATTGCTTTTCCACTGTGTATCTCAAGTTCTTATTCAACCATCTGAATGTTGCAGCTGAAATCAACTGTTATTTCATCAGACAAAGGCTGTTAAGCTACCCAAATCAGCTTGTTCTTGTCTTTGACTAGGAAGTTTCATCAACAAGAGAGCATAAAAACAATAAACACCAATATAAAGATGTGCCTGCTGTCATTAATCTCTTTAAAACTACAATGGCCAGACTGCAGACTGCAGCGACATGAGCCACCCTGACACACTGCCTCTCCTCTCCAACAATACAGAGGCCGCCATTGTACAAAATGGCTTCAATGACGTAACTTCACCTATCTTGTAAAGAGATGATGAGATTCATTGACATCAGATTGAAGTATCAAGCTTCAAAAAGGCCCTTTTAATTTAGCCCTAGAAAGACCCTTTCTACCTCCAGCGCAGACACGGGCCAGCTGCTGCTTCTCTCATCCCGCTCCCTTGCACCCTTTATGTCTTTCTGCTCTGTCACCACCTCTCTCTCCACCTGGCGGACTAATCCGATCTTCCACCGTTCTGCTTTAGTCTTCCACAGTTAGCCTCCAGGTAGTCCGGTCCAGGCCTCTCCAAGCTTCTGCTGTGCTCCTCAGATCTATTCCTGAGCTAGCAGCATTGAGCTCCTGCCTCTGCTGCTGTGGTTCCTTACACCTGAGGGTGCTATACCTGGCTGGCTCGTCCCGGTTCCCGAGCTGTCTTTCACGGTGTTCTCACTACTCCTGCCTGAGCTCAGAAATGCGTCTCTCCTGACCTCTTTTGTCCAGGTGATTCAGCCTCCTGTTTCAGGCAATCTGACCAAAACAAACATGGACAGAGGGAAAGAGAAACACTATTTCTCTTTCATTCAGAAGTCTTAATAACCAGGTGGTTGTTGATGTGGATGGTGTTAGGGTAGTTTACATAGATAATTTTACAAATAGCGTTTTATTAGTCTGTGTAGGATTGTATATATGCCTAACTTTCCTTAGTCCCATTCGAGCGAAAGGACGATTGCTATAGTCACTAGTTATTGAGTTCTGCGCTGCTGTGACACAAAAGATGTCTGCTTCCACAAATGGGAACCGACTCCTATGTAATGATACATAACAATTTCTAAGGCAACACAAACGTAAAGATTTAGACTTTTATATAGATAATATATACCATTTACGTCAGTAAATCTTTGTAATTATTAGACACTGTACCTTTAATTTCGTTGAGCGCAACAAACATGGTCTAGCCAAAAAGTCCAGTTTCATATCTATAGCTATTCTGGTTTATGCTTAGAAACCAGGTAAAATTTCAAGGTCAAGAGAGGTTGTTTCTGAAAATCCCAGAATCTGCTGAGTCTCCATTGCTAAGGATAGACTCAGATTTCAGTTGCAATTTTTAAGTTTAGCTAACTCTTTGTTCCTGAATGGTGGAAAGCTGTAGTCAAGTTAGTTAAGTTATCAAAGTGCATCAAATTCTAGATTTCCTCATCATTATTAAATACAGTTGATTGTGCAGCAAAAAATAAAATAAAAAAATTGTTAAATTTGTTCTGAATAGGAGTGTACAAGCTGCAGCTTTGGGTCTTGGTAGAAAGTACCATGTGGTAAAAAGTACCATGAAAGTAATTTAGTTAAATGTTACAGCATGTCAGGTAAAAAGAATGTTCTTAAACTCAATAGCTCTTCTTTGTATTGCAAAATCACAGCACAGTACAAACATTTGAGTTGCAATACCAGGAGTTGCCAGGAGAGTCTTCCATTCCAGTGTTTGTGAAATAGCTTTTTTGTTAGCATCTCAACAACTTGATTTTCTTGTACTGGATATTTACAGATCTTCAAAATCTACCATCAAACTGTTTATCTGAGCTTCATAAATATCTATTTCTAAGTCAATTTACTTTGCATTGACGTTTCTGAGATCATTTCAGTGCCATCTTCATATTATTGTGTTTCAATCCTTTGTTTTAAAATTGCGTGGGAAGACTAGGTGTTAAGAAAATTATTCCTTTTATTCTAACAAACGCAGTCGGATCACCAGGTAAGAATTGATGAACAATCTTTTGGGATGTAGGAAAACTCTGCAGCATGATGGCCACTGTTACACTGTTACTGAATCTATGCAACTGCATCACTATCATCACAGTAATAATACATTTGTTTCTCTATTCAGTTGAATTCAGTTTATTTCTAAAGCCCCATTTCACTAGACTGACGTAGTCCTACTCAATTCTAGTCAGAATATGAGTCTGCCACTGCTCCATAGAGCTGTGATTATGGGCCGGTTTCGAACGAACCAGGAAAACAAATGCCTCTGCACTCAATTGGATAGACCTACAACCAATAAGAGCAACTGAGTGCGTGACGTATGTTAAGTGACGCATAGTTGTTGTCAGCAAAAATCAACACCTTTAAAATAAGTTAAAACAATCTTAAGTTATACTATAAGAAAGAACAACCTCTCATGTAAAAAAAAAAAAACAAGTGCTGATATATGAAGGTAAAATTCTACTTCTTGTTGTGTTGCAGCCACACTTTAGTGAACGTCATTAGGATTTTATGTGACAGACAAAAAATAGCTGTTCACTTCTATACTGAAAAATAATCTAAATCCCAACCAGAGGGGCATCCCAAAGATTCATGCTACCTCTGAAGGAGAATCTATCAACACCAGAGTTTCACGCATTACATTAATCTGGTCTTTATGGAAGACTGACTACTATAGAGTGGTTGTTGAGAGAAAATCAGGAAGAAGGCGTTATATTTACCTGAGGTTAAAGAACTGTGTCAATCTGACTGATCTTGAGCTTTTTACTAAAAAATAAAATAAGAAAACTTCTTCTGATTCATAACCGTTATTTGTATCAGCCTATTTCAAATTTGTACAAGTTATATAGAGCCAATGTAAACAGGTTTAACATCTGTATGATCTTCTCTAAGTCAACAGAAAATGTAAAGGTAGTAAAGGCTTTCACACTGAATCATAGTAGCAGTCTATCACTTCTCTGCACAGAGGAACAAAAGAAACATTTATTTCTATTGAATTACTGTTGGGGAACATTTATCATTTCCTTTTGTGACAGCTTCTCTCTCTTGTGATTTAAATCACTTTATTCCCGGTGGAGTTGCGACTGTGTGGGCAGCGGTGGAGGAGGATATTCTGCTGACGTTTTGCTCCTCCCGCTCCCTTGTTATTGCAGTGTTGAAGATGGAAACGGGCGACGCTGCACCACCCTCCTCCTGCCTGCCTGCTCCATTTTCCCCCCCCGACAGGAGAAGCATTGCTGCTGTCGCCTCTGTTTTCTCATTGTTTATCTTCCCCATCCTTCCTCACTTTCTTTGTGCTGGAGAAAAGACAAACCATTCTTCCCTCCCTCTCCTTTACCGTTCCAATAAACCCATTTGAGATGAGTTTTCTTAGCCACAGATCCAATGTTCAGCTCTCTTTTCATATATGTTACCTCCGGGATATAGTGATCCTTTCTTATCTCTTGGTTTTATTTCCTTTGTTGTTTGACCCATTTTTGAAGCTGGGATCTTAAAGAGTTTATCAGTGTATTTTATGTAGCAAAGTATTAATTTTATAATTCAGAAAAAGCAGTTTAGATTCAAGCCATTAAGAGAAAGCAGTAGGGTTGTATTTCAGATCAAGTCTGATTGAATCTAAGGCGTTCATGCGTGCTCTGGGTGTTCTCATGTCAGTCAAAACAGCCCTGGGTCTGCACTTTATGTTTTATAAAAAATTCTTATCTAGAACCTACTTTATGATGCCATTTGATTGGTGAGATTACAAAAAGCACCTTTTTAGGCTGCTGTAGGAGTACTATCTACAAACAGCATGGAAGAGTGAACAAAGGGATCCAGTTTATTGGATTTACTGGTGAAAGCAGCATAATCCATGCTGAAGATATCAGTAAAACCTATATGCAGACAAATTAGTCCATGATTTTAAGTTAAGCTAATTATTTATGTTATCTCTCCAAGAAATGCCATGCAGGTGGAAGCCTCACCAACCTCATAGTGAGGAACAGAGAGCAGAGCGACTTCTACATGAGCTGCAGTTGAAAATTTGGCTTAGATAGAAAAAAAAAGGTTCCCATTATGAGAATTACTAGCTGCATTTAAATAAAGATGTGAAAATTATCTGTTGATTGTTTCTATGAAAATCACAGCATTTAAAAAAGCTAAATACAATCAAAAGCATCTTAGATCACGCAGGGTTGTTCAAAGGTGCAGAATTATAAAGAAAAAAGAACCATAGCAACTGATTATTCATATATGAAAATTTCTAAAACTATTTAATATTTCTTAGAAATATGGGTAACAAGTAATATTATGTGAGCTAAACTAATTAAACAAGGATACAGTTTTAGGGGTCTCAAGGCCCGTTCTGGTCTCAAGACCGGTCTTAATTAGCTTTTCCCTGAGCTTAGAGTCCGTTTTGGGTGAGAACCAACCTTAGACATCCGGTACAGATGTCCGAGCCCCTCAGCAGACTCTGCTTAGAGCGATGACCGAACCCCCCCCCCCCCCCCCCCCCCCCCCCCCCTATCGCTTTAAAATAGTGAACATCCACCTGCAGTTTTCTTTTCACCGAAACACACCTGCTGTCTCACAACCAAATATTAAGTAATCTGCCAGAGGTCCTTCTCTCTTTCTCTAACTGTCTGCATTGCAGGCATGTTTATTACCAATACTCCCACCATCTGGTATAGACTGGTTCATGACAGTGCAGTTAGTGTATGTATCTATGTGTTTAGTTCACTTTAAAATGAAAGGCTATTCATCAATTATGATTTTGTTTTTAATTGTTGATTGATTATTTGTACTTTTGCTGCAGAGCTTTATCTGCAATGGGCCGGTTGTGCTAAACCTTCTTTAATCTTTTAAAATTTCTTCGTGATTAATTTCTTATTTTTGCTATTTTAGATATTCCAATACAAAAATTTCTGCCATCCTCCCCATAGTGGTCTCATTTTTCTGTATTATGTTTTTGTATTCTTAAGATAATTAAGAATTACCAGATCTTATTCTTAATATTACTCTCTGCTCCTCATGATGTTATTCTACAAACCCATGTCCAGACTGTTCTCCATCTCCATTTTTCAGCTAATCTTTCTTCTGTTTTTGATTCATGTTATTCTTTCTCTAGTTGAGAGGTTTGCAACCATCTGATATGTCAGTCACCAGGAGGGCCTTCATATTAACTTCATCTTATGTTTGTTTTTATCTCCTATCTTTGTGCTATATGCTCATCCAGATGAAGCAAATGCGGCGCAGTCAGTGACCAGATTCAATCAGCTGTTTTTCCTCAAATGCAAATTTTCAATCAACCTTTCTAGATAATTTATATAAATTGTCTAATTTAAATGCCTTGAGATGCCATGTGTTGTAAATTAGTGCTATAAAAATAAAACTCAGCTAAATCAATTTAGAAACTATGTTGCAATACTCAGCAGGTTTGATGTTGCAGGTTAAAGCAGCGTCAGGGGAGAAATCCCAGATGTCAGATTAGGTATTGCCTTTGTTTTTATTTGTAATGTAAAATATGTCATCTTTTAGATCTCAAACAGTCTCTTTTCCTCTGTCTGTCCCACAGACCCTCTTTGTATCCCCAGATTTGACCCTGGACTGGGCCTTATTGCACCGATAAACCCCATGATGGCAGGCATCGGCCTGGTCCCGCCTCCCCCTGTTCCCCCGGATCTGCCTGTCATTAAGGAGATTATCCACTGCAAGAGCTGCACTCTCTTCCCTCAGAACCCCAGTAAGAAACCTTCAACTTGGACGACACAGTCAGAGATGGGAATGGTGTTTTGTTCTTTATTTAAAGCAGAGAAAACATAATAAAAGGAATTTGACTGATAAAGATAATTAGTTTATTTATACACACATTAATATATATGTGTATATTGTCTATTGTCTGACAGCAGCATACATATCTGCTGGGTTTATTTACTTACTTTTAATGTGTCACATATCTGATAACATGCATACTGGTACCAGTCAACTGGTTTGACACACATACAGTGGATGAATAAGTGAATCAGTAATGACACCTATTCTGATGCCCTCATACGTGCTTCAGATCTGCCTCCTCCATCCACGCGGGAGCGCCCCCCGGGCTGTAAGACAGTGTTTGTGGGAGGACTACCTGAGAACGCCACAGAAGACATCATCAGGGAGGTTTTTGACCAATGTGGGGAGATCACTGCCATTCGCAAGAGCAAAAAGAACTTCTGCCACATCCGTTTCAGTGAGGAGTTCATGATTGACAAAGCTATATACCTTTCAGGTGAGTAAATTTGAATGGATGGATGGATGGATGGATGGATGGATGGATGGATGGATGGATGGATGGATGGATGGATGGATGGATGGATGGATGGATGGATGGATGGATGGATGGATAGATGGATGGATGGATGGATGGATGGATGGATGGATGGATGGATGGATGGATGGATTGATGGATGGATGGATGGATGGTGTCTTTGCATGCAAGTCTGTCGAAGTAGAGATGTAGAGGGTCCGTAAGA
Organism: Cyprinodon tularosa; assembly: GCF_016077235.1. Lineage (NCBI taxonomy): Eukaryota > Metazoa > Chordata > Actinopteri > Cyprinodontiformes > Cyprinodontidae > Cyprinodon > Cyprinodon tularosa. Next base: position 385,994 of record NW_024039071.1, read on the forward strand.
TGTTTTTTAAGCGTAAAATGCACTCCTCCATTTTTCATTTAGGATATCGGATGCGCATTGGTTCGAGCACAGATAAAAAGGACTCTGGAAGGATCCATGTGGACTTTGCCCAAGCCAGAGATGACCTGTATGAGTGGGAGTGCAAACAGCGCCTATTAGCCAGAGAGGAAAGGCATCGACGAAAGATCCACGAAGACCGCCTGCGTCCGCCGTCACCTCCTCCCATCGTACATTACTCTGAACATGAGGCGGGGCTGCTAGCGGAGAAGCTAAAAGGTGGGAATCTCTGAGAGAAACAGAACCAGTAAAGACAGATTTACAGTTTAGGGTGATACCAGCTAAACAAATGCTTGATTGGTGGTAAAAGCTAAGGCAGTTCATTTTCTTTTGAACGAATGTAGTAGATGAATGAAGCGAACATCTGCACTGGTTAATCTATTAATATTGATATTCCAGAAGGAACAGAATCGGGTGGTTTTATCATATTTTATCATTGATACAGTGATTTTATCAGACATAATAGTGGATAATTATGCAAAGCTTCTTAAAAATGACACAGAGGTCTATATGTTTGTGTTATATAATCTGGGGTTTAGACCACCTGCTAAGTTTAATACCAAATGCAAATGAATCTTTCTGGAAGATTCACAATTATTGATCTTTGTCCTGTTTGTGGCATCTCTAAGCACACCGTTACAAACAATTGTGTTTGTGTTAAACTGTATTCGCCAACAGAGGAACAGGCTGCAGTATAATCCAGTTAATCTGTTAATCAAGTCATATTATTGATGCGTAAATTCATTTTAATCTAAAGTTTTCAGTAGCTGTACTTAGATGTGTGGTTTAGCTGTGGGCGATTGAAATTGGGACCTCTTTTACCCTCTGTGCTGATTACAGGGTTACCAAACATTTTCATTTCAAACGTTCTGCATTTGCCAGACTCTTCAAGTTTTTCTCTGCACTTTATAAAACAAACTTGACATGTGAGTTCACAAACCGCTTAAATAGTTGTCCCATCTGTAGGATCCACAAATCATGGTACAGGCCAGAAAGAGTTTCCAACATTCAGAGTGTGGTAAGAGGACCATTTCCTTATGCTTTCTGCATCTGGTTTCAGTTAGAATAGCTCAATTTTAAAATCTGAAGGGCTTGTATTGTCAAAGAAAGGATTACCATATATCTTTAAAGCCCAATTTGTGAACTAGATTTAACTTTTGTTGTTGAAGTAGAAAATGTAATAGTTTTAGGCAAATCAATTGATAGAATTCTATCTGGGTATCAGCTTTTCTAATGCAAAATTGCTCAGTATATAAACAGTTATGAAAAAGAAAAATATCTGTGTAAAATTTAAATATTCAATTAGGAGTTATTTTTTTCATTATAATTTGATCTGGTGGGGAGTGGCGGCCTAGCGGTTAGGGCATAGAGCTTTGAATCCTGAGGTCTCTGAGTTCGAGCTCCACTCCCACCGACTGCCACTCTGGGTCGCTGAGCAAGACCCTTAACCCCACAACCCCACACTGCTCCCTGGGCGCCCCATGATGGCAGCCCACTGCTCCCCAAGAGGATGGGTTAAACACAGAACTAAATATCTCTAATGCAAGATCAATGAAGTCATTTTTTTTTTTTTTTTACAAAAGAAGTTTTATAAAATCTGGTTGTTTTTATTATAGCCAAAGATTGACTGTGACTGTGGTAATGATTAAACAGCATTAATTGATCTATATGTTTCCAAAATTGTCCTTTTTTATATTTTAAAAACATAACCAAAATTATGTATAAGTTCTTCTTATTAAAGTAATTGTTATAGCTCTGCTACAAATAATTGGTGGCAGTATGATACATAACAATAATCCAGGATGTTGGTGAAGATTCTCAGTTCTCCAGGTCGTAGTCATTCCTAAAAAGTAAAAAAAAAAACAATCCACTGGACTTTTTTTTCCCCAAGTCTGAAGACGTTCCACTTCCCATCCAGGAACCATCGAACCTCACCTGTCCAGCCAGCACAACAATTACCTTTAATGACCCCCTTTGACAGGTATTGGTTACAGTATTACAGGCTAACAAACAAGCCAAACTACACCCATTCCAAAGGGGTGGACCCATATGTGCCGCTAAATTTGCATGTTTTCTAAGCCAAAACAAGGCTTTGTTTTTGTTCGACTCTATAAAGCCTCAAACTCAACGCTATTTCTGAAATTTTTGAGTTGAAAAAGCTTCCTGAATGGGAAGAGAAACGTCTTCAAACTTGGAAACAAAGTCCAGTGGAATGTTGTTTAACTTTGTTGGACTAATCCAGGATTCAGCAACTTTTTCATTTGCTTTTCTCAGGCTGCGTCATATTTCTTTGCTGATGAAGAGAACAGAAAAAGATGGATAAATACAAATCGACAAATATGAGCAGGATGTCAAGTGGAGTGTTAGTCTAGGTTTTCACATAACAACTGCATGAGGAAAAATGTAAAACATTATGTATATAACCATAATGAAAAGACTCCTGTCCTTCTGTCCATGTTTTCCACCTTTCACCTGCTCTCTCTGCAGAGCAGGAGACTGGATGCAGAAGGAACAGCGTGGGAGTGAGATGAATGAGGTGTGGAGTGAGAAGCTTGTGATGAGTGATGTTTGTGGAGGAGTGTGAAGGTCACTGCTCCTCCTCTGTTATGTATCTTCCGCTGGCCTGTGCTGGAAGCTTATCTTTGCTGGACTGAGAGCGCTGAACCTTTACATGGAAAAGCTGTTTTCCTCACTGTGTTCTTGGAAAACAGTCCAGATGAAGGAATCACTTAATTCCATTTTCTTTATTCCAACTGAAAACCAAGAAACTGCTTATTCTCTCCTCCTTAAACATCTGGAAACCACAGCCCTGTGTACTATCCAGTGTTGTTGTTTGATCCTGGAAATAATAACTTTGATGGCATCATTTATTATTTGATAAACCTTAATATCATTAATTACATGAGATTCTCCACACTAATGCTGTGTGGCTAAAAGGTTATTATCTCCACATCCATCCCTATAAATTGATTAATTTCTAAAGGAAAAACAAAACTTCAAGGCACATAAAGACAAAAAAATGGGTGGAGGTTTTATTTTGCTCTTCTATTAGTCATTTTTATATATTTATTTGACGGCGACAGACTGGCAACCTGTCCAGGGTGTACCCAGCCTTTTACCTGTAGACAGCTGGAGATGGGCACCAGCAGCCCTCGCGCCCCCGCTTGGCATAAGCTTGATGGAAAATGGATGGATGGATATTTATTTGAGTGTTGATCCTTTTTTAATTCTTCCATTGTGAAAGGCTGTTAAAACCCTAACATGTTGACATTTTATTAATGCTGAAATGTAGAGAAAAAATAGTAAATTGTTGTTTCAGTACTAAAGTAAAAATCATTAAGTACAGAGTGGAAATAATCTCATTAAGACACTTCTATGTAAACTTTACTGTGTATTTTACTTTAATGCCTACTAACTAACCAAATGTGTGTGCCCTCAGGCTTATATTTATCTTCTGAACTGTAATGTTAGTGAAGTATTTTCACATGACTGGTCTTTGAGTTGGTCTTGCTTTGGTTTAATGGTTAGACACAGTTTCATTCTTCCTGTAAGAGCCTAATCTCAATTTAAGTTAAGATAAAAGATAAAAGGAAATCATTAATAAGTTACAGTAAAATCCTAAAGTAACAAGTTTATGGCTTCATTACTTAGGAATCTACATTTCCGATGTCAATTCTTTATTATGGACATGCTTTTCCCCTCTATTCATAAGTTTGCCTTATTTTCAACAGATTCTTTGCTGTTATTTCGACTTTAAGCAAAAAATCCGGAAAGCATTGTAAATACCTCTCATAATTGTTTTCCTCCAAGTGCACTGAACATTTTGCTGCTGTACAGCTTCTGTTTTACTGAGTCATAATTCAGCATTCAGTCTCTCAGGGCATTATGAGGAGTAAACGTGTCAAGAATGTTGTGTAAGTTACTAAATCCTGCAAATCCACACTGGATGGTCGTTGGATTCATGTTACACTTTATGCCAACAGTCACTGCCACTGATTTATTACAAACAGAGTTGCTGTTTGAAAAGGCTCAGTAAGATCAGATGAATTTATACTTTATCAACACTTGAATAAACAGTACTTTGCAGTTGTACATTATATGTCATGTTTTTCTATTTCAAGTCTTTAAACTTTGAATTCCAAAATAGATATAAAATAAAATCTAAAAGATGAATTTCTAAATGGTTAAACATACCTTCTGTTTACTAAATTATCTTATGATCATAGGATTTATTTTGGTGTAAGGTTATTTTTTTTATTTTAGTGAAATGTATGGTGTTTTATAAACCATAAACTTCAGAAAGTTTTGCTGATGTACTGACTCATGCAATGGAAAGGCATTTCTTCAGTCAGTGGTCAGTTTCTTACTTTCTCTTCCTTGTTATACTTAGTTGTAGAACCTGAGAACAGCCATTTCTTTCCCCACAGCGGCTGTGTAGGATTCAGCTAAGAAAAAGTTCACCATCATAGTAAAATGATGGTGAATCGCTGACTTCTATGGCATAAAATAAAGTGTTTTTAAAAAGATTTTCAGTTGTTGTGGTGTGGATTAGTAGATAAAGCCCAATTTGAATTTTTTGCACATAAACTGTATAAAGTGGGCCTTCAGTGTGTGAAATTTATGTTGTTGTCCAATGTCTTTAAATTCTGAATTGAACCTTTTAGGACTGACCTCTTTAAGGGGAAGGATCACTACTATAGCCTAATTTCTATGTTGTTTATAACGATTACAGCTTGGTTGATGTCTGCATCACAGCCTAGGCTCTTGGTTAGCATAGCTCCCACTCTTTCATACCATCTCCAACCTTGATCATGTCCCTCAAAGCGTCTCTTAGAACTTTAACAGAATATTTCAAAACTTGTTCAGGGCAACGGATATGTTTTTGCACTGGGTTTAGTCCCTGTTTAAGTCAAATAAAACGCTATTTTAAAAAGGGATTTATTATGGGATTATGAATATGTGATGTTGTTGTGTGTGAATGGGTGTGTGGGTGTGTTTGTGGCTAAATTTCTTTCAGAGTGAGGACCATTTCTCCAATTTAACCATCACAATGAGGACCAGTTGTTGTAAAGTGAGGACATTTTGCTGGTCCTCACAAGCTATTTTGCTAATGTTTAGGTTTAGGGATAAGGTATCAATTGGGTTAGGGTTAGGGTAAGGTATGCATTGTAATGGTTAGGTTTAGGGTGAGTTTTAGAATAGAAAAGGTTGAAAATTGCTTAAAATCAATGGAAGTCAATGCTAGTCAACACATGGTCCTCACTACATATAGTAGAACAAACATGGGTGTGTGTTATTATAGGACAATAAAATTCCTAAAATTTAACATTATATTTCAGAGGAAATACATTTGAGCACCAAATGTCATTCAGAACTATGAAGCTACCATTAGTATAGTTACATTTAAATCAGATTTTCCATATTTCTGTTTCAGGTTTTTTTTTCTTTATTATTTTTTCTTTATTATTATTATCTTTATTATTTAGAGAGGCAGCGGGATGTTGCTTTCATTTGTTAATATTTGCTTCTCTGTAATCTGAGCCTCTGTGCAGTTTTTTCCTACAGCCCTGTAATACCTAAATAAACAAGCTTGTTCTTCTCTCTGAATAAACCTTTTCAATTCATTCTACCCATCAGACAGCAAGGGAAATACATTTCCATTCTTTCCTCACTCGTCCCTGTTCAGCGGCCTTTCATTGTTGCTCCCTGTAATGTGACTGTAATCTGCTGCTGGGTATGAATGTGCCTTTATCAGAGCTGGGGAAAGTGTCTTCTTACAGGTTGTGTTGCATTGGGTATTGAGCTCATTAAATGCTGTCTAATTCACTCTGTTCTGCGGTCTTCAGCCGCTCTGTGGCATCTTTCAATTATTATTTAAATAGGGGAAGAAAGCTGAAGACAGAAGCCTGCAGAGACTCGACACTTTACAGCTGAGGCTGATTGTAAGTTAAAAAATCAGAAATGCTTTATTCGTGATCAGCTGCTGTGGCTTGATTCACAGAGCCATGGATGATGAGGACCGATAGGGAAAGATTTTACCACTCATTCATTCCACTCTGTTTATTTAGCCTGTCTGAGTGTTGAAGGGCTGATATAACAGCTTTTACATCATTCATTTCAATCCCAGTTTGGTCAATTGTTACATGAAAAAGGATTCTTTAGAGATATTCAACTTTATTAAGCATTTTATTATGAAAAGCTCATATTAAAAGAGGCTGATTTACGGTGTAGTGTTATATAGTTACAATCAGTTTTATAAACAAACTTATATACTTAATTATATTAGCATGTTTGAGGAACTCTTTTAGTTCAATCCTAAAATGTTCTTGTTAAAGAAATAATTTTTAAAATTTTTGTGGGTCATTGTTGTTCATTTCTTGTTTGTTTTGGAAAATGTTCTTCTTTGGGACATTTTTTCATGTAGCATAATCCTAGAAAACAGCTGTTCTTGTTTTTCGTGGGTTTTACTTTTGCTTTATTTATTTTTTTTACAACCAGAAGCAGCTGATTTGCTTTTTAAAAGCTGCCAAAATACTAGCTATTACTGGCTATTTCAAAGAATCCCAGATGAGTTAAAAAAGGAGGTGCTGAGAATATAGAGGAGGAGCAAGGAGAAGAGGAAATTCAAGCTATTTCTTCCATCAATGATTACTGGCAATTCGGCATATGTTGGGAAAAGCTGAACGTACCCCGGGTTCTAACAAGAACTGAAAAAGAACATTGGAAAAGGTGCGTTTTGTGTTTCACAATAAAAAAACATGGAAGATCATTTCCCTGACGCTGGTATCCTTTAAAACATATGCAGAATGACACCTAAAGAAGCAAAGGGGGGGATTAGCATTGCTTGTGAATTAAATTTTGCATGACACGAGTGAAAAAAACAATTTGACCAATGCTTTTTCAGCTGCACTTTTCTTACGTGACTTACTTTTACAATGTTGCTCTTGCAGAGCTTATTAGCATATCATGTATTAAGGTCCCTTTGTATCAAATTGAAAAATACCTGGGAAACTTCACTAAACAACTCTCTGAGAATCACCTGTCACTGGTCTCACCCAGTTATAAACCATTCTGCAGTCTTTGCTGGTGCACTTTTTTCTTTTCTTTTCATATTTTGTTTTAAAATCCATTTTCTTTTTTAATAACATCATGTACAGGTTGACATAAGGCACTGATGCAGCTCTATGACAAATAGGGATAATTATCTAAATTTGTGGGAGAGAGAGATGGAAATGAAAAATGCAGCACAGGCCAACAGAAATTGGGACATCTGGTAACCCCATGGTGTCAACCAGCAAATATTACTGTGAATTTTCCTCTCTGCATTCCAGACAATTTGCTGAAAGCAGTGAGTGTTGATCCATATTATTTTCCCAGAGAGCTCTCTGTTGTTATTTTGACAGCTGTTTATGTTACGCCATCATGTTTAACCATGCTTCACTCTCTGCTATATGTCCAATATTTCCTCAGTTTTTCAGCTGCTGTGCCAGAGAAAACTGGTTTTACACAAATGTCAGATATTGTGATACACATCTGTAAAGCAAGACCAGATCTTGATGAATCAGACCACTGTTTTGTTTTTCTTTGCTCAGAACATCTGCATCTTATTTTAAAGGCAACCTGTTATAAATATAACTATAAAAAGATGGTCACAGGCAGCTGAACAATCTTATCAAAGTTGTTTTGAGGCAAATAACTTGCATGCATTATGTCAGCCTCACAGAGAAGACGTTAATAATAATCTATTTGTAGAAAAAATATCCACATCAGAACAGTGATAGGCTAACAACAAACCTTGGATCACCAGCGACCCAGGAAAAGGAAAAAAGAACCTGCAGGAGCAGAGACAGGGAAGTATACAGAAGTAACCTAAAGTCAGTGTAAGAAACAATGTGAAGGGAAACAGCAAGATGCTGGAGAGGAAGCACCAGCAGAACAATATGATAGATCAATTAAAAATCAGCAGGATACGAATAAAGAAAATCAACAACCAGTAAAGGTCCGGAGACATTTTTAATTATAATCTGTTACTGTAAACAGAATTTAACACTGAAATAAACTGAGGTGTTTATGCATCAATGTTATAAATTGACTTTTTAAATAAAACAATATATATACATATGTAACATTTTTCCATTTCAAAATCTAAAGGAAATCTAAAGTGGTTTTTTTAATGAAATGGTAAATGGCATGTACTTTTTTCAAGTCAGGAGATTTGACCAAAGTGCTTTACACTACATTCATTCACCCATTCACGCACACACTGATGGTGGTGAGCTACATTGTAGCCACAGCTGCCCTGGGGCTCACTGATAGAAGCGAGGCTGCCGTACACTGGCACCACCGGGCCCTCTGACCACCATCAGTAGACAATGCAGGTGAAGTGTCTTGCCCAAAGACACAACGTTGGAGCAACATCGGAGCCGGGGATTGAACCGTCAATCCTTCGATTTCAGGGCAAACTCCTACATCCGACGCCACTATCGCCCCTCTGATCAGTGGGCTTTATGCTGCCTTGAATGGCTTTAAACTGCATTTAAATGGAGACAAAGCCATTTTGAAGCACATATCAAGGTGTTCATTTTGAGCCTGGATCCATATTTATTTTTGATTATGTTCATGGTGGAGAATCCTGATACACAGCAGCAGGTTGAGCCTACTAAAAATGTGCAGGGTCATCTTTGAGCACGCCATTTCACTTTTCTTTCACCTGTTCACCTCAGTTCTTCCAGCAGTCCACACTTTCTTTCACTTTTTCTCATCATCTTCTCCTTCTTTCCCATCGCCCAGCTTACCACAGGTTTGCCTGCTGTGTCTAAAAGTAGCAGCAGCAGCAACCCAGACTGACAGCAGCTCATTGGCTAATTTGTATCATGTGTAGCCTGGTCCTGGACACTCTGGAGGGCTTTCCCGTAGGAACAGGAGAAGTGAAATCAGACACTGCTGTAGGACAACATGCAGTAATTTATAAATGTTTTAAATCAGGTTGGGTTCTGATTAGCCAGCAGGTGGGTACGGATCCAGGCCGCTGCCCTCTAATCCCTCTGTGATAGATGCTTTGCAAAGGCTAAAGGCGATTTCAGTCTTGATAAGGTCAGATAAAAACGTTCAGTAGGACCAGTTCCTTTTTACTCCTACCCAAAGCCCATTCTATCTACCTTTGACCCAAAGCTTTCGTCTCACATCTTTCCATCTAAGCCAGTGCCCTCTACTTCTAAGTGTTTGTTCTTAATCAGATGGTGCTGCTCTGTACCCTTTCTGTCTGTCTGTCTGTCTCTAGAGGTAAGGTAAAGAGTGACTGATCTGGAATAAGGTTCCAGGTCAACATAGTCTCAGCCAAACAATCCTAAACATCTGTTCTGAGCAACTTAGAGGGATTCTGCAACAGCAAGCTTCCTTACTGATGACAGGGTCCCAGTAGATCTCATGCCTTGTTCCAAAGAGAATTTAGTCTCCAGTGACTATAAACCAGTTGCCCTGACATCTAACATCACAAGTGTCCTATGGAGACTTTTTGATGACTGAGCTGAGAAGTGAACAAGCAAGTATCAAGACCTCCTGTAGTTTTCTTATCGCTGTGGAGATGGAGAAAAGAACACCATTATATGCCTGCTGTAACAAACCCACTGTTATTTAGAAAAGGCAGGTATACTAAGGGTTTTGTCATTTGATGACAAGTTTCAGCCTGTTTTTCTTATTAGAAACTCCAGGATATACAGGTGGAGTCCTTAGAAGTTGCCTTGACAAAATTGCCATGTAACAAACAGACCACAGTTTTTGGAGTTATATAGATTGGGTTTATGTGATGAAGTGTTCTTTGCAGGATATGCAGATTATTATTTTAAGCTTTTGAAGTTTAAGTACCAAATCATAGCTCTTACTTGATCTAATCCTCTACTAAAGAAATTGCCTTGATCAAATTGTCATGTAACAAACAGACCACAGAATTGGGAGACTAAATAATTGTGTATCTTACCTAGTTAGCAACGTACAATAGGAGCACCAGCAGGGACATTCCTCTTACCATTTACCCTGTATACCCCCAACTTCCAGTGAAATAAAGACCCTTATCTTTTGCAAAAGTACTTGGAGACGTGTTTTCGTCAGGTGAAGAAAAAGTTGAGGGCAGGAGAGCTGGTGGTCCACTTTATGGCATGCTGTAGAAACGATCATCCTGAATCTGAGCATTTTTATTAAAGAAATCAGTAAGATAAAGAAAATAGAAATCAAGATGTCCAACAATTAATTCAGAAAACCTTTATGAGTTACAGAAATTCGATTTTGCTTTGAAATTAAGTTTGATTAAATTGAATTATCATCATTAGAGGTAGTGAATCCTGTTTGTAGCAGAAAAAAAACATCCAAGATTATTTGACTGAAGGCACAGTATTGGACCATGCTGATCTCTTTGGGGGGTTTATATTTTTGTTGGTACTTGTATATCTATATACCTTGTTGTGGTGCTGGACCACCTGATGTGTAACCATTTGGTATTAGAGTTGCTACTTGTGTTTGTGCCGTTACTTTGTAAATAATCCATTTTGTTTGACTTGTCATCATACAAGTCTTGGAATTTTGTAGAAGTTTTAATTTTTTTCTTCAACTGTAACCCTGTGTTTTGTTTATCCTGTTTTTAACTCTAATATTTTTCTCTCAGGTACCAGGGTTGCTGAAGATAGTAAAAATATGACCGTACGGGCCTGTTTTTAGGGTCAACTGCAAAGTTTTAGGAGTTTTTTCTGTTTTGTTTTGTAGGATTTTTGGTTCAGTGTCCTTTGGTGAGGTCATTGTCTTTATGCGTGGGGATGTTACAAAATTTCTTTTTCCTTTACAATCAATAGAATACTTTTAAATTCAATTATCTTATCTTAACTCTTAATGCTTCATGGTTGGAGCAGAAAAACACCCATCTCATATTATTTAAATGGAACAACAGTGCTTTAAAATTCTTTAGACGTTTTTGATGTGATGTATTGATTTCTGCTGGTGTGGTAGCTGCTTTGTGATTTTAATGATAATAATAAACATTACAATTAAGAATTTTAATTGCACACATCGATCACATTGCAGCATGTGTTTTGGTTTTAACATTGGTTGGTTCCCATTTCAGTATTTTTACATCAGGGAATACAAATTGAAAAGTCCACCTTAAATGACCAAGATGAGAGCTTTCCTAAAAGATATCTAAATGCTTCTTTTACCAACTCTTTTCTTCTTCTACTTCAGAGAAGGCCAGTCTGCACTCCGTCATCTCTGTGACCGAGGGGCTGCCGTTAAGGACTGTAATAGCTCCGCTTGGAAATTATGATTCATGTTTAACCAGTGACATTTTTCCTCAGTGGAAACAGTCTCTAACTGCTGGTTCACAGCTTAAATCTTTAGCAATACTTTGGGAAAAATGTACAAGGTTCACATTCGCTTTGGAAATATATAGTCTTCATATTTACTGCAGTTCTCCTGATTATTAGTTTAACACCATAATATAAAATCTAACTGACATTTATTCATTCTAAATAAAATGAAGCAGTTTTATTGAATGGGTTTATGTGATGAAGTGTTTTTTGTAGGATATGCAGATTAATATTTTAAACTTCTGAAGTTTTAGCACCAAATCATAGATCTTAATTGATCTAAGCCTTGATGAGCTTTATAATGTATATGTTACTTAGGTTTTTACATACATATATTTCCTTTATTCATGTTTAAATTTATTTTAGGTAAATGTTAAACTTGGAAACTCTGCAATCTAGTCCGTAAACATTTTGCATGAGTAAAAGGGTTTAGAGCGCTACTGCATTAGTAGATATAAATGCACTGGAAAAACAATCTAAAAATAAGTTACATTTTCTTAAATTAAGTGTATTTACCCTTAATTTGAGTAGGTAAATGAGATAATTTGCCAATACAATAAGTATTTTTGCTCTTACAATAAGATAATTAGATAATATGCACTTAAAATAGGACAATGCAATTGTGTTTTCTTATTTAAAATCTAAATTGTCTTATGGCAAAATGTATCTTTTATCTCCTCAATTTAAGAACAAATGCACTTATTTTAAGAAAAAATGAGTTATCTAGATTTAGATTTTTTACAGTGTGAAAAAAACGCGAGTAAAATTGGAGGGTAGTTCCCATTTTGGTTGAAACTTTAGAGGAAACAAATTGTTTATTTTAATACTGATGCCAAAAGATGGATTCATTTAGCTAATGGGAAAAAACTGGGATAGCTAGTAAAGCAAAAACTGCTAGTTTGGTTCAACTCTTTTTCACTTTTTCCTCAGACGACAACAAGTTCAGCGAGGCCACAGCCGTCCTCTTCACCTGGATTGACAGAGGCGAAGTCAACCGGAGGACCGCCAACCACTTTTACTCCATGATCCAGTCAGCAAACAGCCACGTTCGCCGGCTGATGAGCGAAAAAGCTCTGCATGAGGAGGAGTTCGAACGCGCCAAGGAGATCTTCAAGAACGCCCTGATGGGCATCCTAACACAGTGTAAGTATGCTTTTTAAGTGTGATACAGTCACTGTGAGAGAACCTTTCAGGCAGGAGGTTTAAGACTGTGAAGAGCGTCTTCCATAAAATAACGGTAACCGGTGCAGTTATTAAGGTAAGCCTGACTGATAGCTGAGGGATCAGTCTATTAACAGTGTCAGTAGGATGTTTCAGTTGAAAACATGTATAACAGCAAGAAACATCAGGATCCAGGAGTGTGACTGGTTCTTCATTACTTTCATCCATTTTGTGAGGGGATTAGAATTTATGGCAACTTTCAGGAGCGTGATATTAGTACCTTAATAATAAACACATAGTATAACTCCTATGGTCTCATCCTCATCCCCTATGACTGCACATGAGTTGCTCTGAGTGCTGCAGGGCGTGGTGCCGCAGCAGATTACAGAGGTGCAGACCATAAAGCCATTTTCACCACATCCACTTTGAAGCCCATCTCGATTTGATTCATTTACCCTGCGAGCATCTCAGCCCTGTCTCCATGACAACACTCTCTCATCCGTCTCCCCATCAACGGTGTTATCCTGAGCTCACCGTGCTGCCCCAATGAGGTCAGCCGCTTAGAAGCTTCAGAGGCTGTGGCTCCACAACGTCTTGACCTTTTTTTGGCAAAGCAGCAAAAATCTGTGCAGCACAGAATCACAAATACAGGCTGTGTGTTCTGGAGTTTCCTGTTGTCATAAAGGATCCAGCATGACTCTAGAAAAACACTGATTCATCATCAGCTCAAAGCCCTCTTTTTCAACCTCTCAACACTAAAGTGTTTATGTGCATCTCTGACAGCTAATTATAGCTGAAATTAAATAATATAATGACAGAAATGACAGACAGAAATAAGAAAATGTCCTCCGTTTGTTTGTGTCACACACAAATCATGTGACGTTACGTCTTAGCTCACCTTTCCATGATGACTTCATCTACACTGAGATGATACCATGGGTTTCAGAAAACCAGAAATATCTAGAGATGAGCAGATAATGGAAAAGAACTTTAATATATTCGCCAAAAAACAATAGAATCTCACGTTGCTCTCCACCTTCCCCTCTATGCAGTGAGAAAAAAAAATCAAATGTAAAAAAAGAAATCACAGTAGACTAAAGTGATGAACTGATTTCCTTTTTTCTTCATTTTCATCACCATCCAGACAGACAGATGATTTTGACCTATGGTCACCTGAGACATTCAGTTTTCTTGAGAAACAGAAACCAAGACAGATACTTTAGGAGAGAAAAATGTGGCATCTGTTTATGTTGCCTGTTCAAAGCTTTGCCGCTTAAAGAAAATATAAAGAGGTAAGTACTGTGCTGTCAAAGTTTTTCAGTTTTACAGTTTATTTCCTTGTTTTATATAGTGTCACTTCAGAGATAGCACTGCATAAATAAGCACGTTTGAAATGTCTGGATCTTTTTTTCTTCTTTTTTTTAAGGCATATGGAATTTAAAAGCCTGAAATGTTCAGAAACAGCAAGTTGTGAGAGCAAAGATTTAAAGGCAACATTTTAACGCAGAATGAAAGAAGGCTGTCTATCTATCTGAGTGGAAATACAGTTAAATTCCGCCTAAAGTGGCCACAGCACCAAGAGTGTAAACCATAGTCTTCTTTGCACTAATAGATGCAGAAAAAGTGCTGAAGCACAGCAGAGAGGGATAAATAAACCAAATGAACCTTTAATTTTCTCTCATTATCTGAGCCCACAGCCCTGATAAGAATAGTGTCCTAATGCTCTTCTTCTATTCTGGAGAAATGTTGCCTTGTCAGTCTTGAAGGAAGTGAATCTGCTTTTAATGTAAGTACAGAACACGATCCAGAGGAGAGACCTGTTCATGGCCTGACACACCTTAGATCATTGCAAATACTCCTAAAGCCAAAATCAGTCATAATCTTGGCAGATTTAGATGTTATCAGTTACACATCATTGACAGATTTCATGTTAAAGAAAAATAATAGACTTCTCAGTAATAAATAACAAATCTCCAATGGGTTTAAGCAATCAAACCCTTTTAACTGCTGAGTTTGTGCTTTTTTTTTCAGGTCATTTCACAAAATGCCTCTGTGCCATTACCCTAATCTTTAGCCCCTTTACAGTAAGCCATGAATTTGATGTTTACCACATGAAACACATGGGTTATATTAAACGACTACTTTTTAAATAAATCTGCCAGATGTATTTGCACAATGTGAGAAGAGATATATAATTAACCACAAACCTTGGGATTTATTTCATACTGTTGCGTTCGGCACTTCAAAACTGTGTAAAACAGTCGTGAGGGGTCATGAAAATAAAACTGGTTACCCATTTTCTTCGGCTTATACTTTAGAGGTTTATTTTGCCCATATAATAAGTTTTAACGAGGTAATCATTAAATGGTAGGATTTCCAAATATCAGGTATATTATTCCACTGCCAAAAACCCAAAAAAGTCAATTTATGTTGGGAGATATTTCCATTCGCTGTACTGCTTACATATAAACCAAAGGGTCCAGATTCTTTTGTCTATATAACTTAAAATTATAATTAGGTACAATGCTATATTTGGTTGTTTTCTTATTATTTCTGATTAAGAAAGTAATAATTCATTGAGGAAAACATATTTAATGCATATGCCAAAAACAAAATCTGTGTTCTCACAGTTTTATATGAAATCCTGTTTAGACACGAATTATGCTTCCATCGAGTTTGATTGATTATTGAACCAAATAATCAGAGGTGTCAAGTAAAGAAGTCCAAATACTTCGTTACAATTTACTTTTTAGGTATCTATACTTTACTCCATTACTTATTTTTCTTTCTACTTCTGACTTGTACTCATTACATTTTCATATCAGATATTAAGTATCTGTACTTTTTATTCCTTACATTTTTAAAACAAACATTACTCGTTACACTTGGCTTTGGTTTAATGTTTATAAATATTTATTTCACCTCATGTGCGCCATCCAATGCAGATCATTGGCGCCATCTACATCTAGTGAAAACTAGTGTAATTGGAGGAGTCATATAACGCAAACACTCATTGGTTAGTTAAAGGAAATCATCAGAAGCTAGCAGGTGTTCTTCAAACTGCCAACATGAATTGTCTATGCCATGCTACAATGTAGGATTCAGAAAAAGATGTTGAAATGTCTGAAAGGTCAGACACAGGCGAGAGTGTATCGGGAGACGGAGACCAACAAGACCTCCATCATCCTCTCCACTGTCGCTACAAACATGCTTAGTGTGAGGGACTGCATTTGATTCAATGAGTTCATGCAATCAACTGGTTTTCCTTAGATAGAAAACTTTGAATAAATTTGACTTTATGATCTGGTTGAACTGTAAAGTGCCTTGAGATGACATGTGTTGTGAATATAGAAATAAACTGAATTGAATTGAATTGAATCCTTTGCCCTATCTCAAAGAATTTTTAGAAATAGTTGAAAAATTGAGCTTTCAATTCATATTGTGGCATCTGGCTGTTTTTTATAAAGGTTACTTTATACTTTAAGTAGTTTTTGGAGCACATATTTTTTCACTTTTACTTGAGTAAAGAGGTCAAGTTGATACTACAACTTTTACCAAAGTGTTTTTAAACTGCAGTATCTATACTTCTACTTAAGTAACAAATGTGTGTACTTTTAACACCACTGCAAATAATCATTTTTTAAAGCAGATTGCTTTATTTTCTGTATTATTTTAGCCTGTTTTGGAAATGTTACAGGGGCCAACTCAGAATAACCCTAATAAGAAGACAAGTGTTTCTTAGATTACATTTTTCCAGAAACATTATTCTTCTAACTTAACTGCAAGTTAGTTTTGTCCAAACCCTTCAAGGACCTAATTCTCAGACACCTATAGGCAAATATATGATGAAAAAATGCTTTTAAAACTACTTGGGTATTAATTTGTTAGAAAGTGTAGTTGTTTTCTTTCAACCCTGAGTAAAAACACCTGTTCCACTTTCCATATTATGTCTCTCTGTATCACCCAGCTTTAGAAGACTCAACAAAGTCCAAGAGTTCTCATGGCCAATAATCAGATTTTCACAACTTAGACATAAGCAGTAGGAAAGGTTGCTGCTCTATGCAGATTAGCTGCTAAAGGAGCCAGAATGTCTAAACTCTGAGCCAGAATCATTGCGCTCTGCCTTACACCAGGGAAAGTGGGGTTTGTTTACAGTGCAGGCACAGCATGGTTAAGGTAGACGCTTCCTGGAATGGAAACATTGCAGCTTAAAATAGGACTTGAAGAAGAAGATTTTGACAGAGTAGGCCAAATACCATTTTGTGTATTATTTTATTAAGGAACAGCATTATTACACTCATATGCTTCAATTCAGTTTATTTATATAGCCCCAAATCACAACACATGTCATCTAAAGGCACTTTACCAGATCATACAGTCAAATTAATTCAAAGTTTTCTATCTAATGAAAAAACAGTTGATTTCGTTGACTCTTTGCTTAAAAAGGTAAATTGTACATGATATGAGCCTTTTAAACTTTCAGAAGTTCTGAAAGCACAAAAAGATGATAACTCATTTAAACCTGATGTTGATTATATGTAGATTATAATAAATCTCATGATGATCCCTATTTATATCCCTGAACCCAACTTACTTGCTAAAGAAATCCTATTTTCATAAAACAATTAATAAACATAAGAAAGTAGTTACGGTACTTGGTTTGCATGACCCGATAAAATACTGTGTCCAGTTAATCCAGTAGGACACAAAGAACTAAGTTTTTTGGAAAATAATCAATGCTATAGTTAATGATTAGCTAGTAGTTGGGTATTTTGAAAGCAGGTCCAGTAAATGTGGCCCTAAAAGAACCATTTTCACCCCTGTTCTGTCTAACAAGGCTGATTCTCCAAAAGTGTGACGACTTTCCAGGTTAGATTCTGACTTTTATGACACAACACAAACCCACTTCAGAGAAAAGCTAATGAACTCATATCACTGTGAACATGACAGTTTCCTGTCTGATAGAGTGTACTAGCCTGTGGTCAGTCTTACGGTCTCTCCTCTGTTTGGTGTAGGAGCCTCGAGTCAGAGCTACATGCTACATCAATGGCTTATTTTGTCTTGACCCTCCTCTTCCCTGTTCACCTCAAAGTCGAACAGATCACCGGCATTTTCACGGCCGCCACCAGGCAAAAGGCATGGGACCATTTCTCAAAAGCACAGCGCAAGAACATAGACATTTGGCGCAAGCAGTGTGAGGTTGGTATGCCTTCTCTTGTGTCTCTCCTCCCATCCCAGCACTTCTGCTTTCTTCTCTGCTGTCACCTGTGAGTCCCCAGGAGCGAGCTGACAGACAGGCCTGCCTGATCTGTCAGAGTCAGCAGCCCTGTTGCTGTTTTACTGGATGTTTGGTTCTAACAGACAGACAGAAAGATAGCTGCCTGTGATCCTGGGCCTCTCCTCCTACCAGCTGGGAAACTGTGAAACATCTGACGTCTCTTCGAAAGTGTGAGGCGCTGCCATGGCAACAGTGATTTCCAGGATTAGGTCTCTAATCAATTATTCATCCAGAATTAAATTAAGATAACAAGTAGAAAGAAGCGTGAGATTTAAGCTTGTAATAGAGGGACGGTTTCAGCACAGTCAGCTCTAGGCAGCTGGATTCAGCGGCTGTTTCATGTGAAAATGACACATGCAGAACTAGAATGTGCTAAAAAGAGTTAAATACAATGAGCTTTAATTAAAGCATATAAAATAATTAGAAACCATGTGCTTCCCGCTGCCAGCTAACCACTGCAAACAAGGGTTTTAGGGCAACTCCAGTTCAATCATGTTACAACCTACAGTAATTCATTCAGTCAGGACTCAAGGACTCAACTAGGAAACATCCTGAATGTGACAGAATCTATTCATTTTAGCTGCATTCAAACGTAGCATGATTCTTTAACTTTTTCCCTGTTTTTCAGTTTACAACCACAACTTTCATTGCGTTTTATCTGCATTTTATGCAACAAAGTCTGGTGAGATTTGAGGTGCACCTTTGACAGGGGCCAGTCCATCACAGGTCAAGCTAGAGGCACATCCATCCACATCTAGACACTTACATTTTTTTTATTTTCTTTATAAAATAGTTCACAGCGGTTTTTCCTCTTTATTCTTAATTGGATTTAAATCCAGACTTGGGGTCGTTGTAACATATTTAACATGTTTTAACTGAAAAACTTTACTGTTTTTCTGGCTTCACGTCGGTGGTTAGAATCATGTCAGAAGCTGCACCTTCCAGGACACAAGGGTTTAGCACCAGCTTTGACTGCAGAAGAAAAGCATCTCCACAGCCTTTCTGTAAAATTGACAGACCGTAGTAGTCACGTTTGCTCAGCCATGTCTTTGTCCAAACACGTTGTCGCCTTTTCTTTTTAGGGCTTTCAGCGCACAGAGTTGCACAAATTGCCAAGGCAGCGCGTTTCACTCTAGTGAGCTTCATGTTCCTCTACTAGTCGTTTGGCTCCCTGAGTAACCATCTCACTGCAGAGCTGAATCCGACGTGGTTTTTAGACGTACAATGTGAGCAGGTAGATCGCATCCGAGCGTCATGCTGAACATGCATCGTGAGCTGTGAACTCACACTGTATGACGAAACTGCAGGGTCTCGTCGTGCAGTGTGAGCTGTTGCTGCGTGCAACGATCGCACAGTGTTAACCAGCCACTAAGGGCCTTCAGTCATACTGAAATTAAACAAAACAAATGGAGATACTAATTTGGTGATTTTTGAAAGGTAGATGGTTCCACAGATTTATCTACAGGCATTAGAAAGAAAAGGCAGAGTATGCCACAGTGGTTGAAAAAAATATTTATCTTACAAGTATGTAAAACTTTTACATTGAAATCTGTGGTTGGAATTTGCCAAAATGTGAAAAGTGAGAGCGTTCACTCTTTTGTTTAGTTAAAAGGGCTTTTTATTTCTGAGATCAGAGTAACACAGGCATCATACAGGTGGGAGTTTTACATTTTCTCATCTCAGTTCTCCAGTTATATTTACCAAAGGAACATGCATAACTGTTTACTCTAGGGGTCTCTAACTCCTGTCCTTAAGATCTACAGGTGCATGTTTTGGATCAATCCCTGCTCCATCATATAAATGGCTCTTTACTAGACCTTTGCTAAACCCGATGGCATTTGAATTAGCTGTGTTTGCACAGTGATGCATCTGGAGGACCAGCGTTGTAGACCCCTGGTTTACACCTTAGTTTATAAATTTGAGATTTCATATTGCCCAGTATAACTTTACTTAGTGGATAAATCAGAATAATTTGTTGTTTTTTTATGTGATGTTAGCACTGAACAGTGTTTGGTGAGTGCCCTGAGCAAGATCCACTGTGTTTCTGTGTCCATCCGATATTTTAGGAGCTGAGAAATGCTCACAGTGAGGAGATAATGGGGATCCGACGAGAAGAGGAGATGGAGATGTCAGACGATGATTCAGACGATATCCCCAACAAGAGGATGCGCACTGAAGAAAACGGTTTGATAAATCAGTTTATCCACTGCATTAAATTCTCTGGTTCTATCTGGTAATAAAGCAAACTGTTCTTTGTTGGATTTCGTTTTCTGAAATATTAAATTCTAAACACTGTGTAAATGTGATGTCAACCCCCTTCAGGAGTGGGTGATCAGACCCTGGCCTCTCTGAAGGAAGAGAACGACTCCCTGCGTTGGCAGCTGGACGCATACAGGAACGAAGTTGAGCTTCTGAAGAAGGAGCAGAGCAGAATCAATAGGCTAGACGATGATCACGCTCATCCACAGGCACTAACACATGCTAACAGCCCAGAGGCTCAGATCCAGCTGCTGCAGCAGAGCATGCACAGCATGCAGCAGGTAGGCTGTTGTCTTTGGGGTCACCCCGTCTTAAACTGCACTTTTAGCATCGACACCCATAATGTAAGACTTTATCCTGATGTCTGAATGCTGCTCGCACACAGAGCCCAAAGACATGTGGTGATGTTGTGTGCCCTGCGTGGGGTTGCAACAGAGGTGGCATCAAATATACAAATATACAAATGTTGCAGACTCCTGCATGGGTCTTTTACCAAACTGTGTCCGCTCGTACCCGTAGATTTCAGAATCGAGACCTGATCCATTACCCCCAATTATCCCCAAATAAAAACCACATGGACCCATAAATTATGCAATGCGACCCGACCCAGGATCACAAGTCAGACAGCCCTTTATAGTAACGGAAACAGTAAAACACATTGCCTCACGCTCACATCCAGGCTGCGCTCACAGATTAACAGCTGTAAATTGGCCGAAGTAGGAAGGTTTGCCTCATTACTCTAAATAAAATACTGTAATGGCCCAGTGCTATGGTTCTGTTTTGGTGTTCACCTTGTTACATGTAATGTTCTTATTGTTACCCACATTAGTTTGGATAACCTGTTTGTGTATGCCTCTGCTGACTTTCACTCATGTGTTGTGGTGTCGGTCAAGTGGGCGGGACACCGGCAGTGCAACCTGTCACTACCCGATCCGTATCATCAGCTCATTTGCGCATGTGCAAGCAAGTATTCAACCAGGTCGCCATAAATCATGTAATTATGGTACTAAAAGCTGAATGCTAATAGAAATCTTTAAAAAAATGTTTTATGAATTTTAGACAGTTTGAATGTTTTTTACATCATCGGACATGCTCAGAGCAATCCGGCAAAATATGATTAAACCATGTTTATCTGCATTTCAGTTGTTTTCTTTCTTTAGACAACGCACCGTATACCATAAGGTCAACACGAAAGGAAAACATCAAACTTAAAAAGATTATCTTTATGTTTAAATCCAAAGCCAAAAAAGTTAGCTCCTGGAACTAACGTCGGATCCCATTTCCAGTACAGGTCGGGCACAGACAGGATTTTAGGGCATTTATTTTCTCAGAAAATAAATGTTTAACTTTTAACACATTATAGTTTATTGCGCTTATTATTTTTAGGGAGGGAAAAACATAATTTAGGTCTTTTTTACTAGATAAATTCAAGGGCGACTCGGATATATATCTGCTTGCATAATACCCAAATGAGCTGATGGTTTGGATGGAGTCAAGTTAACGGGACAAAGGGACCAAGTATTCAGTTGCTACAGACAATGGAAAGTTTTAAAGCTTTTATTTACACAAATAGAAAAAAAATGGACCACGGAGCTGTTGATCTGCGGATACGCAGTGGCAGCAGGGGGAGGTGGGGCACCACCCTTCAATAACACTCTGGTTAGACAGTGCAGTCCATCCTCTCTAGTGAGGCAGGATCCAGCAGATGGACTGCCGATGAGATACGGCGGGAGCTGCCCAGAGTTTCCCCAATGCAGTATCTTCTGTGAACAGAGAAGAGTCTGAGCCAGGTCAGGGAATCTATGAAGAACAAGGATGGTACTAAGATCCAGGAGTCTGTAACCCAGTCAGGGCTTCCGATCAGAGCAGGAGCAGACAGATCCAGGAATCCAAAGAGTGTTCAGGCAGAATCTGAGTTTCATGAGTCAATACAGGCAGGCTCAGCAATTGAGAGGTAGAAGCATGACTCAACACCAGGAAAACTATCTAACTTAGGAACAGGACATGCTTAGTGGAGAAGAGGCAGGATTACTGATGTTAAACTAGCCCCCCCACACCAAGCCAAAACAGTAACAGGGCGTGCTCAGCAGAGAAGAGCCAGAAACACCACCACCCTTTCTAACCCCTGGCCTCAGAGAACACGGACATGAACTGTGGAAATCAGCCATGATCTCCACATAAAACTAAAACTCAAACAAGCAAACTCAACAAACAAACATCCTGAATGATCCCCGATCAGCCCGATAGCTGGGCTGAGCTGAATATAAAGCAGCAGGAGCTGGTGGATAAGATGAATGAGGATTAGTAACCGGGGAGGGTTAGGCAGGTGAAATGAACAATTAGGTCAGCTATCAGGGCTGCGATCGTGACAGACTGTGCTTCTGGTACGGAGCGGGTAGTGACACAACAGGACTGGGAGTGGGGTGTTCTGGAATGTGTTGTGTCAACCTGTGAGAGGTGGGACTTGCAGCCTCCAATAAAAGCTTGTGTTCAAATACCAGCTTGTGTTTTCAGAATAAAAAACCCAGTTTCACGGCACCTTGTGTTGGCATCGTTACAATACTGTTATCTGGATATTGTTGAATCAATTTATTTTTTAAGATTTGGAGTAGATAAATAAGAAAATTCATGCAGCATGAAGTTTCATTCATGCTGTAAGTCTATGCTACCCGTATGTTGTTCATTTATACCCGTGCCTACACAGGTGAAATAACATGGGTTTTTTTAATACCTGTAGAAGTATGTTTTATATGGATACTCGACCCGCTGCAGGACTCTGCTGCGTGGGAATGTTTGAGGGATATTTCAGGTTTTTGGGCAAGAAGTTGTGTGAAACGTGATGTAACAGTGTCCGTACTGTCACTGAGCTTCCTGCTATGAGAAACATACCAGAGAAAAAATAGTTCCTGGAACCGATAAGCTAGAAAACAATCCATGTGTTTTGTTAGACTATTTAAACAATTTTAGAATATCCCAAGCTGTCAGACCTTGATATCAATAGGACTATTTTCTGGCAGCTATCACTCCGCCGCTTGGTGCAGAAGATAGTTCTTGCAAAAAATAAAAAAACTAAACAGTTCATGAACACACAGAATAGTTAAAAAGGTGTTTACAAAAGGGAACTGTTAGACCAATCTGATATGAGTTCAAAACCTTCCGAGGATATTTATAATACACCCTCTTATAAATGAAAAGATCATCTTAATATGTATCTCTGGGCTATAATTTCTAATTAGATCTGAGATTATGAACAAATCAGATACAGTGTCGTTCTAAAATTACCATGACCTAATGATGGAATTCATGTTTGAATTAACAGAAAATGTTTCAATTACATTACAACCAAAATCTCCCCTTTTTTAATCCTTAGAAATGACCAGAAGAGCTATTCTGGACTAGAAGACATTTTCTCCTTCAAACAGGATCAGCTGTTAGTGCCTGCTAGAAATCTCTGTGTTTTAAACTAGCAGACTGGGGGAATCTTGGACCAAAGTCCTCTGAGGTGTCCTTGGAGATTGCTTCAGGTGGACATTAATGGTTAAGTGCTGCTGGCAGCACTGTTAGACCTTGCAGGCAGCACTGGGTAAGCAGTGAGTCTAATTTCACAGTAACAGAAATATCATAGACATATTCATGGAGGCTAACCATGCTAAAACCTTAACAGCTTTTTAAATAAAATAATAAGGATGCATATGGAGGACCATCTCTGCCATATTTAAAAATAAATACATAAATAAATAAATGCTCCAAAAAATGAATAAGGATGCAATTAATTCCCCCCTAAAAATAAAATAAACAAATAAATGTAGATAGAAATTAAATTACACAGAGAGACATAAATGTATATATCTCTTTTAATTACCTTCGTTCTTTTTCTCACCTTTGCAATAATTACCTGATTTATTTATGGTCCGTTATAATCTTAAGTCATTCTCCATGGGATCCTGTATGGGGAAAAAAGCAACAACAGAATGTTCGATTGTGTAACATGTCCAACATTCTTTGTCCCACATAATATTTGTCCAAAAGTACCTGTTACAGTCTGTTGCAGTATTATGCAAATAATACTGTGTGCCTCATCAGGCTAATATAGTAAAACAATTTCACAAAGAATTTGAGTCAGTAGGTCACATGACCTTGAAGCTATTAAAGAAAAGTCCCAATTTTTTTCTTTGAAAATATCTTAAAATTGCATAAAAGTGTGCCTTACATATGTTATCTATTGGCATGATTTTATATTAGTTTGGTCTTAGTTGGTCATAAGATAAGGAATTTAGTGATTTTTGTTACACAAGAGTGCTTGGTTTGTTGACGGTCCCTAAATGCACCACAGCGTGTGGGAGGAGGGAGCAGCTGAGAGACGCTGGCCGACATTGGAGTCCCTCAGTTGTATCAACCATTTGCTAGATCCTGACTCCGCGAAGCTTGAATATTCAATATCCAACTTCAAACCAACTTCGTCGTTAGCGATCGAATTAAGAAATCCTCCAGATTCTGAAAGACTACATTGTCGACATCTGTGTCCATGTGTGCCGCTAACTGAAACACACGTTCTGTCAGAGCGTCAAAATGAAAAATAATAAAATCAATACTTATAACGTTAACATTGTTTTCAAACAGAGTTGCTAAATGTCTCAGCTCACTGACCACTTCATCGTAGTTGAATGTTTGTTGTGACTGTGGCCGGTGGCTGCTAACCAACCATTGGGTCGAAGTTGAGCCCTTAAAATACACCACTCCTCATTTGCAGAAATATAAACACTACAGGCAGAAATAAACAGCGTTAAAGAAATGAATAAGGTAAAAAAAATTTAAAGTAAGAATAAACCAGACAAAAATATTATAAGAGGCACATAAATACACTATATTGCCAAAAGTATTTGCTCACCCATCCAAATTATTGGAATCAGGTGTTCCAATCACTTCCATGGCCACAGGTGTATAAATTCAAGCACCTAGGCATGCAGACTGTTTTTACAAACATTTGTGAAAGAATGGGTCGCTCTCAGGAGCTCAGTGAATTCCAGCGTGGAACTGTGATAGGATGCCACCTGTGCAACAAATCCAGTCGTGAAATTTCCTCGCTCCTAAATATTCCACAGTCAACTGTCAGCTGTATTATAAGAAAATGGAAGTGTTTGGGAACGACAGCAACTCAGCCACGAAGTGGTAGGCCACGTAAACTGACGGAGCGGGGTCAGCGGATGCTGACGCGCATAGTGCGAAGAGGTCGCCAACTTTCTGCAGAGTCAATCACTACAGACCTCCAAACTTCATGTGGCCTTCAGATTAGCTCAAGAACAGTGCGCAGAGAGCTTCATGGAATGGGTTTCCATGGTCGAGCAGCTGCATCCAAGCCATACATCACCAAGTGCAATGCAAAGCGTCGGATGCGGTGGTGTAAAGCACGCCGCCACTGGACTCTAGAGCAGTGGAGACGCGTTCTCTGGAGTGACGAATCGCGCTTCTCCATCTGGCAATCTGATGGACGGGTCTGGGTTTGGCGGTTGCCAGGAGAACGGTACTTGTCTGACTGCATTGTGCCAAGTGTAAAGTTTGGTGGAGGGGGGATTATGGTGTGAGGTTGTTTTTCAGGAGCTGGGCTTGGCCCCTTAGTTCCAGTGAAAGGAACTCTGAATGCTTCAGCATACCAAGACATTTTGGACAATTCCATGCTCCCAACTTTGTGGGAACAGTTTGGAGCTGGCCCCTTCCTCTTCCAACATGACTGTGCACCAGTGCACAAAGCAAGGTCCATAAAGACATGGATGACAGAGTCTGGTGTGGATGAACTTGACTGGCCTGCACAGAGTCCTGACCTCAACCCGATAGAACACCTTTGGGATGAATTAGAGCGGAGACTGAGAGCCAGGCCTTCTCGTCCAACATCAGTGTGCGACCTCACAAATGCGCTTCTGGAAGAATGGTCAAAAATTCCCATAAACACACTCCTAAACCTTGTGGACAGCCTTCCCAGAAGAGTTGAAGCTGTTCTAGCTGCAAAGGGTGGACCGACGTCATATTGAACCCTATGGATTAGGAACGGGATGTCACTTAAGCTCATATGTGAGTCAAGGCAGGTGAGCAAATACTTTTGGCAATATAGTGTAAATACTTAAAGAAATAAGTAATAAATAAATAAAGTTAAAGATTATAACGGACAATAAATAAGGTAATTATTACAAAGGTAAAAAAAGAAGGTAATTAAAAGAGATATATACATTTATGTCTCACTATATAATTTAATTTCTATCTAAATTTATTTGTTAATCGTATTTTTTGGGGGCAAATAATTGTATGCTTATTTATTTTTGGACCATTTATTTATTTCTCTATTTATTTGTAATTATGGCAGGATTGGTCCTCCATTTTTCTATTATTGAGGATCACAGCAAGATTACCTGCATTAACATCAAAAGTGCCACTATATAATTTAGTCTCCTTTTACTCAGTTTACTCTCCCTCATACAGAATATCTCAGATTTCCCTCATTCCAACAAAAGCTTTGTTAGTTTGCATCACTTGGTAAGCATGAGCAGCCTGATCCAACTCGACTTCCTGTCTGTCTCAATCAGAAGTGACAAAGCTAATGCAACACGACACATTTTAAGGAACCACTGATACACGAACAAACACACACAGCGTCCAAAGTCACCCCGCTGTCACCTCTGGTTTGTCACCTACTGGTCTTCTTCTTCCCTCCTTATAGGCAGGCAGGAAACAAAGTACGAGCTTTTATCATTTGACCACCCTGCAGTGAAACCTCTGTGCATTTCCGTGCCATTTCATGTGACAAATAAATCATTATTGTTAATTGCAAGACAAAATATTCATTTATTTAAGATTTGTTTTGTTTTTACAAATAATTCTCTGTTTTTGGCATATCAGCTTTGCAAATGACTAGACATTTTTGGCCTATGAACTTTTGCTAAAATCAATTAGTTTAGTGGAAGTGCATCTGATCATTGTTGGGATCTGGAGCTGTACCACCTGTCTCCAGCAGAGTTCGCTGTGGATCCTCCTGAGCTGAGCCTTCGACACACCTGAAGCCCATCTCGTCATCAGGAGGATCCTCCACTATATAAGCTGCTCTCAGACCTTGCATCAACGCCGCAGTGTTTATCCAGTTTGGTTAGCACCTGAGCCTCTCTACCTCTGTGATTACTTTGATTGCTTCTTGTCTCCTAGTGGATTCTAATTCCCCTTTTTGTCTCTGCCTACAGGAAACCTGTTTTTGTCCTGTAAGCTCTGGATGAGCTTAACCTGTCTTAACTGCCCTCTGAGCCAAACCTGAAGACTCCTCCTGGATATAAACGCAGCTCTGGCTAAGAGCTGGAGAACCAAGGTCTGTCCTAAACTAGATGCAAGACGCTGAAGCTGTAAACCGAACTCTGTCGATCCAAACAGTCTCAGGACCCAACAGTGCCTCTCTCAAAGACCAAACCCGGATTCTACAAGGTAGATCTCTGAACAATTACATCCCAACATTCTTCAGCTACGTGGCTAACTGAACTGTCTCCCTTCCAGTTACCTGAGTACCAGAACCCCAGAAGCGACCCAGTACCAGTCATTATACTTTGTGACTATCTTCAATAAACTCTGTTATACTTTTACCCCTGTTTCTGCCTCCGTGGTGTTGTGCATCCTTGGGCCTCTCAGACCCATCATGACAGAACACTGCGGCCTAACACAAGGCCCAGCAGACCAACTTCATCGTCGGTTGGAGGAACAAGATGCCCAGATTATGGGACAAACCCTACATGAGTTACACAGAATGGTTCTGTATCAAAATCAAGAGATTCAAAGCCTCTCTAACAGATTGAGCTCTGCTAACGGCACGCCGCCTGAACAACCATTTCCGGGTCCAGTTCCTCTTCCGAGGTCACCGGCGGTGACGTTATCGTCTGAGTTTCGACCCAGTCTCCCTGAAAAGTTTTCAGGTAACATGAGTGAATGTAAGGGATTCCTATGTCAATGCCGGCTGATATTCAAAAACTCTCCTGGTAGTTTTCCTACAGACTACAAGAAAATATCGTTGATTTTGTCCCAATTGACTGGCAGAGCTCTAGAATGGGCGCAGGCCAGGTTCTCTTCTGACGAAAGCCTTAATTGCCTGTACTCTGATTTTATCTCAGAGTTTTCACAAGTATTTAACCAGGAAACAGATCAAACAGTTGACTCTTGAGCTCTTTTGAAGCTAAAACAAGGAAATTCTTCTGTTGCCAAATTTTCAATTCACTTCCGGGTTAAAGCCGCAGCTTCCGGTTGGAACCAATGTGCTCTAAAGACTGCATTTTTTGAGGCTCTCAACGAAAACATTAAGGATGAGCTTGCTACCCTCGACGAACCCGCCACTTTAGAGGAATTAATCCGCCTGACTATTAGGTTGGATAATAGGATTCGAGCTAGAATTAGCTCCAACCCAAAGAATCATGGTCCTGTTAATTCTGTTTCAATTTCTAATGGTGTGCCTGCCTTCTCCTCCTCCACAGAGAATTTTTCTAAGCCGAGATCTAAAACCCAATCTCTCCCGTTGCCTGTTCAGGCCTCCCATACAGTTGAAATGGAGACCGAACCCATGCAGGTTGGGCATACAAGGCTAACCCCAGAGGAGAGGCTAAGGCGTGTCAGGAGCAAGCTGTGCATCTACTGTGGTGAGAGTGGACATTTCATTGCCTCATGCCCAGCTAAATCAAAAGCCGGGGCCCGTCAGAGGATCTGAGGAGTCTGACGGGCCAAGTCATTTCTAAAAAATCTCCTCGCCTATTACTTCCTGCTACATTGTTTTTTGCCGACCAAAACCTCACCTTATCTGTTTTCATCGACTCAGGTTGTGAGAGAAACTTAATTGATTCCAATCTGGTGGAACAATTAAAGATTGAAACGGTTCCCCTAACCCAGCCTCTCTGTGTCTTCGCGATCGATGGAAAAGAACTTCATCAAGTTACCCACCAAACTCAACCCCTCGAGCTGTTGGTCTCAGGTAACCATCGAGAAACCTTATCTTTTTTTGTGTTTCCCTCCGCATGTTCTCCTTTGGTTCTGGGTTTTGAATGGCTGGAACGAAATAACCCCCACATTAATTGGACCGATCACCACATCGAGTCATGGTCAACCTCATGCCACGAAACATGTCTTCGTTCAGCGGCCCCCGCTGTAAGATCTCCTAGGGGTGGGGGGGAGATGGACGCTCCTGACCTTTCTTCTGTTCCTCCAGAGTACCATGATCTAGCCCCTGTCTTCAGTAAGGTCAGTGCTACGTCCCTTCCACCTCACAGACCATACAACTGTGCCATTGAATTATTACCAGGGGCCCCTCTACCCGGCAGTAGGCTATACAATATCTCCAAGCCTGAACGAGAGACGATGGAAAAGTACATTAATGAATCTCTAGCTGCTGGAATAATTCGTCCTTCATCTTCTCCTTTGGGGGCAGGCTTCTTTTTTGTGGGTAAAAAGGACGGATCTCTTAGACCTTGTATCGACTACAGAGGCTTAAACCAGATCACAGTTAAAAATAAGTACCCACTTCCTCTACTCGCTTCAGCTTTCGAACCAGTTCAGGGTGCAAGCGTTTTTACTAAGCTCGAATTAAGGAACGCCTATCACCTTCTCAGAATCAGAGAGGGCGATGAATGGAAGACAGCCTTTAAGACCCCTCTAGGTCAATTCGAGTATTTAGTCATGCCTTTTGGTCTAACGAACGCCCCTGCATGTTTTCAAGCTTTAGTCAACGACGTCCTCAGAGATTTTTTGAACGTGTTCGTTTTTGTCTACATCGATGATATTCTCATTTATTCCAAGGATCTTTCTGAACACAAGAAGCATGTTCGTCTGGTTTTACAGAGACTCCTACAAAATAAGCTTTTCGTCAAGGCAGAAAAATGCGAGTTTCACCAACCTTCAGTCACCTTTTTGGGGTTTGAGCTCGAGGGTGGACAGGTTAAGCCATCCCAGGATAAGATAAAGGCAGTCCTGGAATGGCCAGTCCCGGAAAACCGCAAACAGCTGCAGAGATTCTTGGGTTTTGCAAATTTTTATCGGAGATTTATCAGGAACTATAGCCAGACAGCCCTGCCACTAACCTCACTCACTTCAGTCAAGAGAACTTTTCAATGGTCCCCTGAGGCACAATCCGCCTTTGATAAACTGAAGATGTTGTTTTCCAGAGCTCCAGTATTAATCCAGCCTGATCCCTCAAAGCAGTTCATCCTTGAAGTCGACGCTTCCGACTCAGGAGTTGGTGCCGTTCTATCCCAGAGACTGGATTCAGATCAAAAAGTTCACCCTTGTGCCTTTTTCTCCCGTAGACTCTCTTCAGCCGAACAGAATTACGACGTTGGAGACCGTGAACTACTAGCCATAAAATTGGCTTTGGAGGAGTGGAGACACTGGCTGGAGGGGGCGGAACACCCGGTTCTTTTTTGGACTGATCATAAGAATCTCGCTTATATCCAAACAGGTCAACCCTCGGCAGTCAAGGTGGTCACTATTCTTCTCCAGATTTAACCTCATCATCTCTTACAGACCAGGATCAAAAAACATCAAACCCGATTCTCTCTCTCGTCTATACTCCTCCGATCAATCCGAGACGCCTGAACCTGTTCTACCCGCTTCCTGCACCATTGGGGTGGTTACCTGGGAGATTACCAATCTTATAAACTCTGCCCTGGCCTCTGAACCTGACCCAGGTAACAGTCCACCTAACAAGTCTTATGTTCCTTCATCCGTCAGGTCTCGTCTCATTTAGTGGATGCACAATGCCAAGTTTGCCGCTCATCCAGGGGTGAGCAGAACCATCAACCTCATCTCTAGGCGTTTCTGGTGGCCCACCCTTCACAGGGATGTTAAGGAATACGTGCTGGCCTGTCCTACCTGCGCCAGAAACAAATCCACACACCAACCTCCTTCTGGCCTGTTGCATCCACTTCCTATACCATCTCGTCCCTGGTCCCATATCGCAATTGACTTTGTCACTGGTCTCCCTGTGTCTCGAGGTATGTCCACTATTCTCACGATCGTTGACCGTTTTTCCAAGTCCTGCCATCTTGTTCCCCTTAGGAAGCTTCCCACAGCTTTTCAGACCGCCCAGCTTCTAATCAAACATGTCTTCCGCTTACATGGTATCCCCCAAGAGATCCTTTCCGACCTGGTCCACAATTCATCTCCCAGGTATGGAAAGCCTTCTGTTCTGCTCTCGACTGCAAGCCATCTCTCACCTCAGGTTACCACCCCCAGTCCAATGGTCAGACAGAGCGTATGAATCAACAGCTCGAATCCTCCCTTCGGTGTCTAACCCCCAGTCATCCCACCGACTGGAGCCAACACCTCCCTTGGATAGAATACGCTCACAACTCCCTGAAATCAGCTTCCACCGGCCAATCTCCATTCCAGGTCAGTCTCGGTTATCAACCTCCACTTTTTTCCCGCAGACGAGAGAGAGATTTCGGTCAAGTCAGTCAACCACCACATCCGCCGCAGTCATCGCATCTGGAGAGACACCATAGCCACCCTCAACCGTTCCATGGAGACCACAAAACGTTTTGCCGACTCTAGAAGACGCCCTGCTCCAGCTTACTCCGTCGGTCAGGAGGTATGGCTCTCTACTCGGGACATTCCCCTCAAGGGGATGTCCCGCAAGCTCTCTCCCAGATTCATTGGACCATACAGGATTTCCCAAGTCATTAACCCATCAGCCGTCCGACTACTACTCCCTCCGACTCTCCGTATTCATCCGACATTCCACGTCTCTCAGATCAAGCCTGTGATCTCCAGCCCCTTGTGCCCTCCGTCCGACTCCCCTCCACCCGCCCTGGAAGTCGATGGACATCCGGCTTTCACCGTCCGCCGGATCGTGGACTCCCGTCGGCGAGGTCGTGGATGGCAGTACCTCGTCGACTGGGAGGGCTACGGTCCGGAGGATCGCCAGTGGGTTCCTGGTTCCTACATTCTCGACCCGTCCCTCATCGAGGAGTACAAGCGATCCCTTCCATCGACATCTTCTGGACCGCCAAGAGGCGGTCGTTGAGGGGGGGGTACTGTTGGGATCTGGAGCTGTACCACCTGTCTCCAGCAGAGTTCGCTGTGGATCCTCCTGAGCTGAGCCTTCGACACACCTGAAGCCCATCTCGTCATCAGGAGGATCCTCCACTATATAAGCTGCTCTCAGACCTTGCATCAACGCCGCAGTGTTTATCCAGTTTGGTTAGCACCTAAGCCTCTCTACCTCTGTGATTACTTTGATTGCTTCTTGTCTCCTAGTGGATTCTAATTCCCCTTTTTGTCTCTGCCTACAGGAAACCTGTTTTTGTCCTGTAAGCTTTGGATGAGCTTAACCTGTCTTAACTGCCCTCTGAGCCAAACCTGAAGACTCCTCCTGGATATAAACGCAGCTCTGGCTAAGAGCTGGAGAACCAAGGTCTGTCCTAAACTAGATGCAAGACGCTGAAGCTGTAAACCGAACTCTGTCGATCCAAACAGTCTCTGGACCCAACAGTGCCTCTCTCAAAGACCAAACCCGGATTCTACAAGGTAGATCTCTGAACAATTACATCCCAACATTCTTCAGCTACGTGGCTAACTGAACTGTCTCCCTTCCAGTTACCTGAGTACCAGAACCCCAGAAGCGACCCAGTACCAGTCATTATACTTTGTGACTATCTTCAATAAACTCTGTTATACTTTTACCCCTGTTTCTGCCTCCGTGGTGTTCTGCATCCTTGGGCCTCTCAGACCCATCATGACAATCATAAGGATTAAGTTTAAGTAAGTCGTGCCACAGATTCTCAGTTCTGCGAAAGAACAAAAAACTCCTTTCAGGTCAATGTATCTGTGTAATGTTAGTTTTATACCATTTCATTGGGGGAAAATTTACATTTCCCTTGCTGTATTGCCTATATTGTTGATCCCAAAAGGTATTTTATGATGCTGGATTTTTTTATAGGTTCTATCTGAGCAAATAGGGATACTAATAAAAAAAACATAATAGAAGGGCTTTCTTGCTTTTTACAAAAAATCCGTTCTTCACATAAAATCATCTTGGTATACTCAGCAGCCGTGATTGTAATAAAAAAAATGTAGAAAGGTTTCAGGAGATAATTTTTTTCAACTCCATTGCAGGTGATGGGTGGCAGGAGAAGGTTAGCTAAAATAGCATAATTCTTGGAAAATGTCCCCATCCTCATGCATGGAGCTCTTTTAGAGATAGAGAGCATCTTTAGAGGAAGACTGCTCTACTTTAGGTGCAAAAAACAGGGTTATCGTAGGTCCTTCCTCCTTTGAGATTATATTACCATGGAGGCAAATTCTCTTAATTCGCTTTTATTAAAAAACAAAAATGTCTGAGCCCAGTCTATATGTCCATATTTTGAGTTTTTTCAAACGTTACTTTTTAATTTCTTATGTATCACATTCAACCTTACACTACAGTCTAAAAAAATCTTTTTGTTATCTTTGCTCTCTCAATGCGTAGCTGTCTCTGTTTTCCTGTCAGTTTTCTGCTGTTAAACCTAAATTTCCTCCATGATGGACAATAAAGAATGTTTCTATCTATTTTATTCTGCTGCAAGACCATTTCGACTCATATTGCTTGTATAATTGGTGTTCACCTTTTTAAATAAGTATATCCAATATGGTCTGAATTGAAAAGATAATTCTAAATATTTTCTTTGTTTTTATTTATGTCGAACTATCAAAAAAATCTTTACTAATGATTTAATGAGATTAAATCTGTTCTTAAATTCCTTACTGATATATTATACATTTGACTGGGAAAAGCTAAACTATCTTTATTTTAGCCACCACTTTGGCTTTATCTGTTTTACATTCAGTCCATGCATTTCCAATTATTTTCTACTATTCTGAGATGAGAATCTGTTCTAAAGCTAAGTGCTAACTATCCTTGTTTTTCTTTCAGCAACTCCTGAGCCTGCAGGAGAAGCTGTCGAGTAAGGAAACTGAGCTGGAGCAGGCGAGAGAGGAGCATCGGTACCTGGAGATGGAGGTGCTCTCACTCAGAGACCGGGTCAGTGCTCATGGTCACATTCTCTGGATTATAAAGATCACACATGAAGCTGTCATACAAAGATGATTTACTGTCTCAGTTTACAGTTTCTGACCACAAAGGTTAGCTGTGGAGGGAGCTAAAGACACAAACAAACATTCAGACATGCTGTTATACCTGACTGACATAAATGATTTTGGACATTAGGAGGAAGCTGCTCCTAATGTGTTCATGGAGAGAACCTACTAATGCTTTAAAGCACACTGCTGTTTAGCCTCACATACTTTTGGAAAGAGGGAAATGAATTTAAAGCTACAGGCCTTAGTTTAGGGGTATTCACTTGACAAATACTGGAGAACTTCAGTCAGATATAATTCCTAAATATAGTTTTCTATTCTCTGCATACTAATCTCAAACAGTAGAAGCAGTTTTGTAAGAGCCTATATTTTGTTTAATTTTATCAGCAATATGATTACTATTTGTTATGTTCTGTTTCAAGTAAACCTAATCAAATTATTTTGTGTATTTACCATAGAACCTTGAAACCACCTTATAGAAACTGTGATCCTTAATGTCAGATGAAAAACTGATATGGGAAAAGCAAATTATTAGAAAAATTCTTTTTTTGTAAACTCATGAAAGTGCAGATTAAAAGTAACAAATAAGAAATTAAATAAAACGTGTAAAAAGAGAATTAAAAGCAACAACAAAAATGTATAGGAAATAATAAACAATAGAAAAACAAACCATACCAAAATATGTATGTTTTAAAAAAAGATTTGAAAAAAATAGGTTTCTCCTAGGAACAGGAGAAACCAAATGATTAGGGATAAAAGGACAAATGTAAATGACTAAAAAAATTAAATGATTGGATAGTATGAAACTCTTCTTTTTACCTTTTTATGGACATTTTGGCACATTACTATTATTTAAATTACAAATGTCTGATTAAACATCCAGATAAAGAGTTTATTACACAAACAGCCTGAGTGGTATCATTACCACACTGACAGTGTTCCTTTGAATAATGTGGAGCAGCTGCTTTTGTTGGTTGGGCTGAATGAACCAAGCTGCTGCCATCAGTGGGTGTTCAGGTTTTCACACTGTGTCTGCATTTCGATGCATCCCATTGGCTCCATTCAGCACCTCCTAAGATAATATATATTAAAAAAAAACTAGTTTCTTCTAAGTGTGTCTGTCAGGTGTATCTTTGAGTTGCTCTTTAAGAAACAGTTTATATTTTCCTCCATTTTTACCTATTATTAAGATTCTGTTCTTAGATTTAACAACTCGTGGTCCTATTTAGGTTACAAAACCAGGATCCAACCTAGAAGTAACTGATAAACATTGTGCCATTTTCTCCTATGCACATTTTAAGAGAGAGAGAGAGATTTCAAGTATTGCAGAGATAAAGGATGCTTGAAGGACAGAAGCGCTGCTATGGCAACAACAATCAACTCCAAGGAGGGGATTTAGTTTTTTCCTGCTGAAAGACGATGGCTATCACTTGAGATGGAGGATCTGTCAGCTAAAGGCTGTTTAGTAAAACAGTTTATGCTGTGATTGCTCTACGACTACTTGCTTTTCTATTGTTTATTAGAAACAATTGTTTATTTGACAAATGTCAAAATCTTCGGTGACCTCCTCATGTCAAATGCCTCAGGTAGGGCCGTGTGGTTCTTACAGTATCAGGCGATGTTCTAAATAGAACATTATTCAGCAACATTTCAGCCGTCATATCTGTATCATTGGGTTTTCCGAATTCAAAGTATTTTTGAAAACCCAAAGATGTGACTTATAAGTCCATGCTTCCTTCCTTCCTGTTATGACTGAAGCTCCATAACTAAACAGAACCTTGTTCTGATCATTTTAATGTGTGAAAAAAACCCTTGTAAAAACAAGAGAGCCTGATGATGATCATGCCTTATCCTGTTCTCTATACAAACAAGGAAGATAGCAGGAAGGCTGTAAGTTTTCATTCACTCTCCTCCTGACATTAAACCTGGATTTTATAAACTTATTTACCACAAAAACACATCATTTTGTACAACAAAAGTTGTGTTTTATGCAGAAACTGGACTTTTCATGCCATGAGCAGGTATACAGATAAACCATATAATGTAAACATTTGCAAAATCATAAATATGTTATAGTTTACCTTTTAAAGAAATATAAACCTCAACAGACATACACTCACTGATTGAAAAGATGATTGGCAAATACTGATTTAGAGACAAATAGGTATCTTCTACAGAATTTATTTTTTTGAAGTATTAATCACATTGAAAAATCAATAACATTAGCAACCTCAGTATTGCTGAACTAGCATTGTGGCTGTGAGTGTTTTTCTTTGTGTCTATTGTCTGGGATCAATCTCGCTGCAGATTGATTTAGTTTATTGACTGCTTTGAAAAGGTTTATGCTTACACCACAGCCCCCAACTCAACACTCTTCTAATGTGGTTTAAAAAAAACTGCTGGACCTGCATTTAATGCTGCAAATCCTCCTCCCAGAGGGCAGCAGGGAGAACAGTCAATGGTGAATATATGCTTTATCCAAGTGGCAATGGGGCCTCTTTCAAGCTCTGTTTCAGGTGCTAGATTGGCAGACACCATGGCATCTTAAGTCTCAGGCTTTTTAAAATGGTAAAAATGCTTCATAACAAATGAGTGCTGATGATAACCATAAATGGTATCTACAAACTATGAAAATGGTGACTGAAACACAAAATATGCAGCCATGAGAGTGATTTAAAAAATTTAGGTGCTTTTAAAAAAACATATCTCCCTCACTCTGAAAAGTCATGTGACATGCTCTTGGATTCATGATTTTGCTCAAACTTTGTGGTGCTTGATAGCTAGAAAAACTGTTGCAGTAATCAACATAACATTTTCAGTTCGAAAGATGAAGGATTTATCTACAAACGGAGCTTTAAGCTGTTTGTAGGTGAACACAGCAAAGGCTCAATAATAGTGGATTTTTATGTCTTCTTTCTCCCCTCTCCCCATTCATTCCTATGGGATTTTTATACATGGTTTTGTGCAAATTATATCGCCATGGTAACTCCAATCCCTTTAAAAATAATAGCACGCCTGCCAGGACCCAGCCGGGCATTTTGATACCTATATTCCCTCAACCCTTAAGGTTGAGGGAAGAAGAATAAACTTAATATATAAAAAACAAAGAGTCAGTTTTTTGGCGACAATAATAATACGTACCTCCATTCATTGCATGGGGCATAGAATGCCATTGCTTCATGAAAGCCAATGTCGGCAATGTGGTTAACTGCCAGAGCCAGGAGGTCAGAGATACCATGAGGTGCCAACGGAGAATCCAGGATGAAGTCGGGACACAGTTCTAGATCCGGTACACAATCAGGCAGAGAACAGGCAGGAGACAGAAGACAGGTCAGGCAAACAGTTCAGTTGGGAACAGGCAAACTCAGATGTCGAGAGGCAGAACAGGTCAGGATCAGGTAGCCAGAACACACTAGAATAAGTCTCACCAATCGCTCGTAATAATCTGGGACTGATGACTAGTTTGAAGGCTGGTTATATAGCAAACAATGCAGGTGGATAAGATGAGTGGGTAATAAGAACTGGGCAGATCTAAGCAGGTGTGTGAAATGAGTAATCAATTCTGGAAACCTCTTTGATATGGGATTTAAATGCCAGGTCCTGAAAAATAACACCAATTTTTTTAACATTATTATCTGAACTCAGTTTAGTCCAATCCGTATGAAGTGACTGACTAATCAGCTTCTTTCTCAAAGACTCTGGTCCGAAGACTATAGCTTCTGCTTCGTCTGCATTCAAGAGCAGAAAGTTAAGATTCATCCAGTTTTTATGTCTTCTAGAGATGCCTGTGATCTATGTAATGGGTTAGCGTAATTTGCATTTATAGACATAAACAGTGGAAATTAATCCCATGCTGTCTTAAAATTATACCTATTGGGAGCATATATAAAGTAAAGAGAATTGGCACTAGCACTGATCCCTGTTGTACTCAACAGGTAACCCTTGAGCATGAGGAAGATTTATCATTAATGTGAAAAAACTGAAATCGATTAGACAGATAAGGTTTACACCAGTCTAGTGCTGTTCCTTTAATTCCTACAAAATATTAAAATCTTTCTAAAAGAATAATATGTTCAACTGTATCAAATGCAGCACTCAGATCTAACAGGACAAGTACAGATACAAGTCCATTATCTGAGGCCATAAGAATATCATTAGTGACTTTCATCAGAGTTGTTTCAGTGTTATGAAGAGATCTAAAGCCAGACTTAAACTCTTCAAAAAGTTCATTATGGTGTAAGTGATCACACAACTGTTTGGCAACTACTTTCTCAAGAATCTTAGATAAGAAAGGAAGATTGGCTATAGGTCTACAATTAACCAAGTCATCTGGGTCAAGAGACTGTTTCTTAAGTAAAGGTTCAATTACAGCAACCTTAAAAGCTATTTAAGGACTGGAATTATTTTTTCCAAACTAGGTAGGATTCCCGTAGGCCTGTTGGAGCGCGATTTTCTCTCCAGTTTCCTAGCATTTTGCTTCAGAGTGTGCAGCTCTGCATTAAACCAGGGAGCCAGAATTCTATTTTTAAAGTTTTTCTTTTTCAAAGGGGCTGCATTGTCTAAGGCAGTACGCAGAGAACTAGCAACCCCACCAACAAAATCATCAACCTATTAAGTGGAATAAACTAAGCTTTGGCAATCTGCAGCACTGCTCAGTGACACAGGAGAGAGAAAGTGAAACAGATTCTTTAAAATTTATGACTGCACTATCTGATAATGATCTGCTAAAGTGATACCTTCTTTTGGGGAGGAGAACTCTGTTAAAGTAATCCTGAAGGTTATTAAAAAGTGGTCAGAGAGGACAGGGGTGTGAGGAAATACTGTTATTTCTTCACATTCTATGCCATATGTCATAAGATCCAAAGTAGGAAGATGAGAATGTCTGGGACCATTCACATTTTGAATAAAACCAATAGCATCTAAGATAGCATTGAATGCTGCACTTAAGCTATCACCTTCAATGTCAGCATGGATGATAAAGTCTCCCCCACTATGGGTCATGGGTCAGGGTCATCCTGTCAGTATTTAACACCAAATCAGATAGGAACTCTGAAAACTCATCTAAAAATTCAGAGTAAGGACTTGGTGGGCGATACAAAGTTACAAAAAGAAGAGGTTTTCTTGCTTTGCAATTTTGATGAGGGAAACTAAGGGTTAAATGTTCAAAAGAGTTGTAATTATTAACTGCCTTTGGAGTAATCAGTAAGTCAGACTGAAAGATTGTTGCTACTCCTCTTCCTCCCCCAGAATTTCTGGGTATGTGAAAAGTTAACTAGAAGGAGTTGCCTCATTTATGCTCACATAATCCTCTTGCTGCATCCAAGTTTCTGTAAGGC
The DNA here is from genome assembly GCF_016077235.1 of Cyprinodon tularosa. NCBI lineage: Eukaryota > Metazoa > Chordata > Actinopteri > Cyprinodontiformes > Cyprinodontidae > Cyprinodon > Cyprinodon tularosa. The sequence goes on from NW_024039071.1 coordinate 425,515, forward strand.
AACATAAATTAATATGATTATCACAAATCAAGTCATTAACTAGCAGACTTTTTGAAGAAAGAGATCTTATTTTAATGAAACACATATAATCATTTTAAAGATGCAGTCTGTAACATTGAGAAAAGGGCAGACTTCGACTGAAAATTTGAAGAAAAACAGGTTTCACGCCACTCCCCCACCCTCTCTGCTTCACTCATGCCCCACCTCCAAGCTCCACCCCTCTCACAGCATCTGCGCGGCTACTGCATGCGACCAGAAGCGTCCAAGCAGCGTACGCGGCATGGAGGGTGAACCTGTAAGAGCGATAACACTCACCTCCAAGCAGCTAGATATAAGATGCTGGTTATACCGAAGTTTGCCGTGTAAGCAGCTGTCGACAGGGGCATTAAGGGCAGTTTCTCTTTCGCTGGTGGCTGTCGCTCCGCCATGACTTCCACGTGCGTCCTCCTGACTGCAGCAGCCGGGCGGCAGCGGCAGGTTAAGCGGTGAGAGGGGGGGGCGGGATTCAGCGTGTGTGAGCTGTGATTGACACTCCATCAGACGCTCCTCTGGCTGTGATTGGTTGTTTTGTCTCGTCCCGAATTATTCTTTCCAGATTGAAATACAGGCAGTATGCGGGACCAATTGAAGCAGTTTTTTTCACAGGTTACATATCACATGTACTGCTGTCTGGGCATAGGGACAGTTTTAGCCAATATGACAAAAAAGTGATTTTTAAAAACTTACAGACTTTAACTTTAACTTTTTCCTCAATTTTAATTTAAGTTATTTTTATTTTTATTAGATTATCATGATTTACTCCTTTGGAAATCTTTTATAATCTATAGGATTTTGGTCATGGGCAAGACACTGTCTGGATGGAGTAATGAGTGGGTAACAGTAGAGAAGCTGCAGAGAGGTGTGTTAAAATACAACTCTGCATCCTGGTCTGCATCCTGAGTTGTCAGGTTCTTGGAGGACTAATAACTTTGGCCAGATTCCTAGAAAGAAGAGCTGCATCATCCAAAGTGGGATGCATGCCGTCTCTTTGAATAAGACCAGGCTTATTCAGCTAAACAAGTCATCACTGGTCAGATCAAGGAGAGGACCACAGAAAATTACATAGCATATAAAGCATCTCTTGATCTAATAACTGGGGAAAAGACTGATTCAACAATTGGAAATTGATTCAATACCATTGTTGGATCTGACCCTTTAATTACCACAAAACTCTGCTAGACTTTTAAAGTAAGACTCCAGGGACTCCCATTTATGCTGTAATAATGCACCATTACAGCTAATAACAGGGAAAACCAGTGATTTAACATTTGGAAATGGATACTATATCACTGCTTGACATTACCCTTCCCTTGACACACATCCATGATATACTTTCAAAATAAGACTCCAGGGAATGTACAAAATAAATCTCAATATTTAGGAGATGTCTCAGTCACAGCCCAATAACATCCAAAGACCTATGGTACTTGGGGCAGATCTATCTACTTCTGAAACCCTGCCCAAAAGGAGTTTTTTGACCACCTGGTGACTACAGTTTGGATAATGAACAAGTCCAAACCAAAACATCCAGTCTTCCCTTCCACCAGGAAAGGAGTGTCTGCTGGGTTAAGGCCGTTCTCAAAGTATTCATTCCACTGTCTGACAATGTACTCGGTTAAGGTCAGAAGCTCCTGCTCCCACTGAATATAGTATTAGCGAAGCACTGCTCCCCCGTCAGAGGCATAGCCAGAATTACTTTGAGGCCCACCAGTAGTCTGTCTCCATGGTTTTAAAAAACTCGTCCCAGTTTTTGCCTCCGCAATCACCCTGGCAGTGGCACCCTGGACCTCACAGTAACTAAAATCAGACTAAATAGGGTTCATCTTCAGCTTCATGGCATCCCTTATTGCTGGTGTCCAGCACTGGGTTCAGGGCTGCCAGCACGACAGACACAGCAGACCTTATGGCCACAGCTAAAGGTGGCTGGCAACATATTCCATTCAGACTCTGTTGCCTGCTTTCTCCCGAAACTGAAAAAATCTCTATCAGAAGTAGTTAACCTTTTCAAACCCTTAAATGAGTTGGACCTTAAATGGGGGTAATAACTCAGAATGCATAAAATTTCACCGGTAACACTTTTACCAGCAGGTGGAGCCATTGCGTGCAGCTCCAAGCTGACACCAAAAGTTCCAAACCCCACAGCTATGGAACTGTTATAGCTAGAGGTCTGACATTTTCTGCATTTGTGGTTGACATGATGTAGAACAAACATAATACAATGACACCTGCCTTTTCTCATGAAATGTGTTTATTATTGTTGTTCAAAAAAGACCTATCATTTCCGAGAATAAAAAAAAACAACTTTGAGCCATGTTTAAACTGATGCAGGTTGGTCTGTGTTCTAGTCACCCAATTTCAATATATATATTAGGAAACTAGGGGGTGTAAGCTTTCAAATAATGTATTGCACATCTAATTTGGGCTTACAGTTCCTAAGTTATTTGCTTTTTCATTTGGGAATGCAAAATAGGTGAGGACTGCCCAAAAAGAGGTGGCTGTTAAGAGGTTAAATACATTTCTGATAGAAGACTCAGCCTGACATTTCAAGCAAACCCTCGCTACTCCCTTGGGCCTCCAGAGACTGTTTGGCTCCCATCTCTTCAAGCACATCCAACTCATAACCAGGTGTTGATCTCTTGTCAGCTCTGCTACTGAGTTGTCATCTTTGGTCTTCTTAAACTCCTTCATCCGACACCACTGTCGCCCCTAGAATCTTAGAGACATTCTGTAGTTGAATACATACCTGACCAGTGTAAAGACATGTGGTTGTGCACCATAATTATTTTGCACTGCACTGAACCTTTTCATATTAATGCCCTTTTACACCATTTTTTGTGAAAACTGGTTTCTTTTTCTCCTACAATGTTTACATTCTGATGACTGCTGCACTTTATACTGGTACCGTTTATCTTACTCCAACTGCAATATCATTACACTGTTGTAAGCTGTATGCAACAAGTCTAAGGGAAAGTCACAAGATACAACATCAAAGTCAGTTCTTGTCCTGTGACCTTGAGTGTCTTGGTGCCAAGTGCATTGATGGACATTCTTATGCTTGAATATTATGTTCATTATGAACAATTTATGATTTAAATGAGTCAATAACAAAAAACCACTCGGTTTCAGAGCTTTGGGTCGATTCCTCCTGAACACACCTCTCCAGGTATTACTGTTATTTTCCACATAGAAATGAAGATTCCTAAGCAGAATCAGGGTTCCCACGGGTCCTTAAAAAGTCTTAAAAGGCACTGAATTCTTCAAAATAAAACTAAGGCCTTAATTGGTATTAAAATGTCTTAAATCAGTCTTTCGTAGGTCTTAATTTCTAAAACATCATGAGTAGGATTATATTTTTTACAATTTATTTTTGTAATCTAAATAAAACATTAAAATTGGCAATTTTTTAGTTTTTTATTGGTTCCGTCCCGATAGTGGAACCAATAAAAGCGTTGTTGCGGCCGGGACATTTGGGAGATGTGCCATTAACTTTTTGTCTGGAAAATATGAGCAAGTGGCAACTTGCTCATATTTTCCAGACATATTTTCCTCCTGTCTTCAGATTTATTGCTCCATGGTAGAAATCACTAGAAAAACAGGCACTTTCTCATACATTTACCATAAGCAAAAGGGAGCAGAAAGGAGATAAAAACTTGTTTTGTCTGCCCCAATCGAAAAACTGAATAACGTTTGCAAAGCTAATTACAGTCGTAACAAAGCAATGAAATAACAAACATCTGTGTTCAGTTGAATTAAAAAACAAATTTTTAGGAAAATATCAATTCGTATCGGCCATATAAGATGAACAATACATATAAGGAAAATATAACATGAACCTTGTAACATTTATACTGGCTTAATATAATTTGTTTACACATATTTATGAATTGACACATTTTGTTACAACTTTTAAAAAGTGAATTTTACAGTTTTATACTAATAATGTAATTTTTCTTCTAAGTTAATTGGGAACCTTTTGAACCGCTCTTTGTCTGGCCCGTCACCCAGAACCTGTTTGCCATGGGAGACCCTACCAGGGGCATTGAAGCCCTCGACAACATAGCCTCTGGGATCATCTGAGCACTCAAACCCCTCCACCACGATAAGGTGGCGGTTCAAGGAGGGGATTTTTTTTTTTTTTGGTTTGTTTTGTTTGTTCCTTTTTGTTGTTTTTTGAGTTTTGAAGCTGGGTTTTTCTTAAGTTTTTTCTGTCAGCCTGGTGGCCTGTGTTTGTCTAGTAGCCACCGTAGGGAGGAAATCTTCTGTTGGCCTGCAGGCCTCTGTTTGGATGCTGGTTTCCATGTGTGGGGAGGCCTTGGTTCATGTACAGTCCTGCGTCTCGATGGTGGCTTGTATGCAGATGATGGCCAGCATTTATGTAGACGCTTGGGTTTGTGTTGAAGCCTCCGTTTGTATTCTGTCTCCTGTTTTCATGGTGGGGGCCTCTAACTGTGGGACCACATCTGTTTCTTTGGGGCCTGTTCTGCATGGGTGCCTCTTTTTGACTGGAAGCTTCAGTTTTTATGGACTCCTCTGTTTGTGAGGAAGCTTCATGATGTTCTTTTTTCAAAGAAAGTTTCAACTCTGTTGTCAATTGTGAGACTTGACTCCTGTTCCTTGAGTCTGGAGTCATTTTCGGTTTAAGTCTTCAGCTGCTCCTCATATCTGAGCCTCAGCTCTCGTTCTTCTACGAAAGCCTCTGCCAGCTTCCCTTCTCTAGAGGCATTTTTCTCAGCCTGCCTCTTAAGGAAGGCAAGCTCATGCAGGACACTGATGCACACTGTAACTGTGGGAATGCGTGGTAACTTTGACGCACCTGTAGGCTGGGTTACAGCGAATGTTTCCTCTTTCTCCTCACTTTTGAGTCTCATGCTACGTTCACGTTCTAAACTTGTTTCCAGTTCTGCAATTTGTTTTAACTATGCTTTGCAGTCATCTTGAAACTCGATTCTTTGTTCTCTCTCCTCATGCAGATCACATGTTCTTTCGTGCAGCTCTTTTTTTAGAGAGGTAACCTGCTGAGTGAGATTGCTGATATGTTTGATAGCCTCTTCGCTGGTAATCGATGGAGAGCTCATCGTAACCGCTGATGCATGGCGCGGCATCCTGTTGCTTTGATAGAACTTGGGGTTCCTGTTGGCCCCAGTGTGCCATGGCTTTCTCTTGTTTTCTTCTGGTTTGGAAGCCACATGATAAACTGGGGCTTCAACATGTGGCGGAGCTACATGTTGATATTGACCCACAAAACGCTTCGAATTATGGTGTAAGTAAGGTGCCTCAGAAGAACGAGCCGCACTGGGGTGAGTCTTTGGTTCTTCTAACCTTGGCTGACATGCTTGCTGGACCTCATCTGAGTTGAGAGACGTAGATTCAGCAGAGAGAGATGATTCCTGCTGAACCTCCGCTAAGGGGGGAGCCTCAATGGTAGCAGAAGAAACTGCTTCCCCTTGGATCTCTGGACCGTCTTCTGCTTGGCTGAGATGCAGCTCGCTGGTGACAGAGCTGTCATCTTCAGTTGGGAAAATAATGGTGTCATAGTCGACCTGGAGGGGGAGGTCAACCATTTCTTCCCATGAAAGTTTAGCTGGAGTGGTTTCATTTCCAAAAACAATCTGTTTTTGCTCCATGTCTAACTTTCTATCAATCAGAATATCTAACTAAAAGGCATGTGATATCTGAGAACGATGTCTGGCTTGTATCGCTAAGGTTCGAACGTGCTTGCTCAAAAGGTCCTGAACAGATATGAACACTGAATGGGTTGATGTCCTTTTATAGGCATGCAATGCAATGCATGGAGGCACCTATTATTATTGTCACCAAAAACAGACTCCTGATTGGTGCCTGCCATAGAGGTGCATGGAGCATAGAATGCTATTGCAAAGCAATGCGGCCTGCACTTAATGCGGCCCGAACTGTCAGTCTGTCTTGCGATGTCAGTCACCAGTAGCTATTGCGAAATCAGTCACCCACTAGCCAACAGGTGTGGTGAAGCCAGTCCCCAGTAGGTGAGGTGATGCAAGTCGCCACTTGCTATGGTGATGCCTGTTGCCATCAACCATTTGTTACCTAGTATGGTGATTAGTAAGGTGAACCCAACTAACCCCATTAAGCCTTTGGTACCAGTCCAAATATTAAGCACTAACAAATATAAAAATATGCACGTGACAGGCACATCCAAAATTTCCTTGTGGAACTTTCTAGTTGGTGCCTGCCATAGCAATGCAAGGAGCATAGAATGCCATTGTAGATAAATCCTTCATCTTCCTAAAACTGAAGACGGTATGTTTATAATGCTATGGTTTTTCTAAAATCAGCCATCAAGCACCACAAAGTTTGACTTAAGTCCAGAAATCTAGAGCATCTTTTCAGAGTGAGAGGCAGCTGTTTTTTAAAAGGATCAAAAGTTTAGAAATCGCTGTCACGGCCGCATATTTATGTCTAGAGTCACAATTTTTGCACAGTTTGTAGAATGAAGACTCTGCTTTCACACAATTTCTTTGGAATTACCATAGGATTTATACTTTTACTCAGTAGGCCTACAGAGCAAACAAAAGTTCATGAAATTTTGACCGTTTTTACATTGGTTTTCGACAAGAAGAGGGAAGAAAAACCATGTGAATAAGTGTTTACATTAAAGTCAGTAAGGTTTTTAGAATGGAAAAAAGCCTTTAATCAATTGATACATGAACTATAGGAAGCAGGAGGAACATATGAGGTGTGGAAACATGCTCTTTGTTTCTTTACAGTGAGATACGCCCAGGTTTTTTATAGGGAAAGGTAAATGAATATAAGGGCAGATCAATCTTTTCCTCCATGCAGTGCTATTAATATCTGCATAGCTCCAATGATGGTTAAAAAGTAAGCTGCTGCTGCTGTTGCTGTCCAAATACAGCAAACCTAGACAGAGGGAATTCTGTTAAACAGAGAGCGAGGCATGGAAACCTGGCCTATAAATCCAATAAACAGTAACTTAAATTTAATGACTCTATGCAACGTATTCTGTCTGCAGCGTGGCACAAGTCTGACAACTTGTGTAGCTTTGCATAGAAGCCACTGACTGGAAGCAGCTCTTAGTGCTACGCTGCTATAATGAGAACGTGGTTTGTTCTGCTGACGGACAGCTGCCTGTGCAGAGCTGTAGCAGCTGTCGCTTGTTCCTGTTAGCTGGAGGAAACAGACTGATGGCTTTAAGCTGCAGAGCACAAAGTATGTTTAAAATAGATTTAGGAAAATGATTTCTATTTCTTGTACACACACTGCTGATGCATTATTAATTTATTTTTAATTTTTGTCTGTTCTGTCAGCTTTACCTGTTTTAGATCATTACACTGATCTTTATGATCTGACCATCAGAGTAGATACAGAAAACAAATGGAAAAAAATAATTTACAAAGGGACAATATGTATCTAATTAACCTGGTTCTAAGTAACTAGAAGCCTGTCTGACTGCTGAATCCTAGCTAGCTAGGGGGATGGGTGACCTAGTGGTTAGGCCATTGCGCTTGGAATCCAGAAGTTCTGAGTTCAAGCACCACTCCCACAGATGGCCGCCCTGGCTCCCTGAGCAGGACCCTTAACCCCACGCTGCTCCCCAGGTGCCACACAATGGCAGCCCACTGTTCTCCAAGGGGATAGATTAAACGCAGAGGTGAATTTATCCAATGTGAGATCAATAAAGTTCAGTTATCATTATTACTAGCTGCTACTTGCAAATATTAGCGCTAAGCTGTTGTTCTTTGCTTTTAAGGGGACATTTGTATCTGAGCACACAGAAATAATCTGCTACAATGATAAAAAAGGAACATTTAATAAAGAACTATGCATGAAGTTCAAGTCAGAGAGAGCTGGAGCTGAAGTGAGGGATGATGTGCTTTCACATCACTGCTGCTTTCCTCCTAAAAATTACGGCCTAATGTTCCGTGAAACTCCAATTTATCCAAGACGCTCCACATACCCGTGCACTGACCCCACAGAGACTGGCAGCAAAGAAACTATCCAGTTAGAATATCATTCACATTAAGACAACCCAAAAAAAATTTAAATAATACGTGAGGAACAGCAATCCAGTTATCTTGACTGTACCGTCTGGTCTGGGCCAATGGCAGTGAAGGAAATTAAAAGACTATTTAAACGCTACCTATCTCATTTTCTGTAAAGATTTTTCACTTCCAGATGGACGTTTTATAATGTAAAAAACTGTCTCATCTGTGTAGCAACAATAAATGGCCTCTAATCATTAGGCAACCTGTATTGTAACTTCATAATACTTTCTTCCTTATGTCAGGAATGATGGAGGAAACTTTGGGAAGAAAAAAACAAGCATCCCTGCTAACATTGCACTTTTCCACTTAGAAACATGAGAAAGGTTGCCAGCCCATCACCTATGTCTCCTTTTAAAGAGATTTTTAATACATTTGCAGAAACATTTTACCAGTGGGTGACCTTCTAGGCATCTTCATTTAGCATATTGGGATCCATTTAGCTGATGAGAGCAAGGGGCCAAGATGAAAGCGAAACTCTAGCAGCTTAAAACAGCCACAGTCCGAACAACTGCAGACAGTTTGATGAACCATGCAATTACATCTGCTTTCATGAGCAGGACACCATGATTGTTCCAGCAAAGATTCCCAAAAACTCTAAAAACAGAGCATGTGAAGCATTTCTGCTCAGACCTACTGACAGGAGGTTAAGCAAGGCTGTTGGAAAAACAATAAAATAGTGAATCACTGCCTTGACACTGATGTTTGTTACTTTCTGTTATATTTGACAATCCCTCTGGGAAAAAACACATTACATCCAGTTAATTCCTGCAATGCTTAGAAATGTAGTTAATCTTAGGTATGAAGTGAATTTAAAACAGTAAAGAATGATAAAACATGATAATGTCATCTTGGTGCAAAACAAAATAGGAGACGCTCGTATTTATTCACATTAAAATCACATGTGTTGATAAAACTGTGTGCTTTGAAGGCATTTATTTCAGGTCTAGATCTATTTAAGATCTGAAGAATTATCTGAGGCCTTTTGGAAAGAGCCTGCAGAAGCTCCTGATGCTGCTAGATTTTAGGAAACCTGAAACCAGTCATTTCCCAACAGAATTAGTCTACGAAGTGTAGGACATTTAAAAAGATTATTACCAGAATTAACGTCATTCCAACTCTAAAGCAGTTAAGTCAAACACTGTCATAATTTATTACAGCAGCTCATCAGCCTCAAACGTCTGACAGCTGAATGTGAGGAGGGGTCAGATGAGGGGTCAGATGACATGGTCCTTATTTCTGATCAGTTAGAATTTTATACCATTACTTCAAGCGTTTCTTCTCCAGGGTTTAATAAAATTTGTTGTTTTTTTATTTAAATATTCATTTTGAAAGGACTGAATATTTGATGAAGTGTCCAAATCTTTCCATGTAATCTATGTGTCTTAATAAACAATATTATAATGAAAACACGATTATAGCAGAGCAGTAAACCTTTTTTTAGGTTTTGAGTCATTATAAAATGTCCATTTGGGCTCAGCCCCTCCTGTTCTAGGTGTTAGCTACAGCCTCCTGGACTGACTAATCTGTAATAGTACTAAATGACACCAAACATTATGCACCAAAGGTGGGATTTAAACTCCTCCTAACCTTTAAATATCACCTCACCGGCCCTACAGTGGGTTCGAGGTGAATAAAAGTTCTGTTTATTTTAGGGTGACCAAACGTCCGTATTTCCCGGGACATATCCGTATTTCACGTCCTGTCCCGGGCGTCCCTGGTTTTTTTTAGAAAGTGAGGAAATGTCCTGATTTTTTTAAATTACCTTAATTGGACCATTACATTTACAGGCGCTAGGGCAGTGCGCACGACGCTGCGTGTGACGTAATCCCTGAGCCACGCCAGTGCGGGCAGCCCTGTTCTTAATCAGAATATAGATAGCATGGCTGTCAGTACGCCAACAACATGCAAAAGCGCAAATGTATGTTTACCGACGATTCACAAAAGAGTTTCTGCGCTTTCAGACCGGGTCGAGACAAACGGGAGGCCTTGTGCACAGTGTGCAAAGCAGGCACATATGCCTCGGTGTCCAATGGAGGTGCAAGGAATCTGAAAAACCACCTGGACTCCGAAAGTAAAGATAGTCTATTGATATGTTTGTTTGTTTTTGGTACATTTTGAATAATTTTTGCTACACAAGAGGTATTTTTTGTTAATTAGCTTATTTGTTAATTTATTTTTTCCAATAACCTACAGAACAGACATTATTTCGTTCATTGCTGAGGCTGAGTATCATCTGTTATTGGGAGTTGAGAGTTATTGTTAACTTTTATTGTTAAGTGAGGGATGTTTAGATGAGACATTATTTCTTTCATTGTGCTATTCATTCATTACAGGAATTCTTAAGCATTTGTAATAAATACATTTTGAATGAAATTATCTTTTGTTATTGGAGTTATTGCTGTTGACTTTTACTGAAAAGCCTTTTTTAATCAATCAACTGTAAATATCATGTAATTGTAGGATTACGTAGGTCTATGTTAAGTGAGTGCATGCCACAGACATCTCTATGCATGGGAACAGAGATCCAAACCCCCGCTCCAAGGTGTCCTGGTTTTCCCAAATGAAAATATGGTCACCTTACTGTTTTCCCTGACGTCATTTACGTTGAGTTGCAATAAATGCAAAACTCTCTGCAGATACTTGTCTTTGTCAACCACTCTATTCAGCTGGCTTTTGAAACACACGGCGAGATGGTGGGGGCTGGGTGGTGAGAGTTACGGGGGCGAGAAACGCAATAGTTACTTTTACTAGTAACTAGCACTGCATGAAAAGTGAGATTTTCGTCCCCGTAAACCCCCGTAAACTCCCGCAGATCTGCCTCATTTTCGTCAGTTTCCGACAATTTGCAACCCGTGCTTGTCCGCGTTTGTCGTGCCACAAATTGTCGGAAACGTACCGTGACGTATGTGGAGAGCGATCAGCTGTACTAATGGCCCTAATTAGCATATGAATGCAGCAAACCCGCGCGGCTGGCCAGGTCTGGCTTGAATAACCTTCTCAGTATTGGCTGAAACCACTATTCTCAAACAAATGAAATCGCTCGTGATTGTTAGCAAAACCACACGTGGCCACGCCAGGCTTTAATTTTCTTACTGAGTATTGGACGGAACCGCTTCTTTTTAAACAAGTAAAGTCGCTCGTGATTGGTTGGCATATATATATATTTACATATATATATTTATTCATATATATATATATATATATATATATATATTTATTTATTCATTCATATATTTATTCATTCATATATTTATTCATTCATATGGTGTGTATTTATGTTATCCTACACTACTACACAATTATTATGCTACCATCAAGGACATGAATGAATTTATACAGGAAATGAACATTTGCCAGGAAGCTGTTTATGCAAAGAAAGAGCTTTATTAAAACACACACAACTATATACAACGCGTATCCAAACACATGCGTTTCTAAAAATTAAAAGTCCGTGAACGGTCCGTTTGCTTCCTCGGGGTTGGAGGTAACGGGCAGCATTCCCTCCGAGGCAGGTCCGATGTGCAGACGCCTACTGTGCGTGGCTCTGTACTTCGGCATCGCTTCTAACCGGGACTGCAGCTTAACACAGAGTTCAGAGGGATCCGGCCTACGAAATGGTGGCGACCGTACAATCCATCCAGGGACACCGCTGACGACGGCGGACTTCCAGAGTTCCACTTCTTCATCTGCTAGCACACTCTGCCTCGCTTTCAGCAGCTGAAAAAAAAAAACAATGAATCAGCGCACTGCGTATGGACACAACACATCTATTAATGCACCTGAAAAATAGTCACCAAATAAAGTCTTACCCTCTTTCTTCTGGCCCGACTCCGAGCAGATAGCCTCCGCACGCAGCGTGCTGGCTGGCAGCGTATATCTGAAGCTCCTGCGTACCGTCTGAAAATACGTCTTACAGGCAGCTGGAAAACAATTAAATGAGAGCGGTATAAATAAAAAATCAAACGCAAGTCACAGTAACAAGGAAGGAGAAAACATTAAAACAAGTCACTTACACACAATGTCGTCTTTATCATCATCGTGCAAATCTGGACTTGCTGATTATGGCTCCGAGCAAAAAGGAGGTCTGTGAAAACAAAATGTAAAGCTATGATCGGTATCCATTACCTTTTACCGCAGAATGAAAGCATATTCTTTAAATCTTACCCTTGCTCCGGTTCATAGCGCCTGCAATTAGTCTCCGAGTTGTTAAGACGGCGTACTGCTTCCTGTAAATCACAAAAAATACACTTTAATAAAGCTTGTTCTTGCAAGGCTAGGCTAGATAGGCTAATAGCTAGGCTGCTATTAGCCATAGCTCAGGCTAGGCCGCTTTTAGCTTAGCAGGCAGTAATCGAACATATATTTACCGCTAGCATCTCTTCTTTGAGTTCGTCTTGTTCGATGCAGAGTCGCCATCGCGTCCAAGAAGAGTTTTACCCCGAAATCCCACATACTCCGTCTGCGCTCCGCTCCGCCCCGCTGCGCTCCAGACCGCCTGCACAAAGCAAAGCCTACAGCCGCCGCTGTGGCTCCGTCCCCTCCTCTCTGAGTTCCTTGGAGATCGTAGAGGGCATGCGCCAGATGAACCAGGGTTTCCGCGGATCATTAAAAATAATTACAATTCATAATTCTTTTTTTAATCAAGGCCTTAATTGGCTATGGAAGCCCGTTTCCGCCACTCTGTAAAAAAAAAAAAAAAACTATCTCAATATAATGAGATAGTATCTCATTATAATGAGATAGTATCTCAATATAATGAGATAGTATCTCATTATAATGAGATAGTATCTCAATATAATGAGATAGTATCTCATTATAATGAGATAGTAACTCAATATAATGAGATAGTAACTCAATATAATGAAATAGTAACTCAATATAATGAGATACTATCTACTACTCTTTTCTACTAGTCTCTGTAGATGGGGCACACTCATTTGTTTTTCATTATAACTCTTTTTTTATTTTTTTAGCAATTTTTTAAGTTAAAATTGAGTATTTTTGGTCAATAGCTCCCAGGTCATGTGACCTATTGACGCAAAATCACTTGGAAATTGTTCTACTAGTCTCTGTAGATGGGGCATAATCATTTGATTTTCATTTTAACTCTTTTTTTTTTTTTTTTTACCAATTTTTTTAGTTAAAATTGAGTATTTTTTGTCAATAGCTCCCAGGTCATGTGACCTATTGACCCAAAATCAGTGTGAAATTATTCTACTAGTCTCTGTAGATGGGGCACACTCATTTGTCTTTCATTTTAACTCTTTTTTTATTTTTTACCAATTTTTTAAGTTAAAATTGAGTATTTTTTGTCAATAGCTCCCAGGTCATGTGACCTATTGACCCAAAATCAATCAGTGAATTGATTTATTTAATTAAAGTATAGAGACCAAAACAGATCTTTAGCTGACAAATTGGTAAAAAATAAAAAAAAACTAGTAACTCAATAGTAACTCAATATAATGAGATACTATCTCATTATATTGAGTTACTATCTCATTATAATGAGATAGTAACTCAATATAATGAGATAGTAACTCAATATAATGAGATAGTAACTCAATATAATGAGATACTATCTCATTATATTGAGATACTATGTCATTATAATGAGCTACTATCTCATTATATTGAGATACTATCTCATTATAATGAGATACTATCTCATTATATTGAGTTACTATCTCATTATAATGAGATACTATCTCATTATAATGAGATACTATCTCATTATAATGAGATACTATCTCATTATATTGAGTTACTATCTCATTATAATGAGAAACTATCTCATTATATTGAGATACTATCTCATTATAATGAGATACTATCTCATTATATTGAGTTACTATCTCATTATATTGAGATAGTTTTTTTTTTTTTTTTTTACAGAGTGGCGGAAACGGGCTTCCATAATTGGCACTAAAATTATTTAAATATGTTTATTGTTGCATGTATGATTCTTTAATAAAAATGCTTCTAAAAACAATTTCGTCAGATATTATATCGCTATTAATTTGCGTGGAACTGTTTATAAAGCCGTATGTTCGGAAAGGAAGCTCGAGGCGGAGAAAAAGCTAGAGAATATATATACGTATATATGTGTGTGTGTGTGTGTGTGTGTGTGTGTGTGTGTTTACATACATACAGGAGTCATGGAACTCTGCTTGCAGCTCCTTCATATTTCATGTACACTAATAACTTGTGTACATGGTTCTTGTTGATGGCATTAAAATCATTTCTAATAGCATTAAAATAGCATTAAATTAGAGTCACTCATTCCTGTATGAACCCTGTGAGCGCTTAATTTAATATGACATATTAAAAAAATCCCACCATCATCCAGCATATGTTCAGTTTCTGCCCAAATATATATATATATATTTTTGTAGATTTTTGTAACAGAGATAAGGATAATTCAAAACTGCTTTTTTTTTTTATGAACTTGTTCTCTACAACTTAGCATCTCTTTTCATTCCTGTAATAAGAAGTTTCTTTTAACTGGATTTGATTAAACTTTAAGTCCCTCGGTATAAAATAAATATTTTAATGGAGATGAGAAATCTGCTTCCTGGTTGGTGAATAACCAATAGTTTGGATCCAATCATTTAAATAAACGGTGTTAGTTTTGTTTTTTGTTTTTTTAGATATTTATAAGAATTGTGCTATAATTTCTAGTCACCAATCTGTTGCTGCTATATTTTAATTTGACGAACCGGAATTTGTCGATGTTCTTTTTCCTGTTTGGTGCGATTGCGGATCTTGACCTGGCCGGACCTTATGACCACAGTGTACCAATCTTCTGATGGCTACTTCCAACAGGATAATGCGCCATGTTATAAAGTGAATCATCTCAGACTCATTTCTTGAAACTTTTCCACTTAAGTAATTGTGAATTGAGCATATTGACAGACAATATTTTATTTTTTATCTTAAATGCAAATTTTTTTAAAAATAATTACTGCTCTAAATGTATTGCTCTGTCAGCTAAAGATCTGTTTTGGTCTCTATACTTTAATTAAATAAATCAATTCAAGCTAAAATGTGAGAGGCTATACTAAGCCTGATCTCTTTGTATCAGAGATTTTCTTCCTCAGAAAGATGTCACTTGGGGTAAAACCCCCCCTGCAACCCTGGTTTGCATTTGTATAGCTCACAGCATGTTCATTTACATGTTAAAGCCTCCCCTAGAATTCCATGGGGGGGAGGCATGGGGGGAACACTGCCTAAGAAATTCCACGTCAATTTCTGACAATTTACGGGAGTTTTCGACGAAGCCTGCAAATTGCCGTAAACTGCCGCTAACCTGAAGTTCCACGACAATCTACAGTGCCGTATATTGACGAAAATCCCACTTTTCATGCAGTGTAGTTACTTTTATTGTGGAGTAACTGAGTTAGTAACTCAGTTACTTTTTGGGAGAGGTAACTAGTAACTAACTAATTACTTTTTCAAAGTAAGGTACCCAACATTGGTGGTCCTGATGTGTTGCTGGGTTGCTTTCCCTAAAATATGGTTAATTTTTCCTTTTAGATATTAAACAGCCTTTATATTCCTGTTTTTTTGTTTGTTTTTTATAGGTTTTTGTAGCCATTAAATACTTAACTGAACATTTTAGAGGGATGAAAAAGCAACTAATTATCTCTCCGTCCTGGTTTTGTCTCTGCAGCTGTTTAGTAGTACAGGCGAGTCCGTGGAGGGAACCAACGGAGAGCTTCATGAAAAGGTAAAACCTGATCAACAGCTGATAGCCTTTAGATTTCTGGTTTCCAGTGATAGGATTTAATTTTACTTTGAGACTAAATTAATGAAGTTGTATAAAGGAAAGAAAAACACCTTGAAAAAGCCTTTCAGATTTAGCTGTATTTAGTAATACTGTATGTAAAGTGGTCTTTTTTATGTAAAACTAAAAACAACTCATAGACTACAAATCTCATGTTTAGAATAAATGTGTAGAAACTCTGAAAGATTGTCAAAAGACCGTTGTCCTCAATGGGTACCCAGGTGTGTGAAGCCTTTCTGTATTTTTTTCTCAGAGCATGAATGGATGCATTCCCTCACCGTACCTCAGCAGAGACAGGAGGAGTGAGTTCATGAGAGGAGGAGTCGCTTCAGAGAAAGAGGCTCTGCTGCTGGGTAAATATGTTTAACCAGGAAAAGTTGATGCATTTCAAAAGGGGTTTACACAAAATTTGAACCTTCTGCCGCTTTACAGGCACAGAATTGCAGGCAAAAAAGCACCCCATTTTATCACGGTGGAAATCTGTGTTTTAATTATTTTAATTCAAAAACCTGAAAGGTGTGCATTCAGTTTCAATCCCTTTTAAAAGTAAAACCATGCGCAGAAGACTATTAGTCAACTTGTGCCTATAATTTCAGTGAACAACATCATGCAGCATTTAATCCCAAGCCTTTAGCAGCTTACAGCACAGATCTCAGTACTCAGTACCATGGCATTGAGACTTCAACTAAACTGGCCTGCTGACAGGTTTATGAGGACCATTGTAACTCTGGATAAGCTGCAGAAAGGACCTTCAGGGTAGAATTGGTAGAAAAAAAACACCAGAAGCTCTATTTGCAGAGGGACAACATGTGTGTGGAAAGGTAAAACCCACAGTGAAACAGGGTGGTGGCAGTATTATACTGTGGAACTGCTTTTCCTCAGCAGAGCGAAGAAAGCCAGCCAAGGGGAATGTTTCACTTTGAAATGATTTCAGTTTAATTTATTTAAATTGTGTTAATTAACAACTAACAACTCGTCATCTCAGAGCACTTTATAGAGGTAATTCAGTCAAAAAACACAATCAGATTTGTTAAAGATTTTCTATCTAAGGGAAACCAGCTGATTGCATCCAGACATTGACCTTGCAGGATTCACTCCTCCTTGATGAGCAGGTGGAGACAGACATTGGTTCTACAGCAATCCCTCATAACAAGCAAGCATGCAGCCACAGTAAAGAGGAAAAACTCCCTTTAAAAGGGTAAACTTCCCGCAGAACCAGGCTCTGCGTGAGCAGCTATCTGCAGAGGAACATAGAAGCAATGATCCGTGTTAGAAAAGGTAACAGTGTTTTACCTCCATAGATGGCTTTAAAGACGGTTGAGCAGGTGAGATATGAGCCAGTTCTTATCTAAAAAGGGATTAAAAAGAGAACATCCACTTAGTCACAGTTAAAGCTGAGCCAACAAGCATGTTTAACAGAGAAACATGACTAAACACTGAAAAACAGGCCTAACTCTACCATCTACAATTAAAGAGGCTGATTGCAGCAGCCAGGTGATGTTTTGATCCAGGATGATGTCACAGACAAACAGGACCAGACCAAATCAGAAAAAAAGAGGGATGTGTTTCCTGGACGGGGCCGCCTTTTACAGTTGCTTTTTGTATCTCTGCTTCTGTCTCCTTGAACCCCAGTCGGTCTCGGCAGATGGCCGCTCACACTGAGCCTGGTTCTGCTGGAGGTTTCTTTCTGTTGAAAGGGAGTTTTTCCTCTCCACTGTTGTTAAAAGCATGCTTAGTGTGAGGGTTTGCATTTTAGTCAAATAGAAACCTTTGAATCAATTTAACTGTATGATCTGGTGAACTGTAAGGTGCCTTGAGATTAAATGTGTTGTGAATTGGCACTAAAGAAATACTGAATGGAATGTAATTGAATTGAGGACATAAAGTTAGGGGTTAAACTAGAAAATTCTGTAGAACTGTAGAACAGAGATAGAAGGAGCAGAATATCTTTCTCCTGACCTTTTAAATGATCAGACTAGTGAAAATAACAAATCCAGATGCATTTTCCCAGCAGAGCTTTAGCTGCTGTGCTTTGGTGTCTCACAGTGTTTCAGACACAATGAACTGAAGAGGGGAAACCTTAAAACCAGTGTGTCTGGGTTTAGACTTCAATGAAAAACAGCTTTTCTGTCGTTTTGCACACTGAGATCACTTAAGAGAACAAACACTCACAGGATGCTGATTCTGGTCCAAAATCTCTGTCAGCTGCAGGTGCATTGTCCTTATGTAAGAACGGTATGTTGTAGTTTGCAGAAGGCCACATGCAGGGCCTGTTGGCTCAGCTGCATCATACAGCACATACTGTAGCAGCACTTAAAGAAAACTGTGTCTGATTTATCCCTCCAGAATTTCACCAGGAGAGACTGAAATTGCATTTATTTTAGCCTCCTCTGTTTTCCAAACTCATTTAAACCCCTCATGCTGAAGAAACTGTGAAGCCGTTATTAAATGAAACAGAGCAATGCGTATTTGGTCTACTGTGTCCACACTGCACAGGCGAAGCAACAGCAGCATTTATCTCTCTTAGTGGCTCAGAAAACATAATACAGATATAAGAAAAGAGGAGGCAGGGCTCTCTGTCTTCCTCCAAGGCTGCCTGTAAGGGAGGACGGATGATTTAAAACAGGGGAGGCTCAAAACAAACACAATTTTTGTTTTAAAACAAGAAGTCAAAACATGGAGTGAGTGTGCATAATTCATTAATTGAGCAAATTTTTTTCTGAGATGTTACAGCTGTTGTCACTCCATTTCTAATCAGAGCTCTTCTCAAATTATAGTGCTGTAATAAACACGACACCTTTTGCATCAAAAAAGGCAGTCCTATGAGCCACAGGGCTGAGGACTTTTAGCAGAACAAAAAGGGTCCTTGAGTAAGACCGTCAATGGGTTTGGCTTATCACAGGCTAACCGATGTCTCCACTCTCTTTCTTTCAGTGTTTTTTGTTTTAATCTTGCTTTTAACTCCATTTATTATCCTCTGACCATTTTAGGCTGAATTTTTAATATTCTTTGTGCAGTCCAAAACCACCCCCTACTGGTTAAAGATTGCCTATTTACCTATTAGTATGTTAGGCTACTGTTGGATGAGTTAACTTTCACTGTTGGGTTATTTTTCCTCAGTACAGACAGAGCTCCTGCATAGTGTGCTATAAAATTAGTTAATCCTACTATTGGCATACATGCAAAACAAAAGAAAAAAAAACAAACCAGTCGACCCCCCACCCCCACCCAGGAACTTAATTAATTAGAGTGCAAAGCAAAACTTCATTTAGAAATGTAACCCCCTGCCCCCCCACTCTTACCCTTTACTTCTCCTCCAGTGCTGTTGTTCCATGTGAGCAGGCCTGGTGGAAGGAATTGAATTAGGGCCTGTCTGTAATTGCCAGCCTCGCCACATAAATCAAGGAAATAAATATTGGGCTTGCAGGATCCCCCAGAGGGACTCCACTCTATTTCCTAACCCTCCAACCCCGAATCCCCCCCTTCCCTTCCTCTGCATGACTGCTTACTTCTGCAGGACCTCTCAGAGGTAATCAACTTGAGAGCTCCTTCTGCTCTGGCCAGCATTTTTTATGGGGGCCTTGCTGCTGCTTGTTTACAACGCAGCCCTTCATGAGGATGCAGCATGGCTGCTCTGCTGGAGCCTGAAACTTTACATCTATTATCCAGCCTGGCTCAGCTTTCCTTCTCTGTCGTGCTTCTCTACTAGCTGTATATAACTGCAGAGTTTGTGTTCATAAATCGCAACTAACCATGAGTATCAGGGTTGATTTTATCCTGTAACAGTTTCAATATTTGGGATTAACAGATGGTCTCTGTTGCTTTGTTAGTAAAAAAGTGTCTTATATTTAAACATTTTTTTTCGTTCTCTAGGTATTATATCCACGTTTCTCCACGTCCATCCATTCGGGGCCAATCTTGAGTATCTTTGGTCGTACATACAACGGCTGGACTCAAAGGTAACAAGACCAGGCAGCTTTTTATTCTCTGTGAAACAGTTACACAACATCTTAAAAACATGGGTAACAACCAGATTGAAATGTATTCAGTTAACAAAAAACAATCAGACTGTACTGATTGTTTCTTTTATATGGAGATAAGTAGTTGGAGTAAGACTTATTGTAATCTAAATTAAATGTGCCACGTAAACATGCATTCTCATGAGAGCTTTCGTCATTCAGAAGAACTTGCTAAATTCCACCCCAACATTTCAGTCCCCAATTTCAATATTACAAATGACATGTTTGCAGGAAGCAAGGATTTTTACTACGATTTACTAATTATTCTGATTAATTATGTTAATGGAAGCCTATGAATTCAGTTTGTCAAAATAAGAATAAAAGATTTATCAATTCACTTATGCCAGAGAAATATTATTTCAAAAAACAAAAAAGTAGATTCTTATTTTATTGTAAACCGTATTTATCACAAACATGTCAAGTTGTATTTTACTCAAAATAGAAATCTTCTTGCTTCTTCTGCCACTAAAATAAACTTAAATACTTATTATGCAGTTATATATATGTTTATGGATGTATGTTTATGTAAGGGTTTCCGTCATTAATAGTTCATTAATAGTTCTGTTTTGCCACCTAGACTCCAATAAAAATATCAACAATTTCCTTTAGCTTTCATTGCATTTCAGCAGATCACTAATCTTCTGTTCTCTTTTCACCACTGGGAGCCCAACAAACTGATATCTGCTGGTTAAGCTGTGGGGCCATCTGCTCAGTCAGTTCAATGCCTAACAGACGTGCTGCTCGTAATTTGTCAGTTGTAGTTTTAAAACATGGCTTCTTTAATGTGAATGATGAGTTTTGCTGCTTTAGTTCCCACATCATGACTGTTATTCATTTCTCACATGTAGACATATGTAGTCAGCTTCACTTCTCTTTCTTGTTAGCAAACTAAGGGTTTTCTAACCCATTGTAGATGTTACTTCCAAATTTAGGGAAATAGTTTTTGAACCATCCCTATAGCGGCTCCAATAAAAGCCCGGATCATCAATGACAGCAGCCAAAGGTTTCTGTATCACCCTTCTGGAGCTTGTTGGAATAATCTGTGGGTGTCACATCCTTACATGTTATGATTCAATATGTTTTAGTTGCTGAAAAAGACACGTTATATCCATTCAATTCATTTTATTTATATAGCGCCAATTCATGTCATCTCAAGGAAATTTACAGAGACAACTCAACCAGATCGTACAGTCAGATTGGTTCAAAGTTTTCTATATAAGGAAAACTAGTTGATTGCATCGACTCATTGACTCCCTCACAGCAACCATGCTATCAGCGATAGTGGAAAGAAAAAACTGCCAGCAGAACCAGGCTCAGTGTGAGCGGCCATCTGCTGAGGCCGAATGGGGTTCAAGGAGACAGAAGTTGAGACACAAAAAGCAATTGTTAACCAGCTCCACAGGCAGCCCCATCCAGGAAACAAACAGCCAGGCAGACGAGCTCTGAGCCAGCTCCCATGTCAGAGGATGACAGACGCATCTAGTTAGTCACAGTCAGAGAAACAGGACTACACTGAAAAACAAGGTATTTATGGAAGCAGCACAGTTGATAGAGGCGAAGCTACTATGAGAAAAAGCAGAGAGCATAATGTTAGAGATTGAGCTAACAAATTTGTAGAGTGGGAGAATAGAGATAGAATGAAGCAGAATGATGGAAAAGGGGGTCCCTATGTCCTCCAGCAGTCTACGCCTATAGCAGCATAACTATAGAGATAGGTAAGGATAACCTGAACCACTCTAACTATTACCTTTATTAAAAAGGAAAGTTTAAAGCCTACCCTTAAAAGTAGTAGTCTCTGAGGGGTCCAAATATCATTAGCATGAATGTGTTCCTCTATCATTTGCAACTGGAGTTTTTACATATGAATAAAATAAGTACATATTAGGCAAGAAGAAAATACGATTTGTTTGTTATAGTTATAAACAATGTAGCAAAAATAAAAATCTAAAGCACAACTTTTTATCAACATGTGAATGGGTTTATGAATGGTTGTATAAGTATTTTGAAAACAGAGAAGCAAAATAAAGTGCTTTACAACTACAGACCATTTAGAATTTGACCATGCAGACAGTTGTTGCTACAAAATTACTGAAATTCTGAGCTTTTTTTCTTATTTATTGCAACTGTAAATTATTTATCAACAGTATAAAGTATATCATATAAAATAATATTAATATATTTTCTTTTATAAAATGGACCAATGGGATTTTTTTCTTTTTTTGCAAAAAATCAACTAAGTAGTTTTTACTTGAAGTAGGATTTTGCTAGGGAAATTTTTACTTTTCTTGCTTTTTGCTCTCTTTGAACTGCACGTGAATCAGATAATCTACAGGCGCATTGAAAGCAAGCTGCAGATGGAGCGTAAACTCATAAATGTGACGCATTGGGAGCCTGTGGTATTAAATCTACATCATAATATGTGAGGAGAGTAGTTTACATACATGTGTTTTTAAATAAAACTGCTTTTATGGTTATTTATTACATGTCTGCACTTTTGTCAGACGTTCTTAGCTGCAGAAACATTTTAAAATGTTGCTGAAAACATTGTGATGGCAGGCTGCAGTTTTTGTTTGACCTACTGTAAATCTATAGGCTACATTCTCTTTAAATTGTTGAGCAGGAGTTACATTTTTAGAAGGTTACTTTTAAAGTTTAGAGCAGTAAACATTTTAAAATATTATTCTTTATTTCCGTTGCTGCTTCGATTCCCCTCATGGACTGTTTTCTTGCATTCTTTGCTAACCTCTTCCAGGTGTCTGCCAGCGAACTGGAGCGTCTCATGGTGCGTCTGCCCACTATGTTCCGGCAGGAGCTGAGCGGCGTTGGCGCAACTTTGGAGAAACGGTGGAAGTTCTGCGGCTTTGACAGCCTCAGCTCGGCGTGACGTAGGGAGGGTGCACACACACAGAGGAAGGACCTTTATTAAACCAGTTTGTGTGCGTGTGTGCCTACCTCGTAACTCAATACTCAGTCGAGTACTGGAACTCATGGACTAGAAAAACACTGAAGCCTGAGAGAAGCTTGTGGAGCTTCAGGGGGAATTGCTGTTTTATAACAAAGCCCGCCGGGACACAAAAGCTATGAGGCAGTTTTGTTGGAGACGCCAAGTCTGTCTTTCCTTTGAAGCTTCCCGGGACGTGAAGCATGTCTACAGGAACACCATCCACAGAATTATGAACCGATAATCCGGCATACCAAAGTCAACCCTTCAGAGATTATGTTTGTTGGTCACCAGATTACAGGTCTCCTGGTGAACCATGTTTGCAGCACTGGTAGATCAGATCTGGGATTGGTCTGGAAACTTATACTTTTGTCTTCATCCTGCAAACATTCACTGGTACCTTTGCTGAAGAGCTGGTAGCAGGTTCTAATTAAGCTACTGCCATGCATTCTAAAATCATCAAGAGTTGTGGGACTTTTCATTTTTAATAAATGATGGTTTGGATCTGCAGTGATCTGTCAGCTGCATATATTTATTAGTTTGAATTGTAATGGTCCTTCTGACTGCATTTCCGTCCAGATTTGTGCATTTTACTTATATTGCCTTTAATGTTTAAGAGGTTGAAATGCTGAAAACATTAAAGACTTTTAAACTAATTTTTTTATCCTTTTGCTGAATTTGTTTATGAGTTTTCATCTGATTTAATGACACACAGCAGAATTCATTGCAGTTGGATCAACACAGCGTCTCAAGTACAGTCAATACTGCAAAGGAAATGTTTTAATATTTACAACATCCTTGTCTGACATAGAACTGTCAGTATTGAAAAATAAAGGAATTTTAAAAAAGAACGGTCTACTGTTTTACTATTTTCTTTCTTCTGGTCTT
Organism: Cyprinodon tularosa; assembly: GCF_016077235.1. Taxonomy (NCBI): domain Eukaryota; kingdom Metazoa; phylum Chordata; class Actinopteri; order Cyprinodontiformes; family Cyprinodontidae; genus Cyprinodon; species Cyprinodon tularosa. The sequence continues at coordinate 449,224 of NW_024039071.1, forward strand.
GTTTTCAGATCAGTTCAATGTTAAAAGAAAGAGTTTTTTCAATAAACGGCTGTGGACTTGTTTACAGCTTTAAAGATAAACACAACAGGTAACTTTTAGTCTCATAACAAATTAAACTCCTAAGCAGCTCCAATGTTTACCTTTGAGTGAAACTTGAACTTTATTATCCTCAGGATTTTATGTATAAATCAGTGATTTATGTTGCAGAACTCTTCTTCTTGGTCAAAACTTAAAAGTTTTATTTAAAAAACAAACTTTAACATTAGAAATCGTTAACCTGGAGGGAAACAATTTTTATATTTTCATTAAGGAAGAAATACATCTGAAAACTGTCGATTTACATCAGTGTGGAACTAGTTTGGATCCGATCTTCCCTCCAGGATTTAATTCAGCCCCAATGGAGGGGTTTCAAGTAGGATAGGCCTCTATAGGGTAAGGCCAACGTATAACAAGTCAATTCAATTCCACTGGGCTTCAAAGGGTGTTATAAAACATTTTTGTTTTATTAGTCAGAGGGAGCCTGACTGTTTTACTTTAGGTAATTTTCTGGACTTTTGTTCCTTTTTTATGTGAGAAGTGGTGAGTCCCATAGTGCCCTGGTTCTCTCTCTTTTATTGTGAAATCTTAAACTCTGACCTATTAACATGGGATATGTTAAATCATGTCAGTATTTAATACTTGGTGGATATTGGTGCTTCATCTGGGCTGCTGTTTCTAAAACACATGGCTATGTAAGTTGAGTGGGTGGGATCTGTCACTGAATGAGTCATGGGACTCTGAGTGGAGCTTTAAGGCAGTCTGAGCTCTCCTGACATGAACCTAACCTGACCAGATATATTACTGGTTCTCTGCTCCAGTGTGGTCTGGCGCCCCCAGTGGCTAAAAGTTACACAGTCCATATTTCAAATATTGTTTAGATCAGGGGTCTTCAATGTTTTTTCAGGCCAAGGACCTCCAAACTGATGGCGAGATGGAGCGGGGACCCCCTAATTATATATATTGTATAAAATTGTTTTATAGCAAACCGGTCCTATAGTCACTCTATTATGGCTGGAGGAATGTAATGAAAGTAATTTCGCCCTGGGATTATTTAAGCATTTCTAATTCTGATTCTGATTCCTGGTTGATGGGACAGGTGTTATGAATGAAATGGTGCCCAGCTTGAAAGAGCTCCTGTGTGTCCCTGAATGTGAGCATTGATGACTGAAAGATATCTTCTGCCTCAATTTATCTGTTTACTTCAATGTGTTGAATTCATTTTATGTGTATTTTAAGGCATTAGCGGAAAAAATTGCAGGGGAGAATATTAAAATATTGGCTAATCAACCAAAACTTTTGCGACCCCCCTGCGGTACCACCATGGACCCCCTAGGGGTGCGGACCAACCCTTGAAGACCTCTGGCTTAGATGATTTTGAGCCATCAGAAAGGTTTATCATATCAAGTTAAAATCAGGCCTGAGTTTGCCTTGTTAAATTGATCAAATCTTTCTAAAATCAGTGCAAAACTTTCTAAAACTAGTTTAAATCACAATTCAATTCAGTTTATTTGTTAAATTGCGACATGTATCATTTCAAGGCACTTTACAATTTCCTTATTTATTTTTGCCAATTTCATAAGTTATTAAGGTGTTTTACATATAGACGGTTTGTTTTGGATAAGCTTTTTCTCAAATTGAATGAAGTCATTATTTGAAGAAATGCTATTTGTCTTCACTTAGCTTATTTTTATCCATTATCTGCTCGATCAGATGCATTTATGTGTGAATAAAGGCAAAACCTGAAGGAATCTGAAGCTACGATCTGTTGGTTTCTTTGTAACCAGAATCTTGAGATCGCTTGGAGGAGTCAGCCCCACCCAATGAAGTAGCTTGATGGAGCCTTAATTTAAAGCATATAACAATCTTAATAATATAGTAATTGAACTTTATTGATCTCACACTGGAGAAGTTTACATCTGCATTTACCGATCCCTGTGGGGAGCAGTGGGCTGCCAATGTGCGGCGCCCGGGGAGCAGTGTGGGGTTAAGAATCTTGCTCACCACGCATTCTAACTTCTCCCCTTCAAGTTTGCCCCACTCCTCTCTCTTGTCCTGGTACTCGTCTTCCTTGCCCTTGTGCAGGCATTTCTTTCCTTCTTTCTTTCTCTCTTTGTGTTGCTCCAAATTTTTCCTTTTCCAGTGAAGGCCAGCCCCAAGACTCCTCTTTTATAACATATGATCATATGATTGAAAGAACCTCAACAGCTGAGTGTGCTTCCTAGATAGGAATAAGCTGTGATTTCAACAATTGCATAACTTCAATAAGCTGTTTCTCATTCACAATGAAATAAAATACAGAGAATATATTTGTGTTTTAATTCAATATGAGTTGTTCACCTTGACTTTAGCCTGAAAGGTTCGGTTTAGAGCGTGGTGTTATCTGTTCTGACAAACAGTGTTAAAGCATTGGTAAATTTGGCTGTAAAATTCTATTGTTTTGGTCTTGTTTGAGCTGGTCTGTAAAAGGAGTTTAACCTTTTTAAATTTGTGTTAATTGTATGCATTATGTGTTAAAGCAACAAGAAATGTTTTAAAAGTATACACTCACCGGCCACTTTATTAGGTACCCCATGCTAGTAACGGGTTGGACCCCCTTTTGCCTTCAGAACTGCCTCAATTCTTCGTGGCATAGATTCAACAAGGTGCTGGAAGCACTCCTCAGGGAGTTTGGTCCATATTGACATGATGGCATCACACAGTTGCCGCAGATTTGTAGGCTGCACATCCATGATGCGAATCTCCCGTTCCACCACATCCCAAAGATGCTCTATTGGATTGAGATCTGGTGACTGTGGAGGCCATTTGAGTACAGTGAACTCATTGCCATGTTCAAGAAACCAGTCTGAGATGATTCCAGCTTTATGACATGGCGCATTATCCTGCTGAAAGTAGCCATCAGAAGTTGGGTACATTGTGGTCATAAAGGGATGGACATGGTCAGCAACAATACTCAGGTAGGCTGTGGTGTTGCAACAATGCTCAATTGGTACCAAGGGGCCCAAAGAGTGCCAAGAAAATATTCCCCACACCATGACACCACCACCACCAGCCTGAACCGTTGATACAAGGCAGGTTGGATTCATGCTTTCATGTTGTAGAAGCCAAATTCTGACCCTACCATCCGAATGTCGCAGCAAAAATCGAGACTCATCAGACCAGGCAACGTTTTTCCAATCTTCTATTGTCCAATTTCAATGAGCTTGTGCAAATTGTAGCCTCAGTTTCCTGTTCTTAGCTGAAAGGAGTGGCACCCGGTGTGGTCTTCTGCTGCTGTAGCCCATCTGCCTCAAAGATCGAAGTACTGTGCGTTCAGAGATGCTCTTCTGCCCACCTTGGTTGTAACGGATGGTTATTTGAGTCACTGTTGCCCTTCTATCAGCTCGAACCAGTCTGGCCATTCTCCTCTGACCTCTGGCATCAACAAGGCATTTCTGCCCACAGAACTGCCGCTCACTGGATGTTTTTTCTTTTTCGGACCATTCTCTGTAAACCCTAGAGATGGTTGTGCGTGAAAATCCCAGCAGATCAGCAGTTTCTGAAATACTCTGACCAGCGCTTCTGGCACCAACAATCATGCCACGTTCAAAGTCACTCAAATCACCTTTCTTCCCCATACTGATGCTTGGTTTGAACTGCAGGAGATTGTCTTGACCATGTCTACATGCCTAAATGCACTGAGTTGCCGCCATGTGATTGGCTGCTTAGAAATTAAGTGTTAACGAGCAGTTGGACAGGTGTACCTAATAAAGTGGCCGGTGAGTGTAGCTTACACATGCAGATGCAGTGCTAACTCTGTTAAGTTTTAGTAAATTGTTGAAAGTATTGAAAAATCTGTCATAGCAATTGTAAAAAAAACTGGAACTCAAGAAAAATGGAGCAAAGATGATGTGTGATGGTCACAGAGCATCAGTACAAAGATCCAAACATGGAGCCTTATTTTAGCTGACAGATATTTTAGGATAAAAAATAAAGTGGTACTGCAGGGTAAAAAGAAAAAGCGCTGGGGTTTGTAATAATCAGAGCAAGTAGGTGTGAAAACACTGCAGGCCAGTTTTACAGTGGCTGCTTCCTGCAGAGATAACTGTAGACTTTGTAAACGGAAGGATAAAATGCTTCAGAGAATGCAACATGAAGAGGATGGAAATAAAAAGAGAAGTAGTAGTTTGGTAAAACCTTTGTAAGAGAACATAGGGTGGATTTGAACCTTTCTACTTTATTTAGGTCATTATGCTGTATAACTAGAGAAGATTATAATTCAACCTGCATGACACCATAGAAGGATGTAGGGACGGAAAGAGAAATAGAACAAGTCAGAGACTTTCCTCCATTCAGTTTTATTATGGGACCACAGTGCTTTTTCTATATTTTATTAATGGATTTTATTTTGCCCCTTCATTTATTCCTTCTTAATGCATCTCCATAAGAAACTGATTTAATCTGCCTTAGTTATGAATGAAGAGTCAGAATCCTGGTATCTGAAAACCATTCTGCAAAAAGAAATTGACGGATGGACGGGCGGACGAAAAAGTTAACAAATAATTTAAAAAGTGTTAAACTTCCTTCTTAAGAATTATCATCAGGCTTGATCATTTAGGACTTATTGTTTTTCAGCGGCATAAGTTGTCATCCTTTTACAAACAGTAACAGTCTGGGTTGTTAGACCGATGTTGGTGGCTGTTCCAAAAAGAAAAAGCTCTGTTCTATAAGAACTATAGGCCACCACAGAGCAGGTTTTGACTACTGGTACCTCAACTATAAATTTCAGTAATGTCACACTTAATTAAGCAGCTTTATTCTCAAATTAAAAAATGTAAATTGATATTTAAATTGGCAACATAATTTAAGCAGTTGCTTATTTTATCTAAATTGAATATTTAAAAAAACACAGAGCCTCTCACTGAAAAACTGATTTCAAAAGTTGTTTTTTCCCAATTTCACAGCAAAAACATAAAGGTCAGCAGAATTTTTTCACCTGTTTAAATAACAATAAATTTAAAGGTATAAATGCTGGCAGCTCGTTCAGTGATGTAAAAGATTACTGATATTTCACATCTCATGTTAAGGCCACTGAAAATATATTTTAGGCCCAACAATGAAGTCATTTTTTACAGTGTGGCATCATTACTTTGGACAAGAAGGTCCTTCCACATACAGTTCAAAGGTTATCCAATATGCATGTGTGAGCTCTATCTGGGTACTCCTGCTTCCTCCCACAGTGCAAAAACACAGCTGTCGTGATTGTGATTTGTCTCCCTCGATTGCCTTAAGATTAGGTGTAAGTTGGTTGCCTCTGCGTTGCCCAGCAGATCACAAAAAATCACAGAAGATCAGCAATGCTCTTACTGAGATGGATGGACACACCCTGCACCAGGGTCTGATCAATGCAAAATGTCTCCTCTGCTGCTTTATTTCATTCTTTGTTTCCAGTCTGACTTCTGATGTATTGCAGCAATGAATAAAGCTTCTGCCTTCATCTATTCTAAATTAAACTCTTTAGATCCAGCAGAAATGTCTCCAGACTCGTCACTTACAGTTATTTGCTGCCAGTGTTTCATGGATGATTGGGGGAAAAAATTGACTGTCTACTAAAAACAGAACCATAATGAGCAAATTATCCATGACTGTATAATGTAAACATTTGATCTGGATCTGACCACAGCCCAACTGGAAAACATCTCTTTTTTTTGTGGCTCTTGTGGAGGGACCGATTGGAGTACACTGTAATAAAGATTAACTGAAGGGAAACCAGTTATACCAAGAGGTTATATGAATAAACCTTGCAGCATGTCATTTAATGAAAGTATTCACCCCATCACATTGATGATTTTCCTGCAGGATGAATTAAATGTCTGCATGAACACCAAGCTGCTCCTGCAGATGCTGATGCAACCCAGACGTAACGTGCCCTGCTGTAACATGCACGTGTGTGCGTGCTGGTTAGTTCTAAAAACATTGAAGCACAGCACTAGATTTAAAACTGGGGAAAACAGGCAGAGTTTCTGGACATTTTTACTCTTCATCGGCTTACAAACCTCCTTTAGTGTGAAGAAAATGAACTCCCCGGAGGATTCCCTGACTCACACACTCACCCTGAACTTTATTGATGTACGGCTTTGCTGCTGCGCTGCTTCTCTTCCATTGAAGTTCCTTCTCATTGAAGCTCCAGTTGCTTCTCATGTGTAAGTAGAGGAGCTCAAGGAAATGCTGTGAGATGATAAATGGCCAGAGGGCTTGCAGAAGAACTAAGGCCGTCTAATTTTGCATAACATGCTTTGACTGGTTGCTAATAGATGCAAATGTGTGTTCTGTATGGTCATAATGAGATTTCAAATGAACAGAAATCGATAAAGAAATATCCCACCTATAACTCTGCAGTGGGTGTATGTCAAGCATAATAAATTTAAAGGTTACAGTTTTTCACAACAATTAGTATCCTTGTTTTTATTATTAAGGTTGTTTGAGCTTGTACCCTCCTGGGCAAGAAAAACTTATTCAAAGCAGAGTTTACAGAACTGAGTTATTCTTGCTAAAGTGCTCAGATAGCTACAAAGCTCCCTGTTAGAGAATTGAAGCAAACATCAAGAAACCTTTGGTCTCCTTTCTCAAACTATTTTGACCAACCAGACTTAAGGGCTGGTTAAACTTCTGCAGCAGTGTGTCGCAGTGAGCTTGTTGCAGGTGACACAGATATTTTTGATTTATGCCCAATATTGAAGCGTGATCTGCGCTATGTTATTCCACGCCACAACACAAGAGGGAAAGACCTCGATCAAGCTGGAGGTCTAGATGTGGCCAAGGCGGTGAGGAAGTCCGGGCAAGTTTGTGCAACAACAGAGGGACATGAAGGTGAAAAAGTGCGGGGATCCAGGTGGAAAAAGGGTCTCAGCATTCTCGTGCACCTCCTTCTTCTAGCTGGTCCTTTTTCTCGAGTCATTTTCCACAATGGCGGTCATACAAACAAAACGAGCCGGTAAGGTACCAAACAGGAAATGCAGATAGTGTAAAACTGATGTAGATTTGACCAATCAGAGGCCTCCTGTCTGCGGTCACCTACAATTTCGGAGGTGCACCAGAGTGCGAAAGGGACAGGGGCATATCTGCATTAACTGCAAAACACACACATACGACCCAGTTTCTGAGAATAAATCAGCCTTTACGCTGTATTCATAGCATATTAGTCTGGGAAAGAGCAGGGAGCCCAATTCTTAAGGCAGGACTTACAGAGTCAGCAGATCCATTAATTTTCCATCACTCTTATCTACTATCTCGAGCTGTCTATGGGCAAGAGGTGGATGGACAGGTTGCCAGTCCATCGCAGGGCAATACAGAGACAAACACACACTCATACTCATAGGTTCTAATTTAGAGAAGCCAGTTAACCTAACAGTCATGTTTTTGCACTGTGAAAGGAAGCTGGAGTACCCGGAGAGAACCCCCAAATGCTCAGGGAGAACATGTAAACTCCATGCAGAAAGACCCTGGGCCGGGAATCAGACCAAGAACCTTCTTGCTGCAAGGCAGCAGTGCTACCAACTGCACCACTGAGCAGCCCTCAGCAGAAACAATTGAGAGTCAATCAAGTAACTACAGATGAGACACAAAAAAAACTATTTTTTAAAAAGATCCAACATCAACCAGTTGTTGAAATGTAAACAGCTCTGTGAGGGAATAATGCAGGGCACCAATAAAAGCATTACAGAAAATCAATCATGTATTATGGCCCCGCCTCCTGTGCTGTGATAGAGAATAGAAAATATTGAGCTATACTAGGCTGACCTATGCCTGTGTAAGTCAGTCTAACTGGCCAGGCTCCAACAAACATTCCTGATGTGGAAAAAATAATAGATATGTGGAGGTGCATATCCTGCCTGCTGTTAAGCATTGAAGAGGTTGAATGGTCCTGTGGCTTTCCAAAAGGTTTCCCTTTGACAGGGACACTGCACACTGTGCTGCATACTGTGCTGCATTACAGTGACACTGAAGGGTCACCCTCATACAAAAGGTGTTTTTATGCAAAAGCTAAAATTAAGCAGAGTAAACACATTCATCTTTATGACACCACATATCTATATTCAATAAAAGATATGCATTTTTTACTCACTTTTTAATCACAAAAGTTGCCCCGAATGTAGTACCTTCCCTCTCATTCTTCTTATTCTGGTAATAAAAGTAAAATTGAGGGTTACCAGGATGTAGTTGCACATGCGCAAATGAGCTGATGGTTCGAATAGTGGTACGAGTATGACACAGGTAGTGACAGTGACAGTCAGAATGCCACCAGATTTTAAGAGAGATTCTGTTTTGGCTGTTGCTTTGTTGTGTTTTGGCTGTTGTCTTGTGTTGCCACTGTAGTTGTGTTGTTTCGAGGCTGTTGTTTCCTTGTGCTGTGGCTCTTGTGTTGGGGCTGTTGTTTTTTGTGCTGCGGCTGCTGTTGCGTTGTGTTGGGGCTGTTGTTGTGTTGAGTTGAGGAAGTTGTTGTATTGTGTTGAAAATGTTGTTGTTTTGTGTTGTGGGTGGTGTTGTGGTGCTGTGGCTTTTGTATTACAGTAGCGTGAACCTTCAGGGCCACCGATGTTAGAGTGATAATTATAAAATTATTGTGTGGACATATGAAACATTGAAAGAAAGAAGATCCTACATTTCTATCCTGTGTTTCAACCAGAAGGGTCATAAACTTTTATGACCTCCAGTAGGTCATGAGGCAGAATCACATGGTTGTGTGACTTCCATCCAGCCAGTTGGTCAATTCACACTATCTTATTACCTGCATCCTCCCAGATAATCATTACTGGGTCTTCTGTTTTAGGCCCGCCTGTTTGATGTTGTAAACTGTTAATAAAAGGCTTTGCCATGAAGGGATCTGTGTGAGAAGGTGCTGGTTTCTGAGCCGACACCTTCTCTCCGCTTGTGCAGAGGCTGACGTCACAAAACCCTGTCTCTGTGTTGATTATTTCCTTTTAATCTTTTAAACTCACATTTCTCTGGATTAAAACCCAACAACTGTAACATTTAGCTACAGACTCATTTTATTCTATTGTCCTTGCGCACAGGAAAGAAACAGCAGGATTACTGTATTGGGACTTCCAAATACAGTCGGACCAAATGGTAATGGCAAACCAACCGGACATTGTGGTGCTGGACTAAAAGCAGTGGGAAGCCATTGTGGTTGACATAGCAATACCAAATGACTGAAACATCAAGAAAAAAAAAAACATGAAAAACTAGAGAAATACCAGGGTTTCAGAGAAGAGATGGAGAAACCTGGAAGGTCAAGGCATCAGTGGTGCCGGTTGCCATTGGGGCACTCGGGGCAGTGACCCTCAAAGTTGAAGAGTGGTCACAGCAGATCCCTGGAAATACATCAGACATCTCGGTCCAGAAGAGGGCATTTATAGGAACAGCAAAGGTACTGCACGATGGGGGGAGAGAGAGAGAGAGAGAGAGAGAGAGAGAGAGAGAGAGAGAGAGAGAGAGAGAGAGAGAGAGAGAGAGAGAGAGAGAGAGAGAGAGAGAGAGAGATGTCATTATTTCAATTTAATCCACTTTGATTTATTTAATGGAAATTTCTAAGACACTTTCCAACAAAAAAGCAAAACAAAATCTACTTTATAAACAAACATGCAAAGTTTATTCTATCCAGTCATGCTTCCAGCTTCCAGAATAACTTGATCACAGCTGCTAAACTATGCAGTCAGGTTCCCTTTATTCTAGAAATTGGTAAAAAGATCAAGAAGCCTCTTCAATCAAAAAACGCAGAGGCATGGAGTCACTGACTTACAGCAATCACTTCTCCTGATCAAGGATTTAACAATATCAGACAGCTGGTCGCATTGAGGCATTCATTTTTCAGCAATCCCTCACACAGAGCATGTAGCAACAGTCAAAATGAAATTCCTCTTTAACAGGATGTCTCATACTGAAACGTTCTGCATAAATAAACTTCATGAACATCCAGTCTACATGAATAACATTCAGTCAGTCACAGCAGAATCTCCTTGAATAGCCAGGTCTAGAAAAAAGAAACAATTATTTTGCATTAATTATTGATTACAACAGGAAGCTGACATATTGATACGTTCAAATAACTGGCAAAGCTTATTTGCATTAACAACTTCTGTATGTAATAGTTACTCTATGCTGTCCCAACTTAGACATAAATGCATTGGATTAATATTACACACACAACATACAAAAATATTATATCCTTTAATTATCATTAAATGTAAATATATGAAAAACTTCACATCAAAATACTAACCTTTTAAGATATTTCTCTAAAACTTACTTTAAATCTTTTTTTCATACGCTTAAAAGTCATGCTAGTATTTTTGTCCTCAAAGCCAAGAAAGCAGAGTGTGCCCCAGCATTGACTGCTGCTGATCAAAAGCCTCCATCACTCCACAAGTTAAGGCTGAAGCATGAAAGATGGAGCTCTGCTAACTTTCTTTCCTCAGGGCTGGATTTAAAAAAGGAAATGCAATTTTATAATTTGGGGCAGAGCTTTACTATTTATACCCCAGTCCTTAACAGGGAGCCTGGAAAATCCTGTTGGTCAGAGCTGAAGAATTCACTGCTCTGTTGCTCTTCTGCCATATTCTCTGTTTTAATATGGGTGTGATCACAGACAGGGGCCCCACTCTTCATATTTACATGATGCTTTTATGTCTTTAGTTTATGTGAGTCTTGATGTGCCACGTTTCTCTGGGTGGGAAGTGAACAAGACAATCAGGTTAGTTGCTGAATTGGTGCTGTGGAATATGGTCAACAGAAGCATCAGGGAATACAAGCGGGTCTTTGTACAGTCTGAAGTAGATTAGTGTCCTTAAGCTCAGTGGAAAACATGAAGTCAGGGACAATGGTTTGGAAAGGGGAGGGGGGAGTCTGGCTTTCATCCTCTACTAACCCAACCAAAACATTGGCTGGTAAATAAAAAAAGCATAGAGCAAAATTAAATAAACATCAAAAGTATAGTTGGACTTAGGTAATGGCAATGGGTGATAAAGGTGCATACTTACATTATATGGAGCCTAGGCGGAAGTTCAACTGAATAAACTGATCACTTGCCTTCATCCACCTACGACACAGCCAGTCAGCTTTGAACCACACCTCCATGAAAGCCCATCAGCATCCAAAGTTCATCTTAAAAGGCCTCCGATCTGCAACTCATCTGCTGCCTGGCACGCAGGCGGTGGTTGCGCTGTGTGACTTCATTCAGATGACCCTGTTTCAACCTACCTCCAGTCCCTCCTCCACCATCGTAGCTAAAACTTCATCAGAGTGTCATTCCTCCCGGACTCTTACTATATTCTGCATCTCATTTCAACCGGTCTCGCAGAAGCCCGCCATGTTGAGCTTGGTTCTGCCAGAGGTTTCTTTCCAACCGGTAGTTTTTCCTCTCCACTGTCGCTTCATGCTTCCTCATCATGGACAGCTTCTCTCAAACCGTGTTATCCAAGATGGACTTCCATCTTCCAGGTCCCTGAGTGAAGCTCTGGTATCAACTCACGCAGTCCCCTGGATCTCCCCATAAAGCTCAACATACAGTACCACCTCGCTAAGCAGCAGTCTACCGACTGACCAACTTCTTCTATCTCCACTCCAACACCAGATTCAGGACTGGGGGGGAAGCAGCCCTGTTCTGTACTCCTGTTCATGTATATCAATCAAAATTCAGCGCTATGTTTCCTGCCGAGGTCTGAGCGCCAAAGACCAAGTAATTGTAACAATATATTTCTTTTAATTGTCTTCTCTCTTCCTGTGAGTTTTTCAGATTAAAATGCCTAAGCAAAATGGAGCATTTACTGTAGAGAATATCAAGATAAGAACCAATCAGTCAATTTATAGGGCTTATAAATCTTTCTAATCATCAGCAGGAGTTCCCTCCTCGTAAAACTCCACTAAATTCTTTAATGGATTTAAACTGACACTCCTCTCAAGGCTCTGGTTATTCCTGTTGCCTGTCAACTGTTTCCTACCTCCCTTTTTCCTTCTGCTAAAGTTTCTGAGTTTAACCTGTTCTTCACTAATCTGCTTTTATAGGACACTGACTTTTGGGTTTTTATAATGGTTAGTTTGTAAGGAGAAAATGGTTGCTATCTGAGTCATATTAAGGTTTGCCTCAAATAATTTCTACAATAGACAGATGTAGAAAGACTAAAACCAAATTAGAACTGATCTAAAAATAGAGGATATGTTTGATATATTGTATACTAAACAGAGAAAAGTGGAAAGAGACCTTTATAATAAATACAAAGCATGTAGATGTTAGTGTCATGGTTTGGGGAAATACTTGAGGTAAAACTTAAACTATCTATTGAAGCTGAGGAATGATTTTGTCAGAAAAAAGGTGAATAACTGCCAACATATCTGAGATCACAGAACTGTTGATGGTGTAAATGTTTTGCTCATGCATTCGAATATTAAAGGAAGATTAACCAAAAAATAATCAAGTTTAAACTAACAAAACAGGATAAAGTAAAATTAAGTTTGTGGTTTATTTACAAACATCCTCAGAAGAATGATAAATAACTGTACATTTAAAAAGGTGTTTTCAAAGGCAAAACTTACTTTAGCTGAAACGTGGTTATTTCATCAGTGTAGAAATGGGAGAATAATTTGTTTTAGACAAATCTATGGGGCCAAAATTGTTGCTTTATTATTTACAAATGTGTGTGGAGAGTTGTATATCTGTATCTCGATTTGTGCGTGTGAAGGGGGATTTGAAAATGTGTAAATGAAACTGTAAATGTGTGAGGAGATTTGTGTGTCTGTACAACAACCTGCAAATGTGCAAAACTACTTGTGTGTATAATCTGGTTTGCAAATGTGTAAAAAATCCACAAATCTGTATTCAGATCTACAAATATGTACTGAGATTTGTAAATGTGTAAAAAATCCACAAATCTGTCTTCAGATCTACAAATGTGTACTGCGATCTACAAATCTGTATTCAGATTTACAAATCTGTAGTAAGATTTGCAAATGTGTAGAACAATCTGTAAGCACACACAGAGACACTGTGTCCGAAGTATTTTCGCTTCAACACCCAGAAATACAGACGCATCATTGGTTACAAGTCCAGCGGTTTCTCGGTTGGCTCTCTTTACACACGTGATTTTTGCTACACTTCTGCCGTGTGAGATGTACAAATGCGTAAAAGGATTTGTATCTGTAATATCTGGATTTGCTGCCCTGGGCGCAGGCTCGCAGGCTGCCTCTTCCTTTTCCATTTTTTTCCCCGCTGCGGGAGTTGACTTGACAAGGAAAGATGGCTGCTAACAGCGAGATGGACTGAACGTTTGCAGCTACAAATAATCCCCCCCCCCAAAAAAAAGGATTTTTTTTTTTTTTTTTTTTTTTGGGATTATTTGTAGCTGCAAACGTTCGATCCATCTCCATCCAAAAAAAAGGAATTTTTTTTTTTTTTTACTTAAGTCGCTTACCCATGGATTATTTGTTCGAATCATCTCACACACAAGTAGTTTTGCACATTTGCAGATTGTTGTACAGACACACAAATCTCCTCACACATTTACCGTTTCATTTACACATTTTCAAATCCCCCTGCACACACACAAATCGAGATACAGATATACAACTCTCCACACACATTTGTAAATAATAAAGCAACAATTTTGGCCCCATACAATTCTCGTCTCCAGATTCTAGTTTCTTTTCTGGCTGGTTGATGAATTATCATTTGACCAAATTATCCCTTTTTAAAACATTTTCAAAACACAAACTGTAACAACAACAGGAACAATAACCCCCGCCCCCCCACAAAAAGAACAAGCACTTCTTCTGTGTCCTCATCTTCTTCTTCTCCCGTTTCTCTTTGGTTTGTCCTCCTCTATTTCTCTGCCCACCATCTCTCTCTCTCTCCCAGCCCCCCTCCCTCCATTTGTCTCCCCACTGCTGCTGTTGTGGCTGGAAAGCAACATCAGACTGTAACAGAAAACAGAGGATGCAGCCATCAGGCCTGGATGATGATAATTACTTCCAGCTCCCCTTTCAGAACAGGGTAAACAGAATATAATGTGCCGAGCCCAGATAAACAGCACTGAAACAAAAACTGTAATTGAAAGGATAAAACTGATCAAAATTACCAGAATGTCTAAAATGTTTCTATCAGAAAAATCAAAACAGAGTCTTTCACTGGAATACCCCAGAAGTGAAACTAATTTTACAGCTTTTTAATTCAGCAGATGAAATATTAAAGGGAGGAAAAGCAAATCTTGATATTTTGTTATTATTGAGACCAAATTTCTCTTTTTATTAGCTGACAGCTTCTCATTACAAAGCAAACATGCAGGCAATCCTTCCGCATTGGTAATGAAAGCCAACGATTCGGTCCATTCTTCTTGGAATTCTCTGTTCTCATGAGATATCTTCCTTTTTTTCCCTTTGGGATTCTATGGCCCGAGACACACCTGCTGGTTTGTTTACAATACCCACGTGCCTGTTACGGCTCCGTGCTGAAACGTGTGTTACAGGCTATGATGCAAATCTTTGTTGACAGAAATGTTTACATTTATTGTTTCAATGTATTTACTATTCAAATTTTTACAGCATCGGAAAACAGAAAGAATGTTTTTAGACCTCCTGCACACAATGTTAAAACAGACAACCATAAAAAAAAGGCCTTTTTTTTCCATTTTCATACAGTTTTGAAAAGGCTTCAGGAAACCACAAGGAGAGTATTAAAGAGCCGCATGTGGCTCTGGAGCCGCGGGTTAGCGAAATTCAAACTTCCAGCTTTATTCATATTAACCTCTCATTGTGTGTAGTTGTGCTTTTTCTTTTTGGACCAGGCATTGGTCTGGTCTCTTCAAAGCTGAACTAAGTGGAAATGAGTACTTTACAGTGCATGAAAGTCAAGATTTAAGATTCACTATTAGCCATTTGTAAGAGACCACATTCCATACCCATTAGAATAATTTTGCTGAATCATCTGTCCATGTGTTGTAAAACGGTGTGAAGATATTTAGAGCTGAATAAATCCAGTTTTTATTACAAAAAAACAACAAATAACTATGTAATAACAAAGCTAAGAATACCAACAATAACAATTAATTTTATTATTTTTCTTTTTTTTTTTACCGTAGTTTGTTTTTAATGTGTTTGCAGTTCCAGTTCCACCTCCTGTCACAATGGTGCCCTGGGTGGTGAACCTTTCTGCACATCTTTATGCCTAGTAATCAACCACCACTAAACATAAAAAAAAATAGGTTATGTCTGTGCCTGAACTCATCGACTGGTTTAAAATGTGTCGCATCTTTCTTTAACTGTGAGACCCCACGCCATGCAGAGACCTGAGAACTAAGCTTTTCTCTATGTCCACATTGTCGCTACTACTAAACCCAAACTTGTGTTTTGGACTATCTGTTACTACCTGTTATGCATTCTCTTTGCTGTTGTCACATTTCGGATGCTGCACTGCCAGATTTTTACATAATTTTATCTTTTTTTTAAAGCCAGAATAAAAGATAGAAGCTCAGGAGCCAAGTGTCTCCAGGCAAAACGCATCTAATTGCTGCTGGAGCTGCTGATGTGGGAGTGTATGCATGTTGCTTGCTGCTCTATAAATAACCTGAGCAGCAGCAGTGTGAGAAGGCAGATGGAGCCCGCCTCCATCTTTAAGGAAGCCTGTTGATGGCGGGTGTAATTAGCCAGCACTCTTTGTCTTTGCTTTGTCTAGAGAGCTGCATTGACGTTCCTTCTTACCCACCGCCACTGTCATGTCTCATCATTTACGCCTAATGTCACAGAGGGGTGAAATCTCTTATATGAGTAGAAGCTGAAAGGTTTTTTGTTACTGCCAGTAATGGCATCAAATGTCTAATTAATTAAAACCAAAAGCCATATAAATACTTACAATAAACAAGATGGAGGAAGTATGTCAGACTGCCATAACTGGGAGCAAACTGTTCCAAATAAAAGATACGTTGGCTGTATTTTTTACAGAGAAATATGCCAAAATAAATTTTCCACACTGTTGTAAGACTAAGGTTGTCCAAAGCTGTTAATGCAGACCAAAGGAGATCATTCCTCAGCCATCTGCTTTCCAAAAGTACAGAGCTGTAAAAATGTTTCTGGCCAGTTACAGTTTTGTTCTGTGTTTTTTTTTTTTTTTTTTTTTATTGGCAGCTAAGCTGTGTGAGCAGTTTATTGCACCATGCAAAGATGCTACAGTCCTCTTTCTTTTGTATTATCATTGTTGAATTAAAACCACAAATGCAAAAATAAATAGTTAAAAAAAAAAAGCTAAACAAATTCTGCTTTTAAAGATAGTCTCACTTTTTTAAATAGTCATTTAATTCACCTGCTTTCTGTTTTCTTCCGGGAAAAAGACATTTCATTGTGACAAGACATTGTGGGAAAGTGGGCACTCTTCCACCTGCATTTTACATTTAATGAGGGAGAAGGGCAAAAGTTAAGCTTGTGTAATATAATAAAATCGAGAATTACAGAAATAAGAGATGAAAACATACATAGTGAGAGAAGATTTTTTTTTTTATATTAGAATTCAAGTCTGTTCGGAAAAAAACTGAAATGAAAATTAAAGTTTCTTTAAAAAACAAAAAAAAAACATGAAATTGTGTCATTTTTTTCTACATAAGTCAGAAAATGATCACTAAATAACAAATGTTTTTTTTTTTTTGACAAGAAAGCAGCTTTTATAACCAACCATATCCTATCTTAAACTGAACCATATGAAATTACATAATTACTCCATTATATGTTATCATAAACTGTATTTTACACTCAGTGATTCTTTTTTTCATGGCTGCAGCTTCTAATCTTCATTCACCCTAAATCCTGATAAATCGTATTCATGTAATGAAGCTGCAGTCCAGCACCTGTAAAGAGCATCGCAGAAAGCAGCGCAGCCGTTGCCTAGCAGCCTCTTTCTGGTCAGCGTTGCAGTTGGCAGAGGGCATAAATCCATCACATCGTGACCTGCAGCAGAGGCCCCGTGCATGCAAACAATCTGTAGAACAAAAGGAGTCCTGGAAAGCTGACAGCACACTAAAACGCACTCAGATGTCAATGTTATGGGATTCAGGTGTGAATGGCAGGAGGAAAGAGTGGGTTTTAGCAATACACTTTAATGTGTGCAGCAGTTAGAGTCAGGAACAGAGGGATGTCTTTATCAAAGAATTCCTCCCTATCTAAAGGGCAAAGGGTGTAGAGCTCAGTGGAGATCCCTGCTAAAGCTGACATTTTTACAGAATGGCTACACTGACACCTTGAGGTCACATACTTGAAATGCATGCAGTTAGACTGTAATCTTTTTGTTAACTCTTCAGCAAATGATTAAATTCATTTTATTTATAAAGCACCAATTCACAACACATGTCATCACAAGGCACTTAACAATTCAACCAGATCACATAGTGTAATTGGTTCAAAGTTTTCTATCTAAGGAAAACCATTTGATTGCATCGACTCATTGACTGGAAGGCAATCCCTCAAAGGATGCAGGCATCTTATGACACCAGCAGACCAGGCAGCATTCCTCCAACTTCTAATGTTCAATATTGCCTTTATAGGCTCTCCTAAAATATACATCAATGTGTTGAGTGTTCACAGGAAATGTCCTGTAGATGGTGTGATACAACTGTACCAATCCTCCACATTCTATGCTCACTTTATGCTATTTTGAGACTATTCTCTGTAACCATGAGCAATGGTGGCACATGGACCATCTGACACCAACAGCCTTCAACGTCAATTAAACTCTTCGTCTTCTTTATTCTGATTCCCAGTTTAAATCTTAGCCAATCATCCTCTCCGCATCTAGAATGTGTTAGTTGTTTGTGTTAAAGGGGAAGTGTACAATTCAATTCTATTTTTTTATATACTAGTGGTTCCTAGAATTTCTAAATGTAGAACGGGAGGCAGATCTTTTAGTTATCATGCTCCACTACTGTTGAACAAACTACCAGTTTTAGTCAGTGAGGCAGACACCCTGCCTACTTTTAAGGTAAGGCTTAAAATGTTCCTTCTTGATAAAGCTTACAGTTAGAGTGTCTCAGGTTATCCTGAGCAATTTCTATAGCTATGCTGCTATAGGCTTAGACTACTGGAGGACATAGGACTCCTTTTTTCATCATTCTGCTACATTCTATCTCTACTCTCAAAACAAGGCTTTGTTTAAGTCCTATTTATAAAGCCTCAAACTCAACGCTATTCCTGCCATTTTGAATTGAAAAGGCTTCCTGGATGGGAAGCAAAACATTCTCAAACTTGGAGATTATTATTATTATTATTATTTTTTTTAACGGTATGTCTATTCCCCCATTCTATCTGTTCAGTCTCTAACATTATGCTCTCTCTGCTTTTTTCTCATCATATTAGCTTCATCTGGTCTGTTACTGTTCCGCTGTGACAATCCTGGAGAGATTCTTTTTTTTTTTTCTCCATGGTTTTATAGTCATTACTGTCACAAGTACGGAGTAAGGCTTGAACGCAAAACCCCAGGATTCCAAGCGCAACAACCCAACCACTAGGCCATCCCTCGCCCTGAAAGCTGAAATATCAGCTGTGCTGCTCCCAACAATGCTTTCGTTTATAGATGTTGTAGCTTGGCCTGTTTTTCAGTGTTGTCCTGTTTTTCTTTGACTAACTGTACGTGTTCTCTTCCTCCTCTGACATGGGAGCTGGCTCGGAGCTCGTCTGCCTGGCTATGAGTTTCCTTGATGGGGATGCCTGTGGAGCTGGTTGACGGTTGCCTTTTGTATCTCTGCTTCTTTATTTATGTCTGCTTCGGTCTCCTCTAACCCCAGACAGCCTCGGCAGATGGCCGCTTGCACTAACCCTGATTCTGCTGGATGTTTCTTCCTATTCAAAAGGAGTTTTCCTCTCCACTGTCTCTACAAGCATGTTTGGTGTGAGGGATTGCTTTCAAGCTAATGAGTTGACGCAATCCGCTGGTTTTCCATAGGAAACTTTGAACCAATCTGACTGTATCAGTTGGTTGAATTGTCTTTTTAAAGTGCCTTGAGATGACGTGCTGTGACTCAGCACTATATAAATAAACTGAATTGAATTATAAAACCCCAATTCACTACAGATGTATCCTCATGGCACTTTACTTACACGATTCAGTCATTATGGTTGAAAATCAGCAGGACACTGCAATTTGCCATAAACTTTTGTATGCCACCAGAGTGAGTTACTTGAATATATGCTTAAAATAGCATATAATATAACTTTAAAAGATATGTTCTAATTTAATATGCTAAATAAAAAATTGAGTTTTTAAATTGTTTTACAGGTGAAGCATTGATTTCAAACACAGTATAGGAGGATAGTGGCATTGCCTCGATGTAGAAAGAGACAAATGCTAGTTAAAAGACCTAATCAGAAGTTGAGCTGTTACAAAGTCCCTCTCTGCACAGCGACCCTCTCTGTTCCATGTTGGACCCTACGCCTGATGCGGACATTGGGTTAACCCCTCTGTGTTACCCAGGTTAATCCTCTGCAGGACAGATGAAGCTCAGGCGGTTTAACAGAAGGATTAGTGTCTGCTCACCGTATCAATGCAGACCGACTGTCATCCATCTAAAGAGTACTGGGTGACACTCAGTGTAGATGTAGATATCTTTTCATTTTGAGTTAAATTATAACTGGAGATGAGTCAATTATTTTTTTTATATTAAAGAATTTCCATGTTGGTGAATCCCAAAGAGAAAAATCCAGTTTATCTTCATAAACAGTCTGTTAACATATTAGAGTGGTTTCTGACATTTTGTTTTCTACAGCAGCATGTGTTTCGCTGTGTGTTGATTTCTTCTACTGACCTGATTTCTGCAGCGTCAGGGTTTTATCTGGAACCTGTTAAACTAAAGATCCTGCAGAGAATCTGCTGCTTCATGCAGTTTCCTTCCCTGATTTGGTATTTCTCAGAGAGTAAACCTCCGACTAGAAGGTGCATTTTAAAAATCTAATAGAAACATGTAATTTGCTTTTAATTTAGTTTAGTTTATTTAGCTGCATATTTTTTACGTAGCTAGTAATCAAAGACAAAATAAGCACCAGAAATTTTTTCTGCAGTTTTTATTTTTCATGCTACTATCCCACGGTGGGTAGAATAGCAGAAAGGTGTAATCAAGTTAGACTAGTACTACTATAATACAGTAGTACTTCTTATTTAAAATAATATCATCAGACAAGAAAATATAAAATTCTGGTATTTAAAAGACTTAAATACAAAATAACCCCTTAAAATAAACCCCTTCTGAAAGTCTTTTTTTTTCCAACAAAAAACAAATACCTAGAACAGGTAAAGTATTGAATGTCTAAATGGTCCTTTGCTTTTTTATACATGAAAATAGATGATGTTATGCTGTTTATCTATTGGATCAACTTTGTTTATGATAGTTTTTAAAGACAATGAACTTTTATCTATTCTGTAAATATCTTTCCACGATTCATGTAGTTACTTTGAACTATTAAGTTATAACTGTTTGTATTTATCATTTTATAACAATAAACCTCATGTTCCTACAATATAGTACTGTTTTTATTGGAATGTCATCGTTGATTCTGCAAAATTATAACCCTACTGGGAAAATGTGTTTAATTAAATATAAATCTGTACATAATGCTGAAGGCTTCAGAGATAGGAGTCAGTATACCACAGTAAAGTGGGAGACATTCCCCCTTTGCTTCACCCTGCATGGGTCCAGGTATATCTGTGAGGTCATCTGCTGAGGGCCTCCATCTGATCAATGACAAAGGCTCCCAACTCACCTGGAAGGAAGTCATTATCCCTCCATTATATGCAGAAGTATTTTAAGCTCCTTCTTGCCACAACCTCATCCAAGCTGATGACAAACATCAAAATCTCTCCATTACAGAAATGTCAATTCAGTCCAATTCAAGCACACATCTCTGATCACAGCAAAATTAAAATGCTGTTGTCTGTCTTCCAGCGTGGAGAAGCTTCATCTTATTGAAAACACGTTTAATAGTCCTGTGAAGAGGATGCTTAGGGTTGTCCACAATGTTCTTCAATTAATGAAGAATAATGCTGAAATCCTCTCCAGAGATTCCAGAGGAACTTTAGAAAGAGGAAATACAGCTTAAAGTAGCAATAAGTTAAAAGGACACCTAGTGTTTAGAATCAGAACAACATCTGCTGTTTTGTCAACATAAAATACCAAATGCTACATTTTGTTTTGGCAACACTGGTGACTCTCATAGGATTATCTCAGGAACCAGGGAGTAAACACTGGCTTCACACATAGAAATACATTCAGTTCAATTCAGTTTATTTATATAGCGCCAATCCACAACACATGTCATCTCAAGGCACTTTACAGTTCACCAGATCATACAGTCAATTTGATTCAAAGTTTTCGATCTAATGAAAACCAGTTGATTGCATCGACTCATTGACTCGAATGCAATCTTTCACACTAAGCATGCTTGTGGAGAGGAAAATCTCCCTTTTAACAGGAAAAAAACCTCCAGCAGAACCATCCACTCCATACTTGTAGGTTTGAAAGGAGAAACACTTGACTAAGAAACTGCAGACATGCAGACTGTTTGTAGGTAATGTACATTCATTCCGCGTGACAGACGAGAAGGGCTTTGGTTAATTTTACAGTGAATTTCTAAATGATTGCTAATTTATTCAGGTTTGGTCAATGGTTCATTTTCAAACCTTATCAACACCATATTTAACTTAATCAGGCAAAAACATATTAGGTTCTAAAGTAAAAACTGTTGTTTGAGCAATAGCTGTCATGTTTATATAATGTACCATCATTTGATTAAGATATAGTGTTTATTTTTTTAAGAATGTGAAAATATTTTGTTATAAGTTTATGGATATTTCCATCGTAATATTTTATTGGTCAAATGTGACAATTATATAGTTTGAACAATAAAGTTTTACTTCATAACAGGATAAAAATGTTAATTTTGTCTGGGAAGGTTTGGCTCAATGCTTTCTTACAAGTTCATGATTCTTTACAAAAAGCTTTCATGC
Organism: Cyprinodon tularosa; assembly: GCF_016077235.1. Lineage (NCBI taxonomy): Eukaryota > Metazoa > Chordata > Actinopteri > Cyprinodontiformes > Cyprinodontidae > Cyprinodon > Cyprinodon tularosa. The sequence continues at coordinate 471,263 of NW_024039071.1, forward strand.
ACTTTCCTCTGAATGATACTTCCATGTTTCCAAAGGTAAAGATTTGTAATAAATATTCTTCTGTTTGAATCATTTGGTTACGGTTTAATTTCATCGTCTCTACACTCTAAGACAGACACAGATAATCTCAATGAACACAAAATAAAGTTTATAGATGAGGATTCTGATTCATTAAATGGAAACAACCTGGTTCTATGTATGAGTTTAATTTTTCGACTAAACCTTTGGTAAGAAAAACATTCAGTATTTCACATCGCCATGAAAGATCAGCTGCCTGCTCTTCCTGGCATGATCGTTCAAGTGGAGTCAGACTGAACGAGCAGAAACAACCTGTTTAAGGTAACGTTAGTTTGATTGGATTACAATCCAGTGGAAGCTTAAAACCCCAAACTGTTACCAGGATGTTCTCCTTCAGGATTGTTTCTGCAGCCATGAAGCAACTTACAGTCAAACCATCACTGCTGGTATGATGGCCGTTCCTGAAATGTCCCAGTTTTACAGCAAATGTCACCTTCTAACAGATACAGATGTCACAGATATCTCCATCATGGGGGATGTTGATGTTTTCTAACAAATACAGCAGGCTTTTGTGTTTCTTCTGGACAGCAGTGTCTTGTTTTTTGGGGTTTCTTTGTTTTTCACTGCAGAAGTCTGTCATGGATCTCCCTCATGCCCGGTTCCTCACTTATAATAGAACCCTAACCTTTATGAAGGTGACTAAACAGCTTTCGAGATTATTCTGCATTTTCCTCTAACCAGTTGGCATAATGTTGACCATTCATTGATGTTCATTTATAATCAGTGTTTTTTTTTTCATTTACGTATGATCATATACTGTAAACAACAACATTATGAAAAGGTTCATTTATTTTAGAAACTTAGTCCACTAACTGAAACAGATTATTGACACACTTCCACTTACAGCTAAAAAAAAAGGAAAATGAATTTTTAACACATAGCCTAAATATGGATGCTATGGAAAATGTTTAAAACCCTGCAGACTGTGTATGACACTGTGAGAAGTATGTAATGATTGCATGAGAAGTACCGGTATGTAGTGATTAAAAGGAAAAAAAAAATCAAAATAAAAAAATAATATCTATATATATATATATATATATATATATATATATATATATATATATATATATATATATATATATATATATATATATATATGTAGATATAATTTTTTTATTATATATATATATATATATATATATATATATATATATATATATATATATATATATATATATATATATATATATATAACAAAATAAAAGAAAAATCGTTGTAGAACAATATTCTTCTGTGTGATGAAGAGCAGGATGATTAGCATTGATGATTACATTTCAGTGCTGTACACGGGTGACATCACATCTGATCAGCCAATCACAAAGCTTCCAGAAGCTGTCAGGGCTCAGCACATGATCCATTCTAAACCCTGAGAGGAGTATCAGCTGTGCAGACCTCCTGTGTCTGTGTTTCCTTTAGGCCGTGGTTTAACTCCTCACCTTCTGTATAGGAAACAAGTTTTCCATCACAAGATGGAAGAGGCGAGTTTTCTAGGATAAATCAAAACCAGAGGACTGGAAGATAAAGTGAAGGAGGAGGAGTTTATCTCCTCTGTGTAGCTCTAAGACACTTGATAAGATCAGACACACAGAGGGACCATCTGCAGGATTTTATCTCTACAAACAGACGCAGCTGCTCAGGTGAGAAACACAAGGGTTTATTTTGTGTAGCTATAACAGTTTGTCGTGAGTGCAAGACAGGTTTTATTAAGGTTTAGTTTCCTTTCCATTCCTTTAAATTATTTAGAAAGGTATCTTGCCATGGCAATTATTTCAATTAGCACTCAAGGCTCACCTGATTGATTGTGAATGTTGATGAAAGTACCGGCCGGAATGACATTCTCACATTACTATAACTGAGTCTGGTGGTTTTTATATCAAAGTTTAAAACTTAAAGCAGTACCATGATCATGGCTTTTCTTTGGCACTAAATTTGTATTTGAGCCACAACCAAAAAAAAACTTCAGCTTTAACTTATAGTCACCCTCCAAAAGCTTGAGGCCTAAGTTAAACTCATAATTTAGAGCTCTAGTCTTTTTAGAAACATATCTCCCATGCAGTGGATGGTAAATGCACTGTATTAACAGGAAAAACCTCTGACAACCTGATGCTCCACATGTCTGTTTCCTGATGTGAAATATTTTACTGGATGGATTAGTTTTTGGCTTTCATTGGCTGAGTGTTTTTCACGTTTGCTACTACGTAACCCTTTATTAAAAGACTTTAGGTCATTTCAAAACAGATTAAAGTAGACATTGAAGCTTGTCAAAATAAGAGCCTCTCCTCTTCCTTCAATAATGTGACAGCAGTGTTTTCCTCTGCCTGCAAAGTGGGGAGGTTGCTGTAATAATAATAATAATAATTGAACTTTATTGATATCACAATGGAGAAATTTAGCTCTGCATTTAACCCATCGCCTTTGCAATAAGAGAGCTGCCATCTTGGGGTGCCCTTGGAGAAGTGTGGGGTTAAAGGTCTTCTTCAGAGACCCAGAGTGGCAGTATGTGGGAGCTGGGCTCGAACTCAGAACCTTGGGATTCCAGAGCTAGGCCCTTACCACTAGGTCGCCACTCCCCAACCGTGCAGAAAGAAGGTTCTGGATCAATTTGGTTTGCAATAAGTTTGCATATTCCTGTGCCAACCAGAAGAAAAAAAAACAAACCAATATGGCCAGACCCAAAAAATAATAGTAATAACAGGTTTAAGGCAAAACCATAACATGAAGTTCTTAAGACCTCAGGAAAAACACTAAAGATGTTAAAAATTAAACAAAAAAGCATACTTGAAGCTCACAATAAAAATAGGAAAAAAATAAAATACTAAATGAAGTCAAAGGCTCGAAGGACCCCAAATTACGACCTAAAGGTAAATGATACCAGATTCTGATTCCTGTCACACAGTGATGCTGTCTTATAGGTGAACCAAAGCACTTTCATTTCATCAGACCATGCTCCTTTAAGTCCAAGACAGGCGTCTGCAACCTGCTGCACTGGAGCTGCATGCGGTTCTTTGAACACTTTACAATGGCTCTTAATAATTGCTAAAAATAATTTTAAGAACTAACCAGTGTAGTGTAATCCGAAATGGTGTTTTTTAGAAAGAATATTTGAATAAAGGGCTGCTCAGTGACATCGTGGATAGCACTGCTGCCTTTCAGCAAGAAGGTTGTGAGTTTGAATCCTGGCCCTGGGTCTTTCTGCATGGAGTTTGAATGTTGTCCCTGAGCATGCTTGGGTTCTCTCTGGGTACTCCTGCTTCCTCCCACATTCCAAAAACATGACTTTTAGGTTAATTGGCTTCTCTAAATTCTCCTTAGGTGTGAGTGTCCTGTTTGTCTCTGTGTTACCCTGCTATAACCTGTACAGGGTCTCTTAACGGTGGACAGGTGGAGATAGGCACCAGCACCCCTTGTGACCCCACTTGGGATTAAGTGTGTCAGAAGATGGATGGATATTTGAATAAAATCCTCACAACAGAATGACACTGAAAAGAACAGGAAACATGTTTTCAGGGCTATTTTTTTTTAGATATCTTGGAAATTATGTGTTATGTTAATTTTTCTTTTTACATAAAATAATAGCCCAAAGAAGAAAATCAATGCTTCATCTTTATGAATTGTTTAATGTTTTTTCATTGTTTTCACAAGCTAAAAATGCATATAAACTGTTGGTTGTTCAAAAATTCCTACGGCAGATACTTAACAAAAATAATAGGTTGTGTTTTATTATAAGTTCTGTAATCATTTGTGACTTTAAGTTGGCCAGACTTGCGACAAAATGGCAATTTTGGTTTAAAAGGTTGCCGACCCCTGGTCTAAGAGATTTAAGACTTTGTTGCACAGAATATAGATTAATTTTTCTCATTGTTTCTTTATAGAATAAGTAATCCGTAGTTAAAACAGTCAGGCTGTCTGAGAGCATTTAGCTACAAAGCTGCACCTTTAAAACACTGTTAACTGTATGGCCATGATATGTGGTACTCCTTAAGTCTCTACATTATAAGTGTCTCCCTTGATAGTAATATTTCAGCCAGCTGAAGATCAATGCTCAGCGACAGTGAAAGCTTTGTTACTTTGCACCTTTTTAAAGCCAGAGTGAAAGTATGACACAATATATTTGTGGCTTTTGACACGTTGCGAAAGACCTAAATTCCAGAACATTCCAATATGGGCTCTGTTAGACCCGGAGGATAAATATTAATACAAATAAAATATTGTGCAGGTTATTTTCCCAGTTTCCTTAGCATACCTTTTAAAGAGACAGTAATAAATGGCATTTCTTTCCTCAAAAGCAATACCTCACAATTTCTATCTTTTCTATTTTGCTTAGAAGGTTTACTCAGGATTCATGTTAAGTCATTGAAAATCTACTTAGAAATGCTGGTTCTCTTTAAATTAATTCACGCTTTGTCTTTTCTTTTTATCGGATGCTTTAGAGGGTGAAGGTGAAACAGGATGGCTTTGGCTCTCAAACTGAATGAAGAGCAGATCTAATATCTAGTAGTATATTAGAGATTTGGCAGATGAAGCTATGAAACTCACCCTGATGGAAAGTGCACAGTTTGTGCTTTTTGATCTGTTTCCTAAAGCTCTGCTCCACCACCTGTTTTCAGGCTAATCCTGTTAACTCTAACATGCCTCACCACCTGGCTACCTCAAAATCCTCATTAAACGTTCATCTTCTAAAAAGGTGGTGACCTTGGAAACAGTCATAAGGGGTCTTCAGCATTATTCACACAAAACCAGATCAAACTCTGGCCCTTTTATTTTTCAAGGAAGCTTCAACATGCCGACAGTGAAGAGCAAGAGGAAGAAAGTGAAGAAGGAGGTGATCGAAGTGGAGGAACAGGGTGAAGGTGAGCATGGAGCACCTGCAGCTCCATCTGCACGTCTGCTTTGTTTAACTCAGCAGCATCTGTTCTTTGCCGCTCTGCTGCAGTTGGGATGGAGGTGGAGATGGAGGATATAAGCAACAGGAGTAACTCCGACAACAGAGACCATCTGACCCCAGATTTGCACGACACAGCTCCGCACAAGAAGAAGAAAAAGAAGAAGGCACAAACCATTGGTAGGAACATCTATACCAACTAGAAAGAGGATTCAGCCAATACTTTATAAAACAATAACTAGCAGATGAAGAACTAAAACCACAAAATATTCGCTGTATTTCAGGACAACAAAAAGTAAAGCAAAATAGAGCTGCATGTACAACTAATTTAAAACTGTTTAACCCACACCACTAACTAGTTGTTTCTGGCTAAAATATAAACTAGTTGATGTTTGCAGAAAATAACTCGAGCAGGAGTGGAACATACACTCACCGGCCACTTTATTAGGTACACCTGTCCAACTGCTCGTTAACACTTAATTTCTAAGCAGCCAATCATATGGCGGCAACTCAGTGCATTTAGACATGTAGACATGGTCAAGACAATCTCCTGCAGTTCAAACCGAGCATCAGTATGGGGAAGAAAGGTGATTTGAGTGACTTTGAACGTGGCATGATTGTTGGTGCCAGAAGGGCTGGTCTGAGTATTTCAGAACCTGCTGATCTACTGGGAGTTTCACGCACAACCATCTCTAGGGTTTACAGAGAATGGTCCGAAAAAGAAAAAACATCCAGTGAGTGGCAGTTCTGTGGGCGGAAATACCTTGTTGATGCCAGAGGTCAGAGGAGAATGGCCAGACTGGTTCGAGTTGATAGAAGGGCAACAGTGACTCAAATAACGCACAGTACGTCGAACTTTGAGGTAGATGGGCTACAGCAGCAGAAGACAATAGAAGATTGGAAAAACATTGCCTGGTCTGATGAGTCTCGATTTCTGCTGCGACATTTGGACGGTAGGGTCAGAATTTTGCGTCTACAACATGAAAGCATGGATCCATCCTGCCTTGTATCAACGGTTCAGGCTGATGGTGGTGGTGTCATGGTGTGGGGAATATTTTCTTGGCAGTCTTTGGGCCCCTTGGTACCAATTGAGCATCGTTGCAACGCCACAGCCTACCTGAGTATTGTTGCTGACCATGTCCATCCCTTTATGACCACAATGTACCCAACTTCTGATGGCTACTTTCAGCAGGATAATGCGCCATGTCATAAAGCTGGAATCATCTCGGACTGGTTTCTTGAACATGACAATGAGTTCACTGTACTCAAATGGCCTCCACAGTCACCAGATCTCAATCCAATAGAGCATTCGCTTCATGGATGTGCAGCCGACAAATCTACGGCCACTGTGTGATGCCATCATGTCAATATGGACCAAACTCCCTGAGGAATGCTTCCAGTACCTTGTTGAATCTATGCCACGAAGAATTGAGGCAGTTCTGAGGGCAAAAGAGGGTCCAACCAGTTACTAGCATGGGGTACCTAATAAAGTGGCCGGTGAGTGTATGTTCCACTTTATTAAACCTGGCTCTCAAAAAGAGTAAAATGATTCAATTTATTTCAGTGTATTTATATAGTACCAGTTCACAACATGTCATCTCAAGGCACTTTACAGAGACAATTCAACCAGAGTGTTTCAAAGTTTTCTATCTAAGGAAAACCAGCTGATTGCATTGACTCATTGATTCAAAGGCAATCCCTTCAACTAAGCATGCTTGTAGTGACAGTGGAGAGGAAAAACTCCCTTTTAACAGGAAGAAACCTCCAGCAGAATCTGACTCAGCGTGAGCAGACATCTGCCGAGGCTAACTTCTCTAGAAAAGTAGAAGAGCAGCCACTAAAAACTCCAATGAACAGCTTTTCAATGTTGGTTTCCTTATTTATCAGTTTTATTTAGTTTTTTAATAAAGGCACTGATTTGGTTGGTGAAGTTTGTTATGATGGTGGGTGTGCAGTAGTAACAAATAAAGGTCAATGCATTTTCTTGATGATTGTTTAAATGTTGCATCATTATTAAGATGTTTTGAAAGGGTAGAAAAATACAAGCTTAATGATCCAAAGAAAATATTGAAGAGCATTTTTTGACTGGATTAATAAAGAGGATCCTTCTTCTAATGCATGACTGTGTTGTTTGGATAGACCAGGAAACAGAACACGGGGATGTACCAAACGGGGATATGGCCGAGATGGTCGGGGAAGGAGACGAAATGGCTGTTTCTGTCATCAGGAAGACCAAAAAGAAAAGGTAAGTACCAGATGGGTCAATTAATGGCTTTAGGACTTAAATTATCTGATGATTTAATCTGATGATGTCAGAGAAAGTAAAGTGGGTATTGATCAAAGCAACCAAACTTGTAAATCCGAAAGAAGCAAGGAGATGATCAAAAGGAAAAATTAGGAATAACTATAAAATGTACTGATTCAAAGGCAAATAAGAGGTGAATCCACTCATCTGATGGAAGCACATTTGTTTTAACTAAAGCCATGCAAAAATCGAAATTGAAAAACATAATAAATGAAAGCACAGCAGTATTATATATGCGTAAATTAAATAAGCTGAACTACTGAAAATTGGATTAAATAATAAATATAGAAAAGGATTCAACATTTTGTTTACCAACAACAAAACATCTATATGTTTTTCTTTCCTTCTACACATGTATGTCTGGGGTTGTTATTCTGAACCAAAGCTGCTCTGCTCATCTTCAATACAGAGACTCTTTTCTTTGCCTATGATGTAACGTTTGGGTAGAGGTTTTTGAGGACCCACAGGCAGAGATCAAAAGGCAGAGTTGAGTCTTGCAGAATTGATAGGCAACTGAGGCAGAAATCCAAAAATACTGAGAAGCAAAATACAGATAACTAAAATGTCAGGAAAAACTCACGTGAGGAACCAGAGATGAGGAAGCAACAAAACAGCAAACCAGCACTGAGTGACTGCAGAGGGTGGGGTATATATTAGAAGACTGAACCAAGAAAAGCTAATCAGCAGATATGAGCAGGTGTGGTCGAACTAACAAGAAGGGACCAAGAGAGAAGGAAACAAACACCTGAGGGCAACGAGGAGCAACACAAGAACTAAAGAACTCAGAAACTAAAAATAAACCCAAGTAGAGGGCAGAACTCTGATATATGATCAATGTAATAAAAAACAAAAACAAAACCCTATTGGCTAATTTCAAACTTTTGTTCACCTTTCTTCCTGACAGGAAGGCAAAGACAACAGAGCATTACAGCACAGAGCTGGAAGCTGAAGATGAGGATATCATCACTGATGCTCAGTCCCCCATCCCTCAGCATTCCTTGTTTTCTGCTCCACACGGACACAGTCAGCCGGCCGGCAAAGTTTTTGTGGAGAGGAATCGTGAGTGAATCCATTATAGCCTGAAATAATTGTCTGACATTTTTGAACATAGAACTATATTAATCAACTTGTTTATATTTCATTCATATAAATACACCCTATAGGCTTGGATCTATTATGTTTTTGTTGTTTGTTGAGCCTCCTATCAATCATAATAATAACCAACCCTAGAATACTAACAGCCATTTTTTATATCAAAAAGTGCTGCTACTTTAAGGTTTGCAGGACCCAATTTAAGGTTAAATCCACACTTTCTGCACAAAATACACAGTGCTTTTAGAAAATGTTTTGTAAAGGTTTCCAAATTATGCTTTCAACCATGACAGGGAAAAAGGTAACCGAAACCATTCTGACCTTATGTGAGAACATCCTTTGTAATGTCTCTATGAAATCACCATGACAATGCAGCAGATAGCGTTTCAGGGAGGAGAGAAAGGAGGCCTCTGATTGGTCAATTCAACATCCGCTCTACTACGCCTATTTCCTGTTTGGCACCTTACCAGCTTGTTTTGTTTGTATGACCGCCATTGTGGAAAATGACTCATGAAGATGGACTAGCTACAGGTCCTTCTCAAACATTAGCATATTTTGATAAAGTTAATTATTTTCCATAATGTAATGATCAAACTTGAACATTCATATATTTTAGATTCATTGCACACTAACTGAAATATTTCAGGTCTTTTATTGTCTTAATACGGATGATTTGGGAATACAGCTCATGAATACTCTAAATTCCTATCTCACAAAATTAGCATATCATCCGACCAATAAAAGAAAAGTGTTCTTAATACAAAAAAAAGTCAACCTTCAAATAATTGTGTACAGTTATGCACTCAATACTTGGTCGGGAATGATTGCTACAATGCAGCGTGACATGGAGGCAATCAGCCTGTGGCACTGCTGAGGAGTTATGGAGGCCCAGGATGCTTCGATAGCGGCCTTTAGCTCATCCACAGTGTTGGTTCTCGCATGCCTCAACTTTCTCTTTACAATATCCCACAGATTCTCTATGGGGTTTTGGTCAGGAGAGTTGGCAGGCCAATTGAGCACAGTGATACCATGGTCAGTAAACAATTTCAGGACTGTGAGCAGGTGCCAGGTCGTGCTGAGAAATAAAATCTACATCTCCATACAGTTTTTGAGCAGATGGAAGCATAAGGTCCTCCTAAATCTCCTGATAGCTAGCTGCATTGACCCTAGCCTTGATAAAACACAGTGGATCAACACCAGCAGCTGACATGGCACCCCAGACCATCACTGACTGTGGGTACTTGACACTGGACTTCTGGAATTTTGGCATTTCCTTCTCCCCAGTCTTTCTCTAGACACTGGCACCTTGATTTCCAAATGACATGCAAACTTTGCTTTCATCCGAAAAAAGTACTTTGGACCACTGAGCAACAGTCCAGTGCTGCTTCTCTGTAGGAATGCAGCGACTGTACCCCATTTCCTGCAAACCCCTGTGCACGGTGGCTGTGGATGTTTCTACTCCAGACTCAGTCCACTGCACCCGCAGGTCCCCCAAGGTCTAGAATCAGCCCTTCTCATCAATCTTCCTCAGGGTCCAGTCACCTCTTGTCGTCATGCAGTGTTTTCTGCCACACTTTTTCCTTCTCACACACTTCCCACTGAGGTGCCTTGATACAGCTCTGTGGGAACAGGCTATACGTTCAGAAATATCTTTCTGTGTCATACCCTCTTGCTTGAGGGTGTCAATGATGGCCTTCTGGACAGCATTCAGGTCTGCAATCTTACCCATGATTGGGTTTTTTCTGTGATGAACCAGGCTGGGAGTTTTAAAGGCCTCAGGAATCTTTTGCTGGTGTTTAGTGTGAGTTTGTTGATCCGGATGATTAGGTGCACAGCTCGTTTAGAAAGTGCGCATTGGTTCAGTCGCCATTGTTGTTGAGTGACCTCTGTAACCGGAAGAGAAACATGCCACCCACCACACCTTCAATCCTAGTTGGTCCGTTAGTGTCCCTCTTGCATTGTGGTGTGGAATAACAGAGCAGACCACGCATAAAAATTGGGCATAAATCAAAAATATCATACCTGCGACACAAAGGACCATACACAGCCCTTTAGTCAGTGATTCAGGATGTGGCCTCTGGGTGTGACATGTTGCACGCTCTTCACCACCATTAACCAGATAATTACGTATCTAAACAAAAGACCTTTGTAGCCGCAGCAGCAAACTACTGTGTTTTTCCGCTTCTTCCATTCTTCCATGTCTCCACAAGAGACAAACCATCAGCAAAAGCACATTCTATCCTCCTTCAAGGTCAGGGATCATGATTTAATAATAAGAAACTCCAAAAAACACTGCTGAGCAAAAGAACACATTTACCAAAAATCCTTTTGATGATCTCTAAGACCTTTAGAAAACAGATGCCCAGTAGGTATGTGTTGTTGGGTTTTTTTTTTGTTTGTTTGTTTTTTAGAAGGATACCGGTGAGTGGCTCACTACCATTTCACAGTTATGCTATTGGCAAACAGCAGACCTCTGCTGACCGTTGACATTTTCTTGAATTCTGGGTTAACTGTGTTCGTATCGGACAGACACTCAAAAGGGAAAGAAAAAATGTCTCCAACTCCATGTATAAAGGTTGTTTTTATGATGTTTCCTCTGAGTTTGACGGTAGTTTGCATCCACAGGGCGTTTGCAGGCAGATCGAGTGGAGCAGCTCAGACACTCAGAGCTGACAGATGACTACTTGGATCCCAGGCAGAACTGGACCACAAGGGATGTTGCTTTGAAGGTCCACAGCAGCTTCAGGTTAGCTGATACTGTCAACATGTATGTAATCCATCAACTAAAAAACACAGGCTTTTTTTCATATGACAGGATGTTACTAAGAAGTATAGACACAGCAAAGATAGACCTGTTACTATTGTTGGTTTTGGGACAGAAAAGAAAACAGAGACTGAGCCTTTCTAAGCACTGTGTTTTACACACAAAAAAACTCAAACATTGCTGTGGTTCATTCAATGTTTCTGCCAAAGGCCTCAGTCAGTCAATTAAATTGTCCTGTAAAATTTTAAACATGCAGATAGAGAATTGATCCCACAGAAAAATCAGTTCTATAAACAAATCAAGGCAGTTACAAAATTTACATGCAAATTATTACTCTGCAAATTAAGCCCTTGTTAAATTTTTTCAGCACACTTAGAACCCCAAGTATATTTTCCTGGATTTTTATTTTAAGCACTCAAAAAGAAAAATCTGTCTATTATAATACCAATAGAATTTTACAATGGAATACTAAATGGTGAAGTCATCTTATAACTGGTCTTTTCCGAAGGTTTGCATCCCAACGGTGCCAAGCTGGAATTCACTGAACTCTGTCTGCCTGTAGGCGCTGGATCTCGTAGACCTGTGGTTGTCTTATGGTTAAAACACCTAAAATCAGTTTGTTTTAAACTGCAGCTCATGTTAGACTCCCTCGTCAGGGCCACAGAAAGAGCTTCAAAGGCTTTGCGTTTCTTAAAAGAAGTTTATATATATATATTTATATATATATATATATATATATATGTATATATATATATATATATATATATACATATTTAATTTTTTTTGTATATTTTTTTTACTTTCATTCATAGCACTCTATGATAGGTTATGTACAGTTTCTTCCTGTTGGTCCACCTTAGCAACCAAACAAGGAGTTATCAGTATCACGCCCCACAGTTTTCTCCAGTGGATTTAACATTGTGAGAAAGTCCAGAAGGCTCAGGTAGGGGCATCAACAATGGATCAAAGACCACCTGACAAACAAACCACATTCCAGACCAATCTCATTCCTATCTCCTTCTCCCAAAATTGTTTTTAATACTTGGAATGAAGATTGTCAGTATATTATAAAATTCACTAATTTTCCCTTTAATTGTGTTAAAGAATAACAGAGTATCCTCCTTTTCTGATACCTTTAATCACAGTTTATTTTTCTTGAGGATTTGGTAAAACTGTGAATTTGTGATTTCAAAACGTGTTCATTAGAGATATCAATTTTTAAGCTTAAATCAATAAATTGCCATTCCCACTTATTCCAAATGGGTGGACCCCTTCGTCTATTCCAGTTTGCATGTTTTCAAAAAGGCTTTTTTGGGCTAATGTATAAAACCTTAAACTCAACGCAAATACTGACAATTTCAATTGAAAAAGCTTCCTGGATGGGAAGCAAAATATCTTCAAACTTGAAAACAAAGTCCAGTGGATTGTTTTTCATTTTCTTTTTTGGAATGACTATGACCTGGATGACTGAGAACCTTCAGTAGCTTAAATCAATAAACAATTTTCATCTATTTTAATTTAACAGATCTTTGAATCATTGTAAATAAGAATACATGAACATTATTATTTGTGATTTGATGGTTAAGTCTAGGTTTAAAAAAAAAAAGGGCGAGTATATTGAAGTACACACAGTGATTCCACTTTTTTTCCTACAGTCTTTCCAAGTTTTCAGGGTATTGATTATGCAAAAAAATGTCTATATATTTAATTTCCTTAAAATGATTTACAAATAGAAAAGAAGTGACAATCTGACGTACAAATATCTTTAGTTCAATCTGGACCCGTCCTTTCTCTTTATTAACCATGACACTACATTCCCTAAATAAGCTGTTCAGAAATAATATGGGTAATCTAAGACCCCCTCATTTTTTCAAGCTTCATTAGTCCTTAGAGTAATTTGAGGTAATAATAATGGGTCCAAATAAATCTAAATAATTAACAAACAACTAAAAGAAAATACAATACAAACAAAAATCAAGGAAGCATTTGGAAAAGGAAGGTAGATCTTGGAAGAATATTCATCTTAATTACATTTATTTTGGCCCAAGAGGGTAGAATGGGAGGTTTTCCTTCCATGGGAGGAAAGACAAATTTAGCAAGTCCGACTTGACCTTTAAATATGACTTGACCTTTGTTATTGAAGCCAGTTCTTCTGGTTTCATATTTAAGAAAACAGCATCAGACCTATTGATGTAAATCTTACCTTGGACTTCCAGCATCAGACAGAGTCGTCCTGTCATCTGCAGAAATATTTGGATTACTCTGCAGTCATTGGGTGCATCAAAGCTGGACAAGAAGCTGAGTCTAGAGAGCTGGTTAACCCCTCAGTTAAAATTAAAAACAAATATTGGATCCTGAATTTCAACAAAAAAAGGGCGATGATTGTAGATTTCAGAACAAACAGGAAGAAGATGAATCCTGTTAACCGTTGCTCCTCACCTACTACACTTTAATGTTAAAGTAAATCCACCTGTATATAAGCCATCCGGATTGTACATATGTCACCTCAAACCTCTGTGCTACTACCTTGTATTTTTTTATCTTTTTATTTTTTATTTCTTATTTTTATTTTATTTTGTTTTTCATTGTGTGCAATACATGTGCACTTAATCCTTATTTATCTTGATATACTGTATATACCTAGATATACTGTATATATATATATATATATATATATATATATATATATATATATATATATATATATATATATATATATATTGTTTATTCTTCTTAATGCACCTTTTTCCTCCTTGTTTGCACCTTCTTTAATTACTATGCCAATATGTGACGAGTGAATTTCTCCGCTGTGAAATCAATAAAGCTCATCTAATCTAATCTAACATCATGGAAGAAGAAATAGAGGTGGTAGAGGAGTATAAGTACATTTGTGTTCACCCGCATAACAAACTATACTGAAGATGCAACAACTGTGAAGCCATCTACAAGAAGCTTAGGTCGTTCAGTGTTTGAAGAAAGATGCTACATATTTTCTACAAGTCTTTTGTGGAAATTGTGACCTCTTCTGCTATCCTCATTAGAGCAGATCATGTAACAAAAACCTGTGAATTACTAAAAAATTATTTTTTTCTTTTGGGATTAATAGTGGGTTTTTTTTTACTGAATTGAACTGAATATAATGACATTTAGTTTTATGATTGTTATCATTTTTAACATATTATTGTAATTACTACCTAAAACAAAATGGCTTAGAACTTCCTCTTTCTTTCGTGGCGTCTCAATCTGCTAGTAGAGCCCTCAATCTGAACCAAAGCATGATGTGCATCTTCACATTATTCACAAAAAGTATTTGTAAATCATCTTAATCACAGCCACTTATTTAATGTGCAAAAAAATTATTTTGCATGTGCAATTTAATGCACCTTATTTGGAATCGTAGAATATTAGGCCCATAAAGTACATTAACAGAACCAGGCAATCCAGGCATCCTGCCAATAAATGAAGAATTAGGGGGATATATGATAAATGAGGTGTTTTTATTTCATCTTCAGGGTAGTAGGGCTGTTCTCTCATGGGTTCCTGGCTGGCTTCGCTGTGTGGAATATCATTGTCATGTACGTGCTGGCAGGTGAGCAGATGACCACGCTGCACAACCTGCTACAGCAGTATCACCTTCTGGCCTATCCAGCTCAGTCTCTACTCTACCTGCTGCTGGCCATCAGCACTGTGTCTTCCTTCGACAGGTCTTTGCACAAATTTGGACAAAAAAGTATCCAGAAGTTTACATTTCTGTCTCATAACATTTGAAAATCTGTTTGTGTTGCAGAGTCAACCTGGCTAAGACGTCCATGGCCCTGAGAGGCTTCCTCACTCTGGACCCTGTGGCTGTGGCTTCCTTCTGTGAGTGAGACGAGTCAAAGGAAATGATCTTGCCATTGATAAAGATGGTGGAGAAAATAACCAGCTTTTCATAACATCTCTGTGTGTATTCAGTGTATTTCATAGCCCTGATACTGTCCCTCAGCCAGCAGATGACCAGCGACCGCATCAACCTTTATCCTACTGCCAATGAGACGCTGTGGTGAGAACCAGGGTTGATGTTTATCATACCTTAGTGAAAACTCAGCTGGTCACAACTGAGAACTCTTTTGTAATGATAAAAAAAAATCCAGATGGATCTTAGACATCTTAGCCAGTAAGTATTTACCAGCACCTGTAGCCACTCATGTAATCTAAAAGCAGAAACCTTAAGGTCAGGTCACACCGCCTACATCCAGCTCTCCAACCTTTAATGTAATTTTTTGCTGTCAATGCACAGTTGCAGAGAAACATGTGCATTGACAAGCATATATCATAGCTGCAGGTGGCTGAGCGGGTTTTTGGACCGTAAAGCATATCCAATAAACCATAATGAGCTCCACCTACTTTTTCATATTTATTTATAACAGTTGTGACAATCAACTGTGCCTCAATAAAAACCAATTCACTTATGGATAATACTGAAAAATGAAAGTGAATGAAAGTGACATCTAAAAAAGTTATCTATCAGAAGAAAAACTTTAATTATAACAAAGATGAGGAAATGGCATCGACCAAAACAGATGGTCAACAAGGAAAATCTGCAAAAAAAACCTCAACATACAGGAAAATCTGAACACCTGATCCACAAAAACAAATAAAATACAAAACATTCACTTTGTACCAACCACAGAGCCATAAAGCAACTGTTGGCTTAAAGCTGTAGTTTGCAGACCCCAAATCTAATGGGTGAAAATCACTGTTTGAGTAAAAGCAGAAAGGTAAAAATTAGATTTGGTCTAAGTAGCCAATCAGTTGTGGTTTCTGTCCCAGTGCTTATCACCACAAGATATTTAGGAACCACCAAAGAAAGACGTCTCTTCTCCTTCACTCTTACAGGCCTCCAGGCTCAGAGCAGCAGATCTTGCGGCCGTGGATTGTAGTCAATCTGGTGGTGGCGCTGCTGGTGGGTCTGGCCTGGGCAGTGGTTTCCACACGGCCAGACATTGACTACACAGAGGGTAAGTATGGACAGGATCAAATCTCATAAGAAATACCATTTCCTTCACTACTTTTTTTTGTTTGCTTTTATTAGTAGACTTTCTTGCAAGATAGTCTCACTATGAGAATAAAATGGAAAAAAAAAAATCTTTGGTAAATCTTTGTATATCCAAAAACTCAGCTGGAGTGTGCACATTTTTTTTCCACCTTACTGTATTTAATCTGTTTTCCCCTGATATTTAGGGAAGATTTTCATACTATATAGATTAGTTATAATGGGGCAGCTTTTCTGACCTCAAATAATGAAAAAATATCGGTATGATTATTATTATTGGAAAAGATGTAATATCTGCATCATGTTTGTATGCAAACTGCAAAAGTAGCATGCAAAGTAAATATTACTTTAAAAAAAATACAAACTATTGTTTGAGAAACAGGCTCTCCCTGATGCTCGTACAGGGATTTCCTTACATCCAGAGGTGGGTAGAGTACCCAGAATCCTAGTCAAGTAAGAGTAGCACTACTTCATATTATTTTTATACATGTAAGAGTTAAAAGTAGCTGTCCAAGGAGGTAAAACAGTATTTGGTAAAAATGCTACTCAAGTTCTGAACACTGAGTAGCATCTTATACTATTATTTATGTTATAAAGACAAAAAAATCCGAAGTTATGTACAAATTTTGGTCTTTTAAAGAATATAATAAAAAATTATGACAATAATGTAATAAAAAAATAACAATCAAGGACAATTTTCCAAACCAACTGTCGTTTTTTTTTTTTTTTTTTACCATAAAACCTATGAAATCAGTGTGCTTGAAATGGAAAATATTTAATTCTGTAAACAAGTTTGTTCTTACTTAAGTTACTCAAGTAACCATAACACAGTAAATATAACTAGTTAATATCCACCTCTGCTCACATCATTAGTGTGCATTATTACGGCATTGTTTTCATTGATTTTTATCATAATGAAATATTCTTTTCAACACTAGGTGGCAGTAAGAGTGAGCTTATATCCAGCATGCTACACTGAAAAAGATCCTGCTTTTTATGTGTGTGTGTTTATGCTTGTTTGTGTGAACAGACTTCTTGATGACAATGGAGTTGGAGGGATTCCAGAGAGGAGATGAAAACCTGGACATCCCTGCCTGAAAGCAGTCATGTTAAATATCTGTCAGCTGCTGTATTGGACTAAATAAAAGAGATGGTTATTCCCATCCATCCATCCATCCATCCATCCATCCATCCATCCATCCATCCATCCATCCATCCATCCATCCATCCATCCATCCATCCATCCATCCATCCATCCATCCATCCATTTTCTTACATGCATATGTATGATTTTGTACCGGTATATATGTATCCATTGTTAAATGTTATTTTGTTATATAAATAAATATGTTTATCTACAGTAATGCATGAATTGGTGGCCTTTGACTGCAGGAGAACCCGTCCTACACTTCAACTGGAGCATAAAGACCAGCAATGTGGAGGATGTGCTTATATTTTTACTGTGTGATTTCTGAATCTGAACAGTAAACTAAAAGGTGGGATTTAGTTATCATGGATCTATAGACACTTGCTAGAGTGAACAAATAATAATTCATGTCGAAAAAAGGGTTCAATGCTGCTAATTAATCAAAAACAATAAAAACTTTCGTTACACACAAATGCCAAAGTTAAGAAAAGCAGTTTCTTCTAGGTTTGGTTCAAAAGCTGCACAAATGAAATACCATGAAACAAATCTTGAGACCAGTTTATTGCATGGTGGCATGTTGAAAACTTTATTTTTGCACTTTTCTAACAACATCTATTATTTAAAAAGTCTTCTGACATGCTTTGATTTATAGATATTTGGATACATTTCTCCCAAATCTTTCTGCAACTCGTCTCAGTTTTTATCATTCTTCTGTTTTGTTTTTGTCTTTAAAGTCTCTCTGGTATATAACAATATTTTAACTTCAGAGGTGTTTTGGTCATCTCTACAGTTGGTCATGGCTTTCAGGATCTTATTAGAAGTATTCCAGCTTGCCTTCCGGTTATTTATGATTTAATATCTTGTCAAATTAGGCCTTGATAAATACTGCATCTGTTTACTTAGGCTCTGAGTCAGTTTAGCCATCATAGTTTCTGGAAACATCAACCTCAGACCAGAAGTTGCTTTTGACATTTGCGATATGGCTGAGGGCGGCAGAGCTTAGACTTAGAGGTTTGCATGTCCTCTCGTTGTGGAATGGAGACTTTGCTGTGTTCTGCATGTAAAAGCAAATGTGAAAGTTTCATTTCTGCCAAGTAATACCAACCTAGATTCATTTGTATTTTCAGCTTTGGCAAAAAATTAAAAGTCTATATCTGTAAATTAAATATTAAGTTGAGCTAAAACTCTTTAAGTACGTGCACACATTTGGAGGAGTGGGTGCATGTTTGCTATAGTGAGGGACCTCGAACTGGAGGGACTGCCCAGGTTTCCATTTAAACAACAATGGCTGTCTACACACACAAGTGTTCATCCATATGAAACCTAAAGCTGACCTTTCCAAACATTTCCAAAGTATCGCACGGTGGTGGTGAAATTTCCCACAGCCATGGAATGCAGCACGGAGCATCCAGTGAGCGCGAGCCGCAGCCGTTGGTAGTAAGGACTATGTAAAGATGGCGGAGCTACAGATGCTGCTGGAGGAGGAAATTCCAGCCGGACGCAGAGCTTTACTGGACAGTTATACCAACCTGGAAAGAGTCGCGGAGTACTGCGAAAGCAACTATGTCCAGGTAAGGGAGCGGCTTTAAAAACCCAAAATGATAGTTTATAAAAAACAAAGGAACCCTGTGAGCGTTAGTGTAGAGAGTGGGCGGTGAGAAGGAAAGGAGTGATGGAATGACTGACCGTTATGTTACTGTCAGCAGAAAACAATTCCCTTCTAAATAAAAAATATGATAAGGCTACTTTACTATAAATAGCAACTTTTTTTTTTTGTTGAGTTTTTTTTTTTTTTACTTTTTCCTCGGCATTACAGAGCATTATATTTGAGCCAAACTTATAAATTAAATATGTGACAGCTTTAAGTGTTAAAAGTTTTAATTTACTCTCATTAAGACATCGCATTCTCATTACATCCTAGTCGCATAAAGAGGCTTTTCGTTTTTATGGTATGAAAATGACTTAAAGCGCAGCTTACATGATGTGACTGTTTGGAGATAATTGTTTATATAAAGTCTATTGTCACTCATTATATTGGTGATTATCACCTAAAATGTGTCAATATTTTAAATATAACATGAAAGTTTCTGACTTTCCTAAAATTAAAGGGTATGAATCAGATTGAGATGAAGAATGCCTTAGATCTGTGTGTTTCATAAAGTAAATTCTTGATTAAATCAGGTTATAGTTGGGTGTTTATATGGTGGTCCTAATGTTATGCCATTTTGTGACTGAATAGCCCTGGGAGCATGGACTACTGCAAAGCCCTGAATGTTTGCTCTGGTTTCTGGAAGCAAGATGCTGGCAGCAGATTCTCTAAATCCTGGAAGATGTGAAGTGGAGCCTCTATGGATCAGACCTGATTATTATTACAATTCACAAACATTCAATAGGTTTTATGTTTTAGAGACTTAGACAAACGTTATTGTCATTTTGTTTACACAGAGCGTATACATAACAAAATTTTGTTTATACAGCTTTCGGACAGTGACTAAGCAGCAGTTTAGCAGTGAAATAATAATCTTTTCATTTGTCAAGTGCAGCAGTGGTTAATTGTACACAATGTGGGAGAGAATTGGTGCAAAAAGGCATTGATGTTGAAGGTTCAGAGCAGTGCAAAAATAAATAGATATGGTACCATGTCATGCAAGTATCATGTTATCAGTGTGATGCAGTCTCGATTTGTGACTTGATTGAGGGGTTTTCAATAGTTTATCGCAGGCATCTCCAAAGTCGGTCCTCATTGGCCGCAGTCCTGCAGGTTTTAGAGGTTTCTCAGCTTTAGCACATCTGATTCTGATGATTGCAGTTCAGCACTGAAACAAAAACGATCTAGAAATTAGTAAAAAAAAAACTCTTAAATTAAGTGTATTTATCCTTAGTTTGAGTAGGTAAATGAGATAGTTTGCCAATGATGAGTATTTTTACTCTTAAAATAAGTTATTTAGTTGTAATAAGACAATACAATTGTGTTTTCTTATTTTAAATGTAAATTGCCTTGTTCCATTGGCAAAATGTCTCTTCTATCTCTTCAAGAACAAATGCACTTATTTTAAGAAAAAAATGACTTATCTAGATATGTGAGCAAAAGCCTGTTAATCAGCAATCAATGGAAATCAACTGTGCTGGAGCAGGGAAACCTCTAAATCCTATAGGACAGCAGCCCCCGAGGACCGACTTTGGAGATGCCTGGTTTAACAGTAGGATGGCAGTGAGGGAAAAGCTGTTACAGAACCTGCTGGTCCTGCATCGGATGCTTCAAAGCCTCTTCCCAGAGGGCAGCAGGGAGAACAGTCCATGGTGGGGCTGTGAGGGGTGACTGATGTTACGGGCTCTGGACCAGCAGCGCTGAGATGAAATGTCTTTAATGGAGGGAAGAGGATCCCCGATGATCTTCCCTGCTGTTCTCACCACTCTTCTCACCTTCTTCCAGTCTGAGGCGCTGCAGCCTCCACACCACACAGTGAGACAGCTGGTCAGAATGGTCAGACTTCCTTACTCTATGGTGCTTCTACAGAAGCACCATAGAGTAAGGAAGTCTAGCAGCCAGTTGCAGAGGGGTGTATTGAAGCCCAGCTGTTCCAGTTTTCCTATCAGATGCTGTGGGATGATTTTGTTGAAAGCTGAAATGAAGTCCAGCAAGACGAGCCGCACGGGGTTTCTTTCTCCTACAGGTGTGCTAGGCTCAGGGGAAGAGCAGAGGAGATGGCGTCCTCAGTGGAGCGGGTTTCCATCGTTAGGCAAACGGGAACGTTTTTGAGGAATTTGAAGCCAAATCATGACCTTAGACTTGTCCATCAGAGAAAATCTCTTCAGCCTTGACTGATCTGCAGCGATATGCTTACATGCAAATAACTGGGTTTCTGATTCTGATAAATCAATCAGGATATCCGCAGATCATGATACTCTCAGGACAGAAGAGCTCTGTTTGCTTTAATGATATCTGTTTATTGTTTTAAATGTTAAAGTGACTCCCCTCCAAAAGACTGTACATGTATAAATGTATAAATAAAGGCAACATTTAAGGTCAAAGGAAGTCATACAATCAGTAAATCATCTTAACAGGACAAATTCCATTCTGAAACCAAATCTGCAACTGTTAGGGTTCAATTTGAGTCTATTTGTTAAATTAAAAACAGATGCTTTTAAAGTGGTTAAACTTCCTGCTATTCAAGAGATTTTTAACCTTATTTCAATTTATTAGTGAATTAGACAGATAAGGAATTTTCTTTGATATCCAGACAGATATCGATCTTATAATCGGATAAGCGCATCTGTATTCGTTAACTTTTCATTCTATAAATCTTTTCTTTTTGTATTTGTTTATGCCTCAAATGAACTAGTGCTGTTTTTATTTTTGTTTGACTCTAAATAAAAAACAATTTCAGAAACTAAATCTAGTTTTAAACAGCACTTTAAAAAGGATATTTAATTAGGGATGTAAAAAAAAGAAATGTCAAATTAAAATTAACTGCTAATTGGTGGTTTATAAGATTGAAATATTTTCCATCTGAATAATTAAAAAATTTGGCTTAGAAAGAATTTCTTTCACTGCTGCAGTGTTACCTCTGTCTTTTAGAGAGTAAGAATGAACAGTGGCCTTCATTCTTAAGTGGGAGCTTACTGGTATTTGCTGTAAGTAATGTCAAAACAGAGGCATGCTAGTGTCACAGGCTCTGTCCAAATGTCCGCCCTAATATATATATAGGGCACTATATAGTGGTTACGCCATTTTAAATGTGTCCGAAAGTCTAGTGGAGGAAAAAGTAATAGAGTCGAAATTTCCCATAATGCACCTTGAAAAGTAGTGATCATCCATGGGAACTAGATGAGCAGATTTATTCAAGAATACTTTGCTAGGAGATCTCTCCTTGCAAAGCATTATGGGATTTGTTGTCAAAGCGGAAAGTTGACGCATAAGCTGTGCCACTACCCAGTCTGTCCAGGAAGCATGATCCGTACATCAGGTCATTTGTGCATGCGCAACCAGATATACATCTGGGTCGCCCTTGATTTTACTTTGTAAAAAAAGACTTAAAGGTGCAGTAGGAGAAGTTTTAAGGCATTTTTTTTACCAGTTCCCTATTTTTTTTACCATTTGTTCCCTACTCCTAAGTCCACAATAGTGGACTTAGGAGTAGGGAACAAAAAAAAATATGAATTTAGTTCAGTAGCTGTTAAAATATATATGTTATTTGTGTTTTTATAGTTTTCTTTTTATATGGAACATTTTTCAAAATTGTAAACATTTCTACTGGGCCAGAAAGTAATGGTTTATGTTAAAATGAACATTTGGGTAAATTTGTTGCTACCCAGTTTTTATTGGGAAGTTGGTCTTAACTTTTTATTTCAAGTGACATTAAAAATTATTAGAAAGTCTTTAATCTCACTTACCTTATCCTGTAAGAACCCTAAGCAAAACAATAAATCATAACTATTTCTGAATATCACTAAAGTCTAACCTTAAATAAACCCTTCTTGTTAATGTAGGCATCACTTTACAATGAAAAGTTTTTTTTTTTAGATCATCCTGTTGAAATAAAAAAAAAAATAACCAAATTGTATTAACTCTCATTTTCCATAAAAAACTAAATAGATCCCAGGCTATTTTTCTGTACAGGGGGCACTTTATAACACTTGGAATTTAACGAAAGCTTTATCTCAGCAAGTCTCTCAGTCAAAACAAAATAATCCATTCATACATCCCATAATTTCACAGGATGCCTCCCTGTCAGTGGTGACAAGTTTTGCTCATACTCTTAAGCTTTGCGACCAGCTGTTGCTTAACTAGGGCCAAACTTTCTAGATGGTCTGCACGCATGAATCTTTTTTCTCAGCTATCAGATACATTTGAGGGTGCAGGTAATTCAAAATTGGAGGTTTAGGCACTAATTTTGTAGCTAAAACCTACTTTGTTGAAGCTTAGCAGCTGGGCAGCACAGCCTGCAGCTGCAGAGCTCAGCTGTTTGTGGTGGACGCCATCGCTCATACAGCCGATATGCTGCAGCTCTTTATGTTTGGCTCGAATCGCTGGTCACGTAACCACTGAGTGCAGCAAAATACCGGATATGTGTTCAAATGTCATATTACTGTCATTGAATCAAATTCGTAAATTTTTACAGTCAGTCGATAATATTGATCAATTTCAGATTCATTCACTAATCCATAACTTACATCCCTAACTTTAATATTAAGTTAGTGATTAAGAAAAGTATAAAGATTTAACTAACTTTTCTGGAATGGCTCTGTTTCTAAACATTTCAGGAGACACTTTAATATCACAACCAGAAACCTGATAAAGAAAGGATGGTTACTCTTTTACTTAAACAGTTATTATATGCTGAAATATGCTGAAATATTATATTTGTATGTTATGTAGAAACATTAATATACAAGAACAATTTACATTATTAACAAATTCTTTTATAAATCCAAAGCGGTGAGTCATTCGTTTCTCCTTTTGTCAGCAGTACAGCATCCAAAGAAAGCTGGAATTTGGTCATTTGGCATCATGTTGTTTTAAGCAGAACCAAAATAAATAAAATGAGAGTCTAAATAGGAAGGCAGTTGCTGTGGTTGGCTGCCGTGTTCCTTCATGGCTGTAACATGACTGCGTGGTGTACGTGGGCAAGCAAAGCTGCTCTGAACAACTGTTCTTCCTCAGTTGGCTCACGACACACCTGCTCTAAGACACATTTCATAATCGCATTATACAGCTGTGGGTGGGAATTTCACTGTCAGTCAAGAGCGACTAGGAGAAAAATAATTACAAACAGTGGCTGAGGTGTTGCTTTGAGCTGATCCAGGTAAACGTTGCAGTCAGATCACATCTTAGCGGGATTTCTTATGGATTCCACCAATTTTACTGATATAACAGCTTTTGTTTTTTACATTGGAAACAAAAAAAAAAAAAAAAAAAAGGGAGTGTTTTTATTGATGGGAATTTAATGAATAAATCTTTAGGCAGACTCTGCTGTAAGTCATTGATTCAGGACTGAAGTCTTAAGCAGTACACACCAGTAAATCCATCCTTATGTATATTAGTCTATGTATACATAGATTTTACTTTATTTTTACATTTTGTTAAAGTTAACTGAACAACTTTCACAGAGAATTTGTACTTCACTTGGGTTTTTCATATCTCATTTAATTTAGAAATATTTACAGAAGTTTTTGAGGGTCTTACTGCAGATTTGTAGACTTTTTTCTCAGTGTTTTAAAATCAAAACTGTTGGAGGTTTCAATATACAACTAAGTCATGGTAGGAAGAAAAAAGATTGGCCGCAGCAGAGAAAAACAGCACCGTACTTATTAAAAGCAAAATGTTTTTTTTAGGTTATTTAAGGTATTTGCAAGATAGAAACCCTAAAAAAATAATTTATGGGATTAAAGCAACACTGTTTAATTTCATGCTGTTTAAAAACAAGACAGAAGGAGTCAAGTAAAACACTGCATGGTGTCACACTGATCAGCTGTTTAGAAGTTCATAGTAGGCGTTATGGTATTCCACCCAGACCTCATAGGATTCATTTTCTCCTGAGAACATGAAAACACCTGCATGTATATGACACCCAGATAGCTGAGTCCCATTGTTTCGACAGTGGTGCTTCCAGGCCTGTCATTAAAAGAGCAGAAAAGGGACAATTTTCAAGGCTGAATCAAACCATAATCTTAAAATGTTGCTGATGCTGGGCCACGGTTATATGTGCTATTAACTAACTATTAAATTATGCCATTATGGAATGATAATTTTTAAATAATTATTCCTGATCCTTTGCTTTTGTTTGATTAAAGTATTCATACAATCACATGCGAATGGCCCCAGCAGCACTAACTTGGTACTTGGCCTGTATTTGTTCTGCAAGCAGATGATGTGATCTGTTATGTAATCTTGTGCAGATCCTGTCTTCTTAATTGTGTTACTTCCTGTGTGAAGTTCTCACTGCATCTAAATCTGACTTGAGTAATTAAAAGCAAGATGCCTGCTGATTTCACAGCTGAAGCACTTAAAGTCATAGGGAAATCCTATTTAAATGTCAAATCATTCTGGCTTAAACATGTATATAAAAGTACTCTTTATTGGTTTATATTGTCCCACAATTTAGAATTCTTTTTCATTATCTTATGCAGGCCAGTTAGTTATACGTCAGCCTGTACACCTAAATTCGGCCAATCATATATCAATAGTCATAGGCGGATCTACTGGGGTGGCATAGGGTGGCAAATGCCACCCTAAATGACAGCCTTGCCACCCCAGCTGCCACCCCAGTTGGCGGTAGGGGTGGCGAGGCTTATAAATTATGGATCATTTGAGAATTACGACCGCTAATTTCAAATGTCGGACTGCAGTGAATGCAGCACGAGATGACGCGAGAGCGACTGAGACTGATTGTTTTGAAAACAGAATGGGGCAAAGGGAGGGAGCCAGGGGTCATGGGGAGAGGAAAACCGGAATGAAACAGGTAAAAACTAATTAACTATCTATCGAGAAAATAAATCATAATGAAAGCACAATGTTGCTAGCATAGCTGCAATGTTGATTTTGAGATGATAAAAATCAGGTTGCAGAACGTTTTTTCTCTAACTATGATGTTAGTTAGGCCTGACGTCTCAGGCTCATAAAGACATATTTGCGATCAACTATAACAGAAAAGAGACTATCAAGTTTGGTTGTACTCAAATCAAAACGCACAAAGGCATTGGATCTTAAAAAATTTGTGAAGCATCTTTCTGAGCAACATGGAAATCACCGCATTCAGCTGTTATAGTCATGTTAACTTTATGTTATGCTCTCTGGTGAACCTTTACAGAGCAGCTACATTTTGTTTTGGCACCTGAGAAAATCTGATATTTCCTTTAATAAAACCAAAAGTGTTAAAAGTTAAAAATGTGATACTGGTGTAAATCCTGCTTAATATGAAGCAGTGTTGTTGTTTCTTTTTTGTATATATAGTATGAAATTATCCAGAAATTACCTGTATGAACCTACTCACAAGCAAAATGTATTTTTATGTTGCTTCTTTTCAGATTTGTGGAGATTTTGATGTAACATACAGAACCCGCCTTTTTGTTGATTTGTTGATACAGCAGTATGGAGGACCAACTCTGCCATATTTAAAAATAAATAAACAGTCATAAAGGTATATAACTGTTTTTATTTCTTTGCCTTTTTAATATTTACCTTATTTATTTTTTTGTCATTTATTATCTTCAACTTCATTTTTTAATTATATTTTTAAGTATTTATTTATGTGCATGTTATAATATTTTTGTCTGTTTTATTCTTCCTTTGTATTTTTTTTACCCTAGTTATTTCTTCGCCGCTATTTCTTTCTGCCTGCCCTTTTAACATTTCTGCCTGCCATTATAATTAAGCATTTATTTATATCTGTATTTATTTTTAAATATGGCAGAGTCCTCCATATACAGCTCTATCTACAGCATATTTACATGCATGAAATGTCCCTTTCATGTTGCCGTAACTGCTGTATGTCAAGTTACTGAGGAAAAAATGGGGTAAATGTGTGTTTAGAGTAAACATTACATAGATAATAATAATAATAATAATAATACATTTAATTTAAAAAGGCGCCTTTCTGGACACTCAAGGTCACCGTACAAAAACATAAAAAGTGTCAGAAAAAATAAAAATTATAATTATAAAGACATTTAAAAACATTTAAAAAATACAGAGGCTGTGACAGTGAAATTGATATTTTTAAAGAGAATAAGCAATCTTGAACAGATGGGTTTTGAGTTGTATTTTAAAATGGAGAATTGAGTCCGTATTTCGAAGTTGGGGTGGTAGAGAGTTCCAGAGGCGAGGGGCAGAGCGGCTGAATGCTCTGCTCCCCATGGTGGTGAGACGGGCGGAGGGGACAGACAGGTGCAAAGCAGATGAGGATCTAAGAGCACGGGAGGGGGTGGGAACATGCAGGAGGTCTGACAGATATGGGGGGCAAGATGGTGAAGTGCCTTGAAAGTCATCATGATAATTTTATATTGAATGCGGAACTGTATGGGGAGCCAGTGGAGCTGTCGGATGTCCAGTACCTTGTTCGGGTGCCTTGACCCATTTATTTCTACTGTGTAGTTCTGCTCACTTTAGTGCAGCTCAGTCCATTGATCTCTGATGGGTAACTTTTTCTTTCTATAGTTTCTTCTTGTGCAAATGCTGCAAAGCTGCCTCTCTGACAGTCAGTCTCGCACATCTGAGACTCAGCACCTGTGTCTTACCTTAATACCTTTCCTGTCATAATGCCCCTCTAGAAGTAGTGTTATCATTCTTCTATCTCCTATTAAGTGAGATCACATTGTACGATGTATTATTAATATGAACTGTTTCACATGAAACACTAGTACTGTACAATCTATTCTCACCAAACTGTGATAACTGTGATTAAATTTAGTGTAAACAAATGCCATATGTTGCCACCCCTAAAAAATTCCTGCCCCCCTCTTGCCACCCCCATAAATATTTTTCTAGATCCGCCCCTGTCAATAGTCATCTGTCAATCAAATTTTTTCGGTCATAGCATCTTGATTCATCTGTCAAAGCTAATATACGCAACGGATGAAATAAGAATAAGAACTATTTACACTACCATTGAGTTACGTCCCAGTGTTCGCTGGGATGGACGTCTTTGTCTTCGGCAGGCATAGAGCTAATAGAACTGGCAGTGTTGTGAGGCAAGGGCTCAAACATGTACGGCTGTAAGCCTTCTACACCAAACCAAGCTTCTGCCGCCCTGGCGTCCTCTTCCACGACATCTTCGTCCACACTTTCCTCCTCTAAATAAAAAATTTATGACAGAGACTCATCCACGACCTCCGACACAAAACTCTATGACAGTGTCATTTCTAAGTCACCAATTTAGTGCTACTTGGTTCCAGTTCTATTTGCCATTTGGAACCTACTAGCACTAAGTTGCTAACTGGTTACCAAGATGCTTCCGAGAAAATGGCTACTATTAAAATTGCTTGCGAACCTTCTGCCACAGCAATCCCGTCCTCTTGATAAACGACCAATTACATTCACTTTATTCACTCGTGTAAAATTGGGCACCACTAGGGAGAATTCGGGAATGCAACGGTTGGAACGGCCGTTTCCCTACGACTTTAACTGTGAAAGCAGTGCTAAAAACTCATCTTGACAAAGAATTTTTGAAGATAAATTCACAAGACATCTTGTCTTGAATTAAAGGCAAGCAGACTTTTGCTCAGTGTAGTATTTTCAGAACAACTGAGTGAAAGTCCAGTGCCTCCGATTTGAGTCTGTTTTGTGGTTTCCATGACCTGGATGACTGAGACTGTACACTGAAAACTAATCTAGATTCCTGTTCTGTAGAGTAACCCAGGGTTTTCACTGGGTCTCTGTCTCTCTTCTCCATAATAAAGAAATGTCACATCCTGTTTCAAATACTATTAATTAACCCAAACCTTTCTAGACCATCCTTCTAAAATGGAATTTTGCCCTAAACTGATCCTAAATTTCACCATTTCCTCAGATTTGATTCTTTAATTTTTTTCAAATGTATTTTTAAATTTGATCTTTTAGACATTTTTTTATCAAGATTTTTTATTTTTTAGTTTTACTTTTCAGAAAAAAACATTTGTTGCAGCTTTTAATCTGTCATTTCTGTTTTTCAGATAGAGTTATACAAATTCGTATAACTCAAATTTGAAAAAAAAAAAAAACTGATTGTAAAATATAAAATCTCACAAGAAAAGATTTGAAATATAAAAATATGATTAATTCAGCTGAAAGAAAAAAATGAAAAAATACATAGACCAAATGTTTTCTCAAAACCTTTTTTTGAGAAAAACGTTTAAGTTCCTGATTGTACTTTTTTTTTCAGATATCCATTTACAAAACACGTTCTTTTCTTGCAAACATACAAAAAAATGTCTGCTTGTTTATTGTTCAGTCCTGAGAAGTCTTAGTGTTTTGGTGCACCGTAGCCCTGCTGCTTTGTTCCTGTAGTATTCAGCTGCTCCTGAGGAAGAAAAGTATCCCACAGCATAATGCTGTTAAGCTTGTAAATAGAGCTGATTCTTTTAGCACACAACCAAAGAAATCCCACTGAATACAAGCTCATCAGAACACAATACAATATAAAGTATTCAGTAGATTAGAATCTGTTCTGAAGTGAGAAGCTAAACACCTATTAAATAATAAAATAATAAATCATATAGATAATAAAATAATAATAAATAAATCATGAAATAATAACTTTGAAACAGGTACTAAACAAATCCCTGATTAGACCAACATTTCTGCTTTTAAGTCGTATCTGTTTGTCTGTCTTTTTCACAAAGAAAAATTGTGATCTAAGTTATTTATTTTTTCTTGAAATAATTCTCTGGATTTGAGTAGAAAAGTATGACAATTTATGAATGGAATAAAATTAACTCTGCTTAACATAGCTTAAAAAAACACAGCGCCAATTTAATTATCCTATTTTAATGGGAAAATGCTTCTTTTATTGGCGTAACTTATTTACCTGGTAAAATTCAACATTTTTTTCATGCTTATTTAAAATCAGTTTTTGCACTGTGTTTTCTCTCTCCCCCTTTTCCATCCTTCATACTGATCTCTCATCCCAAACCGAAAAGCTGTTCTTGTAGTTTTACACTCTTTTATCAACTACCTGCAGTTCCACAATGAGGGCTCTTCTAATGAAAGCTCACATTTTTATAAATTATGGACGTATTCAGGGTCAGGGCAGTGAAACAACAGACTCTTATGTGAAAAGTTCTTATGTGAAACCAGGAATGGCCAGATCTTTTTAGACTTAGACAGACTTTATTGTCATTTTGTACACAGAGTGTATACAAAAATAAATTTCGTTCAGTACAGCTCTTAAGACATTTCCATTTTTAAAGTGCAGCAATGTTGAAATGTAAGCAGCAGTGATAAAATGTAAACAGTGATCAAACTTCACTTTGAATATTAGCTTTAGAGGTAAATTAAATCTCGGCAAACATCAATTTATCTGCGTCTCTTTTGGTTAAAAAAATGGACGGCTATTAACTAAGCTTTCAATAAGGCCAGCGAGGAGCATCTGTCTTCCCCCTCTAGTATCTCACATCTTGATCTATCACAGCTGGTACCAGTTAGCTGTCAGCAGAGGTAGCTGGAATTATGCTAAGCCTCCAACTGCTCATTAGTAACACATGGCACCGCTGCAGGAGGCTGCATGTGGAAGCCCAGTGTGAGCACGTGTGTATTTTGGGTTGGAAACCATGGTGATCGCGTTCTCAGTTGAGTCAGTGTCAGCCTTCACTTTCAGTGCCAATGCCAGGAACAGCTCCTGCGGGGGCAGAACCGGCTGAGCATTTGGAAACATGGGTTTGTGACTTTTGGCAAACCAGGGATGAACCATTACACAAGCTGACGTGGGATTTAGTTTCACCAAAGCAAGAATCGGGCTGATTTATCCAAACCAGTTAGTGTCAGTCATGTGATCCAGTTCTCGCTGCTATGAGGTTAAACTTTCCTCTATAAACCTTAATTTATCTGTGATTTCCTTTTATGCCTGTTATAGAAAAGTGACTCTAGATCTCTTAATAATTGTTCTTTCCTGCAGTAGGACTGTTAGGAAAAAGTATCAAACACACATACTGTTGGCCAGCTGAGAGACATAGTCCGTCCAGCGTGTCCTGGGTTGTTCCCTGGACCCTTTCTCCTAGTGGAACGTACCTGGAACACCTCTCAAGGGAGGCGTCCAGGGAGCACCCAAAAAAGATGTCTGAGCGACCTCAGCTGAGTCCTCTCGAAGTGGAGAAGTGGCTCTACTCCCCTGCAACATCTAGCCGGTCAGCCAGGCCAACAATGCCTCTAACGACTCCCCCCTTTCAGAGGCACAGTCCAGTGTTGGGTATTGCAAGCCAACAAAAGACCTTAATGACTCCCCATTCCTAAGAGGCGAACCTGTTCTTCTGGTTCAATTTTCATGTTTTCTAAGCTAAAACATGGATCTGTTTGGGCTACTCTATAAAGCTTGGAATTCAATGCTAAATCTCACAATTTAAATTGCAAAAGCTTCCTGGATGGGAAGCGAAACGTCTTTAAACATGGAAAACAAAGTCCAGTCGATTGTTGTTTAACTTTTTTAGGAATTACTGTGACCTGGATGACTGAGAATCTTCACCAGCATAATTATCAGATCGCTCTCTTGTCTTTTTGCATAAAAAAAAAATTCTCCTGACTCCTGGAGTTTAACCCCTTTATGTATGTAGTCATCTTAAATAGATTTATGCTGACAGCCCTGTAGAGGTGAATTCAGATAGCTCCTGAATTAGTTTTTGTGATTGTTTGATGTGCTGCATCCAGCTTTAAAGGTTTAGATTTCCTAACCGAAGCTTCAGCTGCTCTAGACGCTTGGATGCCTGGTAAACCCTACACCTGATGGTGACAATACTGCAAGACTTTCCTTATTAAAATTTTGCCGCTGGACTTTTTGACTCACCTCAATGCCGTGTCCGACAGACTTTTCACGTAAACCAGACATCCTGATGCTCAGAGCCCATTTGGTGTGAACGTACCATTAGACTTTTTGGATTTTGTAGCCGCCATGCTATTAGATCCTGTTCATTGAGATGGTTCTCCATCATGATGTAAAACAAATCAAAAGGTGTAGAGCAGAATCCACCATAAATAAATTGGGTAGAATATTTACTAGTTGAAAAGGGGAACATTTCTTCATGCAGAGCTAGGGATGCACAATATAATCGGCCCCCTATCGGTATCGGCCTGTATCGGCCTTAAAACTGAATATCGGACATCGGCCACCCCACCGATATTTAACCCGATATTTGATCAGCTTCTGAGTTTCTAAAGTCTAAAAAAAAAAAAAATACTACTTCTTTTTCCTTCTCAAAAACTTCTTTTTTACAGACTTAAAAACTTCTAAAGACGAGGGAAAAAATACTGATACATTAAAATATCACAATATCTTCATATGCTGATATATTGCCATTTAAAAACACCATATCAATCTCTTTCACTAATGAAATATTGCTATATGTCATCGTTATGCTACGAAATCCCCCGAAAATTCACAAATTTTGCCATATTTTTATATGTTGATATATTGACGCGGTATCGATCTATTTTACTAAAAAAATCTCACAAGAATTTGCAAATAGAGTTAGTAAAAGAACGATGAAATTTCACGAGATTTTGAAAGTAAAATACATCGATACCACGTTTTTAAAAATCAATTTCATATCCGCATATGAAAATATATTTGAGTATATTATTTTTCAAAGTGTCAGAAATGGATAACAAAACTGCTATTTTCAATGACTACTTATTTTTGTCCAGCTTTAACATCGGTATCGATATCGGTTATCGGCTACATGAGTTTTAAAATATCGGCATATCGGATATCGGCCAAAATCCCAATATCGTGCATCCCTATGCAGAGCGGTTTTCTGACGTGGCAGTTATTGTCCCAATGATAATTTGACATGTAATATATTTCCGCAAACCTGCAGAAAGAGGAAATCCTGGTGTATAACTTAGCAGATGGCTTCAAATGTTGAAGTTTCCTCAGGAACTCTGATACCAATCAGTAAATCTCAAGTTTAAATAACATCATCTTACTGCTTACGTTCAGTTATTAAGCTTTGTTTTCAGCTTAGTATAATGTCCATCCATCCATTGTCCTCCGCTTATCTGAGATCTGTTCAGGGACAACAGGTACAGAAAGGAATGGAAGCTTAGCCATCCATCTCCAAGCTGATTCTGAGAGATCCCAGCTATTTCCTGGACAGACAAGATATACGGACGGTCCTACCATATCCAGCGGGCTGTGCCTGGTAAACCTCTGATGCATTCCTCTGGGTGGAATATTCACCAATCTCTCATAGTTTACACTCATGCTGATCACACAGAACCATTTTCTACAGAACATTTCATAGAAAGGACAATCTCTTTTTATTCCAAAATGGTTCTAGAACCAGGAAACCGGTGACATACCTTCTTTTACAAAGCAAGAGTTTACTGCACACAGGTTTCTTCTCTCTAAGGAGACAAAGAGTCACAGACCATTAGCCATAAGTCTATATCATCCTACTTTTGAGCTACTGTTTTGCCCGAAGTGTTACAGTAAACCTTAAGTGATTATAAAAACATTCAGGCTGTAAACCTTGCCTGCCACAGAGCGGGACATTTCCTTCTACGGTCAAGGCAGGCAGCAGGCTGCTGGTGACTGTCTCTGAGGGCTCTTTGGCACCAACATAAGTGAAGAACCAGGGTCCACAGCTACTTTAGTAGATATGCATTTAAACACCACTAAGCTGCATTGCACCTGTTCTAACATACAATCTAAACTTAGACAAAAGGACTGATTTTACAATGTAAACATGGCAGTGATGGTGTTGGTTTGGTTTGCTGCTTCAGGACAAGAATAACATGTGGTAATTGGTAGGAACTTGCACTTTGCTCCTGAAGGGCTGTTTGACGACCTTGTTCTGACTTTAAGCCCATGCACACCTAGGTTGCGAAGCTGAAAGTTTATCTCTGAAAGGTTTGAAAACAAAAAAATTCCACTCGACTTTTGTTTCCAAGTTGAAAGACGTTTCTCTTCCCATCCAGGAAGCTCTTTCAATTCAAAATGTTTCAGGATTTATAAAGTGGACCAAAAACAAAGTCTTATTTTGGCTTAGAAGACATGCAAATTGAACCAGACGAATGGGTCCGCCCTTTGGAATTGGGGTGGTTTGTTTATTTTGTTAGCCTGTAATACCTGATACCTGTCTATGTCTCTGAAAGGAGTGTTGTTAAAGGAAATTGTTGGTCTGCCTGAACATGCAAGACTTCTATTCCCCTGTAAGGTGGTGGGAGTTGCGATGATAGTAGGAATGAATCAACTCAATCGCTTAATATTAGATCTTTGAAAGCTGAAAAAACTTTCTATTCAGCGATTGAGTTGATTGCATGTTTTCTGAGCCAAAACAAGGCTTTGTTTTGGTCCACTCTATAAATCCTCGAACTTATTGCTATTTCTGACATTTTCAATTGAGAACGCTTCCTGGATGGGAAGCAAAATGTCTTCAAACCTGGAAAAAAAGTCCAGTGGATTATTTATTTACTAACTATTTTGGAAAGAAAAAAACGAAGGTGTTCTAATGGCCTGCTAAAGTTACACACTTAAATCTATTTAGAAAATGTTCTATAGACAGATACACTAGAGACTGGTCCTATGTTTATGTTATTATTCAGCATTTTCCCTACTTAGATAATGTTTGTTGTATCCTTTCAGGCAGAAGCTTCTTTAAATTTACAGCATCAGTTGCCACACCCAAAGCTTTTTTGTAGGTAATTTTTTGTTGTTGGTGTTTTTGATTCATTAAAAACCTCAATATGCATCACAATGCAGCAAGAAGCATCAAAATATGATTCATTGGATTGTATACTTTATGCTAATAAAGTGTAAATGAATTTCCCTTCGGGGATTATTGAAGTATAATTGAATTGAATATGCCTTCATTAAAAAAGAGGTCAGAGAAATCAGAGCGTGCATAGGAGTCCATGTAGATCTAATATGATTCATGTTTGTGAACTTAGTTGGAAATAAAAATCGGTCTTTATTAACAGCATCTGTACGTGTCTATATGTGTGTATGTGTTGTCTGCCCTTGCGCTAGGCCAAATAAGGCAGCAGCCCAACTAGGTCAGTGCTAACGGGACATTAGAGGGAAAAAAAGGCTGCAGAGGAGATGTAAAGATGTCGTAATACATTTATGGAGGATTTCAGACAGAATGGGAAGGAAACATGCTGAAAAACATGAGAAAAAAACATTTAACCAACTAGTGCAGAATGGATGTAAACAAAACAAATTCCTGAATGTCAGGATATTATTTCTTTTTTAGTTTTTGGGGACTCAAATGAGCTTCAAGCTTCCCATCATACACTTTAGTTATTTAATGCAGCATTCAAAAAAAAGAAAAGCAATGAAAGGTCATGGTACTATTGTTACAGCTGAAGGCATGCTCATGGCTGAAGACCTCCACTGGTCAGCAAAATCAACAATGTCTAATACCGACCTTGTTTCCATTTGAGTCAAGGTTAGACGTATATCTCAAACCCATAAGGTGCAAATGATGGACTTAAGTGTTTTATACGTGTTTCACAGGATGCTTCTCTCTATAGCGGCAATAGAAACAAACAATGCTATCAGGCTGTAGCACATAAATATCCATACAAGGCCTACAGTTCTTACACAGTAATATGTACTACATTTTCCCATCAATTTGCATGACCAACAGAAAAAATGCTTTCACCCAATTTTCCTTTCCATCAAATAGAAGGAGCTCCTGACTTCTAAACTAGCAAAATTAGCTTTGTTTTCACTGCAGGTTTGGCCTCTTCCCTCATTTTAACTATTAACACTAATGGCACCATTGGCATTGCTGGAAACTAGTTTCGCTCCTGAACGCCCCTCTAAAGCAGTCAACGGTAAAGGCAAAGGTCATTACTAAGGTACAAGGTCATCATCTAAAGTATGAATTAATGAAATTTTACATATAGTTTAAATACAACAAATATTGTTTTCATCATGATTTAATATTACATACACTCTCATAATAATGATAGATTGATGTTACATAATGAAGCCCTCTTATAAAATTAATTTCATGTAACTGCAGTTTAAACCGTCTCCACTAATGACATCAAAATCTCACAATGTTCCACCTTTGGAAAGTATACAATATACAATAAAAATATTGTATGTATTTGGGAATGATTTAAGGGAGCAAGCAGGTAGAGAAACTGCTGTGATGGGACAGAGAGGCAGATGTTTTTTTTAGTTTATATAAATACTACGTAAAGGTCGAGAGGAACTTGCTTATTCATAGATGTATAAATACCAGATTGAGGGTAAAAAAAAGAACTTTATAAAGTAGAATCCCATTTAATGAACTGTTGGGCTTGCTTGTTACCCAAAGAAGGATGTTAATTCAGCCAGTTATAATAATGCCTTAACTACTGCTGTGTCTCTGTGACCTCAGGTAGCTTCCACCGGCAGTTTGCCGTATATAAAGTTTAAGCTTTTCTGCAAGCTGCTGGCAGGACTGAAAGCAGATTTTAAGCACTTCCTTCTGCTGTTATCTGGTTCAAGAAATGTGGAATTCGCCTTGGACTGCAAATGTAGGGCAATGGGTCATCTGAAGTCATGACACAAACTGGGTGTGTGTGTTTCTGTTTGCATTGTCAGTTATAATATGTCTTGACTCCATGTATCTGTGTGTGCAAACACACACACAAACGCACACCGTCGCGTTTCTCTGTCCTAGTGGGGACTTTCATTTATTTCCAACCCATTTCTCTGACCCTTACCCTAAACCTAACCAATACAGATTCATAGCTTACCCTAACCCCACCCTAAAATCAATTCACACCTTAGTCCTAAACCTTACACCCAACCCCAAACAGCATTTTTACCCATGGGGACGGGGCATTGGTCCCCACGATGTGCTATGATCTATGGAAAATGGTCCCCATTAAGAAATACCCACCCACACACACAAACCCACACAGATAGATACACACTTGAGTGTCAGTGTGTTTCTTGTCAACTTCAGGCTTGAATGAGTTTGCACTGACCTATATTGGGCTTCAGCACACACACCCACACACAGATGATATTTTTATGCTTGTGAGGACTGAAATGGGTATATTTTCCATACATCCACTCAACGTGATCTCTTTACATTTAGGTTCAGATTATTTGACTCATGATGCTTCAGAATGCTCTGTTTATAATTCAAGAATGTTATCTGTGTTTTATAATAACAAATAAATCCACCTTGTGTGCATATACATGTTCAATTCAGTTTATTTATATAGCGCCAAATCACAACACATGTCATCTCAAGGCTTTTTGCAGGGACAATTTTCCCATTTCATACATAAATGTACATAAAGTGTGAATATAGTTTAGTTTATTGGTGTGATTCCGAAATGTTCACTCCGATTCTCAGCATCTAAGCAGCCACTTTAACCATACACTTTTTTACCTTCGCTCATACCATTTGTTTTATTTTTTATTTATTTGGACCTGAGTTGGATATAGTTTTGCTACACTCACTCAGGTCCAGTTATTTGGCTGCTCCGATACGTGTCAGCATATTAGGCAAATCAACAGCACAACTCGAGACTAGGATCCAGGAGAAAATTGACAACCTAAAACTCCCACATCCATGAGCAAGACTCCAATCTTTAGCTCATATTTCCTTAACCAGACATCACATGTCGACAGCTCTAGTTGTTTAGGAGACTGATTCCATCCTGATGAAAGATATCATAAATCTTGGAACATTGTGATTTATATAGAAAGAAAACCACCCATAGATCACTAGTTTCCCGACATTTCAGCCTCTAACCCCAAAAATAACAATGCAAACTGACGACCCCATAAAATTATGTCTCTTTATTAAATAATACATGTAAAATACTAATAGTATTTTTTATACCATTTAATAAATTAACTGTGGAATTTAAATGTTAATGGTATAGTAAATGTTTGAATTATGTATTGGATAAATAACTAAAGGGGGTCATTGATGATGTTAGGGGCTCAGGACACGCAGTGCCTGGATGAAATGTCTTATGGAGGGAAGAGGAGCCATAAAAGACATTTCATCCCAGAGCTGCATATCACTCAGCAATCAGGTTGCATTGATTGTGTTAACCATCTTATAACCACGACTTAGTGTCTCGCTTTCCCCGACCCCCGACTTTGGATTTTATTGGTAGATGAGCCAATCAAAGGAACTGCATGTTTTATATTGATATCTTGTCCTTTGTGTTTGACCCATCTCATAGTAGTAGTGGGCCGCACATACTGGCTTTCTTTGCTCGAACATTAATGGGAGTAAAGTTATCTTAGGTTTTCTTCATCCCCTAGTTTTTTTATTTAGCTGCTCTTAGTTGCTTGTATGTTTTTTTAAGTTGTTGACCCTGTCTGACTCCAGTCCCAAATCTGTCTGTTGCCCCCTCTACCCACAGTCTGCAGACAAACACCGAGCGCTGGAGGAGACAAAGAGCTACACCACCCAGTCTCTGGCTAGTGTCGCCTACCTTATCAACACCCTGGCCAACAATGTGCTGCAGATGCTCGACATCCAGGCCTCACAGCTCCGCCGCATGGAAAGCTCTGTCAACCACATTTCACAGGTCAGATGATCCTAAATGTTCCTCTTTCAGTGGTGGGAGGGGTGACGTGTCCCAAGTGTATAGTAAACTTCTGTTTGCACAATTCTTTCTTATTCAAACAAAAAACTGTATGCATTTAATCCTGATTTCCTCGGATATAGGAATTCTTAGTCACCCATATGTAGAGTCCATTTAAGTGTAAAACTGCTGAGCTGTGAGGGCTAAATATAAGCATTAGATAGAAAGACTTTATTCAGAGAACTGCGAAATGGTGACTCTGTTGGAGCTGCATGGAGCCTACTACTAATATGTAGATGAAAAAATCCCTAATCTGGTCTCGAACACAGACATTGATATATGTCATGAAGTATGGCGGAAATTTTTTTCCATTATTGTTCTTTTCAGCAAAGAAAACATTTTGTAAAAGAAAAAAAAAACATAACCCAGAAATGAAACGTTGAAAAAGCTTTTTAAAATCATTTTAAAATTAATGATAATAATATATGATATTAATATATTATGATACATTTTTATATTTTATAATTTTTTATTCTATATTCTATAAATTTATTCTTTCAAATGTTATTTTCCAACCTTTTTTCTTTTACTAATTTTATAGTTACACTTTTTAGTTTTTCAAATGAATCTTCTTGAGATGGATGTTTATGAAATTTTCTTTACTTTAAGCGCAAATACAAACATTCACACTTGACCCATAAAATGTTTTCGCTAACATCCATGCAGATCAGTACATCTGTGTCTTTTCTCCTCACTCCAGAGAAAAGCCAGTCCTCAGAAGTGAAGAGAATGTTATCTGTAAGCCCAATTTTAAAAGATTGCAATTTAAAAAATGTATCTGAAAAATAGATACTCAGAAAAAAAAAAATTTGGAAAAAACATTTAAAAATAATACAGTAAAAAGAAATTGAGAAAAATAAATGAAAAAAAGTAAAATCTTAGAAAACAGAAAAGTTTTTAATCAAAAGGTTTTTGATCAAGAATTTTACACTTTTTTGTTCCTGGATTTCATTTTTTTTTTTTTTTTGCATTAACAAAATATGTCCTTTCCCTGCAAAAATACAGATTAAAGAATGGTTCTGCGTTTAACCTGCAAAACAAGGGTGTAATGTTGTAATTAAATTTGGTGGGACACTCGGTTGGTGGCTGATGGAACCCGAACGCTTATTTTAGGTTTTTGTATTTTCCAAAAAAGAGCTCAAACATATATTTATTGAATGCTTTCCTATTATTGAGAACACAAGAGAACCATAATACACTGATATTTATATTTATCGATAGTTAGAGAGATGCCCTTTAGTGCATTATAAACTCACCGGCCACTTTATTAGGTACCCCATGCTAGTAACGGGTTGGACCCCCTTTTGCCTTCAGAACTGCCTCAATTTTTTTTCTATTTCGGACCATTCTCTGTAAACCGTAGAGATGGTTGTGCGTGAAAATCCCAGTAGATCAGCAGTTTCTGAAATACTCAGACCAGCCCTTCTGGCGCCACGTACAAAGTCACTCAAATCACCTTTCTTTCCCATACTGATGCTCGGTTTGAACTGCAGGAGATTGTCTTGACCATGTCTACAAGCCTAAATGCACTGAGTTGCCGCCATGTGATTGGCTGCTTAGAAATTAAGTGTTAACGAGCAGTTGGACAGGTGTACCTAATAAAGTGGCTGGTGAGTGTATATATAGGGCCCAAAAACATTCATGTATAAGAGAATAACGAATAACAGACGATTCTGATGCCAAAATCGATATATCTCTCATCCCTAGAATGTACAATTTCAATTCAATTCATCCATCCAGAAAAATATGGATATGCTGCATTTTAAATATAGCATTTTTTCCCTGTAAACCTTCTGGTAAACTTGGAGATATATTTTATTTTTTCTTGCATATCCCAGTAAATCTGATTCATCCCTATTTCTCTCTGTGCTGTTTAAAAAGATTTATGAGCCCCTTTACTAATATATTGATTAGGGATGCACGATATTGGGATTTTGGCCGATATCCGATATGCCGATATTTTAAAACTCATGTAGCCGATGACCGATATCGATACCGATGTTAAAGCTGGTCAAAAATAAGTAGTCATTGAAAATAGCAGTTTTGTTATTCATTTCTGACACTTTGAAAAATAATGTACTCAAATATATTTTCATATGCTGATATCAAATAGATTTTTAAAAACGTGGTATCGATTTATTTTACTTTCAAAATCTCGTGAAATTTCATCGTTCTTTTACAAACTGTCGTGATATTTTGCAAATTCTTGTGAGATTTTGTTAGTAAAATAGATCGATACCGCGTCAATATATCAACATATAAAAATATAGCAAAATTTCGTGAATTTTCGGGGGATTTTGTATCATAACGATGACATATAGCAATATTTCATTAGTAAAAGAGATTGATATGGTGTTTTTAAATGGCAATATATCAGCATATGAAGATATTGTGATATTTTAATGTATCAATATTTTTTCCCTCGTCTTTAGAAGTTTTTAAGTCTGTAAAAAAGAAGTTTTTGAGAAGGAAAAAGAAGTAGTATTTTTTTTTTTTTAGACTTTAGAAACTCAGAAGCTGATCAAATATCGGGTTAAATATCGGTGGGGTGGCCGATGTCCGATATTCAGTTTTAAGGCCGATACAGGCCGATACCGATAGGGGGCCGATTATATTGTGCATCCCTAGCTCTGCATGAAGAAATGTTCCCCTTTTCAACTAGTAAATATTCTACCCAATTTATTTATGGTGGATTCTGCTCTACACCTTTTGATTTGTTTTACATCATGATGGAGAACCATTTCAATGAACAGGATCTAATAGGGGGCCGATTATATCGTGCATCCCTAGTAATGGTTCCAGAAACAAAATTTCAAGATATGTAGAAGCTCTGCAGTCGGATTCTGTCTGTTCAATAAGAAAACGTGTACATTTTTCTGAGAAGCGAAGCCTTTTTTTAACTAGTAAAGAAGAACAAAGCATGTATGTTTTCCAAAGCTTCTAGCATTATAATACTAACTTGTATAAACTTACTCTCTGTTGCCATTTATAACTGAAAAAGCTCCTCATGTCTAACGAACAGATTTTTTTGTTTCATCTCAAATTTTTTTAACCAACCCGTCTTCTATCTTTCACTTAAACATACATCGAAGTAGCTGCAGGTTAATGCTGCTGTGTGTCTTTCCTTCAACCTACTTTGGAATGCGACCAGAAGTCAGATGTCTCAAAGTGACAGATCTGATGATGTTACACCGAGAGGCGGGACACTGGGGCAGCACGAGAGAGAATAAAAACACTGACTAAAAATGCTCTGAAGACAGCTGCATCCAACCTCTGCTACCTTTGTCTTAAGTAAATGAGCAGAAATAGGAAAAACAGCATAACTTTTAGGTGGGGACTGTCCTTCAGAAAGTTACGCCTGTGCTATAATGGATTAACTCTGAGCACAATTTCTCATCACAATCTTCCAGTTTTTGTTTGTAGAAATGCTATAATTTGTCATTTTTATCTCACTTCACAATTATTTACGACTTTATTTCATTTAATAAAATCCAGCTCAAATAGTTTCAGAAAACGAACACCTTGTAGTACCAGTCTCTATCCACCAGCACCTTATAAAACAGAAAATTGTCTTCATGTTGGGTCATTTAAAATGTTAATTTTTTGAACGCTTTTAGGCACGAGTGTACATGGGGAATCAGACATGGTTCAGTCATCTAAAGGAAAAGGACTCATGGGTGTCAGCATTTAGGAATCATGTATGCATCCATGCAGGTTCAACTCTGTTAGCTGCTCTCTGGACATCACTGTGTGCTGCAAAGTGCAGCAACCCTGAATCTAAGTGAGGCTGAAGTGCAGAAACATGTTTTCTTTCCTCAGACATAAGTGTTATAAGCTTGATTTGGAAAATAAATTTTTTATCACATCATGTTGAAGTAGACCGAACAGTGTTGAAACATCATGTTCTTTTTTTACATACAGAACAGTTTTTTTTATCATGGCTTTTAATATATTAGCTGTTCTTCGAATCTAAATGTCATGATGTGAAGATGAAACAGAAATTGGTGCATTCTGGTCATTTCAGTAAAAAATGGCCACGATTTAAGTTTAAAAGCACCAATAAACCGAAATCTACAGAACAGAAGTCTAAAGTCCCTGTCACTTCTTGATGATTTAGATTTGAATAAGTTATGAGTATGTTTTGTATAAGTTGCTGCTGAAGTACGCTGGAAAACGCTGAAACACGCTGGGACACATCGACATAGGGCAAGTACGTCAAGGAGTTTTAAGCATGCTCAAAATTTCCCGACGTACGCCAGCGTCTGCTCATACAGGGGCCATAATTTACAGGTAAGTTATTTAATAGTTGACATACGTTAAGTGAAAGTTACTCATAATTCGTGGTGTCTGGCTTATCCAAAACCTATGAGCAACATGTACATAACCTATGTTTAACTTATCAAGACCTTATCTCCAGCGCCTAACGTATTTGACGTGTTCCAGACGACCTCTGAACGTGTTTCTAAATCACAGCTACTGTATAATGATGTATTGGATGCATTTTGGTATAAAAGGGGGTTCACAGGAGGAAACCATCAGTTCTCTTCCAGACTGCATCCCATCATAGGGTGATGGATCCACCCTGCGTTCACGCCCACGGTCACGACCAACAAACTTCCTAGCTGACAAAAAGCTGAATCTGCTGCAACTCCGAAGCTTCTTTCTTTCTTTCTTTTTTTTTTCTTTTTTTTTTTTTGAGGGGGGGATAAAAAAGCCATTTACTTATTATACTGTGATCAAAGACATTTTT
The DNA here is from genome assembly GCF_016077235.1 of Cyprinodon tularosa. Classification (NCBI taxonomy): domain Eukaryota; kingdom Metazoa; phylum Chordata; class Actinopteri; order Cyprinodontiformes; family Cyprinodontidae; genus Cyprinodon; species Cyprinodon tularosa. The sequence goes on from NW_024039071.1 coordinate 514,563, forward strand.
TATTAGGGTGCCTCCGGGCGCATGGCTGCCCCCCTCAGGACACTGGCTTGTGCATCATTTCATGGGCATTATGCTATCACAAAAGTTCTGGACTTTCTATGAATACACAATGTAACTTGAAAAAATACATCAAAAGTTCGTGTATGCCGCGTTTTAGGAGATTCTGGGATGTCGGGCATACGCTGTCTAAATCGGCAAGGTGTGACAAAGTCCTAATAAAGGCTTAAACCTTTAGAGCATTTTGGTGCGACAGATTCAATTCCAAGCTTATTTTCACAAATGGGAAAAAATCATATTTTTTAAATCCTCCATACAGCAAAACATTTAAACTGGCATGAATAACCATGCAGATCCTGGTGAGTGAGTCTAAACTGGCCACATTAATACAGTTCTTTCAAAGGGAAATAATTACGTCATGCACCAGGCCCAGGCACAAAGATAAAAGAGGATTCTGAGTGTTTGAATGATAAAGAGTTTCATAGTAAACTATTTAGAGCTAAATTGATTGTTAATCTGATCTTCCTGTTGGAAATTTAGATTGTTCCTTTATAACCTTCAGACAGTTTAAACCCGGGAATTTTTTTAGAATATGATCAAAAATATAGGGTTTGTACATTCAGTAATACCAAATCTGAAAAGATGAAACAGTCTTTATTGTGTTACTCAGCTGTGATATGTGAGCATCCAGTGTTGTCCTAGGTGTGAAGCATAGTGATCCAGTGAGTTACACTCAGCTGCACTCCTACACAATGGCAGCTCTGTCAAGAGCATTTATCTTAGACAAACCCAGTCAGCTTCAATAAGAAAGCAAGCTGGCATGTTTTTTTTGTGTTTTTTTTTTTTTTGTTAGACTGCATAAAGGGATACAGATCTACCTTTCAGTGCTATAGAAGGTTCATTCTCTTGCTTTGACTTCTGGTTCATCCAGATGGTCTCCATGCAGTCAGAACAAGATGCTGGCTGAGTTTATTTGTTATAATCAGCACTTTCTGTTCAGAAATGGTCACATCTGTTATGTAGGCGAATATTTTGCTTCTTCACTTACAGAAACACTAACAAGCTCTTAAATAATGCCTTTTTGGTTTTTATGCAGCTATAATCAGCCAAAACATTATTCATGGAACATCACAGACTGCTAAAAACAGCCATTGCTCGGAGGAGGAAGGATATAAAGCTTGTTTTCCATCAGAAGGACTCAGTGCTTAAAAATGGAATTCCTTCAGTCTATAAATGTCCATTATGTGCATGCCTTTGCTTAGATAATGTTCAAAACTACAATACGTTTTATCCCAACACTATAAACACTATGAGAAACAAATATTTGTTTTCATTTTGAGATTCTTTAACAGGCCAACTCAGGGACATCTCTCTCTCCCATTTTTCTGACCCCAAACCAGCTTCCGGCTGACGAGTCTAACTAAAAGATCTGTGATGTTGTGTCTCACACCATGATATCAACCAAGAACCTTTAATCTCTGAGTGCAATCACTGGGGCTGCATATCTGGCTTATTCATGCATACCTACCTTCACCCATGGGACGTACATTGAAGGAAGATCAATTGATCACTGAGGCTGACCCTGAGTGGAGAATCAAACTTCAAGCTTTGATTTTTCACTCCCTTTTTGCAGCTGTCAATACATCTTTGGATTCAGAGTCTCTCAGATTCGGATTTTCTGCATAAACACTAAATCACCTGAAAACTAATTCTTTCTTCTTTCATAATGTTTAGGTTTCTATCAGAAAAAAACTTCTGGGTTAAATACAAGGATTTTCCAGGGTATAAAAACATTTTTCTGCACCTGTACTTGCAGCTGTAGTGATGTTTTAAGCAATTTCTTGTGCTTGATAGAATAAACAAGGCCTGGGCAATAAACTGAATTATATTGTTATCGTCATTCACTATGACAACCGGCGACAATTTTCCCATGTTTGTTAAGAAATAAACTTAATTTTGCTGTTTTTCCTGTCTGCGTTGGTGGCGGTATTTCCATTCCCCTTTACGACAGTGCCGCATGTGTGTAATCACGTGGCTCCACCCATCCAGTCAGTAGTGTAAACAAAGAGAATGGCGAATGAGCCCACTGAAGAAGCCCTAAATCAAATTACATCTGTTTATCCTGTGAAGCCAAGCGAGCGCAGATAAGAAGCTGAGCGAGTAGAGAAGAAATCGAGCGCGCATTGTCAGAGTTGAGCGCAGGGAAGCCAGATTTTGAGCGGAGGTGTGTGAGTTTAAAGCAGGGCTCCCGCGGGTCCTTAAAAAGTCTTAAAAGGCATTGAATTCTTCAAAATAAAACTAAGGCCTTAATTGGTATTAAAATGTCTTAAATCAGTCTTTCGTAGGTCTTCATTTTTAAAACATCATAAATAATTTTTGTAATCTAAATAAAACATTAAAATTGAGAATTTTTTTTTATTTAAAAAAAATAACGACTTGCCATTATTGCTTCCGTCCCGATAGTGGAACCAATAAAAGCAATGTTGCGGCCGTGACATTTGGGAGATGCACCATTAACTTTTTGTCTGGAAAATATGAGCAAGTGTAAATGTCACAAAAATTGGCTCCAGCCAAGAGTTTTCTCCATGGCTAAAACCAGTACCAGGGAACATACATGAGGCACAGTGTATTTGTGCAAGAAGCGATTCAAGCTCGGAACCATGGGAATTAAGGCAGTGGAGTCACATGTGAAGCGCGAAACACAAATCGTCAAAATCGAGTTACAGAGAAACAGCCGGTATTTCTCAGTTTTGTTTCCACCCTTGTCTCTGCAACGCCTCCACTTATCACCAAATCAAACATACTAAGAAAACGATACAAAGAAAAATAGCTGCAAAAAAGACTTAGCACTGGTTATGTTGTGGCTTTAAAACTGATTTGTTTTGTTCCCTGCTAAAACAAAGTTTGTGAATTCAGTTAAATAATTATTAAAATATATCTGTCATTTCTGTGTTTTTAGCTTTCTTCCTGTATGCTTTTAAATTTTGAAACATTGGTGCAGTGGTTTATGTTAAAATAAACCTTTGGGTTAAGTTGTCGCACGCAGCTTTTTCTTGTGTTTCTTGTGAATTTGGTCTTAAATTTTTATTTCAAGTGGCATTAAAAAGTCTTGAATTTAACTTGCCCTATGCTGTAGGAACCCTGTAAAGATTCACATCGTTCTCATTGCATGTTCAGTTTGGTGGCACAAAAATGACTCCATAGATGTTGAGCAAAAGAACAAGAAATGCAAAGTTTGTCTGAAAACTGTCGGGACTACCCAAAGTAACACATCCAACCTCCACCTCCTACAGCACAGCTACGCTGTTGAGTTCAAAGATGTGCAAATAGCTTCATTACCTTTACACAAAAATGTTTGCAAAAAAACAAATATTTTTCTCCTGTTCAATGAGACAGTGTTGAATGTTTAAGTTTGAATGGTTACAAGACTTTTATATTTTATTGAAAGTAATGTTATGTAATCTGATTTATTCAATAAATAAATGAAAAATAAATCAGGTGCATTTCCTGCACATGCCATTATTTTTCACAAAAATTTATCATGCATTTATCAAGGTAAAACTACCTAATTCATTGTGATATTGATTTGAGGTCGTGTCGCCCAGCCCTAGTATTAACCATGAATTGCAATTCTTTAGGTAACCCATGCCACTAATGTTGATTCAAAATATCATATTTACAACACAATTTATGGAGGCTCATTAGCAAGTGCGAAAGCAGCAGATGGAGCACTGGAACTGGCTTTGCTTTAACTCCTCTTCTCCGCTCAGCTTCCTTACAGCTGATCTTCCCTGTGTGAGAATTCTTATCTAGGAGATCAAAAGAACACTTCCCAAAAAATGGTTGCTATTGCTAAATTATTACAGTCTCATCATGTCTGTTTCACATTAGAAACACCCCTGTTGTCGTCACGGTAAGACTGCAGTTTGTGTAGCAGTTGCACTATTAGATAAAATACTGGCTGCATGTTTAATGTGGGTAATCCAAACATACAGACTGAAAATGAATGCACCAATATGAGCAACAACTCCAGTTTCTCTGCATGCAGTATATTCATCCAACACAGAGCTTAACTCCTGAAAAAGGTTTAGATGTCCAAAAATGGAAAGTGCAGCAGTTTTATTCTTTTTAAAATCCATAACAGTTATTTTAATCTGACGTCCACATTGTTCTCTGACTTTTACTGTACGAACAATGGAATCCTACTGTTTTGCCATAATCTTCCATAAATGATCAAAACTGTTTTGTATGTTTTTTTTGTCAGAGAAAACCCTTAAAAAATCTCCTTTTTCTTTAAACAAACTCGACTTTCCTTGATGAAGAATTTCTGCTGTGAGCTTGAGCAGTTTTTTTCTATTTAGAGATGTTTTCTAGTTTTATAAAGAACTGCATATAGTAGTTCACCTTCATACAAAGCTCACATGGATTGTGCTTTTAGATAAATCCTTCCAAATCCACTAAAGTCTCTTACCATTTTTATCCAAAAGCACATTTTTCTGTCTCCAGGCTCCATGAGAAGGTTATCATTCATCTCAAAACTCTCCAGAAATATCTAGTGTGAGAACAGAGAGCACTTTTTTCTCACACTGAATACTCTTCAGGATTTGAACAGCCAGTAAGAAAATAATTGATTCCAAGAAAAGATTTGAAAATAAATGTCAAACATGGAAACAAAAAGGATTTTTTTTTTGTTCTGTAATTTTTTTAAAGTGATAAATATAAATATCATGCCATTTATGCATAGGTGGGAGATGTTCAGATAATATTTTTAGTAATCTATAGTGTTTCTCATAAATAAGAATCATGCCGCCAATCAGCCAAACCAGTAAGACTGCTTGTTGTTCTTTCCATCTAACATGAACATTAGTTGATAATTGTTTACTGACTCCTGTGTTACACCATGTCACAATCATTGTGCTTCTTTTAGCAGGTGTTTGTGAATCGTTATACCCCTTCAAAATAAAAGTCAGCTCTCTGTGGCCATGTGGAATCATGGAGGGCATGAAACCAGTCGTCCTGTGCTAGGAAGTTGATCATTATACACTATATTGCCAAAAGTATTTGCTCACCCATCCAAATTATTGGAATCAGGTGTTCCAATCACTTCCATGGCCACAGGTGTATAAATTCAAGCACCTAGGCATGCAGACTGTTTTTACAAACATTTGTGAAAGAATGGGTCGCTCTCAGGAGCTCAGTGAATTCCAGCGTGGAACTGTGATAGGATGCCACCTGTGCAACAAATCCAGTTGTGAAATTTCCTCGCTCCTAAATATTCCACAGTCAACTGTCAGCTGTATTATAAGAAAATGGAAGTGTTTGGGAACGACAGCAACTCAGCCACGAAGTGGTAGGCCACGTAAACTGACGGAGCGGGGTCAGCGGATGCTGACGCGCATAGTGCGAAGAGGTCGCCAACTTTCTGCAGAGTCAATCACTACAGACCTCCAAACTTCATGTGGCCTTCAGATTAGCTCAAGAACAGTGCGCAGAGAGCTTCATGGAATGGGTTTCCATGGTCGAGCAGCTGCATCCAAGCCATACATCACCAAGTGCAATGCAAAGCGTCGGATGCGGTGGTGTAAAGCACGCCGCCACTGGACTCTAGAGCAGTGGAGACGCGTTCTCTGGAGTGACGAATCGCGCTTCTCCATCTGGCAATCTGATGGACGGGTCTGGGTTTGGCGGTTGCCAGGAGAACGGTACTTGTCTGACTGCATTGTGCCAAGTGTAAAGTTTGGTGGAGGGGGGATTATGGTGTGGGGTTGTTTTTCAGGAGCTGGGCTTGGCCCCTTAGTTCCAGTGAAAGGAACTCTGAATGCTTCAGCATACCAAGACATTTTGGACAATTCCATGCTCCCAACTTTGTGGGAACAGTTTGGAGCTGGCCCCTTCCTCTTCCAACATGACTGTGCACCAGTGCACAAAGCAAGGTCCATAAAGACATGGATGACAGAGTCTGGTGTGGATGAACTTGACTGGCCTGCACAGAGTCCTGACCTCAACCCGATAGAACACCTTTGGGATGAATTAGAGCGGAGACTGAGAGCCAGGCCTTCTCGTCCAACATCAGTGTGCGACCTCACAAATGCGCTTCTGGAAGAATGGTCAAAAATTCCCATAAACACACTCCTAAACCTTGTGGACAGCCTTCCCAGAAGAGTTGAAGCTGTTCTAGCTGCAAAGGGTGGACCGACGTCATATTGAACCCTATGGATTAGGAACGGGATGTCACTTAAGCTCATATGTGAGTCAAGGCAGGTGAGCAAATACTTTTGGCAATATAGTGTAGAATAGAATAGAATACCATAGAATAGAATACCATAGAATAGAATAGAAAATCCCTTTATTGTCCCAAAATGGGGAAATTCTGGTGTTTATAGCAGCAAAAAAATTATAGAAAAAAATTGTCAAACAAATTTAGACCTTAGAAAAGTGTATAAGAATAACATAATAGTGAAGAGTTAAAAAATAAACTATAAAATACTGTACTTTAAAGTGTTTTAACAGTATAAAAACTGTGCACCTGGATAATAAATAACCAATATTCAGCTGTGGACATTTTTACTGTAATGGGTATTTGAAAATAACAGCAACATCAGAGATGTGCAAAAAGAAAGCAGCATGTTATTTAACTGAAGGGAGAAACTGTGCAAAATCAGCATGAATGTAGCAACTTATTGAGGTTGTTGGGAACAGTGGTGGTTATAGAGTCTTCCCGCTGCTGGGAGGAAGGATCTGTGATAATGCTCCCTGGTGCATTTAGGGTGCAGCAGTCTGTCACTGAAGGAGCCTCCAGTTCTGCAACAGCTTCATGCATGGGGTGGGAGACATTATCCAACAGAGATGTTCATTTAGTTAGGATCCTTTCGTTTCCCACCTCCTGTATTGAGTCCAGTGGGCATTTTATCATGCTGGCCATCCTGATCAGCTTATCCAGCTGATATCTCTCAGCTACATATAAGCCACTGCTCCAACAGACAGCTCCATAGAAGATGGCTGATGCCACAACAGAGTCATAGAAGGTCCTCAGTCTCCTCAGCAGGAAGAGTCTGCTCTGACCTTTCTTTTACAGTGTTGTGAGTCCAGTTCAGTTTGTTTTTCAGGTGAACATCTAGGTACTGATAAGAGTCCACTGCCTCAATGCCCCTTCCCTGGATGTTTACCAGTTTCAGTAGGGTGAATCTGCATCTGTGAATTTCCACCACTAGCTTCTTGGTTTTCCCTGCATTAATCAGAAGGTGGTTCTGCTGACATCAGAAGTTCAACGAAGTATAACAGTCTCATCTAACCCTAACCCTTACAGACAGTCGACATCCACAAGGAGAAGGTGGCGAGGCGAGAGATTGGCATCCTGACTACCAACAAAAACACTTCCCGCTCCCATAAAATCGTCGCTCCAGCCAATCTGGAGAGGCCTGTGCGCTACATCAGGAAGCCCATTGACTACAGCATGCTGGATGACACTGGACATGGAGTCAAGGTAGGCGGCAGCAGAGAGAAACTGGTTACCACTGTTTGCTATAACTTCAAATTAGACAATATACCCCATGCTGGGTCAGAGGTTTGAAAGGGGAGGCAGGAAAATCACAATAAAACGATAGCCTAGCTGCATGCAGTTAGCCAAGCTTAAATGATTACAGTATATAAACTTGTCAATCACACTTTATGTTAGAGTACTGTGACGTCAGCGCTGTGGAAGGAGTTGGTGTGCAAATAAGTTAGTTTTCAGCTCTGGATGGTCTTTTCTTTTGCATTTAATAGGAGCAACTACGCATGGGCAACTTTTAATGAGAGTCTATGGGCAAAAATGTTTGCGCCCCAGGGTGGAAAAACGTGACCAATCCGATGATGAACGAAACAGCTTTACTCAGCATTAAAGATTAAATATTTGTCCTGCACATCTAAAAAATATATTAATACATTTCAAAATATTTTATTGGCCAGCCGCCACTGATTAAACTCCCAATTCAGTTTAGATTAAAGTAAAACTGCTAAGTAGCTCTTTAATTTGATCATCTTGAATAAATCGCTATTATAAAAGTCATTATGTAGGATGTCATATTCGCTTCTAAACTGTATACTGTAGGGATGCACGATATTGGGATTTTGGTCGATATCCGATATGCCGATATTTTAAAACTCATGTAGCCGATCGCCGATATCGATACCGATGTTAAAGCTGAACAAAAATAAGTAGTCATTGAAAATAGCAGCTTGTTATCCATTTCTGACACTTTGAAAAATAATATACTCAAATATATTTTCATATGCTGATATCAAATAGATTTTTAAAAATGTGCTATCGATCTATTTTACTTTCAAAATCTCGTGAAATTTCATCGTTCTGTTACAAACTCTCGTGACATTTTGCAAATTCTTGTGAGATTTTGTTAGTAAAATAGATCGATACCGCGTCAATATATCAACATATAAAAATATGGCAAAATTTTGTGAATTTTCGGGGGATTTCATAGCATAACGATGAGATTTAGCAATATTTATTAGTAAAAGAGATTGATATGGTGTTTTTAAATGTTTTTAAATCAGCATATGAAGATATTGTGATATTTTAATGTATCAATATTTTTTCCCTCGTCTTTAGAAGTTTTTAAGTCTGTAAAAAAGAAGTTTTTGAGGAAGAAGAAGTAGTATTTTTTTATTTTTTTTAGACTTTAGAAATTCAGAAGCTGATAAAATATCGGGTTAAATATCGGTGGGGTGGCCGATGTCCGATATTCAGTTTTAAGGCCGATACAGGCCGATACCGATAGGGAGCCGATTATATCGTGCATCCCTAGTATACTGTGCAGAATACAGTTGACATCCAGTCAACATGGTGTCCTCTCCCTGTTGATTAGACATAATTAGACATAATTCTAGGTAGACAGCCATGCTTTCAGTTGCAAAAACATTCATTCTTTAGACCTAAGCATAACTATGGTTGTTGTTTGTCAGTAGAGTATACTCTAAATGATCTACTTCTGTTTTCTCAGACCTTTATTTAGTTGCATTCTTCAGTATGCTGCTTCAAGTGTGTTTATCTCTGATTGGAATGAAATTTGTTCAATTATTGTTGGAAACAGAAAAAATACATTTTTTGAATTTAAATATGGAAAAAATTGAATTGTTTGATTGTTTTTTTTTTCCTTCAGCTTTTATTCAAAATTCCCTCTTTTCATTTAACTCATCCCCTTTGAGAGCAGTGGGCTGCCATTGTGCGGCGCCCAAGAGCAGTGTGGGGTTAAGGGTATTTGCTAAGAGACACAGACTGGCAGTCTGTGGGAGTGGGGCTCGAACTCAGAACCCCAGGGTTCCAAGCTCTATGCCCTTACCGCTAGGCCGCCACTCCCCCAGCAAATCTGCTGTTTTCTCAGATGTTCTCAAACTTATTTTTTTGTATTTTTCAGGGGGGTATTTTTCAAATTATTTTTTTGCAGGTTGAGGTTTATGCATTCCTGATGGTCTGCGTGGATGTTAGCAACAACATTGTACTGAATTGAATTCAGCTTATCGGTCAATGTGCACATCTACAAAGAGAGGTTGTAAGACTCAATATAAAAAAGAGATATATATAAACAGGAAAAATGTAATTGAAAAATAAATATATGGAAAATAAAAAGATTAAAAACCTTTTTCAAAGTTTCAATTCTGGATTCCATTTGTTTCAAATTTCAATTTATTATTTGTGTTCTTTTGCTTTCAACAATAATGGAACAAAGTCCACTCCATATGTTTCTATCTCTGTCTGTTTGTCTGAAGCTCTTCTTCTGCTTTGCATTTTCTGACTTGATGTCTAATGAAATGTCCAGCATGCAGTCGCACTCTGCCTAACCTTTAGATTAAAATGTCTTCTGTTTCTTCTTCCTCCTTCTGTCCCGTCTGCTGTCACTGATGTGTTAAGTGGTTGATGAGGTTCAAGGTAAGGCTGTACAGCACACCTACACACAATGCAGAAGCAACTGCTTCTGATGTGTCTCAGCTGGTGATGGGAGGGGGTGGAAGAGGTGTCAGATTTTATACTCCATAGTATATGACTATATGGAACAAAATATGGCTTAAAGCTCTGAGGAAACTTTCTGACATGATTTATTGATGTGATTTTATTTTAAATCTTAATGTATTCTTACTTTAATAGGTGAAAAATATGCTGAGGTTCTAAAATGTAAACTCTGCTGTATTTCTCATTCATAATGGTTTAATCATAAAATAATTGTTGGAATCTGAATGTGCTCTTATATAAAGTAGCCTAATCCGTCATCATTGTTATTACTCTGTAGTTCGTCCCCTGGCCTCTACAGCTCAACATATCCTCCAACCAATAGTGAACTCTGGAGTGATCTGTCAATCAAAGAGTAGGAGCAGCAGTGTGGGAGAAAGAGACAATGTACTTTTATATATTATTTAATGTGAAATCTTTTCTATGGAACACAAAATATCATACTGTTTGGCCTCAGGGCTACAGTGTGAAGAGTTTTGGGTCAGGTTGGTATTTTTTATTATCTATGCTGGAACTAAGCCTTTGTACTTCAGGCTGTTTTTGTTGCCACAGGTAAACGGCCAGCAGAGTTTAAAACTAGGAGGTCTGTCCCGGTCCAACCCACCGACCCAGAAACCGCCCAGTCCTCCAAGAGCAGGGAAAGGAATTCTGGGGTATGTACATTTATTTGTTTTTCTGAATTTTAGCCAACTTAATCTCTTTACTTTTCTGTAAAAAGTTTTTGTTTTACAGTTTCTGTGCTCTGATAGATTTATGGTTTATGTCAGCCTCACCTGTTCATCTCTGCTTAGGATTTATAGGAAGGGATGTTTTAAAAAAGGCTTCAGCCTGTGCACGTTTATGTGCTGAGAAATGCCGGTGTCCTGTGATGAGGTTTTTACAGATTTGAGGCGGCAGTGGGAAATCGCATTCACTCACACGCCCACACAGACTTGTTCTGAAACGCAGTGCTCTGAGGAATAACGTCATCGGTTGTGAAAGCTTGTTGTGTTCTCTGCCCTTAAACATCTGGGTCACCAAGCTATGTCTATCCTTTTTGTCTCCTTATGTCATAAAAGGCAAAATCATACCTGCGAGGAAATAATGCCAAGGTAGTATTAATCACACAATATTTTATGGTTGGGTTTTTTTCTTTGTTTTTTGTGAGTGATTGGAGACAAATAAAACATATGGGTATATTTAATTCATTCCACAGCCCTGCTGTAAAGTTATTAATGGTAATATAAAACCAATCAAGGGATTTTGAGGCTTTTCCTCAGATTTAATTTTTCTGTCTGTCTACATAGCTTTTAATCTAAATACAGTAGCAGCCATTCAAAATGGACCTTCCCAGCAAAAGCCACCCGAATGGCAGCCGAATGGCAGCAAAATCCCCTCCAACCTCCAGTCACTGGCCTTCTCATGGGCATATATATATTCTTTTATTCTGACTTCATCCTTTCACTGAATTAAAGGATCTGACCAGGAGATAACGCTTCTCTTTAGATCTTGATGTCCACAGATGTTTAAAAATGTTTAAAAAGGAATTGTAGGGGTCTGGCCAAGGAAAGTGGGGAGATTTTGAATGGCTGCTACTGTAGAAACATGTTTTTCGTCTGCAAACACTGTTCTAGTGAAACATAAACCAGTTAAAACACACCATCTCTAAGGAATCTCTGAATAGCTTCAGGAATTTTCAGAATTGAATCATTAACATCATTCAGGAGATTGTTTTTACTACTGAATATTTCTTGGGTCTGTTTGTTGAAGGTTTTAGATTCAGGGATGGTGGACCTCTGCTCTAGTCTTTAGTCCTTCCAGTATTGAAGTAAATCTGTGTCGCTGGGATTTGAATTAAAAATGCCACTGAAATTTAAATGTTGTATGTTTGTACTTGCTGTTTCAGTGTTAAAGTATATTCAGAACACATTTTTGACCTAAAAAGAAGTTAATTGTCATTATTTCTACACAGTTGAAATTTCATTTGTTATTTTCTCTTCATGCTAAAAATTCACATTACTATTTCAAAGTGATTACATTTTCAATACTTATTTTTCAGTTTAATTTTTCAGTGTTAAAAAAAATCTGCATATAAAAAAATTCAACTTTCATTCAAAGTCAGTATTTTCAGCCTCCTGAGATTCAACTGTCTTTATTTCACCGTCATAAATTTGGCATCTAAATTCAGTGTAAAAAGGGAAGGGTTACTTCAGGTCACAGACATTAGCAGTGGATTGTGATGTCCAACACCTAGCCAATCCCGTTACGTTTTCTAAGTCATTTGAAGTGACGCTTGTGGCGCTCATAGGGAAGGAAAACCAGCATGACGGAGCCGGTCATGCAAGCTAACGCTAACTCAACTACAGAAAAATGAAAGTAATAAACTCACCGTTGAGTTAGCATTAGCTTGCATGACCGGCTCCAGCATGCTGGTTTTCCTTCCGTATGCGTCACGTGACTAAGAAAACGTAACGGGATTGGCTGGGTGTTGGACACCACAATCCATTGCTAATGTCTGTGACCTGCCCTTTTTACACTGAATTTAGACGCCGAATTTAAGACAGTGAAATAGAGCCAGTTGTATATATTTATTTAACACTGAAACAGTAAGTACAAACATACAACATTTAAATTTCAGTGGCATTTTTAATTCAAATCCCAGCGACACAGATTTACTTCCATATTCCAGCCTCTAACAGGTATTCTGCCAGGATGTGGTTCTATCCAGCTTCCCTGTCCTAGGTGAACTGGTGCAGTATGATGCTGCCATCACTATGTTTCACCACAGGGAGTGTGTGTTGAAGCTAAAATCCAGAAGAATGTTTATGCTACTTATAACATTTTCAACTAGGCCAAATAGTTTTCTTTTCGATCCCCTATGCGGAGAAGAGAAAACTGATGATGCGACTTGTTAAGGCTTTCTTTGAATAATAGTTGTCCTGTTAAAGGCTACCTTCAGAGTCACAGGGGACTCTTAGCTGCTTCTATGATTAAAGCCCTCCATGCATATGGAGCTAGAGCTGCTGAGCTGCCAGAGTCAGCGGGCTCCTCCTGTTGTCTCTTCCTTCTAGTTTCCTGTTACCTGCTGATCTGCCGCCTGTCCCCCTGAATCAGAAGCATAGGAGGATTATTTTCTATCGTTCCTCACCACAGCACCTTTAATCCATCATACTCCATTAAAGGCTGTGTTTTTCTTGCTTTATCTCATTTCCAAAGGTGATTAATACTCTAAAAGTGGAGAGACTGCATCTTTTTATTAAGGTCTTTGCATCTTTATATTTGGTCCAACGTGTGGCCATGTTTCTAGGAAAGACGAACAGAAGCAGCTTAGCAGTTGGTCAGAACTAAGCTGTGCTCATCGAGCCAAGTTTGCCTGTCTGTGCTCACAGACAAACATACATGGGGAGCAACGGGACAAACACACAGCAGAGAGCTGGCAGCCTGCTGCACACAGCCATCTCTCTCACAGCTCACACCCTTTTTTCTACATTAACCACTGAGAGGAACATTCTGTCAGTTTGTTCATTCTGAGTCTGTTCTGTTCCTGTGAAAAGTGCCATTCAGACGGGATTAAAATCTTCATTTATGAGACCGATAATAGAGACCTCCACCCCCGCCCCGGGGCTGCTCAGACCAAATGGATGTTTTTTATCTTGCCAGAGAAATGTTCCATTTATCAACAGCTTTGCTTCTGTTAGTAATGACTCTTTTGTTCAGCGTTCTGTTTGTTCAACCATGGGTGCAGAGTTCTAACTGTGAAAATGTTTCCTTTATATCGATGTCTAACTGATCTCCGCTGGTTTAACTTTGGCACCTAAATCAACTTGAATGTATAATCAAACTTGGTGTCTTTAACGTTTTTTTTTTTTTGTCTTGTTCTGCTTCTATTTCTTTCTTGGATGCTGCAGGAGTTGATACTGTTTAAAAATACTCCCTGACCTTTAAATATGGCCTTAACAGATTTCTGTATTTCTTTTGCAGCAAGAAGGAGCCAACCCCTGGCCTGTTAACTCTTTCACACTGCATTAGTTATTACCCTCGCTATTAAACAGCAGGAGTTGTTTTTATAGTTAACTTTGTATTAGAAATGCTTATAGATTCTTTTTCCTAATGGGAGGAAATAATGTGACTTCAGCTTTTCAGCAGGATATGGTGCATGGAAATGTTCCCAGCTCGCTTTTTGCATAATAGCAGAAGGATGATCTGAATAATGGGACAGGTCACCAGCACCACCTTGTTTTCCTGTACAAACGTCTTCCCTACCTTTACATCTTGCATGCACAGGCACAAGAACTCCCCCTACAGGACACTGGAGCCAGTACGCCCCCCTGTGGTGCCCAACGATTACGCCTCCAGCCCGACAAGAAACAATATGGGTGCTGGACAACTTCCCAGTCCCGTCCGCACCGCCACCCTGAACCAACGACCCAGAACATACAGGTAGTCGGGTCAGAGTGTAAACATGGTGTCTTACTAACCAGAAACTTCTGAAAAAACACAAAACTCCTGAAATGGGTCAAATCACAGCTGACAGGGAATAACTGATATGACTGAAAACAAGGGAGGTCAATAAATTAGAGTATCATTTAAAAAAAATCAATTTATCTGAGTAATTCAATTTAAAACTGGCCATATTTCATTTTATATATTATAGCTATTTTTTTTTTTTTTTTTTTGATGACTGTAACTTACACTGCCAATGAAAAACCCTATTGCACTGACTTGGAGAAGTTTAAATTAAAAAGGACCATTAAAAATATAATTTCTTATACATCTGAGATCACAGTAATGGAGAGGACTGCTAACCTGACGATCACTGACCCCCCATAATCAGGTCAGAGTCAAAGAATCTGCCTATACACAGAGTGCTGTATCCAAGCAAAGAATGGAAAGTTAAGTGGAGGAAAAAAGTTTGGAAGAAAAATGTGCCAAAGCATAAAGACAACAATATCTGCAGCCTTTAAGGGATATAAGATGTATCATAGACATGAGCTAAAACTGTTACGTTGAATAAAAAACCTTTTAGCCGTTGACATGTTGAATATATAGTTTGCTAACATAATGGCTCAGCTGAGGCTGATAGTTGCATTTTAAATCATCCTTATTTGCATCTTGCATGTTTTACGCCTCTGCTTCTCCATTTACAGCCAGTCTAACCAAACAGCAGCTGGGCTGAAAACATGAGCTAACATTTTGAATCTGACAGACTCACATTTTTAGACAAAAGGTATGAAATTCTTCCACATCCACTGATATGTTTGAAATAGGTGAAAAAGATCAGACTTATGTGAAACTGGACAGATATGAGGAGAAATTCCCTCTTTATGCTAAGTAGGCTGAATTATACTTCCAAAAAGCTGATATTGAAGAAAAAAAAACACAGAAAAAAGCCTTGAAAGCTCCTTTATATTATTCATCCTAAAAGATTTCTTCCCAAATCTTTGCTCATGGTTCCACCATCTTCCTCTCAGAGTTCTTTCAGCCTGGTTTCCTCACACTACGCTGCTGCTTCCAGACTTTCCTCCATTGTTTTGCTTCTATGCTTTTTTCTTCCAGTTTTGTTTTGCTAAACTGTCTGAGAACATTAAGGTCATACTTTCTGTTTGCTGACATCCAACTAACCAATTTTCTTTATCTTCATGGATTCATCTTCAGTTGTGTGTTTATTCAACCTCATAGATTTTTTTCTTCTTTAAGGAATGCTAGAAGGCCAAAGTAAACATCTTTAGTTTTCTACATAGCTGTAACAAAAACAAGTGCCTTTTGTGATTGCATAGTTATGGCCTGAAAACAACTGATTTATATTTACTACATGCTTGTTTTGATCAAGTGGCATACATTCAAGTTTTGCTTACTTTAAGCCAGTAGGTATTTCCTAAGGTATAACTCTAAGGCCCTTTTTTCAGTTTGTCTTCTTATTTGTCAGCACGTGGATGAAGGATTAGGGTTTAACTGTGTCATTTCTGTTTTCTCATATCCAGAACTTTAAAGATTAATGCTTTAAGTGACACAGCCATTTGTTTTAAAGGTAGTGATAACTGCTGCGGTTGACAAGGTGAAAACCTTAAAACGTGATATTTGCTACTCAACGCCATTTTTTTTTTATGCCACAAATAATAAAGCACACATTTCAATAATGATATGACAACAGTTTAGGTGCATTCATTTGGGCCAAACTAAAAAGCAAATATTAAATTCAATTCAACATATTTATATAGCGCCAATTAACAACATTTCGTCTCAAGGCACTTTACAGTTCACCAGATCATACAGTCAAATTGATTCAAAGTTTTCTGTCTTCGGAAAAACTGTTGATTACATCAACTCATTGACCCAAAGGCAAATACTCACACTAAGCATGCTTGTAGCAACAGTGGAGAGGAAACCTCTGGACAGGTGAGGTTTCCTCCAGCAGAACCACTGAGCCTGGTTCTGCTGGAGGTTTCTTCCTGTTAAAAGAGAGTTTTTCCTCTCTAGTCTCGCTACAAGCATGATTAGTGTGAGGGATTGCATTCAAGCCACGAGTCTAGTTTTCATTAGATAGAAAACTTTGAACCAATTTGACTGCATGAATTTTAAAGTGCCTTAAAATGACGAGTTGTGAATTGGTGCTATAGAAATAAACTGAATTGAAAACTGAATTGAAAGAATTCTATGGTGTAAACTTTGTTCCATTGTTGTTGCAAAGCCACGAACAGGTTTTGGAAATGGAAAATTAAAAAAATATGCAATGTAGGAATAAAACTTTACAACACTTCTTTATAAAAACAAAAGGTTTTAAAAGTACTTTGCTCTTTTCTAAGATTTGTAGTTAAAAAAAATGATGTTTTTTTTCTCAAATCAAATTTAAAAAATCTAATCAAATGAAAAATATATAAAAACAATATATATATATATATATATATATATATATATATATATATATATATATATATATATATATATATATATATATATATATATATATATATATATAAGAAAAATAAAATATGCTTTTTGTTTAAAGAAATAAACATCAAAATCTGAGGAAACTGAAAAGTTACCTTCAAAACCTTTTTTGATGAACAATTTTCAGTCGTTCATGCAACAATTTGCATTTTCTTTTTTATTTCCGTTTACAAAATGTGTTATTTACACAAAATTCACTCCACAGAATGTAGTCATGTTATTATTTGATATGTACACATGGTGTGTTTGCACTGTGATGCTTGTGAGTTGCAGCTCCATTTATGTGGTGATCATATGCTATATGCTACAGTTTCACATGTAGTAGACGATAGTGAACTGCTGTTTTTTTTTTTTTTAGCATCATCCTTCCATACAGCAGTGAAATGAGAAGTATTACTTTGGGCAGGAGTAGAAATACATGGCTGTCAGTATTTGTTCTTTGTTGTTGGGTCAGATTCAATTTGGGGTTCTTAAAATTTCTCTATTGCACTTCTCTTTGAGTACATGGTCTGATCACATAATTCTTGTATGCTTTAGGTGTTATTTATAAACTGTATGTCGATGGAGAGACAGATGTCTGCTGCATTGAATAATTGATTCATAGTAGACTAAATCACCTCATTCTTTCATCCTGAAGCCTTTAACCAATCAGTTTGCACTTTTTCTGCTTATTTCATTGCTCCTTTGCTGCTGCTGTTCCCTCAGCTTCTTCTCATCAGGCGCCTGGCTTGTTTACCATCCCGCCTCCATCACTCGGCCGCTCGCTTTGATGTTTTCCAGTTTTTCCCAGTTTTGTTCTGTTTCTGATCTTCTGTGAAACCACTTAATTAATAGCAGTTTTTGATCAGCAAGGCTTTTGAAAATTTTTGAGGTTTGAAAAATACCTGTTACATCTAAGAATGACCTATTTCTGCTTATCAAACCTTTTCATGTTGATTCAGGACATGTGTCGACAAGCATATAACTTTTTAGCTGTTTTCAGTGTTTCATTCCTAATCTGATTAATATCATAAGAGTTAATTTAACTGACTTATGGATTAAAAATAAGTAGTGCAGATGATACCATCCAACCTAATCAAGCACGAGTCTTATTTTCTGTCCCTTAAAGGCTTTTTTGTTTTCTTAGACTCTGTGGAGGTTTGTAATCTGTTCTTGTCAGTTTATTTAGCCGAAAGATGGCGTGTTCTGATCACAACCTTTTAAACTCAGCTTTATGTACTTTGAAGCAAAATAGACGAGTCCAATATAACATGAGGGTTAATCAAGAAACGTTAGTATTTCTAATGTTTTTTCCGTTTGTGTTGCTGGACTCGGAATAGAACACATCTCCATCTGCAGCACTGATTTTCTTGTTTGGGTGTGTGTGTGTGCGCGTGTCTGTGTGTGTGTGTGTGTGTGTGTGTGTAGTGGTAGCAGTGGAGGCAGCCACCCCAGCAGCAGCAGTCGCAGCAGCAGCAGAGAAAACAGTGGAAGCGGCTGTGTGGGGGGTCCCATCGCCGTGCCAACGCCGTCTCCACCCTCTACCTTCCCAGGTAACAGGGTAACACATTGGCATGTTACATTATTAGTTCCTTTACTGCGTTTCTGTAACAAATGTTAATGAAAAGGTAAATATAAAAGTTCAATACCTCACTAAAACATAAGTCAGGGTTAAACTTTTTCCGGGCTCTTCTGCTGAGAGGAAGCATCAAAGCTGTTGGAACTATGCCTCCGAAGAGAAGCTCAGTGTTTAGTAGAAAACTTCATTCAAACCTTCAAACTTTTGCAACCTAAGTTAGGATATTTATGGAAAACGGTTCTCTTACCCATGAATGATGGATGTTAAAGGCATCGACTGAAGCCTCAGATTAATCTTCATCGTCCTCCATGTCTGCCGTCATCATAGTTATCTGTTGCTGTATGCTCATTCAGGAGGAGCAGATCCTGCAAAGTTGATGACTGGATGCTATCAGCGGGTTTCCCTTAGATGGAAAACTTTAAGCCAATCTGTCTGGATAATCTGATTTCTATATAGAGTCTTAAGATGATGTATCGTTAATTAGAGCTTCAGAAAAAACTGAAGTGAACTGAATCTATTTGTAGGTGCAGCATTGCACACTGCAAATAGGATTGATGGATGTTTATGTGTGTATTAATTAAATTCAGACTAAGGCTGAAATAATAAATCGGATGATCAAGATCTATCAATTATTGAAATAATTATCGACCAGTATCAAACTATTAATCGTAAACTAGAGTGTAGAGACAAACATGCTAGTAATTGAAAGAGCAACTTACTCAGAGCAATAATTGTGTAAAAATTGTTTAAAAAAACACATGCATTTTAAGATTTTGCATTTACGATGAAAATACATTTTTGTCTGTGAATATATGCTCTATGCAGAGCTCCTCATGTGGCAAAGTTTTAGCTTTTAGTTTAAATTCTGTGAAATGAGGCACCTTTCACTATCTGATTATTAAACTAAAAAAAAACTATTGCCAGATTCATTGACCATTTTGATAGCAAAATAATTGTAGTTTGCAACTCTAAGTCCAAACTTGAACAAAGACGAAACTGAGCTAATTTTAAGAAATGCTATTTAGAAAATCCAGCTCAGTTCAGATGATTTGGGACCAAAAGAAGCTGCATGTGAGCATGTAGAGACATCAAACCTTTGATTTAATTTTTTTGTTGACTATACAGTAATCCCTCACACTGAGCATGCATGCAGCGACAGTGGAGAGGAAAAACTGAACTTTAGCAGGAAGAAAACTGCAGCAGAACCGGAACCAGGCGCAGTGAGAGCAGCCTTCAATCGAGGCCGGCTACAGGTTCAAGGAGATAGAAGCAAAAATAGAAAAGGATAGAAGCACTGATCTATAAATAATTTCTATGTTAGAAGTAGTAATTGTAAACTAGCTCCATAGGAGGCTCTGTCTGGCAGCTCTGTCGGGGAAAGATATGGATACGCTGAAGAGCTCTGAGTCAGTTTTCATGTTAAAAGGATAAAAAAGAGAACATCCAGTCAGTAGATGTTTTTCTATCAGCTGCTGCAGTGTCTTGTTCTTCCCCTCCTCTCTGCTCTAACCCTCCTTCCTTCCTAACTGGTTCCTCTTCTTTTTCCTTCCTCCTCCCCTTTCTAAAGTCTCCCCGACTGCCGGACCATCTAGCTCCTCCTCCACAGCTCCAAACTCCTCCCCTTCTCCCTCGCCAACTCCTTCCTCTTTCTCCTCTTCCTCCTCCACCACAACCTTAACCAAACCTAATGTACCTCTGGCACCAAACTCTCCTGCTCACCAAGCTGACTCGTCTCCTCACAGAAACTCACAGACAAACTTACCAAACACCTCCCCCCCTCCTAACCCTCCACCTAGCACCTCAGAGGTCCAATCACAGCTGTCTTCTCTCCCTCCTCCTGCTCCTCCTCCTTCACTCTCCTCCTCATCACCTGCTGAAGGTGAGTGTGTCTATAACACGAGTGGCCCCTAACCTGACTCTTGTTAGTTTGTTCTGCATTTTCTTTTCTTTTTTTTTTTTTTTTTTTTGATAGCTCTGCATTAAAAATATTTTTTTAAAACCTTAAAAAGAAAAAAGCTGAACTTTTTGTGTTTCTCATAGACAAACCAGATCTCTGTAGGAACTGTAATTGCTTTCTTTACCATAAGAGGGAGGCAAAGCTTTGATATTACAGCTCATTCACTCCACCTCTAAAACAGCCTTGTTGACCTGATGCTTTTATGATAATGTAAAGATTTCGGTATATTAGCTGTGTTTAGGGATTCTAGTTTCTAACAGGGTTCCTCTCTGCTGCCTCAGGTCCCATCGTCCCTCAGTTCTACAGCATGAATCGCCCTCAGCCTCGACAGCAGACCCCACAGGTGGGAGGGTCACTTCCATACCGCCGTCCGCCCTCTGTGACCGGTCAGCAAATACCTACGCACAACCACGTCAATGGAGGACCCTACTACAACCAGAGCCCAGGTTGGGTCGCTAAAACAAACTTTTACTCCAATGCAAACACAGAGATGCAAGGACTTGTTTAAAAAAGATTTTTGAGTCTTTTAAAGATGCTGAGACTTGGATGGCTCTACGTATTTTGAAAAATGACAAAACAGAAGTCTGTTATTTTTGGAAGGAATGAAACTTCAGTTTTAAGTAACTATGAGGTTTAAATAGAGATCTGAGAAATGTTCTGGTCTCAGTTTAACCTCTAAGCTCTACCTTCTCCCTCCCTGTGTCCCTCACACCCCTTTCAAATTACCCGTCTTCTTGGTCCAAAATAATCACATTTTGGATAAAGAAAACAGCTGGTTTGAAAGGAGTGTGAAGGAAGCCATTTGTTAAGAGAGAAAAAGCTACCTTACACGGAGGGGGGGGGGACTCAACTTTCAGCTCACAAAAACCTCCAACAGATAGATAGAGTTGATTCCTTCCCTTCTATCATCTCAAACCTCATCGCCATGCAGCGGACCAAGACATCTGGCCTGGTCAGTCAGGCCAACAATGACCCTCACAACTCCCCTTTTCAGAGGAATAGACCAGTACCACGTATTGCAGGCTAACAAAGACATTAACAACTTTTTATTACTAAGGGTTGGACCTGGTCTTCCGGTTTAATTAGCATGTTTTCTAAGCGTTAACAAGGCTTTGTTGGGCTACTCTATAAAGCTTGAAACTCAACGCTTATCCAGACATCTTGAATTGAAAAAGCTTCCTGGATGGGAAGCGAAAAGTCTTCAGACTTCGAAAGCAAAGTGCAGGGGTTTGTTTTTTGTCTTTTTTGGAAGCTCAGATATCTGGTAATGTCAAACCTCTGAGCTGAGAGTATTGTAGGTGGAAGGCTGAAAACCAGCAGGTTGTTCTATTTGTTTTTCTGTTGGCAGGAAAGGAAAAGGTCATATAGTCTGATTTGTTTGCTTCTCTGGTTATGTGAGATAGAAGTAGTAAAAAATGGTTTATGACAACAAACTTCATACATGTTTCATATGAATGGCAGCCATGGTGCTTTCACACCAAATATGTATAGTCGCTCCGAACGACTGATTTACAAGTTCTCCTTAAGTTCCGGTGTGCGACAGGATGCATAGTGATGCAACAGACAGGTTTCTAGCGTCGCCATGGGAACAATTTTAGTTATCCCATTGATGGAGAAGTGAACTCTGGAGCTACAGGAGGACAAGTGATGAATGATTGACAGTACTTCTAGCGCTAAACCTTTTAACTTTTATTCCCTACTTCATTCAATGTCAACATTATTGGTTTTATTTCTTCGCTGTTCTCCTTTACTCACATCACATCCACATCCGTCCCTGATTGGTTGGCACGCTAGACACAAAAAAAGGAGATTAGAAAAGTGAGAAACTCCCAACAGCCGTCGCTTTGTTCCCATCACAGGTGTCTTGCTGCCGCATAGCCAAAAACTATGCCTGCCGTATCTCTAGAACTGCGCCTATTCTACAGCTTAGCATCGCATTGCTCCTGAACGCGCCTCTACAGGATAACATGTAAATCTGTTGCTCTAGTTGCTGTAAAAACACCGAAAGGTTTATTTTGTTTATTTTAAAGTGGGACCTCAAAAAGCTTAACTGATTAGATCTTTTCCAGTTTTTACTGAATCTTATTTTCTTGATCCTAATTCCCCTCTGAATGTGTCTGCAGCCTCCCCTCCGCCCCCATCGCTCCTGCAGTACACCCCTCAGCTGCCTCTGATGGGCTTCGTCGCTCGAGTTCAAGAATCTAGTGAGTCTGTCCCTGTTGACTATTGTTCACTCCACCAGCCTGTGGTAGTTCTGAATGCGCTTATGTGGGGTAACTAAAACTGACCGTTAGCGTCTCAGTCCTCTCACTGAAAAATATCCCTTTGCCAACAGTTACAGACACTCTTCCTCCTCAACCAGCAGCAGAGAACCAATCAGGGCCTGACGACTCTCTGTCCACGCCAAAGCCTTCAGAGGAAGGACACGCTGAGGACGACTCCAAAGTGGTGGAGTACAGCGATCCATACGCTGAAGAGGACCCACCATGGGCCCCCAGGAGCTACTTAGAGAAAGGTTTGTCTCTGAAGGCCTCTCAGGGTTTTCAGTTCTGGTCAGTATTCTTTTAAGACGGTTAGTGTTGAGAAAGAAACGCTGGCACTTTGTGTCCTTCCAGTTGTTGCCGTATACGATTACACAGCAGACAAGGAGGATGAGCTGTCCTTCCAGGAAGGAGCCATCATTTACGTGGTGAAGAAGAACGAGGACGGCTGGTTTGAAGGGGTGATGAACGCCACCACCGGCCTCTTCCCCGGGAACTACGTAGAGTCCATCATGCACTACGCCGACTAAAGACCCCGCCCCTCCAGGTGGACCTCATCGAACCTGCAGTTCTGTTCATTTGTCCAGAACCTGAACAGTAAAGGTGACTTTGTTCTACTTTTATATTTTCCTCCTGTGGTTCAGTTTATCATAGTTAATATTCATTTATTGGAATATTCTTATTTATTGGATCAGTTTAGCTGGTTTGTCTGAAGCCTTCTGGATTTTTCTAACATCCACTATGTTGAAAATGTTCTGTTCTTTAGGTGAATATGGTGTGAATTTCAGGTAGTTCAGCCTGGTCCAGTTTCCAAACCCTTTTCCTGATAAATAAATCAATAACTGCTACAGATACAGGATGTTTTAGCAGTGAATAAAACCATCGGTCAGGAAGCTGTTTTTCATTTCTTCTGGTTTAGGTGAAGAAGGATCTATTTTAATGCTGCAGACACCAACAGTAATGTTACTGATTCTTTGTCTTTGTCTCCTGTACAGCAATAAGAAAAAAAGTTGTATTGTGTGCCTTTTAAAAACCTTTTCATGTTTTCTCATATTAAACTTCATCCTCAGATTTTGTTTCAGAGAAAAATAACACTTGTGCATAATTGGAAGGTTGAGGAAACAGGATTCCAAAGTTTTCAGTTTCATTTTTCTTTCCCTTTACATTCATGCTCTACTTTCTTTTGTTCTGACCGATAAAATTAAATTATTAATACCTGAGGCATCATCTGAGGTGTTAGTAATCCTGCTTTTAGTTTCTATTGATTTTATTCAGATAATTTTTCTTGTTTTAGTCCTAAAAGTAAAATTCAGACAAAGAGTCTTTATTCTAATGAGATGAAGACAGCATATCTGCTGTGTTTGATGAACCTTTTGAAGGAGTGTGAGGAACTCAGTTTAGATTCTGTCCGCTTCATCTTTCCTCAGTATTAGACTTAGATTTAGACAATATAAATGTTACTTTACATAACTTTCTATTGTACATTTTTTTTTTTTGCATTTCCACATCTATAGAGCCAAATGATAAACAATTAAGATGAAAATCAGAGGATTCCTGTCAAACATATCTGTTCTTCAGACGGTCTTCTCTTCCTGTGAAGGTTTCTGTTTTTTTCTTTCCAGTAAATAACACTAAGATTTTACCAAACGAGCCAATGAATCAGAACACAGACTAAATTATCCTGCAAAAAACAATCTTATGTTTAGTCTGTGATTCAATTTATTATGATTTTAGCATAATTTCAACCCTGCAGACTTAATTCATTGAACAGCAACAGTTGAACCGAAGGAAATGCTTCCTTCCTGTTGCTACAGAAAACTCTGATGAAGGAAGAAGCTGCTGGACGAGTCCACCATGTTAAAGACAACCACAGCTCAACTTAGCACATTTTAGGCTGCGCTGCCTTCACACTTAAACCTCCAGCACTTTTATGAACCCAAACCAACCAATGATTGGGAAAACAAGCACTTAAACGTTAGAACGAGGACGTTTTCCTTGCATGATTTAACCTGTGATCTTTTGCACCACCAGATCCCTCCATTTTCTCAGAGCACAAAAAGAAAGCAGACGTTTTATATTTAAAACACCTCAAGAAAAAATGTGAATCAAGGTTACGATCCGGTCTCAGGCTAACGGCGAGAAAAAAAAAAGCACCAGAAAGCAGAACTTCTCCTGATGTGTGAACTCTGAGCCTCTTGTCTTTGTTTGTGGTGAAATGAACCTGAACCAGTTTGCCAGGTGGAGATTCTGTTGCCAGTTTTAAAGTTTACAGTGTGCTTCTCTGCATGCCTGATATGTAACTGACACATGTATTTACATTTTTAATAGTATTTGTCTTTATACTGTTTGTTTTTTTTTGTTACTGACTTTATCGCATTATTTTCTGATTCTTCATCTAAAGGGTCGTTATGTTCTTGTGAAGTTTACTGTTTGCTCTTTTTATTCGGGCTGTTTACGTACACAGGGCTCGGACTTTGCATTGTATCAGAGAGAGAGGAGGAAACTTTGTGCCAAATGGATGTTTGTGTTTGATGTGATTGTGATGTGAATGCAGATATCTGTGTGTGAATCAGAATCAAACCTGTGAATATGGACCTTAAAAGAGTTCATCCCTGTGCAGCGTATTCAAGAGGCATTTCTCAGCAAAGCTATAAAGTATGATTTAAAAAGCAGAATGCAACCTTTAGGAGAAGCTCATCTGGTTTCTGATCAGCACATCATCCTGGAAGCTCTTCTTCAGCCGCAGCATCCCTTTAAAGAAAGATGCAGATGGAGAAATGAGCTTTGAAATGTTCAGACTTCTTCCCCAGCGCTGATGTTCAAACACATCATCTTTAAAATGTTTTCTGCATCCAGGATCTTAATAATCATATTTAAGCTTGTTTAGGTTGTTTTTAAATCAATGCTAAATATGTTTTGTATTTTAAAACAACTTTGTGATTGAAGCATTTTTGACTTTCTGATTTGAAATCAGTATTTGTAGATTGATACAAAAAAGCTTTAAACTGAATTTTTTTGCTTCAAGCTAACATCTAAAAATCATCACCTGTGTTTGTTTTTTGGGGAGATTTCCGTATCACCTGTCCTGCTGTGTTCCCTCTGTGCTGCATCTTCTTTTTAGAACATGTTTTCAAGACAAGTTTCCTTTCAAAGCAGAAACTTAAATCTCAGCGTGTTACTGTTTTGTAAGACGGAGGGAAAAGGAAATAACTAATAAATGTTTTAACATCCTTCCTCTTGTCTATTTGTGTCATATATTTACTGCATGAAACCGAAAGCTATTCATAATTTTTTCTATAGATATTCAGCATTTTATTAAGCACCACGTTCCACTGCCGCTCATAGTGAATTCATACCATGTTTTATTTTATACTTTTCTCATTTTACAAAGTTCCAAAGTCAAAAGCTACTAGCCTGAGTTTTCTTTAAAATCAGCAAAAACCTTCAAATAGGACATTTCCATTTCAGTGGAAATTGTTAACTTCTTGGTTTGCTTTATGAATCTTTTAAATCAAGTAGTTTCTTGAACACCTGAACTTTGACTTTACTTAGTTTCAGGAAGTTGAAAAATAAGTATACTAATCACCATTTAGTAACATCAACATGTTTCTCAATAATTTGATGTCATCGACCCAAACAGGAAACTCAAAAGCAGAAACTCTCCCTTCAGATTACATTTTTGTTTTTTTCCAATGGAAATTAGTAGCATTTCACATCAGATTTTTTTTCTTTTTGGCAATGACAAAATTCACATTACTGAACACTCTGTTTAATATTTCTTGTCCTGCAGCTTAACAGATTTGTGTAGAACAGTAGATTCCTGATGCCGTCTCCAACCATATCCACACAAGTATTTTGATGGCTTCTGTGCCCCGCAGTTCCTTTTTTTAATGTTTGAATTTTAATGTGGAGCATTCAGTTTAACTCAAGAAAGTGGATTCTTCGGTCTATTTGTTGTGGATGGCTTATAGGCTCTTCCTCTGTCTCACTAGTGGTACTTATTCTGGGTAACTTAAAAAGGAGCCTGGGTCCTGGTTCTGCCGGTCTTACAATTAATACAGTCGTTAGGAGCTTAATTTCAAAACGCTGATTTTTTGGTCCTATTGTCCAAACTAAGATTTTATTTTCCTTTTTGCAGGATGGTAATGGGTACAGTAATGAGGCCTGGATTATCTGTAGTAGGAGGCATCACAAGCTGGGCTGGAATGTCCACCTGTGTACACGGTTTGGTGTCAAATCGTGCCCATTTCTTCCTTACTGAATTCTCGTCATTAAAATCTGTCATTCTTTTAGGATTCCTTCTCAGGATGTTATTGAATCTGCCCATCTTCATTGCAGCAGTGAATAAATAGAGATCAGCGAATTTGACAGGAAAAAAGGGAAACACATGGGAAATTAAACCGCAAGGACCCATTTTGAGAGCCAAAAGTTTATTCGACTACTGTCACCCATTCCAGGTAGGCAATAAATAGTTCTACTGGATTCACTTTGTTTTAGTCTTTTTCCTGCTTCACAAAGGTAGGCAGCAGCTTGACAAAGCCATGATGGCAATTATTTTACATCCAAGTAGTATGCAGTTCCTCATATATATACACACATCAATTTCAAACAAATGGTATCGGTATCGGTCAATACTGCAAAGCCAGTAATCTGTATCGGGGCCAAAAATGGCATCGGCGCAACACTAATAATTACTAATAAAGTGATAATTAAAAACTGTGTTACAGTCTCTGACCTATAGGGGCTTTCTTCATGAGAGAGCTATATCTTTGTGTTTCAGTTGTGGCTAAAACAGGTGCAATATGTTAGAGCTGGTCAGAAACCCTAAAAAGAGCTTCATACCAAACTGTATTCACACTGGGTTGATACTGTCGCAGAATACTGACACCTGCTGGACCTTTAAAAACACTACAGGCATCTTATTTGATTTTATGATGTATATATATATATGTATATATATATATGTATATATATATATGTATATATATATATATATATATAGTATATATATATATATAGTATATATATATATATATATATATGTTTAAATTGAAGATATTTTTAGATGCAGTCAATAAATAATGTAAACATATAATGTGAAAACTCAGTGGAAGCTGTGAATGTGGATGCTTGTGGACTAGGATTTAGAATCATATTTTTAAGATAATAAGTACATGAAAAACAGTAAATAAAATAAGACTCCATTTGAAATTTTAATTAAGATAAGTTGAGTGATAACTGAAAATCAAATAAAACGCAATGGCTGAAACGTTGCCATTCCTTTTAGGCGGCTCCAAAATTGTTGATAATTGTAATGATAAAACTGAAAAGATGAGACATTTTTTCAGCAGATGCATCATGTTGACAGATCAGTTTTTAAACACAGTTTAGTGAGTCAGTCCAACAACTCCTGTATCAGTTACATGTCTTTCTTCAAACAACACATGCACAGATTTTGCTCTATAATAATTAAAAAGAAATAAATCGAAAGATGGCAAAAAACTTGGGATGAAGATGAGAATGAAAGAAGATTATATAGGGTTCAATCAGACTAAGAACTGGACACACCTACTTTAATGAGTTATTGTTTATATTAGGGAAGAGAAACAATGATTTATGTGAGGGTTGTGAAGGAAAAGAAAATATGGATCATGCTTTGATGAACTGCTATAAATATGCAACTGAAAGAGAGGATGAGGGAAGTAATTAGGCAAAAAAAAGGAGAAAATTTAACATTAAAGGAATTTTAGCGACAGATGGAGATAGGGATGAAATTAGGGTCATTAATAAAGCATTATTTTTACATAACACAAAATAAAAAAAAAATAGAAGGTGGAACCTTAAGGGTACACACTCTTGTACAGTAGGTGGCGGTACGCACCTAGAAGTTGCTTGCAATCCGCCAATCAAATGAAAGAAGAAGGATTTTGCTCTATGGGCTCGACGCATCGCTGTTGCTGGACCAGTTGTCGCTACCTTATACTTAAAACTACATATCCCATGATGCATCCTAACGGAAGTGTCCTATCTCGAATTGAAACGACTAGTTGTTACTGTTTGAACTTTTAAGGCCGCTAAAACGCGTTTTGACTTACATAGCCCATTCAAATTGAGTATTTTGCTTTTATACGAGTGGTTGTACTCACGGAAATGTTAAAAAGGTATTTTAGGGATCGGAAAGTAAAGTTTTGTAATGACTTCTACGCTTATTTTTAGTTAGCATTAGCATGTAAACTAGGCTAAGGGGTTGCTAACAGTTCCGGCGTGGGAAGATTTATATTGGGATGTTTTTTCCAGATTTATTCAAACATGAATTGAGTTTTATTCGCGGACAAATCATTCTACAATCGTTTATTTAAATAGAAGCAAAAGGAAGCTAATTTTGCTAAAGGAAGACTCCTCCGGTTGAGCAGAGCACAGCCATGACCCTCGCTCCGAAGGAACTGACCAACCTGCTGAGCATCATCTCAGAGGAGGCCTGCTCCAACACCTTTGAGAGCCTCTCCACCCACTTCCATCATTACTTCGGGAAGGCAGAGCACTTCAGAGTGGGCTCGGTGCTGGTGATGCTCCTTCAGCAGCCCGATCTGCTGCCCAGCTCCCCGCAGCGGCTCACCGCCCTCTACCTGCTCTGGGAGATGTACAGGACCGAGCCTCTGGCTGCCAACCCGTTCGCTGCTGTATTCGCCCACCTGCTGAACCCTGCACCCGGGGAGGAGCAGGAGAAGGTGCTCTCAGGTACAGATCTGGTTGGTTTTTCACAAAACTCCATGAGATGAAGAGAGTGTAATGAGATTTTAAATCATCAAGAGGATAAATGTAATCTTTAAGATGTTAGCATTAGTTATTTTGTCCCGTGTTTCATCTAAAATTTTCTCCATTTGGTCTATTTTAGGTTTCTTGCCCCCCATCACCCAGCCTGAGAAGTTCTTCCTCTCCCAGCTGATGCTGGCACCGCCCAGAGATCTGTTCAAGAAGACGCCCAGACAAGTGTCCTGCATGGACATCACCAACATGCCCCAGTCCATCGACATCAGTGGGCTGCAGCTGGCGCTGGCAGGTCAGCCAGCATCATTCCTCACTTGTTTGGATCCCAGCATTAAAAGTCATGAATAAACCTAGCCTAATAAACTAGTCCCTGCCGCCAGCGGCCAAAATCATCTTTGTCTGTGAGTTTGGTCGATCAATGCCCCAGGCCCTAGAACTGGCTGACCAATCACAATGCAGAGATGTGATTTGAATTTCTGGATGAGGGCATGATGACAAAGCTGTGCGACGCTGGAGAAAGCACAACAAGGAAGATGGCAGCAACTATTGAACAGTTCTCGTTTTTATTCAGCTTTGGAATCAGTTTTGGAAGGATTAGACTTTGGGTTTTTGTTGAAACGTGAGCAGGAAGAGGCTCAACGCTCATTCATTTTTAAGAAGGACGTATTCGCGGTTTTACCGACAGGCTGTTTGTTTACACTCCCCCACCAGCTTTCTGTTGCGATTTTTTATCAGAATCAGATTCAGAAATTATTAAAGTATTTCTGATTCTGATGACTACGTCACAGTCAATTGCACTCATTAGTCAGAGCGTTGGCCAATAGGCACAGACATGGTTTGAAAAACAACCGGTTGTTCTCATCAACAATCTTCCGATGTCTCATTCATCGGGGCCAGACTTAATTACACATTTAATCTTGCATTTAGTCTGGTTTATCAGGCTAGAATAAACCTTGAAGAACTGATTTGTTTTTCTGTTTTAGTTTCACCTCATCCTGAATGTTTTCTATGTGTTTTTCATCCTGCAGAGCGTCAGTCAGAGCTCCCTACCCAAAGCAAAGCCAGCTTCCCCAGCATCCTGAACGACCCCGATCCAGACTCCTCCAACTCAGGCTTTGACAGCTCTGTGGCCAATCAGATCATAGAGTCTTTGGTCACAGGGCCACGCCCTCCCCTGGAGAGTGAGTGTTTGGGACAGAGTTCAGTTGATTTGATGTGTTTTTAATAACCCTCCTGTGGTGCGAAACGCCTGTATGTTGAAAGCGGCTGATAAATCGGCAACAAGTTCACTGTTCAGTAAAGTGATAAATTCTGATCAAGTGTTTTCTACTCAGGTCACTTCCGGCCTGAGTTCATCCGGCCTCCGCCCCCCCTCCATGTTTGTGAGGACGAGCTGGCGTGGCTGAACCCCACCGAGCCGGATCACAGCATTCAGTGGGATCGCTCCATGTGCGTGAAGAACAGCATGGGTGTGGAGATCAAACGCATCATGTCCAAGGCCTTTAAGAGCCCGCTGTCCGCCCAGCAACAGTCACAGGTAGGTCACCCCTGCATCATGGCGGAGAGGGGTGTCATTTAGCACAGACGCCACAGGACAGAATGTCCTTTACAAAAAAACGAAGGGAGCATCAGCTGCATGTTTCTGATTAACAAGATCCCTAAAAAATAAACTCATAACTTCATATTCAAATTCTGAAAACTATGGATGTAGTTACCTTGACTTTCTTTTCACTTGCTCCAATTTCTAGTCTGTAAAGCATTAGCTTTCTGATTTCAGAGATCCATTTTCTCTTTTAGGACTAAGGAAACATAAAAATGGTTCTCTTGAAAGCTTTCCTGCCTTGAGCAGTCAGTGGTCATTTATCTAAGAAGCAGAGGCTTCTAAGAAATTTTGCCTTTCTGAGTCTGTGAAGGCAAATCTGTGTTTTACATGGTCCAAAATTGTGTCATAAAACCTAAAAAAAAATAATGTACCAGTTTAATAATGGAGAATCTATTTTATATCTTTTTAATACATAAAAAATAATTATTTCCTGAAAATGTGTTTATTTAAGAGCAACTATGCAAAGAAAAAAAAAACAAGCATCTAGAAAAAGGACACTATGTAATATTATTTCCCATGTGGATCCCAGATTGTTCATTCTTCTTTGCCTTTCTAAAACATGCTTTAAATCAGTCCAACCTGACTTTATCCATGCTGGGTCAGATCCTAATGTTTGAAAAAGGAGGCAGAGAAAGCAGAATAAAGCGTTAGCCTCCCTTCATGCAGTTAGCCAAGCCTTCTTGCTAAACCAGCTCCTGGAAAAGGATGTTTCTTGCGCTCTCTCTCTTTCTCTCTCTCTCTCCAATCCGACTAAAAATTATGCTTTACCTCTGATTAAAGATCAAATATTTATCTTGTACAACTAAAAATACATAGCAAAATATTTCGAATTATTTTAGATTTTAATTTAAAATTGAATCATAAAAATCAGGGTCGTTGAGTGGGGGGGGTGGCGTCCTCTATTGGCCACTGAGGGACGATAGTTTTTTGAAAAGCCTGTTTTGTTAAATCTTGTTGCAGTGTCTTATTTTAGCTGTAATTTTTCTGCCTGCAGCTGCTGGCTGAACTGGAGAAGGACCCCAAGCTGGTTTACCACATCGGCCTGTCGCCGGCGAAGCTGCCCGACCTGGTGGAGAACAACCCGCTGGTGGCCATCGAGATGCTGCTGAAGCTGATGCAGAGCAGCCAGATCACAGAGTACTTCTCAGTGCTGGTCAACATGGACATGTCTCTGCACTCCATGGAGGTTGTCAACAGGTGAGACGACGGTTTACTGCAGAAAGGAAACAAAGGCCAGAAAAACCGCCTGGGTGTCGATTTAAAATTCATACTTTCCTAATTGGATTTCTGGTGTTAAAAACATTTGTTTCTTTTTTTTTTAGTTACCTGAATTACACAAATGTATAGTTATGTAACAGCAAATTGATAAAATAATAAATGTTGGCTGTAGGGACTAGCCTGGACAACCAGACACAGGACGGTCTGATGAGGCATAATGCTCTCAATCAGACCGGACCAATCAGAGCGCAGGAGGAGGGCCCAGAATGTTGCAGTACGTCTCTGTATAAATAACAGTAAAGATTGCTGCACCAACGCTGCATGACAGTTTAGCCTAAGAACATGCTGGCCAACATTTGATATGAAAGTTGTTTAAAAAAAAAAAAAGAGTCTCTAAGATTAGTTTGAGTTATTTAACTTTTCAGCCAAATCCGTCAGGTCTGGATTACATTCATATAAACTGCAGACTTAAAGGTATTGTGGAGGATTTTTGTGAATTTCTTAAAAAGACTCTCCACTTTAAAAAACAATGAACGTGTGAGAGCGTGCAGGAGCCCATTTCGCCTCGTGCACACTTTAAAAGTCACTGTTTTTATAGCTCATACAAGCTTACTGTGTCTGAATGTCCGCTCTAACCCCGAAATCCCTCAAATGCTACATAGAGCGGGGACTATATAGTGGACTTTATGTTGACTTAGTAAACTCCTCCTCCTGCACGCGGTGCTTGCCTCATCTTTGTTGTTAGTAGCTGCTGTAGGTTAGCGACAGCGGGCTGCTGTGACAGTGAATCCTATAATGCTTTCGGAGGATAGCTCATTCTGGGATATATCTGCCTCTTCTAAGGCCTTTCTTTTCTTAAACACCCTCGTAGACACTTTTTCTCTTACAACCCTCGGCCATTTTCAAAGAACGGCGATGAGAAAGGTGAGCTTCATTGACTGTCTGAAACCGTAGCTCACCACAGATATACGCCTGAAAGTGCGCACACGCAGAAAAAGATCGCTAACGGGGCGAACACGTAGGACGGCCTTACGTAAACATATCACCAGAATGATTGACACGTAGGAGGACCACTTAGACGATCCACCCGGACATACAAGATTGTCCTCTATACCTTTAACTCATGGTTTAATGATTTAAAATGTCTCATCACCTCTAGATTCTGCTTTACATTTTAACCTGATGCTGTTGGTAAAACCTGCTGAGAAGAAATGTAACTTTAGGTCCTTTGAAACTTTTTCATAATTTTTAACCGTTCAGGGTTACTGGACCGTATTTAATCAATCTCTGAAGGAGATATTTAGATTTTTTCTTTCTCTTTCCTCATTCATTCAATCAGATTGACCACAGCTGTGGACCTTCCTCCAGAGTTTATCCACCTTTACATCTCTAACTGCATCTCCACCTGTGAGCAAATCAAAGACAAGTACATGCAGGTACGTCCATCATCAAACCTTAATCAGGAGTGAATGTGATAGATCAAGTAGAGCTCTGTAAGGGAGAAGGACAGACTTATTTTCCACATGAAACATTTGTGAACAAACGGCTTGATGCAGAGCAGAGCCATTTGTGTCTCTGCAGTGTCAGGAATGATGCCGTAAAGAAGTACAAGCAGAGTTTTTTTGTAAAAGCAAAGTTTGTTTCTGACTAAGCAAGAGGAGAAAAAGACTGTAACCTACATAAAAATGGTTGAATTTATTAAACAGAGTAGGCAAGAAAGAATGAGCTGCAGAGATCCTGCAGAGTTACTGCTGCTCATCTGGAGAATCATCAATGAGTTAATTATTCAGCTGTCCTGTTTTCTCCAAAGAAAATACTGAAATCCATGGTGATGATGCTCAGAGGTGTGAATACTTCTGGAAGCCATTATCTCTGGTTCCCTCACGTTCTGTGTCTGTATGTTCCAGAACCGGCTGGTCCGACTGGTCTGCGTCTTCCTCCAGTCGCTGATCAGAAACAAGATCATCAATGTTCAGGACCTGTTCATCGAGGTCCAGGCCTTCTGTATCGAGTTCAGCCGTATCCGGGAAGCCGCCGGCCTCTTCCGGCTCCTGAAGACTCTGGACACCGGAGAAAACCCATCTGAGGCCAAACCGGCCAAATGAATGCAGATCGACAGAGACGTTGCTCTGACGGAGGGACATGTTAGAAACATGGCTTCCTTTAGGAGGCTCACTATAAAACCTGTGACTCAGACCTGGATCCACCTCACTGTACTCAGAGTAAATAGTGTAAATATGTATTTTTTTATCTGACACTCTTCTGACTCATATCTCACCAACTGCAGTTTGACCTATTTTCTCTCTTACAAAAGTAAAGAACTCGTCCTCCTCCTGAATTTTGTTTAATGTCTTTTGATTCTGAGCTTGTTACTGAAATATTTTCTGAAACCTGTTAGAGGAAAAAAGCTTTGAGAAAATTGGAGCTGCACGGACGAGTCTGATCACTAACCAGCGCTTCAGATGATGTCCGATCGTTTGAATCACCAGCATGATTAAAGGAGTCGAAATAAAAATCAGATTTTCCATGAATAAAAACAGAAGATCTGAGTCCAGAAAGCAGCTAAGCTTAGAAACCAAACGGGTTTATGAGACCAGATTCAGCTTTTCTGTCACATTTCAAGGTTTTAGCTCAAACAGGTTTAATTTCAGATGAGACGTAATTCTCGTGTCATTTGCATCACTGGAGGAATTTCAATTCATTCTTATTTCCTTTTTTTTTTTTTTTTCGACACATTAGAGACTTAAAGGATAAATGCTGTGATTAAGCTTATACCTCCAGATTTAACTAGACCAGAGATCTTCAACCTGTAAAAGCACCAGAAATATGATTTTAGAGTTTCTCCTTTTAATTAGCTTCAAAATTGTGTTTTATTATCATTCACTTTAGCATCAAATAGTAGCCTATAGAAAATCTATTATTCAGCTTTATTAGTTTTGGGGGTTTTTTTGTATTTTAAAAGCTTAAAATACATTTAAGCTGTTCCATTTCCCAAAGAGAGTTTACTCAACCTCTGTTTCTGTTACAATAGTAACATTTTCCCCAGAGCGAACCTGGTTGTGAGCAGGTTTTCCTCAATACTCTGTCCTCTGTCTCCGCTCTCCTTAAGCCAATCACATCGTTTTAATTCCTGATTTATTCAGGAGAGTGTCATCATCTTGTATGAACAATAAAAGGCAGTCAGTAGGTCCATTAGGCATATTGGGTGTTAAAAACACAAACCTAGCATGTCCATTTGACAAGGATCCAATTAAAGAATGATCAGCATTAATTCAGAGTATTAAATTTAAAAGAAGGTTCTCAGACTGCATTTAAATGTCCTTTATATTCAGGTAACTGCAGCTACCGATTAACCTCACAATGTCAGACTGCACAGTCAGGCGCTTATTTACTATTAAATGGAAGACATAAATAAAATGAGGAATCCCATGAAATGATGCTCATGTCCTACCTGTTTGAACCACTTTTATATACTCCGTCTTCACCTGCTGACAGGTGCGCTTCTTGCCAATGACATTTCACCTAAATAGATGCATCGATCCACTGCCATTGGATCACTAAATACATTTTTCTCAGTAATGTTATCGTAATTAAAACAGGCTATGGCAGGCCATTTAGATATTTATTAGCTTGTCTGAATAGGTATTTTTGATATCTGAAATACATTTTTCCTTGTCTAAATGAACTTTTTAAATAAAATGACACTTAATTTCTAAGAAAAACATTCTGGATGTCTTAAAATTAATTCATGATCTCTATATTCCTATTGTTACTGGTTGTAATTTGTATTATTATGATCAGAAAGAAACATCAGATATAAATACATATTCAGTCAAGCTGATTCATGTCCAAACAGCCGCTTAAAATGTATAAAAATTTCAAGGTATATATTAAAACCTACACTTACAAACATATTAAGGCTGTTCCATGTGGCAGGACTTTAAAACTGGCAGGTTATTTAGAGACAGATAATCTCTGTTTAACTTTGTATTGGGAGAAAAATAATAATGTCCTGGCTTTAATGCTAACCTGTAAGCAGTTTGAGATTTTATAAGAGTTTTTTATGAAAGAACATCAACAAAAACATCCGGGGAAGCAGTGGACCACTCCTCACTATGAAGCTGGTCCTTGGTTCGGCATCAGACACATTTATGGATCACACCTGATTGAAATGATGGTTCATAACCAGAGTATCCCCAGAATATCTGATTTAACCCTTTAAATCATCTGTATGATGGTGGGGACACATCTGGAACAGAGCCTGCTGCTGTAGCTGCTCCTCTGAAGCTCTGAGGTCTGGATGGCCAATCACCTAAACCTTGTTTATTAAAGAAGCCATATTCAGAATTCAAACTTCAGAAAAAGAACTTTACATATAAAACTATTACATACTGTTCAATAAATGAGAAGGGCTTTTAATTAAGAGTAGTTTTCATTTGAATGTGCTTTACTGGAAGCATCCAAGAACACTACTGCCACCTACTGGTTTGTGACGTCACGTGGCGGTATCAGCAGTTGAGCAAGTCCCAGAGCTGTATCTGGTGTTTGTCACAAAGCGCCATTATCCAAGTCATCTTGCAAACATTCTTCTTAGAAATGTTGGCTACATCTACATGTTTTTTTCTCTGACCAGCAGTTCTATGGCGAATCCTTCTCCTTTAATGGCTGCCTTGCTGCTGGAGGGAGAGGAAGAACGTTCCTGTCCACCACTCAACCTCAGCCTCCCTTCCACCTCTTAGATGGACTTTGTTTTGGATCCTACCATCATATTTCTACCATTCGCAGTGATCAATTCTACCAGGAGTTAAATGATGGACTGTCTGTGATCTGATCTGCAGCAGCTAAATTACTGCTTTTAGTTTCTACCTGCAGGATACAGTCACACAACAACAATCTTCTAATAAAAAAGTCTCTTTATTTGGTTTATACACTTGTGAAAAGCTGTAAATCAATGATGGAGTAAATTTGCTCTGGACCGGAGTAACAGGAACTCATGTTTCGAGCTGTACAGCTTTGGTACTGAAAGATAAGACTTAGTGAAATGAAATGGAAGTAGAAATTCTTCATGTTTAAAAAGCTAATATGGCACCTTTA
Organism: Cyprinodon tularosa; assembly: GCF_016077235.1. NCBI lineage: Eukaryota > Metazoa > Chordata > Actinopteri > Cyprinodontiformes > Cyprinodontidae > Cyprinodon > Cyprinodon tularosa. The sequence goes on from NW_024039071.1 coordinate 551,946, forward strand.
AACTGACAAGTCAGATCAGCTGGACCCAAACAAATAAATAATACTGAGTTTAAATCTGAAGCCTTAGATTCCTTCCTGAGGCGGCATCAGGTAGCCATGGGTGATCGGCCTGGTTGGACTGGAACTTTTGGAGGGATTTGTTCTCTATGTTTTAGGCAGAATCTGACTGAGTTTACAGATGTTCAGAATTAACTTCATATCCCTTAAAGAAACGTTTTAGACGCAAGATTAATTCTGCTTGATGAGCGTCGACAGAAATCATCTGAGTCCGGTCCGTGTTTAAGGAAATGACATTTAGAAATCTAAACGTATGAAAATGTAACAGACTGTTTTTAAAATGTGTCAGAGCCTGCATGCTTAGAAAGAAAAGAGATCTTCGCTCGGCTCTCTGGTTCTGGATGCGTCGGGTCAGCGGTCCGGTCCCTCTAGGCCCTCCTCATGCCGCGCGCCATCAGGCAGGCGAACACCGTCATCACCATTTTAGGCTTCACCTCCACCAGGTCCTCTGGGAGCGCGTACACGCGGGCGCCGATCTTCCTAGCCATGGAGATGGCGTACCTGGTGGCAAAAATTTCACAGCTCAGGTTCTAATGTGACCTAAATCGGCCCTCAGACCTAAACCCATGGAACTGGCTATGATTTAAATCTGCTGCAGGGAACACAAAAACTCTCTTCCTACTTTGCATTGTTGAGTTTCTCCTCCTCTTTCAGGTCTTCGGTCTTCAGCAGGTCGTATCTGATGGATCCGGGCTGGATGGCGTCGATCAGATCCAGAACCGGTATGCTGTTGCTAATAGACATGTCCTGGACAGACAGAAAACTTTTATGTCAAAACAACTAGAGTCTCATTGGATCCTTCATAAGAAACTAGAAATTTTCTGGAATGTTTTGGTGAACGGTACCGCCATTTGCACCTTGTTAGATCTTCCAAACTTAAGCCAGAAGTTTTACCTTAAAGCTGGAGATGGTGCCTTTTCCAGCATTTGTGAGTGTTCCGTTGACCCAGGAGACGATGGTGTCATCCACCACTTTCTGTCCGTCGCCCAGATCCTCCAGGATGTTGAGTGTGTATCTGAGGAAGAGACGGACGACGTGGAGGAGTCTGACCTCATGCTGCTAAAGATGCTTAAAAAGTCTCCAGATAATTTTGTTACCTCCTCATGAGCTGCCAGAGCAGAGCCAAAGTGAGGGTTCGATTCCCTGCATTTAGGTCTTGACCGGCAATTCCAACCAGAGAGAACTTGGCCTCCTTCTTGCCGAGCTCCACTGCGTAGTTACAGTTCTCCAGCTGAAAACCAGACAGCAGGTCATCCCTTTAGGAACCTTCTACATGATAACTGGAGCAGACAAAGTTTCCTGCTCTACCTTTTTCATGTTGCTGCCAAGTTTAGGGTAGGGAGGCTTGTTGACTCTGTCCCAGTCTACTGGTACTTTGATCTTCTCGTACAGCTGGAAGATAACCAGGGCATCATCGATGTCTCTGTAACAAACGGGAGACGTTAGTCTCTGGGACATCCAGCTGGGTGGCTGACAGGCCGTGGAGCTTTCTTACGCATAGAGGTGGTTGACGCGAGGGTTGACGCCCAGAGAGTTCATCCAGTTCCTGAAGGTTCGCTCCTCCCGGGTTTCACCTGCAGGAAAATGAGTGGAAAAGGATCAGGCCTCCACAAATAATCTGAAACACCAGAGAAGATGGGAGTCTCTGTCTGAAAGAGAGGAATGACCTTCGATGGAGCTCCAGTCGATGTCCTGGTTCTCTGGCTTCTTCAGAGCTGGGTACTTGTTGAACAGATTGGCAACAAAAGCCAAGTTGAGCTTGGGGTTGCCGCGGACGACGTCTGCGGGCATGACGAACTGCCTGCAGCCAAGCTTGTCGGCCTCATCCAGCATGCACTCGGCCCTCTTCAGGTCATCTTTCTCCTGCAGAGGCAGCAAGAGGTGGGGGCTAAGAGAAGCGGCGGTCTCTTTGTTTCCAACGTTTCTGATTTGCTGATCAGTCTTACCCTGATTCCTGACATGTCCACAGCGATGGGGGGGATTCCCTCCTCGTCTCCTTTGGGGGCCACCTGGTTCAGGATGTTGTAGTACGCCTTAGAGTCCTGGAAAGACCAATTTAAGTGTTACTACTTCAACCAGACTCATGTCAGCTTCTAACAAAGTTATTTTCTCTGACTGTTCACGGTAGTCTGAACATCTGACATTACCTCACAATATTTAAGCAGCTGGAACAACAGAAAGTAACAATACCCCTAAAATCCACTGCAACCAGATGCCTTGAAAACATCTAGTTAGTCAATAAACACTGGGAAGTTTAATTTGGAGAGCCTCAGTGTGAAAAACTGGAGGCTGAGGATAACTGAGGAGCTGCAGAGATCCACGGCTCAGGTGGAAGAATTTGTTAACTGCTAGTCAAAAAAACCTGAGCTTTATGGAAGAAAGAAGGAAACCATGTGACTGTCTAGTTAGACGTTTGCCAAGAGTCATGGTGGGCACTCAACAAACGTAGTAAATAAATTTAAGATTATTTCACATCACCCAGAACACCTGCTGTAACATAAAACGATGGCAGGATTATGCTGTAGGAAGTTCAAAGGAGAAGTCCGGTCATGTTCAAAATTTAAACTTCTAAAAGGACTTTAAATATGAAATTATTACATACAGGTTAATAAATGATAAGTGTTTTTAATTAAGAGTCATTTTCATTTGAATGTGCTTTACTTCCATGTTTGTCAAAGAACACTACTGCCACCTACTGGTTTGTAACATCACGGTGCGGTATCGGCTGTTGAGCAAGTCCCAGTGCTATATCTGGTGTTTGTCACAACGCGCTATTATCTAAGTCATCTTGAAAACCTTTATAAAACGAAATGTTGGCTACATATTACGGGTTTTTTCTCTGGCCAAAAGTTCAATGGCAAATCCTCCCTCTACAAGTTGGCAATCCAAAGATAAACCCGTCCGTGGAGGATCATGAATTGGAAAGGTGAAATAACACATTTTTTTGCACTCTACCCGATTTATTGCACATCCAACTGTCATTCACGTGCGCATTTTCAGTTTAACTATAGCTCTGGTGAATTAAAATGGTGAAGTCCTCTGGAAATCTTCATAATTGTTGTTGATTGCAGATGTGTCTAGTAGTTCCCATTGATTTTGCTTGTAAAGCGGGGAGAATGGCGCTAGGCTTACCGCACCGTGACGTCACTGCCGGAAAATGTCAGGAGTGAGGTGTTACTATATTTGGGCAAAAATGGCCGCTCCCAGACTCAGTGATCGCAAAGAAAATTATTGTTTGTATTTTTTACTGATTACAGCTAAATTGATTAAATCACCTCAAACATATTATTTTTAGGTTTAGATAATGATCCATTGATTATTCCTTGCTGACTGGACTTTTCCTTTAAACTAATTAACAGACCATCTGTGAAGGAGGCCCCTAACAGATCTGAGGTTGGGATAAAGGTTGGCCTTAGCAGGACAAACCCTTTAAATGTCCAGTCAGAGCTGCAGCTGAACATTTTAGATCAAAGCATGTTTATGTGTTAGAATGGCCTCGTCAAAGTCCACACCCACATCCAAGAATTTTTTTGGCAAAATTTGAAATTGGATGCTTAGTCTGACTAAGCTGAAGGTTGGGAAGAAAAGATCAAGCTAAATGTTGCAAAGTTGGAAGAGGTATTCATAAAAAGACCTGGATCTACAGAGCAGCGACCTACTGCTGCTCCATACGTATGAATTCCACACTTTTCAGATTTTTATAAAAAAAATGATAAAATAAAAATCCACCAAAGTTTGTGGTTGTTTTCGTGGGATCCATTCAGGCCTCTGCGTCTCGCTCTCTATTCTCACCTTGATGTCTGAGCTGAAATTGTTGATCTTTCCGCAGCCGGCCTCCTCCAGGTGGTAGTTGGCCCAACGCAGCAGCAGCTCCTCAGGGGAAAGCTTCATCAGATCCTCCAGACTCTCTCCATCCCGTAACAGAGCAATCAGGGCTGCATAAACAATAAAAGAAATATTGTAATAGTGGGATCTACAGGCTGACTGGACACGTTCAAATGGAAACAATCCAACATAATGATTCAGGTTCAACCTCAGATCCACATGAACACCGACCTTCATTCCTGCTAAGCTCGATGTCGGCAAACAGGCCGATCTTGATGACCTGCCACAGCAGACCCAGGACCAGATGCTGCCTGCCCTCCTTCAGGTCCTCGGCCCCGATGTTGACCACGTGGCATCCGATGGCCGACGCAGAGTTCAGAGCCAGGTTCAGGTTCTCCTGTCAGGCCAAAGGACGCAGCAGGGACATGTTCAAGGGAAGCTGCAGAAGTTTGAATAAAACTGGACATAGGAATGAAGCCGGAGTCTTACCTGGATGGTGAAAGGAGTGAGCTTCTTCTTGTTGATGGTTCTCTCATCGATGGTGTCGGGGACTGACAGGTTGATCATTTTACTAACAGGAGAGAAGGAGCACATTCAGGCTGATTTCAGTCAATTAACCTAAAAGTTTGAGCATTTAGAGTGTAAAGTACCAGACGACGATTCCATCTCCCATCCCGGTGAACAGGTCGTCAGTGTCGGGATTCATTGGGAGAACATGTTGACAGTCTGGATCCTTCTCCAGAGCTTTGTTGATCCAGTTCACAAAAGCCACCTTCTCCTCCTCTGCAGACGGAGAGAATCAGACATCAGACCCCAGATGACGGCATGATCAGCATCACAATCACACACTTTGAAAGAGACGAGAGCTCAGAGGGCAAAGGCCCCTCCCTCTGTGTGAAAAGTATTACCTGAGTATGAGTGCTGAGTGCCGGACTGCTCTGAGGTTCCTGCCACGTTACGAATTCCTTCCTTCTTATTGATGGCTTTCCTGAAGGTTTTGGCCACTTCAGAGCTCTTTAGACCGTGGACAATCTGAAACCAAGAAAGAAAAAGCTCTAAGTCTGACAGAACAGTGATGAGCAAATGTGGGGAAAATGTGTTTTCTCTGTGGAGTTGCTTACCTCAGTGAACTCCTCGAAGGTGAGTTTGTCGCTGGTTTTGGTCAGCTCCTGGACGATCTCCCTGATTCTGTATCCCGGCAGAGCCAGGTTGGCAGCCCTGAAGAGCTCGGTGAGCTCATCCTTGCTGATGAAGCCATTGCCGTCCACATCTGACAAAACGAGAAGGAATCCGGTTGTCAGGGTATTATTGAAATGGATCAAACAAAGCAGTTTCAGGGACCAAAGTAAAAAATAATCTGAAGGTAAGTAATCACCCTATTCTTAATGAGGCATTTAAAGTACTGGATAGTTTGTTGTTAAGAAAACCAACAACAGTTCCTTCCTTACCCTTCCTCTATTGAAAACACAAGAGGAAATGAGAGCAACAAAGTTTGATCCTCTTACCAATTTTGGCAAAAGCTTCTCTGAGATCTTCCATCTCCTCAGCAGAGATCGGTGTTGTGGCCATGGTGGCAGCTGGAGTCAGATGTGGACCTTAAAACTGACCAAAGCAGAAACACACAGAGCTTTAATAAAAAGCTACAATGGGGGGTGTGGTGGGGTTCGGTGGGGCGCTTGTCATTCAGGCCCGACATGCAGAGCAAGTCAGGTTGAAACTAAGTGATGATATCTCTTCATTTAATGCTGTGATGAAAGGCCTTCACAGTTCTCACTTTTGCCACTCTGAAACTTCCTCCTTCTGCAGCACTTCCTGTCTGAAAAACAACACTTCTTTATGTCTTCTTGATGTACACACCATGGCGTCAACCAGTGGACAGATAAAGCACACATCCTAAAAGAGTCACATTACAAGAACAGTTCCTTAGGAACTGGACCAAGATCTTTTTTTTTTTTTTTTTTACACATTTTCCATTTTAAAAATACTTCCTCTCTGCTTGGTGGTGATTTGTTTATCCCCAGCGGGTCTCTGATCAGAAGCAGCAACACAAAAATAAACTGAAATCTACCTGATTATTACAGAACTTTATAGTTAAAAAACTCCAACTACAAAGATTGATCAGCGTTTTTTTAACCATGGTAAGAGCACTAACAGATTTATTTATACATGAGTCATGCTTTTTTATTAGACTATGATGTAAGTAGCGCCCCCGCAGCTGCATTTTAGTGGTGCTCAGAGGAAATGTTGGTAACAAGTTAAAATACATTAGGCTGACATTAGCTTTAAAAACAGTAAAATCATGTTTGTCCGTTGTTTTTTTTTTTTTTTTTTGTGGGGGGGGGGGGGGGGGGGGGGTGGGGGGGGGCATGTTCTCTGCAGTTTTTCAAACGTCCATTTTGGTCCCCTGCATGTTTTACTTCTCAAAAACAATGTTACACTACCGTAAGACATTTGTCGAGCACTAGGACCAAGCGGAAACAGCTCAAACTGAAGCCTGCTTCCCTGAGTTTAGACCGCCCATAAGCTCCTGATTGGCCAACCATCTTTCTTGTGGCATTGGCTGTCATCACTGTCACTCCTGAGGAGCTCCCTTTACAAACATCTGATGCGCCACAGTCACAGTTTGTGATTGGACGGTCAAACACGCTGAAGATAGTTTTATTAAAGAATACCTGCAACCCCCCACTTCTGAAATCAAAATTTCATCCATGGCTGAAATAAAGGTCTGTTTTAAACAAATTGAGATTATTCTGGAGGACCAGGATCAGCAGAAACTGAAGCAGATGAACCCAAAGAGTGGGTGGCGTTACATTAGCTAGAGGGAACATGCTAACTGCAATTAGCTATACAATTTAAAATTGTCTCTGGTTTTCGGCTTAAACACAAACTAAACATGTTGGGAAATAAAGGTTGATAATTTATTATTATAATAAAATACACATTCTCAGTGGTATAATAAAGTGTTAAGGCGCTAGTTTGAGTTAGCACATGGCGGCCATATTGGATTTTGTTCTTCTGGATCGTATTGGGAAACCTTATTTTTTAACTTGTAGCTCTGACTTCAGTAGAACTTTCTATTTCTCCTTTAAACCTGGAACTGGGATTACTTTTTGGTCGAACAGGGTATAGGACGTTCTTTGGTTAACTAGTTAGCCAAAAAAACAGGAAACAGTCAACTTCATGTTGCGCAACTTAAAAATAAGAGCAAAGTTATGTTTTTCTAAAATAAATGTGAATCAAAGAGAAGTGTAAAAAAAAAAAATCAGCAAATGTGCTACCATGAAAAGGATTTCATTGTGTTCAGCCTTAAATTAAAACAGATCACTCAGAGAATGACTTAATTAGAAAGCCACAGAGGAAGACCTGTTTTAAACATAAATAATCTGATCTGTACATTTCATTAGGAATATTGACACCGGAAAGCAAATGTGAAAGACTGTTACTGTCCTGGTGAGAAATTTTCAGTTGCTGACAGTGCAGAGCTCAGCCTGCAGCAGACACTGGAACATCACAATATTGCTGCAGAAAAGTAGAAGTGCAATAGCTTAGATTTAGTTTTGTTTTATTGTTTTTTTCTGCTTGACCCATTTTTTTTTTTATTTTCTACTGCAATATTGGTTGATACTATCTGTCATCATAAAGAGTCATAAAATCTAAATGTCAGTTCAGAGAAGAACTAAGATTTCTTTTATCTTGTGCTAAAATCTAAGCTAATGTTACCTGCACACTAACTGATCATACATGTCTGGCTTTTGACCTCTGGTTTCATATTAAAGCATAAAACAAAAAAAAGGCGAGGAAGATGAAACACGTCTAAGTGTGATGGAGCTGATCACATGACACATGGGACATTTTATTTTAGGGTGTGATGATTCACCCTGAATGCGTCTCTGTATTCGCAGATCCTTTTTTGGCAGTTCAGAGGACATTTGAAGCCACCAAAGGGACGACTCTGAGCTCTTCAGCTTCGGTGATTGAACTTCCTGCATCTCTGCAGTGAAGGAAACCATGATGGTGAAACATGATTTAAAAAAGATCAATCATCAGATTAACACTACTGAGCTGAAGGTGAATTTTGGCTCTAAGATGAGACGTTTCTTAGAAAGTGTACCCTAAGACAATACACTTGCTAAACGGTCCTTAAATGCAGATTAGAAGCGGATTAAATCTGAAGAACTGGAGTTTTTACATTCTAACATTTTATTTGTTTCGGGAGTGTCGCATTTATTCAAATGACAAACACCCATTGAGCTCAGTTTTTTTCTTTCCAGGGGTTTAATGAAACCAGAGCTCAGACCAGAAATTATTTGCTAATCAATTAATCTGAGGATTATTCTTTGGATTAACAAACCAATAGCAGTTTGGTTTTTTTTTCAGCTTAAGTGTGAATCTTCTATATCTGCTGGTGAGGATTCTCAGTCATGCAGGTCATAGTCATTCCAAAAAAGTAAAAAAAAAAAAAAAACAATCCACTGGACTTTGTTTACAAGTTTGAAGATGTCCAGGAAGCTATGGGAAGTGAAACATCTTCAAACTTTAAAACAAAGTCCAGTGAATTGTTTTTTTTTTTTTTTTTACTTTTTTTGGAATCTTCTATATCCTTTTATACATTTGCAGGTTAATTTATGCTCTGAGTTTGTTTTCCTTTCAGCAATTTACACTTTTTAGAAATTAAATAATCCTTCTAATGATTAAACACTAAATATATTAGTTTATAATGATTATTTCAAATAATTCTTTTAATTCCTTTTCATCTGTTTCAGACCCTAAATGTCAGAAAGCTTATATGGCAGCTTGACTGATTCATTTCAACAGTTTTGATTTTAGAGCAAGAAGCGCTCGAAGAGGAAGTGCTCCTTTCTGTTGAAATTATATCCTGTCATAACATCCCTGTCAGAGATTCATTTAAATATTTACCCTTTCCTCTTGTATAGCAAGAGGCATGCTAGGAGACAATACCAGTTAGCTAGATGTCAATTTAAACAAAACTGTTTGAGGTAAAAAAGGACGACAAATACTTGATTTTTATTTTTCAGGTTTGGGGCTAAATCTTTCTTGTTGGGTGCGGATTTGTGTGAAGATAAAAACAAGGATAGCCTTAAAAGGAAATAAATATCATCTTGATAATATAATGATAATAAGAAGACACCCATTCAGTGACGTTTTTGGGGACATTTGGCTTCGCTGTCCCTAGCTCTCCAGGCAGAGACAACAGGGAAGTTGTTTCTTGCAGCAGACAGCAGATCAAAAGCAGAAATGAAACCAAGCTCAGCTAAATAGCAGGTCTGACCAGTTTGAACATTTGCTTCTCGTCCGCTTTGAGTGTGAAAACTGAAGTTGTCGGACGTTTAAAATGTGAAATTACTGATTAAGACCAAACTGCTGCTTCTCTTGGGTTTATCTGCTGAGATGATGAAAACTCTCCTGCTTCCAGCCTCTGAGTTTATTAAAACACTGCAACAACAGCTTCTTAAAGCTTTCTTCCCTTTTTACTAAGGATTTAAATAGTCCTGCAGAAAAAAATTTGAGCTGATTGGTGGTCAGTAGTACAGCCTATTCTGCCAGATCTTTGTATTATGGAATAACCTTTACACCAGAATGTTTCATGTTATGTTTATTCCTGAACCGCAGTTTGCCGAAAAGGCCTGAAAGAAGTGAAATTTAATCTAAAGGCTGTGAGTATTTTTTATATATTCAAAGACTGTTTCAGTTTGGGTAGAATGGAGCTGGCTTTGCGCCATCGCCCTCTGCATGCAGCAACGATGAGAGATTTAGACATAAAAATAAAGAAACAGCTGATCACAGTTCTGTCCATTGGAAAAAATATAGTGAGCTTTACTTTCATATAAGATCTGTGTTGAAATAAATGTTTTTAATGAAACGCATCTCCTAAACTGATACCATTCAACTTTTTCACCTTTTTTGGTCTGATACCATGATAAAATGATTCTGCTGGGTTAAAAATGAATGAAATATAACAGACATTGTTTGGATTCCTTCTTGCATTGATAAGGTGAGAGTTAACACATCCAAATATTTATTTGAATCCACTTTCTTCTAGATATTATTTAATGAAGAACAGGCAACAGGGGGAGCTACGACTCATTGAATGAATCAAAGCACCATAGAAGAAGAAAACATAAAGCCTCAGTGAAAAATAAAATGTCTTTAGATCTGGTTGATATTTGCACATTAAGAAACGACCTTTGACTTATTCAGTCTCTGTTTCAATCTGTGGGATATATCTTCTCAGCAAACATGTTTTATTCCTTTAATGCAACCAATGAAATGCAAAACAAGGCAAATGCCTCTAACTAGGTCATGTGACCCACAGTTATGACAGACTTTTTGTATAAAAATGGATTTAAATGTTAAGATCCCTGTAGATCTGCATCTGTTAGGCATCAGATTAACCAGCAAATTTAAAATGCATCGAAGCAGAGGTAGAGTAGTAGATCTAGATCAGTAAACTCTGTGCACCAGGGTTAGTACTTGTGCTAAACATGTGGTACGCCTCTTGGTGATCTTAAATAAGTACTACCAATCAAAGATGAAGTGCTGAAAGTCCTGATCTGGTGCTTCTTCAGGCCCACGCTGCCTTAGAGGAAGTTTTTTCAGTTGAAGCTAAGTTAACCACAAACTTCCTTTCCTTTTAACTGCACCTTCAGCTTCTAGTTCCTCTCCTCGTAGACTTAACTCTGCTTCTAACTGCTCTGATATTCTTATTTATACATGAGCAGATTCTAAATCATTTAAGTAAAACTTGCAGAGGGCTTCGAGAGTAAGCCGTGCATTTCTGGAGTTGCATATGAAAGATAATTTCAAACATAGAAACAAAATCATATAATGTTGAAGAAACTCGGGGTTAAGAATTTCAGGAAGTGTGCAACAATATAAGTCGTATTAAATAGTCAGAGACACATATTCTCTATTTTTTATGCCATTTTTTGAATCCTTTCTGCTGTTTTATTAGAGGAGTTACTTCCCCAGATAAACCTGATATCTGACTTTGATGCCTTCAGACGACACCTGCACCAATGTGCAGCCACCTGATCTCCATCTCCTTACCTGACGGTTGCAGTGAGGGAGCTGATGATGGTGTCCAGGAGGGCAGGGTACAGTTTTCTTTCTTCGGTCCTTCTGGTCGCTGTGCTGCTCAACGCTTGACAGGCACCGCTCTGAATCGGCACAGACTGAAGGGCCTCAGCTCATCTATTCAAATCTACGAGGAAGGAAGTGACATACCACACTTCAGAAACAGGAATCAAAGAGCTTTTGTCTTTATATGGCAATGCACGCGGGCTGCAATTCAGGTGACCTCCAGCAGATAGTTTTACGGAGCTCTGGTGACACCCCCAACTCCATTTGGGGTTGATTGGCGAGGCATTCAGGAGGTCCCAAAAACGTATTCAGATAGAAAGTAGTTCACAGAAAAAAAGATTGGTAGTTATATGAAAGATTTATGAATTAGACACAATTGGATGCTTGAAGTCTGCTTTTGTGTGATTCACTGGTGATTAGTGATGAATAATGATTCATCCATAGAAACAGAGAAGTACAAGAGAACCCAGTCAGGAGATGTAACAGGCCAGACAGAGTATCGATGAATGAGGAAACCCTGGGGAGGCTGACACGGACATGTGAGAGCAAGATATTGTTTTTCTGCTGATTTATTTGCAAATCATCATCCCCTTAAGACGATTTCAGAATAGTTTCAAATGAAAATGGCAAACTTCCATGATCTATCTGATGGAGCAACACAAAAAGGGGCAAAAATAGAAGAAAAACATGTTTTTGTTTTGTTTTGTTTGGTTTTTTTTTTTCAAATAGAAAGCTAAAATTAGTGCCACCATCTGATTAGTAAATGGAGTCCACTTTATACAATTTCATTGTAGGAGAAATACAGGTTTTCAGAGAAGAAACCGACAGCATCCTAAATACTAAGGAGCACCAATTGCATCATAAGTTAAAAGTTCAGATTCTTTGTAAGAAGTAGAAGTACTGATTGACCTTTAATTATGTATAAGTAAATGAATAAAAGGTTCTACTTTGTGCTTAACAACTAAAAAGAAATTATATATTACTTAGCCTTATATAATACTTAGCCATCAAAAAATCTTAAATACCTTTTAAAGTACAGTTAGAAATATATATACTTATTGGTTTTAACTTTTTCTTTGAGTAGCACATCAAGTCAGCTATAAGACTGGAATGAATGAGACCAACACTGAACATCTGACCAACAAATCCATGGTAAAACACGGCAATGGTAGCATCATCCTGTGGGGAGGCTGTTTTCCAAACCTGGCCGGATAGAGTAATATGTCAAGCACTCGGTTTATTCTTAAATACGAGTGATTCACATGTTTTTACTCTTAGGTTTTGAGAGGGGAAACTTATTCTGTACATTATTAATCTGGAGCTACTCCAATCGAATCTGTTCCTGGAAAGGAGGGACGTTCAACAGAACCTTTGGAGCTGATTGGGCGAGGCGATGCCCAGTGCCTGCCTACCAAAATTTCGTTTTAGACAATTAGGGTAACAAATGAAATAACAGCAAATGCCATTAGAAAATACAATAGCTTAACCTTTTATGCTCTTTCTGTTCCTCTTTCAAGGATGAAATCCAGGATTGTGATCAAACAGATGTGAATGGACCTGCTACGTGTTCATCCTCCTCTGCTGCCATTTTTATTTTGGATCCGCTGTGGGCTCAGAGCTATACATCTTAAACAATAATACAAAAACCTGATTAGCCAATCTGCTTTGTGTCTTTCCTGAATGGCTAAAGGATGAGTGGGACAAGACGGGTTGTTTGCAAAGCACCAATATCGTGATTATTCAGCTCACAGGTCCGGTTCCTGCTCTCCATCAGTGACGGGGAGGCTGGTCAAAGCTCATGAAGGCTGGGAATGGTTGAGATAAAAGCATTATCAGGTCTAAGAATGGTCCGGTCAAAGCACAAGCAGATTAATCCAAATGTAAAAATTAGTCACGGTGAACGTATCTGTAAAGATTCTAGAAGAAGCTTCTCCATCCAAGAGGCTTCTTCAGTTAACTGAACAAGGGATGTTCCTAGAGAACTTCACGTCCAGTTGCCTAAACTGAACTTTTCAACCCTGAGTCAAGGAAATTTAAGTTCTTTGATGTTTTTCGTCCAGTTTACAGGAATTGAGGCTAAACTTTCAATAACTGCATATCCCATGTCTCATGGCCTTTCTATTTAACATTTATACTTGGTATTAATCAAAACCCATCTTTGGGAGTGTTTTCTATTTTTGGGGGGATAAATGATAAATGACCTGTACGTATATAATGCTTTTTCAAGTCAGGAGACTTGACCAAAGCGCTGCATTCAGTCATTCACCCATTCACGCACACACTGATGGTGGCAAGCTACAATGTAGCCACAGCTGCCCTGGGGCTCACTGACTGAAGCAAGGCAGCCGTACACTGGCGCGACCGGGCTCTCTGACCACCATCAGTAGACAATTGTCTTGCCCAAAGACACAACGGCTCTGAAAGCCGGAGCCGTGGCTTGAACCATCAACCCTTTGATCTCAGAGCACACAGTTGACCTGAAAGCTTTAAACTGCCAGGAGAGTGAATAGCTTTGGCTCATTCATATCTTCAGGGGGAGTTTCTAAAAAGGCTTACTAAGCATATGACTATAATGAAAAAGTATTTCTTCCTTTTACTAAACATGAGTCCATTGATATGTCATTATTTTTCACTACAAAGTTACGATGCAGTTTTAAACACAAAGACATTGTCGTTCATTCCCTCATGGTGCTGTCATGTTTACAGAAGGTTGGAGGTGGAAATCTCTATGTGCCTCCTGCTAAGCAGAAGCTCCTGTTTCCAACCAATCATCAAACTCCAGCAGATTAAACCCAGCCAGTTCTGTCAGTGGTGCACGGCTCGCTTGATTTTGGTCACGTCAGGTCTACTTTTGAGTCTTTGTTTCACTATAGGTTACTGCTGAGGTTTTCTAAAACCCGTCTGCTGTCGTCTCTGAGCTAACACCATGGGTCCAATATCTTGTCCTTTATATCTAAAAACATTGATGAATCTGTGAAGCTTGGAAGGGTAAATATGCAAAGACTTTCATCATGTCTGCTTACAACATCAGGCTCCTGCAGATGTTACCTAACAGATTCTGTCTGAAGGAGAAATCTACTTCTGCTGCTCAACTATGAGCTCTTAGGCTAGTTTAACGGGTTAGTTTAATTCTTTAAATAACTCTTAGTATAAGAAAAACTAAAACAAGAAGACTACTATTTACGACAGTACCAAGCATCATCAGCATTGTCAGTCTTGTGGTCACCCTGCAGATGGTTCTCTGGTTTCATGTAATATATTGCATAAGGCTTTTACCATTAAAGGGATCTTACTTAATAATATCTTGTTCTTACAACAGTAAAAAACAAAACAGTTATATTATAGGAGCTAGGATTATGAATCAGGTTCAATCTCTGTACTTTCCTTTTAAACTTCTGTTGCTCAAGAACTCAGAGTGAAAATGAGGCAGGATGTTTAAAAATAAAAAATATAAACCAAAAGCATTTTTATTTTTTAATTTAAACCTTAGGAGATTATGGTAAGATTGCATTAGAGTTTCACTTTAATCGCTATAGAGCTCAACTAACATTCTGCAAACAAATTGGGATAAAGAGGGCAACCGCTGGATTCACTGATACACCCTATTATGAGTTATAATAAGGTTTGGATAAAGCAGTAGAAAGACAACTAGAAATCTTCCTAAGGAAACTTTGGAGGTGTCTGCCACTGGGGCATACTCAAGTGTGTACAGTACAGTTTAATTTCAATTCAGTTTATTTATATAGCACCAATTCACAACACATGTCACCTAAAGGCACTTTACAGTTCACCAGATCATACAGTCAAATTCACTCAAAGTTTTCTATCTAAGGAAAACCAGCTGATTGCATCGACTCATTGACCTGAAGGGATTCTCTCACACTAAACATGCTTGTAGCGACAGTGGAGAGGAAAAACCCCCTTTTAACAGGGATAAACCTCACTGTGAGTGGTTCTTTTTTGTGTAATTTTGCAGTTGGAATTAGAATATTACATATCACCTGACATTATCAATATCACATTAAATCTTAGGAAATCACAGACTTTCAAAGTGATCTTACCTTATAAAATGACATCAACCTACTCAGTGTTCTTATCTGTTCATGACCTTTATCGCGACAGTCCACTTTTGAGAAAGCAGGTTTGAATATTAGTGAAACTAGCCAGACATCGTTCTCAGATATCACACGCCTTTTAGGTAGATATTCTGATTTATAGAAAGTTAGACATGGAGCAAAAACAGATTGTTTGTGGAAATGAAACCACTCCAGCTAAACTTTCAAGGGAAGACATGGTTGACCTCCCCATCCAGGTCGACTATGATGCCATTATTTTCCCAATTGAAGAGAAGATGACAGCTCTGTCACCAGCGAGCTGCATCTCAGCCAAGCAGAAGATGGTCCAGATATCCAAGGGGAAGCAGTTTCTTATGGTGCAATTGAGGGTCCCCCCTTGGTGGAGGTTCAACTGAAATCATCTCTTTCTGCTGACTCTACGTCTCTCAGCTCAGGCTGAACAAAATGCCTCTAGAGAAGGGAAGCTAGCAGAGGCTTTTGTAGAAGAACAAAAGCTGAGTGTCATGGTCTTGGTTCTGCTGTTCTTTTCTTTGCTCCTTGTTTTCTAGATTTATTGGCCTAATTCCAGTTTTGTTGTATTTCTAGATTTATATTAGTTCTCATGTTTTTCTGTTGTCCTCTTTTGCCCTCTTGTGTGTGTATGTCCCTTTCCCCTTGGCTCCCTCGTTGTCTCCTCTCACACTTGTTCCTTGTCTGCTCTTTAGCCCTCCCTTTGTCTCTCTCTCCTATATATGCTCTCCCTCTGCTCTCACTCTTTGTTGGTTCCTTGTCTTTGCTGTCCTCCCATGCTGTTGTCCACGTTCCTCGTCTCTCCCTGGCTCCTCATGTTTGGTTTTCCCCAAATGTCTCCATTGTTCTGGTTTGCTTTTGATTATTAGTTGGATTTTTGGATTCCTGCCTTTGTTGCTGTTTTTGCCCCATTAAACTACCCAGAAATCTCCTCAGCCTGTCTGCCTCTGCATTTGGGTCCTCTACCAAAACTAACCCTGACAATAGGAACCAACCCCAATGGACCCAGCAGAGCCCAGTCTGGACACCCTGAGGGATTTTTTCCTGAAGCTGGGAAAGGCTCTGGACACTATTGCCAGTCTCAGCCCGCCTGAGGAGAGGGTGAGTGCAGCTGGCCAACTAAGGCAAATTCTCCTCACAAACTCCAAACTCATTTCTCCCCCAGTGCTGTCTGAACTGTTTGAAGAGTTGGAGTGGAACCACCAAGCAGCCAGCGCCCAACTCTTCAACAGACCTCCACCACCCAAACCATCACTTCACCTCCTTCCAACTCTGCTCTCAATCGCCTCCAGTCCGGTTCCTCCACCATCACCAGCTGTTGGTCCCCCCATGCCGTCTGCCTCCTCCAGGCGTAAGCGCCGCTGGGGGAAGAAATCCACTCCCTCTCCGGCGGGTCAGCCTGACGCCACCACTCCCTCTCCGGCGGGTCAGCCTGACGCCACCACTCCCTCTCCGGCGGGTCAGCCTGATGCCTCCACTCCCTCTCCGGCGGGTTAGCCTGACGCCTCCACTCCCTCTCCGGCAGGTCAGCCTGACGCCTCCACTCCCTCTCCGGCGGGTCAGCCTGACGCCTCCACTCCCTCTCCGGCGGGTCAGCCTGACGCCTCCACTCCCTCTCCGGCGGGTCAGCCTGACGCCTGCTTCAATCCCACTCTTCTTCAGGTCAGTTTCCCCTATGGCCTTGGCCGTCACCTCCATGATCAGCAGTTAGCTCCTCGAGTTAGAGGTTTAAAGTCAGTCACCATGATTACACCCACTGCAGTCAGAGCACCACATATTGAGGAGTCAGAGTTATGGGACTACTTTTATGGGCAAAGGGAGGATCTATTCCCTTTCCTTCCACCTCCATCAGTTCCCTGTCAGCAAGCACATCCCAAGCCCTTCAGCGGGCCAGTGTCCTTAGCTCCAGAGCCCTTTAGCAGGCCGGTTTACCTAGCTCCAGAGCCCTTTAGCGGGCCGGTTTACCTAGCTCCAGAGCCCTTTAGCGGGCCGGTTTACCTAGCTCCAGAGCCCTTTAGCGGGCCGGTTTACCTAGCTCCAGTGCCCAGTAGAGGGCCAGATTCCCTAGCTCCAGTGCCCAGTAGAGGGCCAGATTCCCTAGCTCCAGTGCCCAGTAGAGGGCCAGATTCCCTAGCTCCAGTGCCCAGTAGAGGGCCAGATTCCCTAGCTCCAGTGCCCAGTAGAGGGCCAGATTCCCTAGCTCCAGTGCCCAGTAGAGGGCCAGATTCCCTAGCTCCAGTGCCCAGTAGAGGGCCAGATTCCCTAGCTCCAGTGCCCAGTAGAGGGCCAGATCCCCTAGCTCCAGTGCCCATTAGTGGGGGGGTTTCCCCAGTACCAGAGACTCCTGAGCCCGTTATCAGGCCTTTTAGCCTAGCGCCAGAGACTCCTGAGCCCATTGGAGGGCCGTTTAGCCTAGCGCCAGAGACTCCTGAGCCCATTGGAGGGCCGTTTAGCCTAGCGCCTGAGACCCCTGAGCCCGTTCAGAGTCATCCTGATTTCCCTGAGCAGACTACTAAAAGGCTCTCTGAAATAAAGCTAAGCAGGTGCTCCAAGCCTCCACGGCCCCTCAGCGGGCGCTCCAAGCCTCCACGGCCCCTCAGCGGGCGCTCCAAGCCTCCACGGCCCCTCAGCGGGCGCTCCAAGCCTCCACGGCCCCTCAGCTGGCGCTCCAAGCCTCCACGGCCCCTCAGCGGGCGCTCCAGGCCCCCTCTGAGGCTGTTCCAGTGCCGCAGTCGGCGGCCCCCTCTGAGGCTGTTCCAGTGCCGCAGTCGGCGGCCCCCTCTGAGGCTGTTCCAGTGCCGCAGTCGGCGGCCCCCTCTGAGGCTGTTCCTGTGCCGCAGTCGGCGGCCCCCTCTGAGGCTGTTCCTGTGCCGCAGTCGGCGGCCCCCTCTGAGGCTGTTCCTGTGCCGCAGTCCGCGTCCCCGAAGGTTCCTGCGGCTGCGTCAGAGACGGCGTCACCGCCGAAGACGGCGACCTCCAGAGACCCTCCTTCGTCAGAGACGGCGTCGCCGCCGGCGACCTCCAGAGGCCCTCCTTCGTCAGAGACGGCGTCGCCGCCGGCCCCCTCCTGGGGCCCTCCTCCTTCAGAGACGGCGTCGCCGCCGGCCCCCTCCTGGGGCCCTCTTTCGCCGCCGGCCTCCTCCAGAGAGCCTCCTTCGTCAGAAACGGCATCGCCGTCGACTCCTCCTGAGCTTCTGCCTGGCCTCGGGCCCCACGGCCGCCCTCCAGAGACTCTTCCTGGCCTCGGGCCCCACGGCCGCCCTCCAGAGACTCTTCCTGGCCTCGGGCCCCACGACCGCCCTCCAGAGACTCTTCCTGGCCTCGGGCCACACGGCCGCCCTCCAGAGACTCTTCCTGGCCTCGGGGCCACACGGCTGCCCTCCAGAGACTTTGTTTGCCCTCGCCCACCTTGGGTGGGTTGTTTTGGTTTTTGTTTGGACTCTGCGTTTGGTTTTGTATTTCGTGCCCTCCTTCCTGGTTCCCCCTCCGCCCACCCAGGGTGGGTTGTTTTTTGTTTCTGGACATTTTGGGCGTCTGGGATCCGCCCTTAAGTGGGGGGCACTGTCATGGTCTTGGTTCTGCTGTTCTTTTCTTTGCTCCTTGTTTTCTAGATTTATTGGCCTAATTCCAGTTTTGTTGTATTTCTAGATTTATATTAGTTCTCATGTTTTTCTGTTGTCCTCTTTTGCCCTCGTGTGTGCATGTCCCTTTCCCCTTGGCTCCCTCGTTGTCTCCTCTCACACCTGTTCCTTGTCTGCTCGTTAGCTCTCCCTTTGTCTCTCTCTCCTATATATGCTCTCCCTCTGCTCTCACTCTTTGTTGGTTCCTTGTCTTTGCTGTCCTCCCATGCTGTTGTCCACGTTCCTCGTCTCTCCCTGGCTCCTCGTGTTTGGTTTTCCCCAGATGTCTCCATTGTCTGCCACTATGAATTAAAATCGATAAGAAGTCAAGAGAGATGAAATAATAAAAAATAAAAAAAAGTGTGTGAGAAAAGGGTTTTTGGTTTATGGATATGTATGGATATACGTGTACGTAGATAGAGATATGTGTATACTGTCTATAGTAATTGGGGTGTGTATGTATATGCATGTATGTGTGTATGTGTTTGAGATACGGGTGTATGTGTAAGTATGCATGTGTGTATATATATGTATAGGTATCTATGAGTATGTGTATGTATATATATATATGTATATATGTATGTGTGTGTGTGTATATATAGATATGTATGTATGCTTAAACATTGGTAGATGTTAATATAGAACAGGGGTAGGATTTAATAAGTTTTATTACTTCTTCCTACTCCTTTTCGAACATGATGGGATGTACATATGTTTTTTTTTTTCTTTTTCTTCTTTTTTTGTTTTGTTTTGTATGACTTTATTAATTTACCTATATTTGCTTTTTATTAAGTGTTCGAAATAAATGATCAATCAATTGTTCTGGTTTGCTTTTGATTATTAGTTGGATTTTTGGATTCCTGCCTTTGTTGCTGTTTTTGCCCCATTAAACTACCCAGAAATCTCCTCAGCCTGTCTCCCTCTGCATTTGGGTCCTCTACCAAAACTAACCCTGACACTGAGGCTCAAATATGAGGAAAAGCTGAAGACTAAAACTGAAAATGACTCCAGACTCAAGGAACAGGAGGAACTGATCAAATCTCTGAAAAGTCAAGTCTCAGAATTGACAACAGAGTTGAAACTTTCTTTGAAAAAAGAACATCATGAAGCTTCCTCACAAACAGAGGAGTCCACGAAAACTGAAGCTTCCAGTCAAAAAGAGGCACCCATGCAAAACAGGCCCCAAAGAAACACATGTGGTCCCACAGTTAGAGGCCCCCACCATGAAAACAGGAGACAGAATACAAACGGAGGCTTCAACGCAAACCCAAGCGTCTACATAAATGCTGGCCATCATCTGCATACAAGCCACCATCGAGACGCAGGACTACACATGAACCAAGGCTTCCCCACACATGGAAACCACCATCCAAACAGAGGCCTGCAGGCAAAGAGAAGATTTCCTCCCTACGTTGGCTACTAGACAAACACAGGCCACCAGGCTGACAGAAGCACCTAAGAAAAATCCAAATTCAAAATGTTTTCCGGTGTAAATAAAGGCTTTCAACATGCACATTAAAAAAGACCAAAAAAAAAACTAAAAACAAACAAACAAATAAAAATAAAACAAAAAAAATTAATTATCCCCTCCTTGAACCGCCATCTTATCGCGGTGGAGGGGTTTGAGTGCTCAGATGATCACAGAGGCTATATTGTCAGGGGCTTCAATGCCCCTGGTAGGGTCTCCTATGGCAAACAGGTTTTGGGTGACGGGCCAGACGAAGAGCGGTTCAAAAGGTTCTCAATTAACTTACCAGAGCAAATACATCACTGGGATAAAACTGTGAAATTCACTTTTTGAAGATTTTAAAAGTTGTAACAAAATATTTCCGTTTATATATATATATGTGTGTATGTAAACAAATTAAAGTAAGCCAGTATAAATGTTACAAGGTTCATGTTATATTTTCCTTATATGTATTGTTCATCTTATATGACCGATATAAATGGATATTTTCATAAAAATATGTTTATTAATTCAATTGAACACAGATGTTTGTTATTTTATTGCTTTGTTACGACTGTAATTAGCTTTGCAAAGGTTATTCAGTTTTTCGATTGGGGCAGACAAAACAAGTTTTTATCTCCTTTCTGCTCCCTCAAATGTATGAGAAAGTGACTATTTTTTTTTTTTTTTTTTTTTACCATGGAGCAATAAATCTGAAGACATTGCATATCTGCACTTTCAGATAGGGTGGAGTTCTCTGACTGTTTTCAGAGGCAAAGAGCTGGGAAGAAGTGCCAGACCTCCTTTGTATCCCAGCAAAGGAGGTTTTGCACAGCATCCCTTTAGGGATTTAATCATTCTGCTCGGGAATCTTAATTCCTATCTGGAAAATAACAGTAATACCTGGAGCAGTGTGATCAGGAGGAATCGACCCAAAGCTCTGAAACCGAGTGGTTTTTTGTTATTGACTCATTTAAATCATGAATGGTCCATAATGAACACAATATTCAAGCATAAGAATGTCCATCAATGCACTTGGCACCAAGACACTCAAGGTCACAGGACAAGAACTGACTTTGATGTTGTATCTTGTGACTTTCACTTAGACAAAAATGATTATAATTATGTATGCACTGAGTTTATACAAAAAAAAAATGTTGTATACAGCTTGCAACTGTTCAAGATAGGCTCTGTGTGTGCACCCTGATGCTCTATCTCTCCGGCTCTTTTCACTGAAAAAAGATAACTTGGGACAAACTCTTTAAATAACACTTCATAACTTTTATTTATTAAATTACCAGCAGACATGACAACAGATTCTGATAGAAATTGTAATCTTCCTCAGATCAGAGAAATTGCTTAGAGTTACTAAATGTGACCCTCATTATGGATAAACCATCCATCCAAATTTACCAATCATTCAGTCACAGTAGGGAACGTCACAGGACAGGCCGGGCCGTTCTCCATCGGAAAACCCTACCATCTCTAAAAGGTAGTAAAAAACTGGGGTGACCCCAGGAAAATCCCAATCTCGGCCAATCTGAGCAAGAAAAACCCTGTTTTGAATCTACAAATTATCATTACCAACTAATTTAACAGCCTTTAAGCTAATCAGGTTCTGAGTCTTTCTATATCAAAGCAAAAGTGGCATAAAACTTGATCTTGGTTTGTCTTTGGCAAAAATGTTTCAACGTTTTTTATCAAAACAAAACCAAAATAAGTCAAACATATTAATCACAATTAGGTAAATCCAAGAATTATCCTAGTTAAAGGCAAATGATGAACATCACTGACGATGATGAATTAATTCAGTGTCTCTATTACATATCAATCTAATTAATCAACCAGAGTCTCGTATGGCCTCCTCCACAGCCCCTTTGATCTCCATGCAGTCCGATGGAAGTGTAGATGCTGAATCCACGTGGTGGTTTTCATGGAGTGTTCTCATTACAGTTCAGAGATCCATTCCTCCGGAATCCTGCGGCACACAAGAGAGTGCAATTAATGTTCTTATCAGAATAAGCAGTGTCTTTAATGAGTAATTCGTTATTAACTCAAAAACTAAGAGCAGTCACAACCAGATATTCTTATGCACAATCACTTTCATTTTATCTCTTCAATCCTCATTAAATTCATTACATTTAAATTATCTGTAGACTATATTCATATTCAGCACCTTGTTTTAGGGTCTATTCAAAAAAATATTAAACATCTTACCTTTCAATGTCTGGCAGTTGAAAGTTATTTATAACAGAATGTATTCAGCCTCAATCCTATGATGTTTCAGCTCATTATTTTTTTCATAGAAACTCAAATTACTGGCACCTATTATAATCTCATAATATAATATATATAATCATTTAACCCTGTTTTACACATGGTAACATTTAATTCATGGCAATGTTTTAAAACTATTTTCTATATCACAGCATATTAAGTTTTAGCTTCTTCTAAACTTATAACTGCATTTTTAGTAAATTCTTATCCTCTCCCCATTGAAGGTGATTAAAGTTCTTTAATCTTTGTAGCTTTGAATGTTAGTGTATGAGAAAACATCATTCCCATGTGGACCCTTGTGCGTCCTACAAGTCCTTAACCATGTGTGTGGGCGTGTTAGTAAGTGAATGTATGTGTGTGTGTGAATCTATGTGAGTGGATATATATGTGGGAAACTAGTCAGGAACCATCCTGTTACTGGTCTTGGAAGAGAAAGTTTGATGTTAGGACAAGTCCATCAGGTTACCCTGTGTTACCACAGCAGCTTTGAACCATAAGAGTCTTGGAACCGAGGTGTGCCCACACCCCCTAAAGGATAAGTCTTTACCTGTGTCATTAGCAGTATCACATAGAGGCAGAAGGAAACTGAGCGTCAAATCAGTTATCCCTCAGGCCAGATCCCCCCTCTTTTGGTAATAGTTTCAATAAACAGAGACAAATAGTTCTTTGACTGATAATTAATAGCTCTGCTGATAACCAAGCCCAGGTCACTAAATCGGTGGGGATACCTGGATTTTAACAGCCGTTCAACGGAACCATCCAAAGGTGAAAGGCATAAACCCTGGTAAGTAAGCAAATTAAAGGTAAAAATATTCAACTAAGAACACTAAATTGATTTCAACTCCAATTTTGAATAAGTGAAATAATCAACTACAAATCCAGTTCTGGTTAATCATTTATTCATTATCTGCAGAATATCATTTTGCACAACATATTGGCATGACCCTGGGTGGGCCTGAGACTGAAACATTCGCTATATTGTGGATTGTTGCATTGCATAGGTTCTTAAAGTCACATCAAACTGGGTCAGTGTAGGCCACATTGACAGAGATCCACTGAACAAGATTTTTGTCTCCCTCTAGTGGTAGCCTGTGTAATTACAACTACTCAGTTGATCGCAGTGTTTTGAGATCCAAATTGTGTAGCGCTCTTTTGCGCCATCTGGTGGTGTAGGCGTGTCACTGCAACTACAGTTTGAAATTCCCAGGCGAAGGTACCCTGTCTTGTGACAAAATCCATGTCCACCTGAAAACTCCTCACAATTAGCCTATACTGACACCAATCTCCAGCTCAATCTGATCCATAACTTAGGATCCGACACCAAAGCTAAGATACCTATTGGATTTACACAAAACTCTATTCATAGAAATGACTGCACAGATGCTATGCAATGTCCATCCTACGGTTCGTCTTATTTCCAGGATCATCACTACAGCAACTGCACACACAGCGTACCAGGGAATAAGAACTACAAACTAGACACCCTCACCTGAACCGCGTGTCTCCCATCCACTTTTCTATTTGATGCTTTAAGTTAATCATGTGTTCATTATATGCAGGATATAATTTTGCACAACAATCCTAACACAACAATGTATTGATAAAGTGCAGCAGTCATCAAAATGTAAACACTGTAGGAGAAAAAGAAACCGGTTTGAAAATAAATATTGTGCACAACCACATATCTTTACACTAGTCAGGTATGTATTCAACTACAGAACTTCTCTAAGGTTCTAGGGGAGACAGTGGTTTTCGGATGAAGGAGTTTAAGGCGACCAAAGATGACAACTCTTGGGTGACGAGAGGAGCAGAGCTGTTCAGAGTTGTGGATGCGCTTGTAGAGATGGGAGCCAGTCAGCCTCTGGAGGCCCAAGCGAGTAGTGAGGGTTTTCTTAGAATGTCAGGCTGTCTTCTATCAGAAATGTATTTAACTCCTACTTCTGGAAGAGATTTTCTCAGGTTCTTGAGGAAGCAGGCAACAGAGTCTGAGGGGAATATGTCGTCTGCCTCTAGTGTTGATAAAGCCACCTGTAGCTGTGGCCATAAGGTCTGCTGTGCCTGTTGTGCAGTGCTGGACACCAGCAATAAGGGATGCCACTCGCTAATACTATATTCAGTGAGAGCGGGAGCTTCTGAATTTAACTGAATACATTGTCAGACAGTGGAATTAAAACTTTGAGGATTTCCTTAACCCAGCCAACACTCCTTACCTGGTGGAAGGGAAGACTGGATGTTTTGGTTTGGACTTGTTCATTACCAAACTGCAGTCACCAGGTGGTCAAAAAACTCAGGGCAGGGCTTCAGAAGTGGATGAAGTCTGTCCCGACTACCATAGGTCTTTGGATGTTCTTGGGCGGTGACTGATACACCTCATAAACATTGAGTTTTATTTTGTAGAGTCCCTGGAGTCTTATTTTGAAAGTCTATCATGGATGTGTGTCAAGGGAAGGGTAATGTCAAGCAGTGATTTTCCCTGTTCTTAGGTGAATAGATGCATTATTACAGTGTAAATTGGAGTAAATAATATGTATATAATACATTGTATTTCCTTAGAGTGGGATAAAGAAATTTTACACAGAAACTATTAGTAAAGGTAAAAAAAAAAAGGCAAAAATCTGTTTTTGGCAAGTAATACAGTCATGTTTTGTCTATTTTGTGGATTATTTTAATGTTGATGAGTAAGATGTGTAAGGTATATTACAGAGTGGAATAAAGCAATTTTGTGCAAAATTAGATTTTACTGATCAATAAATTAGCAATAATCTCTTTTAGCAAGTAAAACAGCCTTTTGTTGTGGATCATTTTAATGTTGTTGGGGGTAAGATAAGCAATATATATTTAATATGATGTCTTTGAGTGATTTTAGGAAGTAATTTCATTTTAATATTCATATAGTAATTCACTCTTTGGTAAGCTAAGGTTTTCTATTTTCTCAATTGAATACATTTTTTAATAAATAAAAGTGAGCAGGCTCTGCCTCCCCTAGGAGTCAAATCACATGTGGATGACGTTGAAGTAAACAAACTCTGAGCCAATCACAGAGCGGAGGCTTGGTCAGCTGACAGGTTGTGACGTCAACGTCAGAAGCTGTGTTGTCAAAATGGCAGGACACGGACATCATCATCACCAGTTCTCTCTGTGTTTTTGCGACCTAATGAGGTTTGTATGTTTTCATTTTTCAATATAAAGGATAAAGTTGTATAGAAATAAAAGCTTCTTTATAGCAGATAACAGTTGAGGTGAGATAAAGGAATTTAATTCCTGAAGTTGATGACAGTGCTAGGTTTAGCATAGCTAGCATGTAGCAGCTGAAGGTAAACAGGATTTAAACTGCTTAGGAGGCTCCAGCTGACCGCCATGGTGTCTCCGACGCGCCCTCAGTTCTCTGTCTGCTGCTCTGCAGGCTGCTGTGGTCCCTGGTTGTCCCCTGCGTCTACCTCAGCCTGGCCCTGAGCCTGCTGCTGCTCCTGGTCCTGCTGGGGCTCCGTATGTGGCTGCAGGGTCGCCGTAAGTCCCGCCGCGCCCAGGACGGCGGCCCGGCGGTGGCCTTCTTCCATCCTTACTGCAACGCCGGAGGAGGCGGGGAGCGCGTGCTGTGGTGCTGCCTGAGGGCCCTCATGAACCGGTAACTCACTGCTCCAACCGTCCGGATGTTCAGTAGACAAAAAGTTTAGTCACATTAGTTTCATAACAGCCGCTTTGCCTCAGATGTCAATAAAATCTGCTCAATTTAAACTGTCAGACTGCAGCAAAGTTTCCTTTCATTGTTTACACAACTGGAAAGGTGAGCAAACAAGTGTCAGGTCATGGTGAGCCGCCTGTCAACGTGGCCCTCTGCAGCAGATTGGATAACATCACCTAATTCCATTTGAGAAACATTTTTAGACCCCAAGATGAATATGTTTTTACGGAAGAGGATTAGGGCCACTAGAAATTCAGTTTATTTCAGTTTAGTATGGGAAAAAAGTCAGAATTCTGACTTTAATCCCAGAATTCAGATTTTTTCTCCTCAGAATTCTGACCTTTAACTCAGAATTCTGACTGAATTCTGACAATACAAAAAAGTCAAAATTCTGACTTTTTCCCATACTAAACTGAAATAAAAGTCAAAAATCAGTAAACTTTTTTTTTTTCTTTCCTGTGGCCCTAATCCTCTTCTGTATGTTTTAATCCCAGTCTTGGAGAATTTATTCTCGGTGCATTTTTCCAATCATCTCAGGTACCCCAACGTCTCATTTGTGGTTTACACGGGAGATCAGGGGGTGAGTGGGGAGCAGATCCTGGAGTGGGCGCGGCAGCGTTTCAACATCACACTGCCTCGACCGCCCACCTTCGTCTTCCTGCGTCACCGTGGGCTGGTGGAGGCTGCCTGCTACCCCCACTTCACCTTGCTTGGCCAGAGTCTGGGCTCCATGTTCCTGGGTGAGATGTCGCTACTACCAATCATGGGAAGAAGCATATTGAAAGATGGGTTTTAACTAATAGAGGAAAAAAAGGAGTCTAGATTAGCTTAACTTTATGCTGTTAATATCAGGGATTTTAATCCTTACTACATTTATTATATTTCTCACACAAACCATTGGTTAATATTGGTGCTTTTGCAAACAGGATCCCTCTCTGGTTTTCTTATTTTTATCATCAAACCAGCTTTAATGGTGTGTTTTTGTGTTTTAGGGTGGGAAGCTCTCACAGCTTTTGTTCCTGACCTCTACGTAGACTCCATGGGCTACGCTTTTACACTTCCAATTTTCCGATATTTGGGGGGCTGCAAGGTGGCGAGCTATGTTCACTATCCCACCGTCAGCACGGACATGTTGTCTGTGGTGAGAGAGAGGAACCCCAGGTACAAACCTGCACCTTTCCCTGCTTCCACACTAAATGTTTTCAGCTGATTTAACGCAGTAAAATTGAAATATTTCCCATAAACCCCCTTTCTTTCATTAATTATCCCAGGTTCAATAATGCAGACTTCATCTCCAGAAACCCGGTGCTGAGCGCACTGAAGGTGGTGTACTACTGCTGCTTCGCCCTTCTCTACGGCCTGGCTGGCTCCTGCAGCGATGTCGTTATGGTGAATTCCACCTGGACGCTTGGACACATCCTGGCTCTGTGGCGCTCGCCCAGCCGCACCAGCGTCGTCTACCCGCCCTGCGATGTCAGGGCGTTTCTGGAAGTTCCCCTCGATGGAGAGGACGAGGAGGAGCTGGAGGAGGGCTGGGAGGAGTTGGGAAGCGAGCTGGGGAGTGAAGAGGAAGGTAGAGGTGAAGGAGTAGACAGGAAATGCCACTCCATCGTCTCTGTGGGTCAGTTCCGGCCGGAGAAGGACCACCCGCTGCAGATCAGAGCGTTCCGTAAGCTGATGGACAGGAAAAGGGAGGGGACAGGGGGAAGGGAGGCGCTGCGGCTGGTGCTGATAGGAGGCTGCAGGAATAAAGAAGACGAGGACAGGGTGCTGATGCTGCGAGGACTCTGTCAGGAGCTGGGCATCTCAGACTGCGTAGACTTCAAACTCAACGTTTCTTTCGAGGAGCTGAAGAGGGAGCTGGTGAACGCGAGCATCGGGCTGCACACCATGTGGAACGAACACTTCGGCATCGGTAAGGATCCCAGGGTTTCATCTCGCAGGTTGCATTTCAGGTGGATTTTAGAGACTAATGGTACAAACAGTCTGTAATGTTGAAGGGGAAATATTGTTAGGTGGTTTTCTTCCTACCCCCCCTCTCACCCATTGAAAGCTGGAGACGGGTACGAGCATCTCAACGACCCCAGCAGGGATAAAGATGATGGATGGATGGATGATTTTCTTCCTTCCAGATCATCTTCAGCTCAGTTTTCCTTCACAATCCCTGAGTATTTACCCCCATATATATCCCAGTAGAGAAAAAAAAAGCACTCTATAGCATGATGCTGCCTTCACCGTGTCTGCAGTAGGGGTTGAGGTGGTCAGAGTGATAACCAGGGCTAGCTTCTGTTTGGATAAATGTCCCCTCTAACCATACTATGACCAATCAATGGATCTCAATGGAAAAACAACCATAGGTATAACATGGAGGTTACAGAGAAAATGGGCTGAAAACACAAGCATGCCACACTGTTCAGATGTTTGCCCTGTAAACTGATCCGCTTTGTGATGAGTGGATCAGATCCCCTGGTTAAGTCTTCCACCCCTTCTCTGTCTCCAGGTGTGGTGGAGTGCATGGCTGCAGGCACCATCGTTCTGGCCCACAAGTCAGGAGGTCCGAAGCTTGACATCGTGGTGCCATACGAGGGCAGGCAGACGGGCTTCCTGGCAGACAGTGAGGACAGCTACGCCGCAGCCATGGAGACCATCCTGTCGCTGACGCCTTCGGCTAAACTGGAGATAAAACGCGCAGCCCGGGAATCAGTGGGTCGATTCTCAGACCAAGAGTTCGAAGCTTGTTTCCTTGCTGCCACTGAGCCTCTGCTGAACCAAGTGGTCTGATGAGGAAGAACAGGTGGTGTCCACTAGGGAGCAGGAAGGAATTGGGGGGTTTTCTGTCTGTGCAGAAAACCATCAGGCTGAATTTGTAGTGAAGGTGAGGAAGATTGAACAGAATGGTGGCACAGATCTAACTTCCCCTCTGCTTTCTTTTCATGACCTCACTGGAACTCTGGACTCGTTCAAAGCTTCCCTGCTTCCTTCATGTCTTTTCCTGATGTTGCTGAATTGGGATTCATGTCCGGTTAAAACAGAATAAGATGGTGTAACAAGGTGCCTCATTATTAGTTTAACTACCAGGAAATAAGAACAAATGTAAAAAAATTAATCAATTTCTTTGTTCACCAGAACTCCAGTTTAAAAACGGATAAAACATCCACTGTGTGCAGAATGAGAAGAAGAAGCAGATCCTCCCCTGCTGCTTCACCTCATGCTTCATGTTCTGGTTTAAACAGGCTTGCAGGTGGATGTTTATTCCCTGAACAGTTTAAAAATAATTTAGGAATAAAGACATAGATATTTAAATCCCCTCCAGGAATCCAGGTATAGTTAATTTTTTTGCATTGATATTTGATCCCAAAAAAGATAACAGAACTTTTTGTAATTGTTTAATAGGTCAATCATCTGGTTCCTGCCTCCAAGTATAGGTATAACAGGCTGACTTATGCAGCAAGATTTTTGGTGTTTGTGTCTAAACTAAGCTGGACTTAGTGCATCTCTGCACTGGAGATCAAATTTATGTTGATTCTGGGTAGAATAACAGAAGATTGTTTCTTAAAATCTGCTCTTCTTTAGTCTTTCTATCCAAAAATAATATTTTTTTTGTATTTACATATTTTTATTTTCCTGAATGTGTCACCTTCTTTAATGATCTCTAAAACAGAAATTTAAATGTTATTTTTATCTCAGTGGATTTTTAGTTAAATGGGGCTTTTTCTGTTGCTACTTTGTGCAATCTCTGTTGTTTTATTGAAGATGAAGGTTTAGTTGAGGTTATGGCCAAATCTATCAATATTGTCTGAATGATTTTTTTCTCTGCATTCCTTCACCAATTTATAAAATCCAGGCATGATATTATTATAAATGGTAAAAATAAAACCATTATTATTAAAGAGGCATTAAAGCTATTTAAGTTTATGTAAAGAAAATGTTTATATTGTTGGAGATATGAAAATACACTTGAATAATACTGTAAAAATAAAGAGTAAATTTTTGTGTGCTGCCCCCTTGTGGTCAGAGACTTTCATTACAATATAAAGACCAGGAAAAAAAAAAACATTTTTACTCCTGGTATAAAAAGTAGGTAAAACCAAATACCTCCTGAACATGTTTATTTTTTTTTTCTTTACTCATGTTGCATCTGTTAAAAAAAAAATCACAAAACACACAGTACCAGGCAAATATCTGGAAATGTCTCCTTTTTGGATTTCTAAAATAACTACTGAATATATTGGTGTGGATTTATTACCGCTTAAAGATCACAGACACACATCTTTTTAACAAAAGAAAATGACACAGATCAGTAGAAATGATGCAAGCAGCCATGTGCTGGATCAGGCAGATCGTTAAAAAAACAAAAAAGTGATCAGTTCCCAGGAACAAGTTTTTAATGATGATGAATGACTTTAAGTTTTTATTAACAGTCTTAAATAAGACTGAAACTATTGAACTCTACTGTTCTAAGCAAATAAGCAGGTGTTATTATTATATAATTAGAGCAAAAAGGCTTAATTTCTGTAAGCATGAAAAAAATAAAGTTTAAACTGCAATGTTTTTGTGTAAAAATTAGATGTAGTTTTATATCAGTCTTTAATAGAAAAGAATTTCGGTGTGACGGGTTTTTGCATTTGGAACTGCAGATCTATAAGAAAACATGCCAAACACTACAAAAAATAGAAATTGAAGTGTATTTTTTTTTTTTTTTTTGTAAATAAGCCTACTTTAATTTGAGCAGGTAAGTACGATAGTTTGTCGATGGAATGAGATTTATATTAAAAAAAAAAAAAAAACACATTTCATAATCTTTTATTATTATATCCAATCTATTTTAAGTAGCAATATACTCATTCAGTTGGCACATCATGGATGTACCTATTAATATTCACTTAATTTAGGAAACTTTAAATTATTCTTAGATGTTTTTGTAGTGAATGATTGTGTTCCACATATTGTCAGTGCAGACAGTGATGAAAGAAGCTTGCTAAAAAATAAATAGATGAAAAATCTCAGTGTTTTTTTGTCAACCGAAAACAGTCTCTTTAAAGCACTGTCCTGTCACAGTTACAACAGGTCGAGCAGGCAGTAAACAGCCGGACCATCAAGGTGAGAACAGGTGTTTTTAAGCACATAATCCTACATAAGAAAGCCTAGCTTCTCTTCCTTCACATTTCATGCAGTCAACAAAAAGAAAACAATTTTAGATAGAAAAGGAACTCTGGGCTTAAAATACTGAATGTTGCTCAAATTAAATAACAGGATATTCTTTTTCCACATTGCCTCCCTAAGATTAATTTAGTTGACACAGTGAAGTCATGACTAAGACTTAGAGATTTAGTTCAAGACATTTATTTATCAATGGATAAGGGAGACTGCATCTCCTACCTGTTTCCCCTCAACCTTCAGAAGCAGTCAGAGGCTTTCTAAATCACCTCATCTTTTGGAAGATTCAGTGCGTAAACTCAGTCTGTTCCCACAATAAAAACCTTGACCATGACTCCCTTTATCATCACAAGTATCCAGGTGTCAGAGGGAGTTATGTTATTCTTTTAGGTCTGCATCTGCGAACAGCAGTAGCTGAATCTATTTGCACGGTTACTCTTAAGGCCAAACCTTCCCTCACACTGGTAACAAACTAAGGTTTGCATATTCACAGTTCTTCAAGCAATGGTACATTTGAAAGGTAAAATATAATGTACTGCAACACAGTCAAGATTGCATGTCTGATTTTTACTTTTCGCCAATGTCATTACAGGACAGAAACACACATAGGTGATGTGAGTTAAAACAGAAGCTACTAAAACAAAAGTAGCATGTGTAATAAACAGCTGAATCATTATACAAACCAAAACATGAAAAAATGTGTATGTGTGACACAGGATTGTGGGGAATTGTATAGCTTATATGTCGGGAGCTCCCTATGCTAAATGAAATATTGAAATGATGAAGAGAGGGCATGCAGTTAGAGTCAGAGAAACCGGACTACACTGAAAAATATAACCAAAATATGAAATGGCTGAATACTTTTCTTTTTTCTAAAATGCCTTTATTTCATTTTCTCTCTCGTGGTATTGTGATCCAGTCAGACTTTTCCCCCATCAATGTTCTTGTTTATTCTAATGTGTGTTTTTGAGTCATCTCCTCATGTCTTGCACATGGCTTATTGCTGTTTGAATTCTACACATTTATTGCATTTATAGGGTTTAAAAATTGAGCTCCTGTGCTGAAAAAAACAGTTGATTTCAGGTGATTATCAAAATAATTTATATTTTATAGATAGAAACTTTGAATCAATTTGACTGTATGATCTGGTGAACTGTAAAGTGCCTTGAGATGACATGTGTTGTGAATTGGAGCTATAGAAATAAACTGAATTGAATTGAAATGTACTATATACAGTGAGGAAAATAGTTATTTAAACACCCTGCTATTTTTGCAAGTTCTCTTAGTTGGAAATCATGGAGGGGTCTGAAATTGTCACCAAAAGGTGCATGTCTACTGTGAGAGACAAAATCTAAAAAAAAATCCTGAAATACAATATATGACTTTTTTTTGTATGATACAGCTGCAAATAAGTATTTGAACACCTGTCTATCAGCTAGAATTCTGACCCTCAAAGACCCGTTAGTCTGCCTTCAAAATGTCCACCTCCACTCCATTTATTATCCTAAATTAGATGCACCTGTTTGAGGTCGATAGCTGCATAAAGACACCTGTTCACCCCATACAATCAGTAAGAATCCAACTACTAACATGGCCAAGACCAAAGAGCTGTCCAAAGACACTAGAGACAAAATTGTACACCTCCACAAGGCTGGAAATGGTTACGGTGAAATTGCCAAGCAGCTGGGTGAAAAAAGGTCCACTGTTGGAGCCATCAGTAGAAAATGGAAGATGCTAAAAATGACTGTCAATCTCCCTCAGACTGAGACTGCAGGAAAGATCTCAGCCTGTGGGGTCTAAGTGATCCTAAGAAAGGTGAAAAATCAGCCCAGCACTACAGGGGAGGAACTGGTCAATGACCTGAAAAGAGCTGGGACATGGCACAGATTCCAGGTTCCCCTGCTTTTACAATCACCATTTGGATGATCCAGAGGAGTCATGGGAGAAAATCATGTGGTCAGATGAGACCAAAATATAAAGAATGATGAGTACCATCCCAAAAGCACCATCCCTACTGTGAAGCATGGGGGTGGTAGCATCATGCTTTGGGTGACACTACTGTATTAAGGAGTTAAGGAGAGGATGATGGGGCCATGTATTGCCAGATTATGGAGAACAACCTCCTTCCCTTAGTCAGAGCATGGAAGAATGGTCTGGATAACCAAGGAGAGGCTCTGGAAGAAGCATTTCAAGGTTCTGGTGTGGCCTAGCCAGTTTCCAGACCTAAACCAAATAGAGAATCTTTGGGGGAAGCTCAAACTCTGTGTTTCTCAGCCACAGCCCAGAAACCTTCCTGATCTGGAGATCTTTTTGGAGGAATGGGCCAAAATCCCTCCTGCAGTGTGTGCAAACCTGCTGAAAAACTACAGGAAACCTCTGTAATTTGAAATGCTACTGTACCAAATATCAACATTGATTTTTTCAGGTGTTCAAATACTTATTTGCAGTGTTATCATATAAATAAATTGTTTAAAAAGTAATATATTGTGATTATGTCTCCTCCATGATTTTTAATTGGGAGAACTTGCAGACTAGCAGGGTTTTCCAATACTTATTTTCCTCGCTGTATCTGTATAAAATGTATTTCTTGTTACAGTTTTAAAATCATTATTTTAGCAGTGACATTGCTAAATCAGGGATTGGACTTGTCCCTTTCAATGTCTCCATTACAACATGGGATGTAGGGAGGCCCAATCCCAAACCGCCCCTATGCACTACCCCTTAATTATGGAAAGGAAGGTGGATGGGATATAGAGAATGGGACCCAGTCATTGCTATGGCAACACAGTGATGCCCCATGTGTTAGTCAAATAAAACACTCAAAGAGGACCTTCCCTTTTGGAATTAAAAAAGCTGTGGATCCCTCTTCTGTAGAGTTTTACATGGATCCTTTACTGAAGTTGAAACGTTTGTTGAATGTAATTCGGCACCTTCCATAAGTGCCCACTGTAGGGAAAGAAGTACAAGAAATGTACAAGAATCCAAAAACGTTGCATGTCCTGTGGAACTTCCCTATTTTTATTCTGTCCTACATTACACAGTAAATACTAATTACCTGTTTGATAAGAAGAGCTGTTTTATTCAAAAAGTTTGTTTTGTTTTATTTCAAGATTTATTTATTTACTCCTGGATTTAAAACTAAATAATATTATGAGGACTGCAGGTAGTAGCACAAAAATTTTTTATTATCTATCTAAATTAATATGTATATCTTACACTAATAATGACTGTAACTATTTGTTTCACCAAGAGCAAAGCTTTCAACTCTTTCTCATGTTATTGGGCAGATGATTCAGAGTAATCCCATCTCTAACTTACAGGTAGATCAGTTCAGTTTTTCACTGAAATAAGGACTCATGTAGCCTGATGCTTATTCCGAGGCGTGTTGTTCTCTGGGTGGGAATCAGTTGGACCATCTGGATCTTGTTCAGATTTAGTAGAAACATCATTTTCAGATCCTGGTGAATCTTCACCTGAGGAACTAACTGCCCCTCCGCTGTTCCTCTCTGCCTCTCCAGTCTCCTTTAACTTCTCCTGCTCATTTTCATCTGAGCTGGAGTTCTCCATAACGAAAAGGTTCCTCATGGAGTCACGCAAGGCCTCCCTCAGCTCGTCCTCTGACTCCTCAAAATTCCTGAACAAAGACGGTTGCATGTAATTATTTCTGCCTCCCCTTTATAATATCTAGGCTTTTATTATACAGCAAATCAAGGTTAGGGATATATTTGTTTAAAACTATTTGTTATACTGACTAAGCAGATTCACACTCCTAATCATCATCATTCCTCCAAGCTGTAATCCTGCCATTGTAAAATCTTTAAAAAGGAAATTAAAGGAAGCGGGGTATATTCAAAAAAGCAATTCCTGTGTTCAGAGATGAACTCACGTGTCATCATCATCAGACCTTGGCTCCAGACGCTGTTTGTCCATTTCCACATCTGAGTCCTCTTTATCCTCCTCATTCTCCACTGCATCGAAATCTAAAAGGACAAACATTTTAGTGTGGTTTTTTGGATGGTTTTTAAAATCATTTTCAATGTTCCTGTTATGCCTGACCGGCAATGACTGAGTCCAGAGGTGATGAAGGTTGATTCTGAGCGAGAGCGTTTAGCAGGGAGTTAGCCGGGCCTCTGGTCCACTGCCTGCGACCTTCTGAGAGGTTGAGACACATTCAGGTCAGCGCCCGCTGACAGCAGCAGTTCTCAACAAATACAACTAAAACATGACAAGATTTTTCAAAATGGGCAGGATATTTCACTTTTCCTGAGTGCTGCACCTTCTTCAGGCTCAGCTGCTGCTGTGTTATAAACTGAGTTGATGTCCATGTTGGCGAGGTCGTCCAGCAGAGTCTGAGGGATCCTTTGGCTCCACTTCTTTCTCTCCTTTGACCAATCTTTGAGTTTTAACTCCTCCCCTTCCTGGAAGCTTAAAGCATGATTGAGACGATCCACTTCCTGTTTGGTGAGTTGGGATCAGAGTGAGAAAAGAAAAGAAGGAAGACATCTAGAGAAAAAGATTTCATTCTGACTCCTCTATCTTCTACCTCGTCCTCTTTGCTTTTCATCTCCTCTGTGTTTTCCTCTCCGGTGTCTTTGGTTTCTTCTTCATCCAACCGGATCTCAAACATGATTCCTCTCTGCAGGTATTAAAAGTCCAAAAATTAAGATCCTTCAGTCAAGTTCAGACATTTTTACTTCATATTTTCTCAGATAAAGCTGTCAACTGATGATGATCGTTAAGACTTAATAAAAATAATAGTCATCCGTTTAATACACATGCTGTGCCGTTAATGGGGGACCTAAAGCTGATTATACTCTATATATTTTGCCCATTTGTTCAATGCTGATATCTTGTTCAAATTAAAATCCATTCTTTTGAAAGTTTTTGACATCTTGTTCTCATGTGCAATATTCTTCTCTCTCACTGTGCAATAACACATGCCAAGTACTGTGTAACCTGTGTAATTTTTTACTTATTTATAGGTCAGTACATCTCTGCAGTACAAGTGCAATAATCCAAGTCAACTACTGGTTAGTCTTTCCTTAGCACTGTGCAGATATTTTTATATCTAAAGGGCACATATTTCTAGACATTACAACTTTTTTTAATGCTTTTTTGTACTATTTGCACTATTTTTCTATTGTCTTTTGTATTTTTATCTTTAATGGCATCTTACTTTAACTCCTTTTGGGCTCTAAATAAGCTACTGGAACCAGAATTTCCCTGAAGGAGTAATCCCAAGAGATAAAGTTGAGTCTAAGTCTAAGTTTTATCAGGCTGAATCTCACCTTATCTTTGTTCCTTTTCTACAAATAATTGTTGCTCTCGTCTCTGATCTGCCTCAGAGCTGCTTCTATATCCTGCAGTGGGGAAAAAAACCTGAGGAATTTATGGCAAAATATGCTGGATTTAAAGAAGTCATAAATAGTTTTCTATGAACTAAAATAATAATAGAAAAAAAGAACAGAAGAGGAAAAAAAGAAAAGAAGAACAGAAAGCGATCGACCAAAAAAAGCAACTAACGCAGCCTATCAGGGTTTAGCTGTGTTATGATCTTTACCAAAACAATAACACCATTTTAAAAGAATTTGCAAAACTATTTAGAGTGCTGGACTTTTTTACAACTAACATTAAGATGTTAAACTTTTTGTGGATCATGAACAATAAGGCAAATAAGACATGTAATTAACATTATTACAAATGCATACCTAAAAGCTATATTTCCCTACATTAACACCTACAACTAATCTCAAGAATATCTCCAACCAGTTCCACATGTTTAGAACCTAAATACCTACAGAACCTACAGAAGAACCGATGTGAACGGATTCTAGATTGAACTTAGATATGCTAAGCACAAAAAACAACTTTGTTCTTTTGATCTGACTGTATGACTTGGTTTATGATGCATGAATCCAGAAAAGGGCCAGGTGCATTTACACAAGACATGCATCTGGCAGCTAAAACAGAGGAAATGCACCGGTTGTCCCACTTCCTTCAGGAAAACAATACTGGAGCATTAAATCCTAAATGAATAGACTTATAAATAGCTTCCTTCTCAAAACTGTGAAGGCAATGCTCCCCCATTGTCAGACAATCACGCATAAGCTTATGAAAACACCACGTGATACATTTCCATGCATATATTGTTTGTTTATAATATTTCTAGATTTTTTGCAAGTGCTCTAATCTGTCTTCCACACATTTCTCTTCTGTTTTTTCTCTAAGAAGGTTTAATATTTGACCTTTTCGTTTTGAGGGAGTCATCTTTGTAAGGATTACATCTAAGGATTCTGATTTTGTCTGTAGGTATTTTGTCTGAGTATTACATTTGTCTGTATATTCTCTTTGGACAGCT
Source organism: Cyprinodon tularosa (assembly GCF_016077235.1). Taxonomy (NCBI): domain Eukaryota; kingdom Metazoa; phylum Chordata; class Actinopteri; order Cyprinodontiformes; family Cyprinodontidae; genus Cyprinodon; species Cyprinodon tularosa. The sequence continues at coordinate 589,555 of NW_024039071.1, forward strand.
GTGCTCTCCCTGCTGAAGAAAGCTCCACAGCATGATCCCACCAACACCATGTTTCATGGTGAGGATTGTTATGTTAAGGTTGATGTGCAGTCATAGTCTTTGCTTCTAAAAGTTTTAACTTGGTCTGATGTGATCAATGCATCCTCTTCCACCTTTGCCGTGCCCCCTACATGGCTTGTAGAGTTAACCAGTTGCTCAGAGTTACTGTCTGCATTGACTGATTATTGCACATGGGAGGATTGTGTTATAACTCAACTTTATTTCCACTTTTTGACAACCTACCTCCTGACCTGTCAACTGTATTCTCTCGTCCTAATAATGTCGCCTGTTCATTTGTGTTCTCTAAAAAAATTAAAAAGCTGCTTTTATACTGAGATCAAATTACACACACATATCCTCTTATTTACTGATAAAAGCTTGGTTGGTAGCACTGAAATTTATTTGAGAGTATCAGAGGGAAAAGGGCTGCATAAGCATGCATGCCACACTTTTCAGATTTTAGTCCTGTTTCTCTGACTCTAACCAACTCTATGTGCTCTCCTTTATCCTCTGACATAGAAGCTGGCTCTGAGCTTTTCTGCCTAACTGTTTGTTTCCAGCACGGGGCAAAATATGGAGCTGTTTGACAGATGCCTTTTGTATCTCTGCTTTTTTCTGTATGTCTGCTTCTGTCGCCTTGAAGCCCAGTCAGCCTCGGCAGATGGCTGCTCACACATTGAGCCTGGTTCTGCTGGAGGTTTCTTGTTAAAAGGGAGTTTTTCCCTCTACACTGTCACTACAAGCATGCTTGGTGTGGAGGATTCCAGTCAATGAGTCGATGCAATCAGCTGGTTTTCCTTAGATAGTAACTATGATCTGGTTGAATTGTCTCTGTAAAGTGCCTTAAGATGACGTGTTGTGAATTTGCACTATATACATATACTGAATTAAATTGAATTTAAGGTTTGAAGGCCTCGTTACCATCACCTTAATCTTTGGTTTCCTCTATAGGGTAAAGTAAAGGACTCTGGCCGAACTAATCTACCAGCTGTCCATCATCCCCTGACCTGTCATCAGGCTCTGTGTTAGACAAGACAGAGGCTACATGCATTTAAAAATAAACTATTAGATCCTTTAAATATAGAACTGCCGTTACTTAGAACATGTTAATCTGTATGCAGCTAAAACCTTCCTACAAAACAAAGTCTGGCGAATGATGATAAGCACAAGGCAGGCTGATGTTGCTCTGTCTTACCTGAACAGGTGTTTCTTGTTGCTCTTCAGCATCTGAAGCAGCACCCAGGTCTCGTGCTTTTTCAACCACAAAGGTTCCTTGTTTATCTAGTGGCTGACAAATAATCACACACGTATTAGGCTGCAGGTCTTCTGTTAGCGATAGTAGCTGAGATGCTTTGCAGGCTTTGGGGATTCACGGTACTCAGCTGTCACATTAAAGATGTAACGAAACCACACGGAAAACCAGAGAATTTTCTGTTTTATCTGTGTGGTTTTGTGCTCAGTAGATTCTGTATGAAAGAAAGCCTGAAAAAGCACGTCTGCACGAAACGAGCCATAAGCCAGTTCCACTTTTAAACCGCACCGCTTCTTGTGAAATAAAAGAACATCTATATCTGCGTATGAACATTTCAGGGGAAAAAAATAAACAAAGTTTTAGCATCTTATCTGAATCTGTTCTTTCTTTCTAATTTAATGTTCTACTATTCTACATTTAAAGCTGCAGAACATCTAGTATTTACAACTGCTGTTTTTTACGTCTCTCTGTAATAAATTACAATATTATTGCCAAGTTTATTTATTTCAGAAAACTCTGGTGAAACACATTACATATATTAATTACTCACAAAGTTATGTTTTTAAGTTGACATTCCTTTAAATTATGTTTTTCTGTTTTCAGTTGATAAAATATGATTAAGTATTAGAATATTAAATCAGACCAATTTTAAAACCAGTTTTAATACAAAAACTGGGCTTAAAGAAATGTGCGTTTAATACCATTCAAAGGTTATTTAAATCTGACAAACAACCGTCATCGGAAGGTGTTCTCTGATTTATCGAATATGACCATTAAAAAAACACACCAGGGCTACTCTTAAGAGTTAAAAAAACTTCACTATATAAATACAATATCTTACCTACTGTAATCAAATTTCATTTTCATACCTCTGGTTCTGCTTTTTCTCTCATCTGTCTCTTCTCCTGATGATATTGTTGCCTGATCAGATCCAGCTGACGAAGATACTCCTACACACACACACACACACACACACACACACACACACACACACACACACACACACACACACACACACACACACACACACACACACACACACACAGACCAACACTCACTGTCTGTCTTCATTTTCAACAATATCTATTAAACACTTTACTTTATTCTACAGATTAATTTCCTTTCATTAGCTATTGATTAGAAATGTGTGCATGGGCTTGCATGTCCTCTGTGTCCCACCTGCTGTCCCTCATATTTTCTGTCCTGGGGAAAATGTTGGTTTTCAGGGCGTCCCACCTCTTGCTCCACACCATTTAGTTTCCTGTTGCTCTCAGCTGTAGATGGCCGCAAACCCTGGAGATAATGGATATGATCTAAGAATGTATGTTGGGATATAGCTGCTAGGTGAAACAAATAAACTATTCATGCAATTGAGGAAAGTCCTTTAAATGGTTTAATAAATAATGTATTTCACTGCAAAAATGATCTCAAAATGAGTAAAAATTTCTTAAATTAATTTAAGCAGGTAAATAAGATGATTTGCCAATGGAAGTAGTATTTTTACTCTTAAAATAAGGTATCTAGATAAAATGCACTTGAAATAAGACAATGCAATTGTTAATTGTTGTGTTTTCTGAAGGTAGTTTAAATTCTATCACCTGAAAAATGTAAAAACCAGAAACAGAATCAGAACCAAACAAGCTCACTGCTGAGTTCCTTAATGATACGAGTGAATCTGCTGAGCTTAGTCTTACCAGCTGTTTCTCTGCTCTCAGTTTATACAGGTTGGCCTCCTGTTTCCTCTGCAGGTATTCGTTATGAGCTGCAGCCACACTAACAAACAGGACAGGTGAGGGTGAGGAGGAGTGACAATGGTACCAGTCAAGTAACTAGGATTCTACATTTTATCAAAAACACAATTAAACTCACTAATACTTCTAATTAGCAATACAAAAAGTTTGAAAACAAGTAAGTCCTGCTGCAATTAAATGGTTTCTGACTTCGCTGTAGCAAATCTAGATTAAATTCATTACTGAACACTAAGATTCATCAATTTCTACATATAAACATATTTCCTGATATTCATGACAATCATGTAAAGGGTTTTTGTAGAACTTCAGTGCTTCTTATTGTGTTGCATACAGTTGGTAGGGTTCCACAGGACGACCATCTTGTTCGTCATCGTGTGGCTTCACATCCATGACTGGACCCTGAGGGGCAGCAGCTGGATTAGGAGCTACAGCAGGAACGTCTTTATTTCTCTGCTGAAAGACATCCAGCTGAGCGTGGTAGTGCTGGTAGTGGTTTTCAGGTTGCCGCCCATCAAATCTGTAGCCAGAGGTATGACATGGATTTGTCTGAGCATCCTGGTCCTCCAGCAATGGCTGAATTATGATCATTGCTCTCTTCTCAGGACAAACTATCTGATTTCTTCAAAGGCCTTTAGAGGTTCACCATGAGGCTATTAACATTCATAAACAGTTTACATGGCAGACATTTTAATGAGTTTAGAGTAGGTTTTACTTCCTACTTACTTCTGAATCCCTGCAAACCTTCTGTCTGCAGCTGGTTTGGCCGCTCTTTGATGAAGAGGCTGCAACAATAAAAAATGTAAATAGCAGAAATGCAGTTAATCCTGTTGTAGAACTACAGTATGAGGCTTTTTTTTTTATAACTTACTCTGTGTTGAGGGGGGTTGTTCACTCGGATAGGGACCCTATAGTCAGGCTTACCAGGCGGTCTTCTGCCTGCTGCCCCAGGCCTTTCTGCTCCTCTGGCTTTCTGTCCTTTTGCTGAACAACAGTGTACGGAAAAAGTGTGTTTTTTGTCATTTCTTTCCGGTCTCTATCACTCTGTAAATCTCTGTTATTAAAAATATAATTTTTTCACATTTAGAGACCTTGGGCAGTAGAAACGTTTTTTTTTTTTAACTGTACTGTTTTTAAAATGTCTAAGTTTTGTTTTCCTCCACTAAACTTTATATTTAATGTAAGATGGCCAACAAACTCCACCAGAAATGAATCTAGTGGAATTACAGCATCAGAGGTCAATGAGCTCTTGCAGATCTGTATCAGAATAAACAAAGCGAATAATGTTCATGAGTTTGCAGGCTGTTCTTTGTACCTGCAGCGTTTTCTGCTCCTGTTCTTATTTTAACAGTTTCAGATGCAGCTGCAAATCTGTTTCGATGTGAAGCCATGTGGTTAAACTCATCTTGCCTCATCTGCAAACAGAAACCACACGCATACCAATAAACATATGTACACACTGACAGCTCGTAGGAAACAGTTTTCACAAAAGCTAATAATATTTATTTTGTTTTATAAGAACCAAAACAGCGTCTAAATTCCTCAGTGTGAATCCAGTTGCAAAAAGCATCATGAAGACCAAGGAAGGCAGCAGAAAAGTCTGGGATGAAGTTTAAAGCAGGATTAGGTTATAACACTATATTCCAAGCTTTGAACATCTCACAGAGCTCCGTTTAACCCTGCATCTGAATGTGGAATCAGTATGACAGCCCTTTAATTATACCAAGAAAAGGCTGTCCACTGATACTAATAAGCAAGGAGAGCATTAAGTTAAACCGGTTAAACATGGTGTTGCGTCATAATGCTGTGGGAATATTTTCTTTAAGACACTCTATAGTTACATAGGCTTAGACTACTCGAGGACATAGAGACCCCTTTTAATCATTTTATCTTCAGTCCATTCTCCCATTCTGCAGTATTTGTTAGTTCAGTTCTGACTTTATGCTCTCTCTGCTTTTTCTCATAGTAGCTTCATCTGGTCTCTTCCTGTTTGGCAGTGACACAATCCCAGAGAAAAAAATCAGCTGTGCTGCTGCCATCAACATCTTTGTTCATAGATGTTGGAGCTTAGCCTGTTTTTCAGTGGAGTTCTGTTTCCTCATGCGTCCTCCCCCTGGCCACCTTTTCCTCCTTTTGCCATCTTTTTATCTTTCTGATATTGAGCCAATGTTACGAGTACATTTCTCCACTGTGAGTTCAAGCTAACCAGCTAACAATCTGCATTTGGCTCCCTTCCCATTGGCAAAAACAGCTGGCCACTGGTAAGCTGCATGCCCCCCCCACCAAACATACTGAATATACTTTCAAGATTATTGGATTATATGTCTAACTTCACAATTATGGACAATTTGTGCTCATACCAATGTAGAGAATTGGATAAAATATGGCAAAACTGCTACAGTATGATCGCTTTGCATTTCCATGCTAAGATTTTTCTAAATGTTTTCTTTGTCTTATCTTCTATAACTTTATCTTCTCAGCTCCTTCACTGAGATGATGGCCTTATCAATTACTCAAGAAATGAATCCAACCTTTTACCTGAGTGTTGAGATGTCTGCTGATGTGCTTTTCCAAGAATGGCCGACGGAGGACTGAGCTCACTGAGGGACGGTCACGGGGGTTGACCTGAAAGAAAACAGCCACCTGTTTTCTACTTTATTATTTCCTAACAATTCCACTCAAACAGTAGGTCATCAAGTTAGAAAATAGTTAATATTTTCTCATAACTAGAACACCTATTTTCTTAAACAATCTTTTTATCGATAAGAAAATTTGTATATCTTTTGGTTGTTTAGTCTTAGAGCTAAAATTTGACCCAGCAAGGATAAACCAATATTGTTAATGTATTTTTAAAAAAGGTAACTTTTATCCAGTAATCCAGATCATGGATCTTTATTTTAAGTCCCATCATTGGTCACCTGCATGCTAGACATTAAATTCATGCTTTGGCATTTAAAACCTCCATCTGGGTTTGTGGTCAAAACAAAAACCCAAATTGTATGTAAAAAAATCAACCCAGACCAAAGTTGACTCAAAGTAGTTTTCATTGTTTACTGAAGAAAAGAGGAGAGTAGGAGCTGTGCGTTTGGTGTATTTCTAATGACAGAGGAGATGGCTGCAGCGCCCACAGAGGACAATGGGGACTCTATCATGAGAAGCTCGGGCTGATACCGAAGGACGAAGTCACATTGACATATGCACCTCCTTCGATTCCTGATTCTGACTAATCCAACCTGTTGCTTCTAAGGTTCAGATAAGAAAGAATTACTATATTCCCATTTAACCAGTTCTTTCATTCCCATAATTGGCTGCTAAATTGTACCGAATTTTAAATAAAAAAAAAAATGTCTATAGGAAATGTCCAATTTGGAAATATTGCTTAAAGGTATAGTGGAGGATTTTCACGAAGTTTTGAAAAACCCGCCCTCTCCACTTTAAAGAAATGCTCCTGCACTACTCTGTACCCCTCCCAAGAGGGATCCCCTGTTAAACGCATGCAAGAGCATGCAGGAACCCAATACTCCTTATGCATGTTTAGAAGTTGCTGTTTGCACCACTCATACAGGCTAAAAAAAAAGATTTGCAATTTTTCCACTATGTCAGACTCATGAGCGGTAAGACAAAATGGGGACGAGCATGAAGGATGGCCTTACGTAAACATATAACCAGAATGATTAACAATTAGGAGGACTTTAAAATAGAAATGAGAAAAACTGGGAAACTCTGAATTCAGAAATCTCTAACAATAAACCAAACCATGCAGGAGGACCATAATTCTGCCCTTTACCAGCAGTAAAGCTTTGGTTTAAAGCTATTTGCATTGCAGGTGTATGGCAGGTGTGAATGTGTTTAAATGGGCTAAACTCCTAAAACTGATCTTATTTTGTAGGTTTGTTACAGAGTAAACTAACAATAATACATTGGGGACTTTACTGACATAAAAAAAAAAAAAATAATTAACTAAACTTTCACCTCTGTACAGTGAGTCATTTTGATCCTAATAAACCCAGGATGAAATTTTGCTTCATACTCTTGTTAACAGCTGATTAAAACGCTCTTGTTACGACTGTGTAACCTCAGTTTTCTGTGTCAGATGTAAATGCTGCAAGAAAGAGGATGAGTGTTTGTGACCTTGAAGAGCTGGGTAACTAGCAGGCGAAGGTCGTGGGAGTAGCGGCTGGGTACAGGTGTGTAGCGGCCTCTGCAGATTTTACTGACCAGCTGCCTCAGACTGCTGCCCTCAAACTGTGGTCAGAAACCGAACATTAGGTAACAGGAAATTCTGTCAGCCAAATCAGCTTCACTGATAGCTTAGCGATGGGGAGCTGTTCAGGTAAAGCACTCAGTAGAGAGGCGGAACTTACTGGATGTTTCAGGCTGCAGAGTTCGTAGAGGACACAACCCAGAGACCAGATATCTCTGCAGAAGCAAAACCAAAAACAAAAGCTGACTTTTATCAAAATCAGTCACTTTAATAGAAATGCTTCCTGATTATAAGTGCACTGTTTCCCAAACATCCTGCCGAAAAGAGAAAGGAATGAGTCCAACAGATTCACTGAGTGGATGTTTGAGGTCATTATACAACACCACATTCGTTACATCTTACATATCATGCTTCCTGTTGAAAAAGCTCACACCCTCTAAGCCTGAAGGAAAAAAAACAAATTGAGATCAGATAACTGAGCTCGCCTTGGGTTAAAAAAAAAAATCTTGTGAAAAAATGCTCTGTTTTCTGTTTTGGTTTAGACTTGTAGAATAGACCTGCACTTTGAGTATTTATGGGAACCTGACGACATTTTAGGCCTAGAGAAACAGGTCATTTTAAACGATGAAGGAAAACTGTTTATGTGTATTTTGTGGATTGAGGTAAAAAGTGTGCAAAAAATTTAAATAACAGCGCAGGTTAAAGCAAACATCTCTGTGAGAGGAAGCAACTCTGACCTCAGCATTAGAAAACAAGACAACAGGAAAGAGCAGCTGAGAAAACCAGAAGAGAAGCAGCGTCATTCATCTGTTAAATGCAAGAATTTGGCCAGCAGGGCACAGAAATGTGTTTCACTCTCTTTGTCTACACATGTTTTCGAAATTAAAATCCCCTCTGGGTGAGCAGCAGCTCTCTTAGATCATAAAAACAGAATTACACAACTATGGCTTATCATTACGCCCACATTGAAAGATCAACAGTGATAAACATGAAATGAACTCATTTGATGTTCACAAAACTCCTCCCCTGTTGAGCAGAGGTGGAACCAGATGGGGGGCCAGGGGTGGCCATGGCAACCCTTAACCAATCATTGGCCGTCCCAATGGCCACTCCTACCAGGTGATCTAATGTGGACATAATTCACAGCATCTTCTCTCTACAGGCGGCAGCAGCAGTAATACTCTTAAATGGAGTGTTCTAACTAATTTTACAGAGTTTTGGAAAAATGTGCAAACAGATAAAAAATATTTTGGGCACTCATTTAGATCTGGATATATCTGTATATATTTCAGGAATAATCCCCGCAGACATGATCGACAGAGACAATAAATATTTGATCAGAGTTCTGCTGTGTATAACATGTGCTTGGTTAAGACCACAACCTCCCAGCATTACACAGTGGAGAGATGGGAAATGCAACATCAAGATGGAGGCCTTTTAAACAAAGTGGAGACCTATAACTTTCCAAAAAGTTTAAAAACAATCCACTGGAATTTGTTTCCAAGTTTGAAGACGTTTCGCTTGCGGTTATGGTATATGGCATACACCATAACATACGTCTGTTATCAGTCTGCTCGACTTGTGAATTGGAACATTACTAGGGCTAAGGCTGATGATGTTTCACGAGCTCACGGGCACATGAAAATGCACAAGCACACATATTGAGAAACGGCCTCTGAAAGGTGATCCAGGAAGCTTTTTCAATTTAAAATGTCAGAAATAGCTCGAGTTCGAGGTTTTATACAGTAGCCCAACAAAGCCTTGTTTTTGCTTAGAAAACATGCACATTTAAATGGACGAACAGGTCCAGCCCTTTGGAATTGGGGACATTTGGTTTCTTTGTTAGCCTGTAATGCCGAATACCAGTCTATGTCTCTAGCTACTCAATTCACAAGAACGAGAGTATGAACTTGTGTCCTCGCCAAGTATGCTCTTGAGAAGAACACAGGAAAGTGTGGACTCTGAGAGTAAGGGAGCACGCAGCAAAAATCTGGATCAATTGGAACAGAAGCGTACTTGTGATGTCACCACACGCTCGATACGTCTGGAGCTGCATTTCACCTCCTGTTATTAATAGTCTCTAGATAATAATAATAAATTCTTTTTTTTTTTTCATTTAGTGGGTGGTTAATAATTAACACAGTCAGATAAACACAAATCAAATGCACATTTTACCAATTAAAACAAAAAACTTGCCATCAGAGCCAGCGGTACTTCACGCAAGTCTCTGCAGAGAGAGGGCTGCTATAGACAGTCTATGATTAGCCCTGGCTGCAGTTGCCCTTGGAGGTTGCTACGGTCCTCTCAACTTCAGACATTTTTATTTTTTTTTATCACGCACTAAATCAGTAAATAAGCCATATAGTGATGCTTAGAGTATAATGTTCTCACCTCAATGAGCATTCAGCTCAGCAAAGAACTCATGCTCTTCCTCAACACTAAATTCCTCAGACATTTTTCTTTCGTTGTTTCTTTCTTTGCACAGGTAAACAGCACATTTCTTCTTCTACGCTTGCATTATCGGCAGAGCAGACGCTGAATGCGCACTTTCATCTGGTTTGGTCTGCCGCAGATTCCGTAGACTCGTGAACGCTCTTTTAGGAAATCCTATACACTACTGTTTATGCTCTAAATCATTCTAAATGACTTCATTTCGAGTAAATTATGGACGCTACCCACTCAGGAAACTTGGAATACATTGGACGAGCAGTATGGAGGAATATTGACACGTTTTTTGTGGACTTTTATGGACCTTTCTGCCTCGGGCGCCACAGACCTCCATTATTTGAATGTCAGCAGACAGCAAGAAGCCTCCCAGATCTCCAGATGCATTTGAGATATCAAAAAAGTACTCCAGAGTGTTGTTCAGCATGGGGGTGAGTAGAAAATGAAGGCTAATCATGTTTTGGGTGTAGTATTCCTTTAAAATGTACCTTTAATAAACAACAGTAACAGAAAGAGAACTTTTAACTTAATACTCTGAGCTCTGTGAGTGCTCCATTGGAAGCTACTATTGTCGCAGTGCAAGCGGGGACAGCTATCAATCTCAAGAATGGACAAGTCTTCTCTGATACATACTCGGTAAAGACGGAGGGGCGAGATCAACATCCGGGGACTTTGTCTGTTCTCGGTCTGCTCATCTTGTGAATTGGAACATTACTAGGGCCGAGGCTGATGATGTTTCACAAGTACACAAGCACATGAGAACGCACAAGCACACATATTGAGAAACGGCCTCTGAAAGGGGGGTCGTGAAAGGAAATTGCTGGCCTGGCTGAATAGGCGAGGTTTTCTGTTCCCCTGTAAAGCGGTTGGGGTTGTGATGATAGTGGGAAGGGATCAGCTCAGTTGCTGCATTGTAGGTTTTTGAAAGCTGAAACCTGAGTCCAACCCCTCTGTTTAAAGCTGTTTTTTCTTTCTTTCTTTCTTTTTTCGTATAAGGTTTCTTAATGGGAACAATGTATGTTTGAAGGAAATTAATCATCACCAACCCCTGGATAACTTTTGGCAGAGCAGGAACTTAACAGCCTTGTTGCTTAGTGTTGGTAAAATGTCTAAAATCATCTGTATAAACAAAATGTTAAGATACGAAATGTGAAATGTAACCAGAGTGGACATGTGTATATGTGGATATAAAACAGTTACTGAAAATAAAAAGTTCCAAAAACAAATTGAGTGAAATGTTGTTTTTCTTTTTGTCCTGATTGTTTAAGAGGTGGCTAGAATCCTATATCATCTTTTAGCATTGATGTTTGAAATGCAGTATTGTACAAAAATGTCATACCAAAAACAATGTAAGCAACTAAATAACTGGAATTAATATGAGGAAAAATTCCTCTGTACAGATGATTTTGGGTGAAATCAGGTTGTCAAGATGTACATACGTTTTGTTATTGTAGGGCCGACTCTCACAGATCTCCGGTGAGAGGTAGTATGGTGTCCCAACGCAGGTCCTAGCCATCTCCAGCGTGCTGCACAGTAAGAAATAAAATCAATCACTGAACCCTCTGTTGAGCCAAAATATGACGATTAATTAGATGCTTTTTTTATGGAAATATTTTTTACGGCACTAGTTACTCGTTTTTTTGGACAGTAGGCTGACAGGAAAGGGAGAGACATGCGGCAAAGGACCACATGCCTGATTCAGCTGCTTCGAGGACTAAGGCCTCTGTACATGGGTTGTGTGCGCTAACCACTGCGCCTCCAGAGCATGCCCACAGTAAATATTTTGACTGGTAAATTAATTTAATTAACCAAAAAAGCTTCCTATCCTGTCTTCCTTTGATTTCATACATCTATAGATCTAAAAAATTGTCCACTTCTCTCTAAATGTATGAATGAATCTGCCATTCTCTGTCTGTCTTTCACATTTTTCTGCTGAATGTAAGTAAAGTAGAAAAATAAAGACAAGGAGACAGGGAAGCATTGCACTCTATCATGCTATCAAACCGATTTCTGCAACCAGACGCTACCAGCTGGCTACCATTTCTACACTCTTGTGTTTACATGTCCTCTTTGTCACTTTGAGGAATGATAATAAGATGTTTGGAGCTCTTCCATGAAGCTACAGCAGACTCACTGACAGGCAGCTGCGCCGTGTGTGTCTATGTGTGCGAGGATCACGCTAACTTACTTATTCAACATTCTTGCGATTCCAAAGTCCCCCAGCTTTACTTTCATCCCTCCGTCGGTTAGGAAGATATTCTGGGCAAAAGTGAGAGCAGGAATAAAGGCACATTTGTGTGGTATGTATATTAGTGTGTTGGGGGAAGGTTAAGGGGATGTGAGTGTGTCTGAAAACTAATACGACTGATGAAAGTCAGTGATGGCTGTGAACAGAAATGCAGTCTGTTGTCATTGTTGGTGAGCTCCCACAGAGTGGGGGCTTTGTCCAGAGCAAATCTGATCTCAGAACAGTGCAGCTGGACAATAACAGAGCTGTGATCATAATGCCTGTTAATTAATTAGATTAACCCCAGAGAAAGGATGCTCAAAGTGTTCATAGACACCAAAATTTGAAGGGTCTTCTTTTACTTATTTATTTTTTTACACTGTAAGGTTGATTTTAGCAATTAAACCAAAGTAATCTAGAGAACCCACATTTTAATTGTTTGAAAAAACACAGTATGATGTAACCTAATCAGGAAGTATTTTTCCAGTTATGATAATACTTCTCAAGTTTTTTTTCAATCTAAGATAATTTTCCTGTTAACTCTACCCAGTATTCCCAAAAAATTATACTGCCACTACCATGCTTCAACAAGGGAATGGTGTGTTCAGAGTAAAAGGGAAAATATAACGAAACTGGTTGCACAAGATTTATTTATTTTTTTATTTTGTAAAGAAAACAAATCGAAAACCATACTTCTAGGTTACTTTATGTTGATCTCTGCATAAAATAGACTAAACTTGTGGTTATAAATCGGTTTTTGCAAAAATGTTAGGGTTAAGAATACTTCTAACCAATAAAAAAATGCGGAGCAGTGGGCTGCCATTGTGCAGCGCCCAGGGAGCAGTGTGGGGTCATGGTTCTTGCTCAGGGACCCAGAGTAGCAGTCCATGGGGGTGGGGCTTCAACCCACAACATGAGGATTAACCACTTTATATTATAGGCCTCCACAAGATGGCATGTTTTATAGAAATATACTGCACAGTTAAGTTAGTACCCAACGCCCTCCCTTATATTATATAATACAGTGAAATTGTGACCTTTTGAAGGGAATAACTATTTCCTCATGCCCTCATTTATTAGTTCTTCTAGTGCTAATATTTTCTGTGACTTCTGTGTATAACTTCACAGTTATCTCTGTGAATAACGGCTGACTTCTTTTAGCAGTTACTCTAACCTCTCTGTCTGTCCTTGCTGGGTCATGTCTCTCCTCCTCTTTATCTGACTCCACCTGCATTTACTCCCTCCTGCCGCTCCACTTTCACTTGTGGAGCAAAACAGACGTGTTGTTTTGGCTGCATTCACATGGAGGCTTTTCAGCCTATTTTTTTTCTCTCTCTAAGATTCTCTGATGTGTTTTAGTGGTTTATTATCGACAAGCTGAAACACAGTGGCCAGCTTCAATCACCTAGACTGATCAGTTGAGGGAAACAGGGTTAAGATATTTATAAAAAATAAATAAAAAGGACAGGTTTCATGTGTGATGAAGATAATTAATTATGCATGATTTCAATTTGTTAATAAATTACTTTATACTTAATTATACATACTTTTTTTATTATTATTATAAGACTTTTAAGCTTTGGACCGACAGAAATGTTATATTTGAAAACCCTCGAGCAAGAAGAGGGGTTATTCAGAGCATGGTTACCAATATCCTCTGTTGGTTTGCATCCTGTCCCTGTACTACTGAAAACATTGAGCAATCAAGCTTTTTTCCTTCCACTCTAACCTCTAGAAGTCTCCAGAAAGGATTTCATTTCATCTTGTCAGAGCAACTCAGGAAAAACTTGATTCATACCAGTAAGTCAGGAAAGGGAACGAAGGAAACCGTCGCCACAAAGGCTCATTTAACTACCAAACATTTAGATAAATGTCAGGCAAATGCACATTTGGGGCTTTTACATCTTCATTCAACTCAAATAGACACTCTAATAAGAAAAATAATCCAAAAAGGATCTAATTCGTTCTTTATACTGACGTGCCTCTATACTGCAAAAAAGGATATGGATTTTTAAAGCCAATAAGACCTTATTATCTACTGCTAAAGCTAATGCTCCGTACGGATGGCTGGAAGTTTGGCTGTTTTATTCAACCTTTAAACTGATAATTGTTGTACACAAAATCAATACACAATACTATTTCTTAAAAAAAAACAAAAAAACCTTTGAACTGAACTTTATAAAGAGAAAACAAAGGATTAATTATTCCCTTCTATACCCGAGGGCCTTCAGAGCTGATAGAGAAGTTCTTATTTTGTTCTCATGCCTCATGAGTGTTTTTTAACACTGTAATGCCACATGATAAAAGTCTGTCCATTGAATAAAGATCTAAACTTTAAGACACGCAGCCAAAAAAAACTTTATAAAGCTTCCTACCAGAGTAAAATGGTTAGAATAACATCCCCTCCAACCACGACAACCATTAAAATAAAAATAAAAACATCAACTGTTAAGCAGTTCATAGATAAAACATTTCACAGTTTTATAAAGTTTAACTAAGAAATCTTATTTTTAAATCAGTCGGGCCTGAAACTAAACAGATCATCATCCACCAGCATCAGCATTACCTTATGTTTAATGTTTTTCTAGATCCTGTCTGCATTTACGAATGAGTTGCGACCCAAACAGATTTCAGACTTGTTTTAACAATAAAGGAATGTCCCATTATATGTAAGTCAAATGCTTAGTTGAATAATATCAACAACACTATAAAAAATATAAAAACCTTTAATCTAAGTAATGTCGTTCAAAAGAAGAGAGAAAACAGGGTTATCCTAGTAAGTTCATGGGAGTTTATCGTTTAGAGATCTATATGTTTTATTTTTGTAGTTTATCTTTTATTTGAGTTCAACTTTGAACATTTTCAGTGAATGAATGGGTTGATTTTTCATGATATTTTCATTGCTTGTGTTTGAGTTAGCGACAGTTAAATACCTGAGATTTGATGTCTCTGTGAAGGACCTTCCTGTCGTGGATGTGTTTGAGGCCCAGGCAGATCTGAATGAACCAGTCCACTATCTGAGAAACATAAACAATAATCTCAGTCTGAAGCATATTTCTCAATTTAACAAAAAACTTTTTTTTTCTTCCTGTTTCTTTAGTGACTCATATTCAGTTCGAGAATTCGTCCAAAACAGGTGAGGTTCTGATTATGATGTGTTATGCTTTGAGTACCTGCTCCTCAGAGAAGGGTATTCCTCTCTGCATGTTGATCCTCTTCAGCAGATCTCCTCCATCGCAGTACTCCATCACTATGTACAGACCGCCCTTCTCTGCAGGGAAATCATTCACATCCACAGATAAGCCTAAAAAGATCTATAGCTCTGGAAGATTTACATGTTAACTCTATCAGTTTAACCCAGAAGTTTGTTTCTGAGAGGAAATTCTGATCATTCCTGACTAGTATCATCAGTATCTAGTTAAATTAACTTCACTAACTTTGAAAAAAACTACTATTATATATCATTGTACTGCACTTTTACTAAACTACGAAAAAAACTACGAAAAAGTATCACTACTATGACTTTACCCATCATGATTAATTTTACTTATTGAAGAACAGACTTGTTTACATTAAAAAAATAACCCAGGTAGACAATGACCCCAAACACACAGTCAAGCAAAGAGAGAAAGAAAATGGCCCAGTCATTCACCTGACTTAAATCTAACAGAAAATCTCTGAAATGAACTAAATATCAGAGTTCATAATAGAGGCACACGAAACCTTCAAGATTTGAAGACTGTTTGTGTGGAGGAATGGGCCAAAATCACACCTGAGCAACATATGCGACTGATTCTCCATACAGGAGGCGTCTTAAAGCTGTCATTGTCAACAAAGGCTTTTGTACAAAGTACCAAATAAATTTCAGCAAGTGTGTTCAATATTTTTTCCCTTTGCCATTTCACTTTATTACACAGAACTTTATTTCTGGCCATCTATGCTTTGATTTTTTGTATCGGTGGATTGCATGGATTGTTACCAACATCTGGTAAATATGTCATATCAATAGCACCTTTAGAAATATATTTTCTGCGAAAAATGGTGGTGCCTTCAATACTTATTTTACCCACTGAACATGTTGTGTAATTTGACATGTGAAAATATTAAATGAGAAGTTATGATGCTAGGGAGCAAGTAGACCAGTTACTTAGTACTTGCGTAGCCTTTTTTTCAAAATATTTCTACTATTTCTTAATTATAATTTGTTACTCTCCCACCTAATTTCCTGACCTCCTTTTTTAATGTATCTGTTATTATTTTAATTTCATCATCCTATTCTTTAGTTTCCTCCACAGGTTAGTCAGGTCAAGACTGACTGGTTTAATCCCAGAGTTCTAGCTCCATTCTATCAGTAAAAGCATTTCGGAAAAGTTTAGCAATTTCTTTAAACCTTAATCTACCAGTGATATGAGTTATTTATGTTTTATTTGTCATTTCACTCATTAATGAATACATAGAAAGCTCTGAAAAGGATCTGTTCTCACCTTGAAACGTAGTGATGAAAGAAACGATGTTGGGATGATTCATCTGCGACAGCAAAATAACTTCTTTCTTAGAGGCTTCTTTCTCTTTCGAGGACATCTAAACAGTGAACACACTACATTGTCAATGAGAAAGTCTTAACAGAACTCAAAGTGATGTTTAAAGCAACTTTGTATTTAAAAAATTTTGACCTTTTTTCATATTCATAAAAATCATTTTAAAGGTTAAGAGAGGACAAAAGTAAACACAGAGTTTTTCTTTTAACACACAAAACAGGTTTTAGTTGGAAACACCTTCTGGCTCAGGGTAAAAACCACCTGGCTCCAGGGAAAGGACCTCTCTGAAGCTAATGGATGATGATGATATAACACAGGTTATATTTTAGAAAAAAAAATAGATAACTGTTTGTGAGGATTGAATGTCTAGGTAGGAAAGAAAAATAATGTTTACCATAGTTTAGGTGTTATTACTTCCTCATTTAAAGATGAGGAATAATTTTAACTAATATGAAGTGTGACAATTAAAAGCCAATGAGAGGCAAATTTTGTTAAATCACAACTCCATAAATAATAGGATCTTTGTTTTTTTAGAAGTGTGCTACAAAATCTCTCAGTACTAGGATCTGTTTAAAATCCAAAGAAGATCATGCTTCCTAATTCCTTGATAGATGAGCACAGGTGGTGATTTGGTCTGCAGCCTGCAGACAGTGTGCTGCTGTTGCTCTACCTTCTTCAGGCTGATCTGTTTCACCACACAGAGCTTCTCTCCATCCACCCTCCTGTCTCTAACGAGTAAGGCTTTACCAAAGGCACCTTCTCCGATCTGCCGAATCACCTCATAGTCATTCATAACAACTGGAAAAATGCTGTGACACAGAAATATCAGGGAGGTGTTAGTAAGCAGTGGCACCAAAACCATGTTCAAACTGCAAACATTTTCTTTCCAGATTTGGATGGATGGATGGATGGATGGATGGATGGATGGATGGATGGATGGATGGATGGATGGATGGATGGATGGATGGATGGATGGATGGATGGATGGATGGATAGATAGATAGATAGATAGATAGATAGATAGATAGATAGATAGATAGATAGATAGATAGATAGATAGATAGATAGATAGATAGATAGATAGATAGATAGATGATGCTATTATACTACTATTATTCATAATAGTAGATTAAAAGTTAGATCAGTATGTTGATACATGATGAACACACATACATATGATAAACGTTGATAAACGTTTGGATTATGCTACCATAAATTATTAACTCCCATTATCCCATAGAAGTTTTCTTTTTTTTTTTTTTCTTTTTTTTTACTCAACTTAGATTGCAGCGGAACACGACCGTTGCCATGGATACAAAAAAACACAGTTAGCAAACCAGCTACACCTTTCTTCGTCCGGGAGGAAAATATGTTTAGTCTTTTTTTATATATATACTTAAATAAAAGAAATATTTACTTACGGTTTAGGAACTGAATAAACGCAGGTTTTACATTGTTTAAAGACAAAGAAAACAGTTATAAGTTTAAAAGTCGTGAGACGTCATTGTAATGTCTGTCTTTAAATGTAAAAAAAAAAAAAAAACAGCACGGTACGCTAGAGTAGGTGCCGCAGAGCACACTGGGAGATGTAGTTGTTGGAATGATTCCTCAAAAATTTTAAACCTTGCTAAAGAAGAATTTTCACCTTCTTTTTTATTGATATGGTCTATTAGAAATTCCCACATTGAAGAACAATGCCTCTCCTGTAAATGTCATCATTTAAAAATTGATTTTCCTTTTTGAAAATTAAACCTTGACTGACAGTATGCTGTAGTAGCTAAATGGCAGAAGTACTGATCCCTCATATACTTGATCTGTAGAAGCTTAGGAGCCAAAGTAAAAGGAAACTGATGTACTTAAATCCTCAGAACAGAGATTTGGACCTTTATTCGCAGTAACAGCTCAAAGCAGTCTATTGCCACATTTAGTGATCCCCACCAATTAAAACACAACTCGCAGTTCTCAAAGTTGGCATGAAGACTTAAAAAAAACTCTGTTAAACATGTGTTTTCTTTCAAAGTAATCTATTAAGACTTGAATAGATCACATAAAAGATCAGGTTCCAAGAATGATTTGAAATTTTATTATATTTATATACGTATATGTATGAAAGTTTGGTCAATGATCAAATCTGTATAAAAACTAAAACATTTTCAATTTAACGAGAACTGGGTGTTAATTTCATTGCTTTGAATGTGGCTACAGTATTCATTACCAAACTCAAAATCTATTACTAGACCAAAATTTCCTGTATACTGCTTATCTGGTTCCAAACTAAAAAAACATATGCTGGTGTGAGATTCTTATAAGATGATTACCTGGTGAATAATCTCCACCGCATCACAGCACTAATTTGTTGATAAAAATGGAAGAGTATTCTGTGTTGCCATGAGTACAGAATTCCATTTAAGGTAAAGCCCATCATATAGGTGCTTTTTTTTTTTTTTTACTTTCTTTGCAATGAACCACAAATGATTACTTCAGTGAATATTACAATAGAATTGATGTGGGGTTTGTGTATAGTTTACTGACTTCAGAAAACAAAGCAACTGGATGGTTTTCATAGAAGAAATGTCAAAACCCTTTAATTCAAATTGCTTTCTGCAATTGCAGCTAGTTAAAAGTTTTAAAGCATCATTTACAGCATTTTACCTCCTTTCCCCCCAAAACATTAGCCTGGACAGACTTTTGCTCACAAAAAAGGTTGAACTTTCATGGGTAGACATGCTGATACTAAATTAGCATGTCTACTGTAATGCTTTACAACTAACCATCTGTTTTTTTCCAAATGCCATTGTATTGTTTATATTAAAAAAGACGTTGGAATCAGTCTCAGTCAGGCTTAATGCTGCACTTCATGTTTTTAAGGTACAAATCTATTCTCTTCTCTTCAGTTGTTTCTTATTTACACATTCCTCTGCTTTTAAACCACCTTTTCGGTCCTCAACAAAATGTCCCTACTCTTAGAATTTAAGCTTTTCCTGAGGAGCTGGCTCTCCTGTGTGGAACCATGGATCTTGATAAAGGTCACAGGATGTCCTTTGCTTCACCTGCAGTTGGAGTTATTGTCTTCCTTCAGCAACCTGATCTTTTTCTTTGGATCTTTCAAAGGCTCTTGAAGGAAAGGTTATGATTTCATAATTTTTTCATATTAGTTGGTACCAGCAACTGGTCAGAACATAGATCCAAGTTTAAACAAACAAAATGACAACTAAGACCAGGAGGCATAAAATCAGGCGCCTTAATTTAGCACATGAATAATTTTTTCTTGGATAATCTGACTGTATGTTTCAGTACCAACAAGACATCCTGCATGCTCATTCAAGGTGACCGATCCATCTATCCACAGCCTAATTCCTGGTCTTTTTCCCATGATGCTCCTGTGTGAGGGTGCTCTCCGATTAGCACTTTAATTACAAATGAATTTCCACTGTGATCAGATGACACCGGCCTGGGCGCCTGCTCTGACAGCTGATCCAGTCTCCAGGGAGGCAGCAGCACAGCACCCATACAATATTTAGTATGATGCTCCCCGCCTAAGGAGGGCATGTCATGATGAAGCCTGCAGACTGCCTGGATCCATCAGGGGTTAATCCACTTACTGGCTAGGAGGCAATACAGTTAAATTACTTAAGAAATGAAGCAGACAGAAGAAATGTTTTTCCCAGTTTTGGTTTATTGTGTTGGTTTGTTTATTTCTTTGACGAGATTATATACACAAATTAGTACAAGAAAAGTTGTCAAAAATGAAACTTTTAGAAAAAATATTTGAAAAAGACTTTCATATAAGTGTGCTTCTTGGTAGCCCTTAATTCTTATTTCTCTTTCCACTTTTTTCCTGTTTTTTTAAGAGTTGAAAACAAACAAAACAATTCCAAAATCTTACATTAAGAATGATTTCCAGATAGGAAACAACTGGTGCAGTATACTATCAGCTACAGCAGACATTAGAAAAATAGTCTCCCTAGACTGATGAGGTTGAAAAACCAGAATCAGTGATACAGAGGTTGCCCTGTCGCCTAAGGTTTTATATTCAAACAGAAAATCAGAGATTACGTCACATCTAAAAAAGCAAATGTTTGCTACTTCTGCAGCTGCTTTGATTATAATAATTTATACGTTGATATTCAGCAAATTTTAAGCTAGGTATTTTCTTGAATATACTCCTAGATGATTCCCATGCAGAAAGAAGAAAATTATAAGCTTTACCTTTTTTTTTTTTTAAATCAACATTCAGTAGATATTTACCAAACAGCTTCACATTTCACTCCCCTCAGTCGCTCAAACGTTTTATTGCAGAATAGTAGACAGATAGGTGAGGATCAAGAACACAATCTCACTCGGCGCCAGTGGCTTTAAGAGCTGTGGTGAGGCGTCTTAAGGCTCGCAGATCAAAGTTTCCACCACAAACTTGTTCTCGAAGTGGCGAATCTTGTGGCAGTTGAGAGCTTCACGCTTCTGGATACCTGTGAGATGGAAAAAGGTTTGTTATCAAGCTGCAAAAATGGTAGTTTGCAGCTCAAATTCAAGTTCTCATGGAAAACAATATATAGTCTCTGAACTTTATTTGACAGACTAACATAAAAGCATAATTATTAAGAGAGAGGAAAATGATTCTATTCAGTTAATTTCTACAGCACCAATTCACAACACATGTCATCTCAAGGCACCAGATCATACAGTCAGATTGATTCAAAGTTTTCTATCTAAGGAAAACCAGTTGATTGCATCAACTAATTGACTCGAAGGTAATCTCTCAGACCAGGCATACATGTAGCGACAGTGGAGAGGAAAAACGTCCTTTTAACAGGAAGAAACCTCCTGTTTGATATGAAGTTGTTAAACTGTCATGGTCTTGGTTCTTTTGTGCTTTACTTTGCTCCTTGTTTTCTAGTTTTATTGGTTTAATTTCTATTTTTGTTGTAGTTTCTAGATTTATGTTAGTTCTCAGGTTTTTCTGTTGTCCTCTTTGCCCTCTTGTGTGTGTTCCTTTCCCCTTGGCTTCCTCGTCGCCACTCACACCTGCTCCTTATCCGCTCGTTAACCCTGCCTTTGTCTCAGTCAGCTACATATACTCTCCCTCTGCTGTCACTCTTTGTTGGTTCCTTGTCATTGCCGTCTTCCCATGCTGTTGTCTACCTACCTCGTCTCTCCCTGGCTTCTCATGTTTGGTTTCCCCAAATGTCTCCATAGTTCTGATTTGATTTACATTATTAATTGGATTTTTGGATTCCTGCCTTTGTTTTCTGTTTTTTCATCAATTAAACTGCAAGAAATCTCCTCAGCCTCTGCATCTGGGTCTTCAAACCTCAACCAAACCCTGACATAAACTTTATAACATTAATTTGTATTCGCTCCCCTTCATTATTACATTACTTGATAAAAATATAACAAAACTAATTATTTTTACAAACAGCTTTGATTAAAATCTTATTCTCAAATGGCTAAGTCTAGAACTATAACTGAGAAATGGTGAGACCTCAAATGGATATTTATGAATATTTTAACCAATCTGCCTGAATTTGAGCTACTAACAAAGCAGATTAACAAAAAAGTAAAATAAATTAAAAAAATAAGCATCCAGCTGTATGAAGCTGGTGAGGAAACATCTAAACACCTTCAGCCTGATCCTCTCTCCCTAAGTGGGGGGAATTAAGCATCATAAAATCCCAATAAAATACATTAAAGTTGCTGAAGGGTTAAAGGGTGTGAATCCCCTTCAAAACAATGCACCCCATATTTGCTTTAAGATCAAGTGGGCCTTATTTCCTTCGGTTCAGTTACTCTTTAACCTGCTCAGTATTTTGTTTGTGTGACACAGCTGCTGTTAAATGGTTATAAAAAGGTACACACCCAGGATTCTGTCTCTGCGCTGAAGCTTGAAGGTTTCCTTCCCACGGCAGAGGTTGTTAATGAAGTATCCAAGCTGGTCGACGTGCTCCAGGCGCTCCGTCACCACCATCTCCTCATGGATCAGGTAGGATTGAGGCAGGTAGGTACCAGCCTGGACAGAGAGGAAAAATGCTAAACAAATCCATCACAGAAAAATATACTTTCATTTTTGTCAAACACATTTTTTTCCTCCATTTTTATTAAATGCTCACCAACCCAAAAGAAATACTTTGACACCCTGAGTTTTAACATTTTACCACATAACCTAAGGCTTTGTGAGTCACATCATTTTCCGTCAATAATGATTTGTTGGAACATTTGACTGCGATGAAAAATGTACCCAGTGCATTCCTTTAGACTAACACATGCTACATCAGGCCCTATTGCATCTAAAGGACAGAGCGCCTGTTCTGACATGTTGCTTAGTTTCTAAATCTTCATTTTATTCACCGCTCTTGAAAAACAATATGACAGAATCAGATCTTAGTCTTTCAGGAATCCAGCGTGGTTGAGGTCAGATTTCTGGTACCTTAATATTGATGAGCAGATCCAAAAGGTCTCTGGGAGGCATGACGATGGACGTGTTGATTGGGATAACATAGCATTTGTTGAGGTTCAGATCCAGGTAGGCAGTCAACCTCTGAGAGAGGAAACAAAACACAGAGATAAATATTAAGAGCATGAAATATTACTATGAAAGTAGTTCTGGTCTATAATGATTTCAGGTGCTGCTCAAGGCAGGTAGAGTGTTTCTATCAAAACTGACAGATCAATCCAAATTAAAAATTTTCCTTTTTCATATTGGGGTGAACTCTTACTTGATCATTAAACACACCAACATACTCAGTGGTGCTGAACATTAAATGAGGAGCTAACATGAGGAGGTCTAGAAATGCCTCAGATTGTTGAAAAAAGAAACAAAAGCAATGGTCTACCCATCATCAAAACAGAACCGTCCTCCTGGACTCTTATATCATGCTCTGAGCCGTCTCACCCTCTGGAAGTCATGGACGATATCTGCAGGGTCTCCTTCCTCGAACTCAGGCACAGGAACGCTGATGAGCTCCACCTGCTCCCGCTCCAGAACCCTGATCCTCTCTTCTATCCTCTGCACGATCCTGCTGGGCCTCTCAACCTGTGGAGGTTAAAGGAAGAACATGTTCACTATACTGCCTCACCCTGGAGCAGTGGGAGCTTCAGAATAAAACTTCCTGACTAATTATCTTTATATTTTAAGTTATTGAATAAAATGTAAGCAGCTTTCAACTAAACAACAATAGAGGAAGTACAGTTTTCACAAACCTCTTCATCAGGAACCATGTAATCTTCCTCAACGTAACCTACTCCACACCAGTAGACCGGCTTCAAAGAAGAAAATAAAAAATGTTAGGATCTATACAAACATGTAGAGATCGATGACATCACAAGGCGACACAGACACACACTTTGATCAGCTTAAAGGAAATTTACAGCAACTATTCAATCTAACAGCCATGTTCCTGGACTGGAGGAGCTGCAGCACATTGAGATAGCGAAGCATGCAAACTCACTGAAACACTCTGCTTCTACCTCCTTTCTTTCATTTGGCTTTTTATTTCTCTTCACCAAATGAGGATTTTACTTGCAACGTGATTAAGTTGCACACCTAACACATGTTTTTGATGTATTGTTTGGCTGTAATTCATAAGAAGACAGTCTGTGTGGAGACCAATCCTCTCATTTTAAACCTAAAATAATTGTTTGAACTCTTCTCTCTGAAATAGGAGCTAAGACGCTGTCTGTAATTTATCTGCATGACCAACTTTTTTATAAACTGATCACAATTGAAGAGACTTTGAGGGCTGATTTTGGGGTTGCTTTTCTACCCATATTCAGCTAATAAAATGAGTCACAGAAGAGCAGTTTTATAGATTTAGGTTTAAAAAATAAAATAAAAAATTTATCAGAGCAGTCATTGGACCTAAATGCCATAAATAGCCTGCAGGGGAGCTGAAGAGCGGGAAGCATTTGAAAGAACTCAGCCAACATCCTGACATTCAGTTCACAGCTGAACCCATGAAAAAAGGGCTGATTTGAAATCTTTTTTTTTTCCTCACTTGAGGTTCTTCCTCAGAGCTGTAGAGACTTTTGTTCACCTCCTGGGTGTAGTAGCGGTACAGGTAGGCTCCTGCTACGACCACTCCAGACAGCATGAGGGCCAGACCCAGGCACATGCACCAGCACCAGACGCGAGAGCGGCGGTGCACCAACACAGCAGCTTCAGCGTCCTGCAGAAGAGAAGAGAGAAAAGTTTTAGGCCACATTCAGTCTGAGAACAAGTTTAAAATGAACCCTACTCCAGGCTTCATGTGATTACCTTAATAGTTTTATCACAAACTGATATTAGTTCTGCTTTTATCCAATAATCTACTGAGGGGTTCTTTAAGAATATCCACAAAACAGTAAATTACTTGTTGAATGTGAATTTAAAGTCAAATACTTTCAGTCTTTTCCAGCTGTGACACAGCTGCTGATCTGGGAACAGAAAAGAATCAGGGTTTGATCATAATTGGCAGACCTCTTGAGTCTGGAAAATCTCCAGAAACAGCCTGCCAGAGGCCAGGGTGTGATGGGAGACCAGGGTGGATCATCGCTTGGAAAAACAAAATAAATTTCTATCAAACCGATGAAGGTGCAGATTTTTTTTATAAGCACCTGAAGAATAGGCTGCTTGTAATGATATGGACCAGCGGCAGGTAAAAGGAACAGAAAGGCTCAGGTTATAGAAAGGGAAATAAAAAAGGGTTAGGGAATAAAAACAGCTGCTTTTCAACCTCAACTCAATAGCATGTCTGTGGCTTGGGTTGCTGACTACTCTTTAAAATAGTAATAAAAAAGAAATAATAAAATTCAACAAAGAATCAAAGCATCAAGTTTCAAAGTGTGGAAAAAGACAAGCATATGTCTGCATTATACACTATATTGCCAAAAGTATTTGCTCACCCATCCAAATTATTGGAATCAGGTGTTCCAATCACTTCCATGGCCACAGGTGTATAAATTCAAGCACCTAGGCATGCAGACTGTTTTTACAAACATTTGTGAAAGAATGGGTCGCTCTCAGGAGCTCAGTGAATTCCAGCGTGGAACTGTGATAGGATGCCACCTGTGCAACAAATCCAGTCGAGAAATTTCCTCGCTCCTAAATATTCCACAGTCAACTGTCAGCTGTATTATAAGAAAATGGAAGTGTTTGGGAACGACAGCAACTCAGCCACGAAGTGGTAGGCCACGTAAACTGACGGAGCGGGGTCAGCGGATGCTGAAGCGCATAGTGCGAAGAGGTCGCCAACTTTCTGCAGAGTCAATCACTACAGACCTCCAAACTTCATGTGGCCTTCAGATTAGCTCAAGAACAGTGCGCAGAGAGCTTCATGGAATGGGTTTCCATGGTCGAGCAGCTGCATCCAAGCCATACATCACCAAGTGCAATGCAAAGCGTCGGATGCGGTGGTGTAAAGCACGCCGCCACTGGACTCTAGAGCAGTGGAGACGCGTTCTCTGGAGTGACGAATCGCGCTTCTCCATCTGGCAATCTGATGGACGGGTCTGGGTTTGGCGGTTGCCAGGAGAACGGTACTTGTCTGACTGCATTGTGCCAAGTGTAAAGTTTGGTGAAGGGGGGATTATGGTGTGGGGTTGTTTTTCAGGAGCTGGGCTTGGCCCCTTAGTTCCAAGGAAAGGAACTCTGAATGCTTCAGCATACCAAGACATTTTGGACAATTCCATGCTCCCAACTTTGTGGGAACAGTTTGGAGCTGGCCCCTTCCTCTTCCAACATGACTGTGCACCAGTGCACAAAGCAAGGTCCATAAAGACATGGATGACAGAGTCTGGTGTGGATGAACTTGACTGGCCTGCACAGAGTCCTGACCTCAACCCGATAGAACACCTTTGGGATGAATTAGAGCGGAGACTGAGAGCCA
The DNA here is from genome assembly GCF_016077235.1 of Cyprinodon tularosa. Lineage (NCBI taxonomy): Eukaryota > Metazoa > Chordata > Actinopteri > Cyprinodontiformes > Cyprinodontidae > Cyprinodon > Cyprinodon tularosa. The sequence goes on from NW_024039071.1 coordinate 615,865, forward strand.
GGCCTTCTCGTCCAACATCAGTGTGCGACCTCACAAATGCGCTTCTGGAAGAATGGTCAAAAATTCCCATAAACACACTCCTAAACCTTGTGGACAGCCTTCCCAGAAGAGTTGAAGCTGTTCTAGCTGCAAAGGGTGGACCGACGTCATATTGAACCCTATGGATTAGGAACGGGATGTCACTTAAGCTCATATGTGAGTCAAGGCAGGTGAGCAAATACTTTTGGCAATATAGTGTACGTATAATAGTTAATCTAAAAATCACCTCAGTTGTCTAATTTAAACAAGAGAAGCATATAAAAACCCTGTTCTGTCATTGAGGAATCCAAGTTTATGCTTAGTAAAATATTAATATCTGTGTTAATCCACTTTGGACACACTGACTGACTTCCCAGCAGCGGCCATATTTTCTGCTTCGCTCTTCTGACACTGTTTACAGCCGTACCACCCAGTGCAGCTCAGACAAACATTTCCTGCTGTTGTTCTCATGCACTGAAACCGGCAGCTAAACCAGAAATAGAAAACATAAATAAAACACAAACTGAAATAGCTTTTAACTTTTTAAAGCTATTTCAGGTCTAAAAGTTTTTACATGCCTTCATTACTTAAAGACAATTCTTCCTTCACAATACTGAACGGTTTGAAACAGCCGAATGTTTCTGGTTTTAGAATACAGAATAAACATTCAATATGTCCACGATGTCCTGTTTTATGCAGCTATTGTCTTGCTGTTATCAGTCCTTCTCAGAAGTATTCATACAGCCTCAAGTATTTCATTCTTGTCGTGTTAAAGAGGCACTATTCACTGAATTTATTTGGAGTGTGTTTGTTTGTGACAGACCAATAGAAAACAGTTTATAGCTGAGGTGGAGGAAAAAAGCTGTATTGTTTGTGAAATGGAAAACAGAATGGCAAAGCATGCGTTTGTGTTCAGCTCTACAAGTCGATAATTTTTCACTGTAGTAACAGCAGGAAGACTTTCATCATCTAGCTTTGAACATCTAAGCAAAACTACTCAAGTTTAGTCTGATTAAATCAGTGGCAGCTGTGAAGAACATTATTTAAATATTGGTATAGATTCTCCATTTAGACTTTGACTAGGACATTCCAGCAGCACTGTCTAGCTCTAGCTATGTGTCTAAGGTCATCTCTCCTTTTTCAATATATCTGTTTTCCTTTATAGACTGGCAACGTCCCACTGTGCTGAAGAACCAACATGTTTTACCAAGATGAAATATTAAACAAAGGTGCACTGTTCTATAGAGTATTAACTCATTATATGTATAATTTCCTTTCAACTTCAAAGTCGTCTGAAACTTTGTTGCTATTTGAAATTTCTTTCAAAACACACTAAGTATAGTGTGTTTTGTATCTAGAGATTAAGTGATGAATTGTCTGGCCAAAGGATGAGTTAGTTGAATTGCTGCTCCCTCCGTCTGCTAATCCACTCTTGACCTTTTTCTTTTATTTGTTAATAACAGTTTTTGTTTAAACAGAGTTTTTTGTGCCGTTTTAATCATGTAAATCAGAAGAAGCAACATTAGCTTCAAGAACCGCCTCTCCTCCAAGGCCCTGTTGATGTGGAGTTATGGGTCAATGGCTACTGATTTCAATCTGTTTCCAAGTCCCTTTATGTTCAGCAGAGAACAAATCAGAATGTTCAGCCTTACTGCTCACACAAAAACAAGTCCCCAACTTATGAGATAAAACTACAGATGGTCAGCAATTAAAAGATGACAGTCTGCACTTTTATAGGCCTTCCCTTCAGCAAACAGGAAACTGAAAAAAAATATAAAAAACTCCCCCTAGTGATGTTTCCTGGAAACTAATAAGAGTAGCAGAGTTGCTGTTGAGAAATGAGGAACCAGAGAAACGCTGGTACAGGGTATCTGTGCTAAGGGGACATTTCCTGAGACAGAAGCGTTAAAGCTCAGCTCCTGCTGAGAAGAGGTCTGTTCACATGGCACAGACAGCTTGACATGAGCAGAAAAAAGGAACTAAAAACAAAAGGGGATTAAAAAGAGGAAGATGAAACCTCACAAATGATTGAGTCATGCCTGGTTCAGTTCTGAAGTCTTTAGGGAGTGAAATACAGCTAATACAGCATTTCCAGAAAAATTCAAAACAAGTCAAAGAATGTCTGGAAGACGTGTTCAACATGGAGCATAAATTAGAGCCTATTATAAACATATTGAGCCACTCCTATTACTGCTGCAGCAACAGGTCTGTCGAGCCCAGAACGGATTCAAAGTCCATTAGAAACTTTTTATACCAGTATGTTGTACTAAACCAGTCGCTCCCTCTTTTTCATAGATCAGTCTGGCAATTGGATCAGAACTGTATTTATGCACAGGAAGTTAAAGATTACAATCTGATTTCATTAGAGGGAGCCCTCGCAGATGTAGGGAGTAGAAGGGAGTGAAGTTAATATCTGAAGACGGGTTCCCATCCACAACATCGTTGTAAGAGAATGTTTTATCTGTTCCAATTTAAATTGTTTTATCCTGAATGAAGGCTCTAAAACAAGAACCCCGTCCAAATAATAAGGCATTTCTTAAAGTCGTATCTGGATCCAGAGGCTGAGATATTCTGGTTTAACAACCACAACTAGAAAACTTAACCAACAAGACCCAACAGGCCCTCAGAGGAACGTTTCATAACTGCAACGTACACACGCCCTCATTACCACACTCTGCAGCACATTAAAGTATGCAGACGCCTCAGCGAGGAGAAAAGGCGTGTTAAGTCTGCTTCACGTCAACATGCAGCTACAGATCATGGCGCTTTCAGTTAGCAAAGACCCGAAAATCAGCAAAGATAATGCTGCTGACCCGTTTTAAATATAGTTGAAGCAGGTGAAACGAAAACTACGTCACTTGAGGAGCCAATTTACAGACAAAGAAGATTCTTCATCATAAATGGAAAAAATTATTTGATTACCTGTTTTGGGGTTAATCACGACTTTAAGAGCGTTTTTCTTTTAGCTATTAAACTCCATAGCCTGTAAAAACAGTTAATAATTATTCAATTACTAAATTGATGGATATAAATTATAACGATCAATTAATAATATATCTGAATATAAAAGCATATAAATCTAAATAAGACTGAATAATAAGATAACCTAAAATATGTAACAGTAGTCAGAGAAACAGACGGTGATTAAGTAGTGGAATAGATAGAAAAATTGAAATCCGTGCCTTTTGCAGACGAGATATATTGCAACTGAAATTACTGTTTATGTCCGATGCTACAGTTACGTGACAGAAAGGAAAGAGTAAAAAAAATCAGTGACATATTTATGAACACATCAGGCCACAATGTAACCAAAACGTAATCAAATTGACAAATGTCAGCACTACTTGTAAAGAAGAAGTGTTTAGTGTTTGTTTTAAATACAGCAAACATAAAACACTGTACAGTGCAGTTAACTGCTGCAGCGCTCTCTTTCCGCATCTTAAAATAGTTTTATGCCATTTTGACCCGTGGTTGCCCATCTGGTGGTCGAACAGACAATTCCCCCACTGACCACATTCAATCTATGGCGGCCAAAAGAAGTTTTACAGGTCAATAGACTCCTGGACTTTTCCATACAAGCTTGAGTATTTGGAAGGGAGTTCGAGTTTTGACAAGTCAAATATCTATTTAACATGATTCTGAAGAAAACTGGCAGCCTTTTAACTGGAACAGACGCAGGGACGCCTACACCGCTGCTTTAATGCAGCAGTTGTTTTTTTTGTTTTTTTTTTTACTTCCTTGTCTTTTCTTGAAATAAAGAAGTTACTGAAAGTCTCTTAAAAAAAACTAATAATGTTAAAAACAACCTAGTGGGCAATGGCGTCGCTTCTTCACTAGAGACATGTCTTTTTAAACATAAAGGGAAGAGGAATGTTTTTAAGACAAATAACCAAATTTTGATCCATTTGAAAGTCAGCAAATTATGTTCTGTAAATATAATATAGATACAGAAACCAGTTTTTGTCCCAAATAAATAAATGGGTAACCGGAAAACGTCAGTAAAAGTGTAATGGATGTTAGTAAACGTGTTTAAAAAGTCCTAATGCATAAGGTGTGTAATTGATGTACTCTCATAACTTCATTTAAAGGAGATCATAGTTCATTAAACTACAGCTAGGAAGGTCTAAGCATTAATCCACCTGATGAAAGGTTGTGTTTGCGTTTCTCTGGTGACAGGTGAGTATCTGTACAGAACAGGTTTAACTTCCGTGCACCGACACACACATATGAAACTCTACACCTTTATTCTGCATAAGAGCTAAAAACAGGTTACAGCGGTGGAGAGGACCCCATTCAGGACATTGGTAGTCACTACTTTACCGACATGATTTAATCATTTTGATAAAATCCAATGACAAAAATCTTTTTTTTCCCTTTTAACATTTATAAATATCCAAAGTAGAGCTTCTAAGGAAGGAAATCTGCTTTTATCTGGCTCCATAAATTACACTGGAATTAGTTTAAGTGGATTATAAAGAGTTAAATCTTGGACTTCCATTAGACTGGTTTTAAAGCATCTGGGTACAAACATTAGGAAGAGTGATCAGTGGGGCTGACCGGTTATCATGAGCAGCTTAGGAAGCATTGATCATTTGGAGGGAATCTGCACAAAGTGAAGACTATGTGGGCCTCAGAGCTGCTGGACTCAGCTCCTACCCGTCTGCTTAATCCCCCTCTTCTTGAGTTTTAGTGGTCGGTGGCGCTCGGAGGGAGGCAGCTAAAGCTCAGTCGCTGACTGTCTGCTTGATTAGGCTGTAATCCTTTTCAAGCAGCCCACATGCCTGTGATATTAACCAGAGAGCAAAGGATTGGAAAACCGCAAACTGGAGCCAAGACAGTTTTAGGTCAGTAACCTAAACGTTTAACATGTAGAGGGAGGTCGCAGCAGCAAAATATGAGGATCAAAACAGGGAGAGAAGTGTTCAGAAGATGACTTGTGTTGACAGAAAGTGGCAGACAGGGAAGTAAACTCAGCTGGCGGCACAAACCGACGCTTTAATAATGTGGTGTACAGGCTGACATACCACCACATAATGACTAACCAGTCCTCATTCACTGTAGGCCTGCTGATAAAAATCAACTGTGTGCTCTTTCTCACATATGAACACGAATTTCCAAAGCAATCGTTAAGATCTAAACATAGGAAAACACTCGGGGTCAACGTCTATTTTTCTTTTCTAAAATGCCTGGTTTGGTTGTCAAGCCTTCAATATTAGATCATTAAATGTCTTTAACTTGTAAATCATTTAGGTGTTATTCTGTTTCAGCTCTCCAACAGAGATGCTGAATGAAGCTACTTCTGCATTAACAGCACATTGTTTACATAGTAACACTATTCCAGTGTCTGTGGACACATGTTTTTTAGTTCAGTAAAACATCATAGTTTTTATTAACTACAACGTTCAAATGTACAACATAATCTAGATGCTTTATTTAAAATTATTCCTATCTAATAAATATTACCACCTATAAACTCTTCTAGAAATGATAAAAGCAACAGAGATCCAGTAATTAGAGATTTCTGAAGCTTAATTTGCCTCCTTTTCCTTTCGCTTAGAGCGTTATACCAGTTTCCTTTTTACTGTTTTTCTCCCAAACTACCATAAAAAGATTAAAAACATGTAGCTGGGTTGACATAGTTAATAGTTCTGATGACCACTATAGTATAATACTAGTATAGCTAGCTTATACTGAAATTACCAATAAAGCATGACCTTGTTTCTTTTAAAGGGTTTTTGATTTTCCAGAGAAAGGAAAGTTTTCTTTATAAGATAAAGACTCACATATAAGTGTTCATTGGACTTTACAAATGCGTATGAAAGGCTTTTGAAGATGTTTTTGCACAGGGGCCATGGTCTACAGAATCACATAACATAATAGTTGTTAAATAAATGACACTGCTAACATCGGAGAAAAAGTCATTCCTGTACGGTAAAGGGCGCAAATGAGAAAAAGGTTTTTAGGCGACAAAAAGTATGCGTGCGTTTTATTAGATTAGTTTATCAATCTAAAAAAGAGCTTGATATCAGTTAGGACTATTTTTGGCTGCAATCACTCCACTGCGTAGCTGCAGACTCAGTTCCTGCAAACATAGAAACTGCAGATCATGATAAAAAAAAGATACATTTCATTTTGGACATTTTTTCTAATTATGAACTTAGCTGTTTAGTTCTGCTTTATAAAGAACAGGATACATGAAACATTTTTACCGATAAAACAAAAATAAAAGAACTCTACCTACAGATGTCAGTCTAAAATGAACACAGAAAGATAGAAAAAAAGAGCAAAAATGACTCATAGCAGCTTCATCAGCCAACACTTTCCAAAAGGTGAAAGTTTGACTGATAAGTAATGTTACTCATTCTGTTTAAAAACCCATCAGGACCAACAGTGACCTCAGTGTGATCAACCCTGTTCGTATCAAGGAAGGTTTCTGGTTTTCCATGTTTAAAAAGTTTAACATTAACTTTTTAAACATGGACATAAATTTAGTGAGCAGCCTGATTCTATGAACTGAACACCAGCTTGGATCTTAGTGGTCACTAAGGTGGCCATCATCTTTAAAAAAAAAAAAAAAAAAGATCACCAGGCGACTATGAACCCATGTGGGTTCTGGGTAAATGTGTAGAGGAAATCAATGCATGGATGTGCCAACACCCATGCATTGAGCGTTTAAAAGTTAGCAGACAGCTCTGGCTAATCCAGCAACAAACCACCAAACAGCTCTGGATCTGAGTGCAGAGCTGGACTCAGAACTGAACCTTCAGATGCTCATAAGGACAGTAACAAAGTAGACCTGCTGTCACTTAAAGAATATCAGGTTTAAAAAACTAATGACACAGAAGGACCTGGAAAAAAAAATCACGTTCATTTACAGTAGAACTGATTACTGAAGAGATGCCTTCACAGCTCTGCCAAAAAAAAAAAAAAAAGAAAAAGAAAACACCAGACCAGATGTAAAGCCCTTCCACTGGCTCCCATATCCCAGAGAATATATCTTAAAATATTTCTGTTAGAATATAGATGCAAAGAACATTATACCAGTTTTCAGTGGATTTAGCATCCAGACCTGCTCTTAATGCTCCAGTAATCTGGAAGAGACTCCCAGAAAAGAGTAAAAGCACTGAAAACCTCAGTTGATCTAAACAGAGATTAAAGATTAATATATGTTTAAAGTGGCCTTTGACTTTCAGACAGAAACATTGTCAGTTAAGTTTCCAGATAAACATTTGTTTTGCTTTTATTCTTAATTTTTTTTTTTTTATCAAAGTCGAAGGGAAGCAACTTTATACGAGTGAATGAAGTGAATGTGATTGGTCGATTATAAAGGGGGCGGGGTTGTTGTGGTGGAAGGTTCGAAAGTTTGGTTGTGGCCGGTGTCTCGGAAGCATCTTGAGAACCAGTTAGCAGCTTAGTGCTAGTAGATTCCCAATGGAAAATTACATTGGGACCAAGTAGCATTTAGCAACAACACTGTCAAGGAACGCTATGGACAGCAGAAACATGCAACATCAAGATCCTATGACTAAAAAAATGTGATTGACAGATGACCATTGATATTTGATTGGCCGAATTTAGGTGTACAAGCTGAAGTATAACTAACTGGTCTGCATAAGATAAAGGAAAAAAAACCCATAGATTTTAAGACCGGATGTTTTTTTTAAATAGAAATGTTCCAACTTTTGGGACAATATAGTCTGATAAAGGGTACATTTATATACATGTTTAAGCCAGAATGATTTGAAATTTAAATACAACTTTAAGCATCTTATTTTAATGATTCTCCTCTATTCTCTACATATTTGCGTTGCCTCTATACAAATGTAATTTACAGCACTTCCCTGTTTTGCCACTCAAAGCCTTCTTACTCTACAAAAACAAATGGTAAAATAGTTTTGCTCTCTTTTTACCTTTTTTTTTCATTTTTCTGCCCACTTAAAAGAGCATTTCTACTTGTATATTCTAATATGTTTAGTATGAATATAATATAAATCTAGTTTGACTGCACATTTAAAACATTTGATACAGAAATGTTTGTTAGTATAGATCAATTTAATAATATAAGCTTTCAAAGTTAAAGGAAATCTTGAAGAAACTAACTCAGCTTTAGCCGAGCCCATTTACAGTTTTCCCCTTTTAAATACTTTTAACTGAAAGGATAGAAAGACACTGAAGCCCAGAAGTCGATTACTGAAAAGTGATGGATGTGAAAGTAGCTGGGATGAAAATCCCTGAACTGCCTAATTACATCCCCAACAAAGACACGGAGGGTGAAGAATCGACGCGGCCTGAATGCTGAGCTGCAGCCAGACTCAAACACTACAGCTGCTGCTGCCTAATCACACGTCAGCTCAAACAGGATCTTTGCTGCACGCTGACAGCGCAGCACGCAGAGTGACGTATCAACCTGTAAGGAGATAAGCTCTGACGCCCCATCGTGCTAACCTTAAGATAAGCCAACTAGAGGTTCAGTTATCTGCAAGTTTTATGGAAAAACATTTGTTAAACAACTTTACTTTTAATTAATTTTTATTAAAGTACCTAAACTGAGTTCTCTTGTTCTCTATGACAGAATCAATTAAAACATTCATAGAAGAACTGCTTCAGAAATGAGGACTACACTATATGGCATGAATTCATAAATGTTCCCTGAACACTTCAGATAAATAAAATAGGCTGAATTCAGAGTGTGACAACATAAAGACACAAACCAAATTCTAATGCTTTTCAAGCAGGACAGCTTTGCATCAGGCTGAGAGACTAGAGCCTCTGATCAATCAAAAATAATCTGTCCATGATACAGAAGGTCATGATTAAACATGTGGTAGAGACCAGAGATATTCTGATCTGATCTTATCAGAGTTCCTGATTAAACCAACTCCTGCTCCCCTAAGTTGCATTTTGTGATCATTGGCCACCCAGTTTATTCTGGAAATCCAATGATGGTATCTCTTCAATAAGCTGAAAGTGAAAGCTACAATGCACCCACCCTTTGTTCTGTGTGATCCTGTGTGATCAGACGGAGTGCAGCTGAAACGTTTTATTCAGCTTCTGAAGCAGGAAAACAACTATCTCCATAAGCTATATCAGTGCATGTATGTAACCAGAAACTTCTGTTGGGTAAAAATATCTTTCTGTGCCAAGAAAAGCCAAGTCTAGATACAGTCAAACTTTAACCACAGGTACAAAATATACAGAAAAAAAACCCAGGCAGGATGCAGTCATAACACTAAAGTATTTTATTGGTGTCAGAATAAAGCGAATTATGTCTGAAGAGAGGAAAGGCTGCCAAACTACCAAAAAAAATCACTAACATGCTGGCAATCGTGGATTAATGAAAAGAAGAGCAGCCAGACAATCAGTCTCAGCCAGGAAAGGAGATTAAAACGTTAAAGAGCTACAAATTGTGCAAAAACTAAACAGGTTAAAGGAATGAGTGTTGATCGGTCCTGTCACCTCGTCAGGAGGCTTACACTCTGGTTACACCGTTTGTCTGACACTCATCGGTCGTGTTCAGCTCAGCTGAATCCTACCATCTATTATCTGATAAACCCATAAAACCAGCCGCCTCCATGCTGGCTCTTTGGTTTATTGGGAAACTTTGCAGACTAAGCGAAAGTGAAAGAAATTCCCCTTCTGTAGCACCTGCAAGTTCAAATGATCTGTGAGACAAAAACAAAATGGGGCTGAGGTCAACTCAGGTTACAAAGGAGGACCAGAAATCCTGCCTTCTGCAATAAAAAAGAGAACTAAAGTTAGGATCTATGTTTTTATTTGATATTCAACTAAAATAGAAATGATGAGATAATTATTGAGAATACAAGAGAAAACAATTTTATTTCCTGATTTTATTTAGGACAAGTGTGGTCAGACTTTTAGAGGAGTTTCCTAAACAGGGAAGCAGAGTCAGGCAAACATTTCCATACAGGCAAATGGATCAGGCTGAGATCAAGTCACCAGGAGCGAAGGGTGCTGATAATTTAGACAATGAGGGACACATGATGTAAAAAAACCAGAAACATGTGTTACTGCAGAATGAACAGTGAAGGAAAAGGGGTCAGTGGTCTATTGCTTTGTAAAGGCTGAAATGTTTGGGAATTCCTGTGATACTGCAGCAGATATTAGCTTAATCATCCCTTCAAACTGGAGAGACATCAACTGGGCAGAAATGGAGGCCAGTTTTAGCTAAGCTCAGATAAACACAGTCGTTTTAATGGCGACAAATCGAAGCACAGCATCACAGGAGTTATTTAACGGGCCATTTATTGTGATCAGAAACCTTCTGGTAAAGACAACAGGCGGCGTTTTTTCTTCTAAATTAAGTAAGCAAAGTTATTTCAAGTAATGGAAAATATATATATATATATATACATTAAAGCCCACACTTTCTACAGACAGGAGGAATAATAGGAGATAAGTTAGCCTAGCTGTGGATAGTGTCTTTGCTGTTACAAAAGCAGGCGGGTGACTATAGTACGCAATGGCACAGGAGAAAAAAAGCAGCAAAAAACGGAAAAGTCTTTATAAAAACTAAAGCGTTTTTATAAGGGCTGAAATGATGACTGATTAACCATTATTAATCAATTATTGATCATTATATATACGTATAAAGTCATTGTTTTGAAAAACATGCCTTTTTTGCTAAACGAATAACAGCATATGGCAGTAAATGAGACAAAGCATCAAATATAAACTCTTTATATGAATATATTTATGCATACTTCTTACATCTGTTGTAATTTGCAAATTAATTTAAAATGAACAACTATGTTTTTTTTTTTATCATTTAATTTTCATTTACATTTACTGCAGGATAAAAATGTTTTAGAAGGTAAAGTGGAGGGAAGGTTTTCACATAGTTAAAAGAGGTGTAAAATGAACAACATCTGTTGAGTAAAACTACTTTAGATGGAGCTGAAAAGGAGACTATCTGAGGTCAATGTCTGCATAAAGATTTTAACTCAGTTTATTCATTTATTTGTTTACTTTTGTGTTTTGCAAGTAATAATCATTCCTAACAAACTCTGATGTTTTCTTCTCATGTCGCATAAACATGATGATCAACTATTTCTACCTTAAAATTAGTTTGTTGAAGTTTAATTGTATTTTCTTCTAACGAGTTTTCTGCTAGTAAACCTATAAAGTCTTCATACTTTTTCTAAAGCTTTAGAGTGTTTTCCCTTTTTAAAGATTCGGACTGAGTCAGACGAATATTTTCCCCTGTATGTATCAGGCTAAATGGGAAAAAAAACAAAGGTATCTTTATAAACTGACCATTTGGTTTGGAGTTTAAACAAAAACAAAGGAAAGAACAATGTTTGGGCTGGTTTTTTTTATAATGGAACAATCCCAACTGTGTTGGTAGCACCTTTTGTCGATAGTCACGGGACCTCTTTGTCACCGAAGCAGACATGAATAAACAGAATTATTTAGAGTCTGGGGACAGAGAATAAAAGGTAAAAATATTTATTTATTTAAATGGTTTTCAAAACTTTTCATATGTAACTTGTGTTGTCCTTAAACTTAAAAGTGCATTTTATGCTCAGCATTAGTCATATTATCTATTAACTGTTAAAAAGTAGAAACTATTATCGTTTTACAAACATAAAATGTGTTCATGGGGTTGATCAGATCTACATTTAAGCCAAGATTCACTGTCCTAAAATTATTAGTCTTCTTTCTAAACCTTTTTCTGAACAGCTTCAATTCTAAGAACTCTACAAAGAGCAATCAGGCACAGAATGATTAGAATAAAAAACGAAAAAAAAAATAATCTGTCACTGAATATCACAACTCAGTCATTCAAAAAAAGTATCTTTTCATATCTTTTTAAAAATTTAAGTCACTTAAAACCTAAAATTATGTGCAACTTTATGATTTACAAATCTTATTTTGTTTTTTGTTTTTTTTTAAGAACCAAAAGATCCGTTTAGCTCATATTTTTTATTCTTTCAAAAGATGTACCGGTAATAGTATTTAATTTACTTAGTTCTTTGTAAAATTAATCTGATTTTAAAAGAATTTGGATCAATCAGATAAAAAGAGGTTAAACGTTGCAAATCCAATCTTTTTTTTTCTGTTCTCCAGTACAATCCACACAAAGTAGACCACCTGCTGGGTTTGCACGCACTCTATTCCCAAATGGGAAACATTAAGCTCTGATTATCAAGATAAGGGTAAGAGACTGAAACTGAACCAGTCTACAGGCCTCAAGAAAGTCTGCAGCAATAAAACAAAAACTTGGACAGAAAAGCCTTCATGAACAACAGAACGTTCTCTAATGTGCACAAATTTTTATTCGTAATCTTATGAACATGCATTTGTTTTAGCTGTTCATCAGACTTACGATCTGCACAGCTTACTGTGTTCTCTCTCAACTTGCACGCATAGCTTAAACTTCCTCTGCCTGCATTAGAAGAAAAAACAAAATTTGGTTTTACAGCAGGGTGGGGAAATAGCTGAGCACAGACACTTCTGATAAGCTTTACCCCAAGAGCATCGAAACAAATCAGCAGCCAAGATGTTTAACCGCACTCTGCTCAGAGAGCCTGAATTATTCAACCAGTGAGTCTGTAGGGTTACATCACTCAGCTCTCAAAGCTGTTATAAAATGTAAACATCTGAACTAGTTCAATAAAACCAGCATGTCAGACAAACAGCCCAGATGATGAACTGTCAACCAAACACAGCTGAGATGCTCAGGGAGTTAATAAAAGGTGGGGAATTCCTCAACTTGTCCACTTTCTTTTACATCCCCTTATTACAGAAAAGAAGAAACCAACAGAGACATTTCAGCATTATGCTTGGTGAAGTCAAACACTAAATATATAAATTATTTATTGAGATTATTTAAGTCAGCAAAATAAAACCCTTCCATATTTGACCTAAAGACAACAATACCAGCATCTGCTTTGTTTTGAGTTTAGGTAAATATTAAAAAAAGGTTAAAAACAGACCAGCTAATGAACAACTGAAGGCTATTTTGTAACCCTTTCTGTTCCAAACTTATATCGGCCACAGAAAAAAAACAAAAAGTGCATTTGTTATTAGATATAAAAGAACTGGTAGTACAAAAAAACATCTTTATATTGTGAAAGTTGTATTTATACAGCTGCAATGTAATATCATCTGTTTGATCATGGGGTTTTCTGTAAATAGGGCACAACCAATTAAACTGAGATCCTTCTGCTGAATCCAACCAAATCCTCATTAAAACTCTGTTATTAGTGTCTAGTGTTTAACAGGGAGTGAGCACCTTAAAGCTAATTATCCTGAGACTCCACAGCTCCCTATAATAAAGCTACTCTCATAAAACGGGGTCGAAAACAGAATAAAACTTGATTTTTAAGAGGATTAACTGAAATTAAAGTTCCAGTTTGAAAATAAATACGTGCAACTTCTACTTACACACACACACAAACAACGTTTATTTAGTTAAGTTTGTAATAAAAGATCCGATTGGCATGTTGATATGACATTAACTGCAATTAATGTGATCAAAACGCGATATTAAACCAAAATTCACACGTAGGTAAATTCCGTCTGCTTGGTAAATGGGAGTAACTGTAGCCTATGTTTTATTTTTATATATTCTATCATATAGAAATAATATTTCTATTAGTTAAACAACTTTAAAAGGAAAAAAATCTTGAATTGAGGGCAAATAATCTCTAATCTGACCTTCGCGCTGCGTTTAGCAAAAAGCGCATAAACAAAATTACATCCGTTTACATGACAAAGACAAAAGAGGTTGCCTTTGTTTGGGCAATTTCTTGAATTCACCGGTTAAGAGTTTAAAACAAACCGAGCGTTGAAACAAACAAGTTTATAAAATTAGCATTTTTGCAGTTTGCTGTTTAAACAAGAAGCTAAAGGCCAAATCAGGAAGTAACGTCCGTCAAAACTCTTACGACGTAAATATATTTCACACAAACAGCTTTCATTTAATAAAAACATCGATGACATATTCACAAATGTCAACTTTGGAGTAAAATATCACTGCCTTAAAACGTATTTAAAGTACAGGGTACTTTCGCCCCTCCACGCCAGAGCTGCTCTTGTGTTCAGCCCTAAAAGCCATTTTTTTTTTTTTTTTTTCCTTACCGTGTTCTCCTCGGGGATCAGAGTTTCAGCATCTTTCTTCACATCTTTCTGCGCCAAAGCGGCGTTAAATGAAACTTTCACCATCCTGAAACCGTCGGTGGAAAACTCCCCACGACAAAAAGCAACAAACAGGCCGGTAGAAAGAACAATAAACTACCAAGAGTTGCTCCGAAGAGAAGTAGTCGCGCTTCCCTTTCAGCCAAGTCTGATTTGTTGTGATAACAGCCGATAGGTCATGAAGGCAGCGTGAAGCTACTGCGTAACTTCCGCTTTGACCCGCCAAAATAAAATAACAAACAATGCTAGGACAAGAAGCAAAAACTGAAAACAGAAAACAACGACGAGATAAATAATAAAATAAAATATTAAAATAAATAAAATAAATAATAATAAATATTGTTTGGTCTATTCAACACATAAGCTAAAAGGAAAGGAATATATATATATATATATATATATATATATATATATATATATATATATATATATATATATATATATATATATATATATATATATATATATATATATATATATATATATATACAGGATACAACTTATTTTGTAATTATAAACAGGGAGAAAATGCAAATGCGTATTGCTTATATGGAATTTTAAACTTTTTGATATCTGAATCAAAATGCATACAGGAATTTTTTAAACCAATGTTTATACATGAGCTTCATTTTGGCTTTGCAGGCCATCTACACTGGAACTAAAATAATTTTGAGCAGCAAGACATACAGACACCAATGTGTGGATGTGCCATACATTGTTGAACAAAAAACAAACAAACATTTAGAACAAAGGAAGGAGGAGCAGACAGGATTAATCACACTGCTTCAGGTAACTTAGAAACCATCGATCAGGCCTGAAATCTGGGTTTAGGGAGGGACTCGGATCTGAACCACAGACTAACAAAGTCAGCCTTTTATCACCTTAAGAACATTTTCAAGATTAAAGAACTAATGTCCAAGCAGGATTGTATTGAATTGATTACTGCAATGGTATCTTCAGGTCTGCCTTTTAAAGTTGATCAAAGAGCTGCAGCTGAGTGAGAACCTTGCTAGGAGCATCCTCACTAAAGCTAATAAATTAGAGCATATCACCCTATAGTGCTAAAGTCCTTACATTCCCCCTGTTTATTAGAGATGTCAGAATACTTAGAAAGCTGTATAAGGCACTAAATAGCTTAGCACTGTATTGTATTATGTTAAGTCAATGTATCAACTGCACAGATATCTCAGGTATTTTGGTTTAAATCTGCTCTGCAGCCAGAAACAGATCCTAACATAGAGATTTGCTCGGCTGGGTTAAACTCCAGCTGGACTAGAAACTAGAATTAAACAGAGATTAACTCTCATAAAAGGGTAAAAATACTAGAACCATAATTTCTTAGACAGTCAAAAAATAATATTTGTTTGGAATTTGATTTTCATATTTAAAATATTGATTTAAAACATCATTCACGTGTGTTTATATTTCAACCTGTCTATTATTTCCCTTAATATGTCACCTTTTGTTGTCACATGTTTCAATCATATAAAGCCAGGTATTTTATTTTTTAATTCTTTAGATAAAATGGGCTAATCATCCAGGCTTTGCCTTATTTGCGGAAAAGATTTGCATAATGCATTTAAGAGCTGATATATTAAAGCTTCGATATTTCTATTCAAATAAATTTCAAAATTGAATTCTCGTATAAAACTGAAATGGGCGCTAACTTTAATTGATATATTTCATGGCCTCCTCTGATAAAAAAAAAAAAAAAAAAAAAAACATCCGTTTTTTAGTTTTTTTTTTTTTTTTTTTCAAAGTGTTGCCGTTTGTTTTATTTTATTTCTATTTACATATTCCGGAAATCGTGTCATTTCAAAATTGCAGCTTCATAATGATCTGAAGCCGACTATAAACAAAAGTGCAGAGTTCTTGTTGGTTCCGGCGCTCTGCAGCGCATGCGAGGCAGATCTCTGTTGGCACCGTAAACTGTTGGAAATAATCTGGAGATGAAAACGGTGGGGGAGAGGGGTTGGCAGGCGGCCATTGCGCTTTTGGGTTTTACCGATATAAAGTTTGCCTTTACTCTCGGCCACAAATGATCCCTGATACTCATCCCCACCCACTCCAACCAGCTGCTTCCTCCCTTTGCTTAAAATGGTTGCCTGCTGGTTCTTAAACTAATCCTTATTTAACATCTCAATCTCAGCAATAGAGGATCAATGAAGGATTTACTAAGTGAAAAACTTTAAAATGCTGCTGTTTATTTATTAATGTAACTACATGTCCAGCAAAGTAATCTACTTATGCCTAATTAACTTGTCTCAATTTTTGCTCATTGGAGGCTTCTGCCAATAGACAAGTAAGCACCATTATCTGGTTGGGCACTATATGAAGTATTTTTATTATTATTATTTATTGTTTTTTTTCTGTTTATCTTTTATGTTTGCCTGCCTCTTTCTGTTCCCCTGTATGATGCTAAATGCTTGATAACCCGCATTTAAGGCAATAAAGTTAAAAAATAAAATAAATAAAAGTACCGCTGTCTGCTTTGCTATTGGTGTCGTGTTTAAACGGCTCACCATCATGTTGAAATCTGGCATGTCTTGGGGTATAAATAAGGTCTGGTCAGTCATTTTGATGTCAGGTGGGTTTTTAAGAGGAATTTTTCGCACCATTACGTTCGCAATGAGACGTCCTTATCCACAATTTTGTAGTAGGCCTACCAGGTGTCAGTAATGGGGCCCTTAAGAGGTAGTGGCCCCTAAGCAAATGCAATCTCTGCTTACCAATAGTTACGCCATTGGCTTCTGCAATTAATGTGCTACAAAAATAAATAATCTATTATCAGCGACACGAACTGGGGTTGGTTTACTCTTCCTTTGAAAATGCTTTCTGTATTTAGAGGGAAAAAAACTAAATAAAAGGAAAGCTTGGGGGAATGGGCGGCCTAGTGGTTAGGGTATAGGGCTTGGAATCCTATTCCCACTCCCACAGACTGCCACTCTAGGTTTCTGAGCAAAGATCCTTAACCTCGATTGCTCCATGGTCGCCCTGAGATGGCAGCCCACTGCTGCCCAAAAGGATTAGTTAAAAGCAGAGGTAAATTTCTCCAATGTGAGAACAATAAAGTTCAGTTATTAATCAAATTCTTCTTTATAGATAAAAGTCACTGGGTTGATCTGGTCTTATTAACAGTAGAAGATATTAAAAGCCATGAATGTTTTTTGGTGTACCAAACATTTTACCCAAATTAAAAGTCATCAAAGTCTCTATTTGGATCGACCAAATGGGCCAAAATTGAATTTTTCTTCTTGAATTACAGTCGAGGGCCTAGTAAAGTCAGTCCATGAGCCACTATTATCCCCAGAAATGCACTTTGGACATAACCTGGCAGTAGCCAGATTGAGAACTGAGTTGACTTCTACGTTTTCTACGTTGTTGTGAGACTGAAAGCTCAGATCTCACGACAGTCCAGCTTTGGACGTTAATTTCTAAACAATTTCATGATGCAATAAACACCCTTTATGAAATCTGTTTTAAATTCATTTGAATTTAACTCTGTTTGAGTTGTCCCTGCACCTTTTTCTTTGCTTTTTTGAATGCTTACTTAACAAGCAGCAGTGTGAAATGTAAAAATCTGCCTTTTTAATTTTCTTTTTAATCAGGAGGGAAATCTTCCATTCCCTGAAGGAAAGCTTAGTATGTCAGCAGAACTGTTCAGATTTGCTCACAGTCTAGGTCTGATATATTACGACTGAGCAACTAAAATAGTTAATTTAACAGAAAGGGTCATCAGATTCCTCTTGTAGGAGCTGCTATAATTGTTCATAGTTTGTGAATAGTAAGAAAGTCTCAATCAAAGGTAGTGTGTCAAGTATTGAAGAACAGAGCAGCTAAGAAATAGGTTTTTGAAGTTTAACTTCATTTTTGTTGGTGACAGTTCATATACTTTTTGAATATTTTACCGATTGATCAGAACTTCTTGCAGCTCATGTAGAGCTTTTAAATTTCAACAAACTGACTGATCAAGAGTAACAGATGTGTTTAGAGTATTCCTCTTGTGTTGCAAACAAAGTTTCAGCCAGCTTCACTTTGTAATTGCATGATCTCAGATGTGAGCAGCTCCTGGGAATTTTACAGCATGTGAGAACAAATTTCTGGGTCATGAAGAGGATCGGGGGCAGGGAGGGATTTACCATTAGGCAATACAAGGCAGGCCATAAAACTCTGTTTACAAGTATGGTTAATACAACTGTTCCTTATTTGTGCACAATAATTATGTTTTTGATAAAAATCGTTCCGCTAAAATGACATCAGAATGCTTATAATATTAAAGGGCTGGTTATACCCCCACAGCAGTGTGTTGCTGGTATGTTGCAGATATTTTTGATTTATGCCCAATATTGAAGCGTGGTCTGCGCTATGCTATTCCACGCCACAACGCAAGACGAACAAACACCAACTAGCTGTGGCTCTAGATACTACAGAGGCATTGAGAAGTGGGGGCAAGTTTGTCGGAGGGACATGAGGGCGAAAGAGAGCGGGGATCCAGGCGGACAAAGGGTCCCAGCATTCCATTTTAATGAGCCGTTTTCCAAAATGGCAGTCATACAAACAAAACAAGCTGGTAAGTTACCAAACAGGAAATAGACAGCAGAAAAACCATTTAAAAACAAATAGTGCAAAGAGCAGTGTTGCCAACTTAGCTCTTTTGTCGCTATATTTAGTGACTTTTCAGACCCCTCTGGCAAACCTAGCAACTTTTTTTCTGCTACTGGAGACTTTGAGGACAACATATAGAAGCACTGAACTCTGCTCTTCAGTGCAAGCAGATAGCTAACCCGCCTCCTGCTCTCCTCTATCTTGTCTGCTGTCATGATTCATGCAACTATTATTTTATCCAAATGAAAAATGGAGAACAGATAAACAGATCATAGCTTGTCTACAATAAAATGTGTTATTTACTTTTGCCTTCGCCTTTTTCGGTATATAGAAAAGAGCAATAGGCTAAGGCCATATCTGTCTTTGCCTAGGGCCCCAAATTTCCTAAATCCGCCCCTGATCGGGGGGAGAAATGCAGCTACTGAGGCTTTAAGATATCCACGATGAATAGCATGTTCCGGTGTAGGTACCAGATTGACTCGGGCTGCCAGATTGACTCGGGGGCCTGCGCCTTTTGAGATGCGTCAGAGCGTCCGCCATCTTACATGTGGCAAATCTGCAGTTTCTCAGTCACTTAAAAAGTATCAGAGGGACTTTAATCTCTGAATATACTTTGTATTCGTAGTATTTTTGGTTTTGTAATATTACAAGTTTATTTTTTGTATCCCTTTAGCTTCATTCTCCTGAATTTATTCTCGTTACAAATGCAGACCACGGGCTCAATGTAGTTTGTTTGAGTGGCATTGCCATAATGTCACGTCATCGGGAGGCGCAAGGCCCATGGCGAATTCGGTGACGTCATCGGAAGGCGCAGGGACAATGGAGAATTTCTTCGTAAAATTGTCTGTTTAGAAACCGCAATCCTGCTTTCGAATAAAACCTACACCCCGCTATAATTACTTTAGTAAGCTGTCCAGACCAATCAAAATGTTTTGCGCAATTGTGCAAACATTAAAACAATTATGTATTGTGACGTCATCAAAAGGCGCAGGCCCCCGAGTCAATCTGGCAGCCCGAGTCAATCTGGTACCTACACCGGGACTGTCTTCCCCTGAGAACCTGAGGAGGGTTTGAGCACAGCTCAATATAAAGGTTTTCAAATTGCAGGACAAGACGGGCATCAAAGAAGCCTCACAGTCTGAAATTCTTTAGTAAATACTAGTATAAACAGCAGGAGGATTTGTGACAACTTATGTTCTTCTAATGTGTCCTTCTGTTTGTATGGGATATAAGCAGATTCATTCCTTAGAATAGATAAATATGAATCCTAAGGCGGTAGGCTTTCCTACATTTCTGAATATAAACACTTCTATGAAGAATAACACTCAACAAAAATATATAAACGCAAGACTTTTGGTTTTGCTCCCTTTATTATGAGATAACCTCAAAGATCTTTAACTTTTCCCACATACACAATATAATCATTTCCCTCAAATATTGTTCACAAACCAGCGTAAATCTGTGTTAGTAAACTCTTCTCCTTTGCTGAGATAATCCATCCCACCTCACAGGTCTGCCATATCAAGATGCTCATAAGACACCATGATTAGTGCACAGGTGTGCCATATCAAGACTGCCCACAATAAAAGGCCACTCTGAAAGGGGGTTCCAAACATGCACAACGGGTGACATGTCCGGTGAGTATGCCGGCCATGGAATGGGACATTTACAGTAGTGATGGGCAAGTGAAGCCTCATGAAGCAATGAAGCTTTCTAACGCAAAGTGTTGAAAAAAGTTCATTACTCGATGCTTCATTCATCACTCACTAGTGACGTCTGCTGGTGAAACTGTAACAGCCTTGTTACTCAGTTGGATCATAACTCCAAATATTAGGAAATGCAATATTGTCACAAAGTTTTCATCAAACTCACGTTTAGTAAGAGGAGAATCCTATTTAATTGTCATGTTTTAATGATTAAAATGATTTGTAGCCAATCTAATCCTTGACCATCAGTGGTGGTGTTAGGTTTTCTTTTATGTCATGGACTTATTAGACAATGAAGATATGTGTTACTTTAATGTATTGAGAACTGAGTGACTGCTGCAGACTCTGTATACTTTGAGCTTAAAACTTGCTTCCTTAAAGACAGAATTTGTTTAAAATCATCTCTTCCTAGGAGTTCTAGTTCTGATTCTTAATATTAAGTTACACATAGAGTTTGCCTCTTCTAATGGCTTTTAGTCTGGTTTTGATGTGTGATTCTGATGCATCTCCTGATTAAACAAAAGAGAATATAGAAATTTCTGGATTTTAGGTTTAATTGTTTTTGTGATCTGTCATCTCATAATACTCCCACATATGAGAGGTTTTTCTCTTTTTTGACGGCTCCATTTAAACCACTGCTGATGAAAACTGTTCTGCTGATACCAAACCACCTACTACAACCCACGAAGCAACAGGATTCATCGCGCTTTTATTTTGAAAACCGACACGCAAAATGAAGCAGTCACGTGATCAATGCAATGGAGGCCTCGTTTGTTGCCAGTCATGTGGTTTTCAACAAGACAACACAGGCCTCGAAGCGGGGCTTCATTGACACGCCCCCTTATTACTCGGTACAAGCCTCGAAGCCTGGCTTCAGATAGCCCAAGAAGCTGTAAACCTCTGTATCCTGCCGTAACATGAGGTGATGTTCTTTGATGTATGGCACAACAATGGGCCTCGGGATCTCCTCTCAGTATTTCTTGGCATTCAAAATTCAGTCAACAAAATGCAGCTGTGTTCTTCATCCATAAAAGATGCCTGTCCATACCATAAAGCCACCGCCACCATGAGCCACTCGATCCACAACACTGACATCAGAAAACCGCTCACCCACAACTTTCCTGAATAGTGTAAAATGGGATACATCCGTGAAGAGAGCACCTCACCAACATGCCAGATGCCTGCAAATATGAGCAGTTTCCCATTCAAGTGAGTTACAACGATGAACTGGAGTCAGTTGGAGACCCTGTTGAAGAAGACAAGCATGCAGATGAGGTTCCCTGTGACGATTTCTGACAGTTTGTGCAGAAGTTCTTTGGTTTTGTAGATGGATTATATCAACAACTGTTGGTCTCAGATCATCTTGGAGGTGAACATGCTGACTTAGACACTCAGACAACTTTTGTTGTCATTTTTGTTCACATAGAGTTCTTGGTATAGTTTATGTAAAAGTCTTGCAAGACCATGAAAATATCAGATATGATTTGAAATGGTGAAGTGTTAAGAATACAATATTTGGGTATTTAGCCAAACTTTTAATCATGTATGCTTTGTTTAACAGAAAACAGCAATCGCCAGGAGCTTACAGATGGTCCCTGGGATGACGAACAGTTTTCTGTAATGTCTACTATCACCTGTAGGGGGCAACGATTGAACAACGCAAAGGATGAGAGTTTAGACGTCACATCCTGTCGTCGCAAAGAGGGAAGCAAACATGGCGGCACTAGCAGAAAAATCAACGAAGGAGCGTCTGCTGTCTGTGTTGGATGACTTAGAGGTTTTATCTCGGTAAAGGTTTATTGCTTATTGTTGCGAAGTTGTTTTATGCTTTTCTTTCTTCATTTCCAACCCATTTAAAGTGGCGTAAACAGTTTACGAGTTGTTTGCAGGTTAGGTCAGAACCAGCTATGTCCGGTTGTATATTCTTAAAGTGCACAAAGTTCAAATATAATTGAATTAACCGAATAATAACTGCTCTTGGAAACACTTTAGTCTACTTTAGAGTATTTTATCCATAGCTTCGTAGTTGTGATGAACAAGCAGCAGCAGCAGGTTTATGCAGAGCTGTACTTGCTCTTGCCTGAAGCTATTATTCAGCTGTTATCAACTGTTTTTGTGTTTTTATTTCAGGGAGCTGATAGAGATGTTGGCTCTGTCCAGAGGTCAGAAACTCCCCCAACCAGGAGAAGACACTCAGGTACCAAAAAACTCACTCACCTGCAGAGGTCTGATTATATGGACTGAACACTCCATGCAGCTTTGTTCACTCATTGGTTGTAAATATAAATCCCTTTATTGTCCCAGAATGGGGAAATTCACTCTCTGCATTTTACCCATCCACTTGGAGAGCAGTGGGCTGCCAGTGTGTGGCACCAGAGGAGCAGTGTGGGGTTAATGGTTTTGCTCAGCAACCTATTGGGTGGAGGACAAATTCTCTATATTGTCTTCTACTTATTTTTTATTATGTTCATGGTGGGTTGAGCCAAACATACTGAAAATGTGCAGGGTCATCTTTGAGCACACCATTTCACTTTTCTTTCACCAGTTCAACGCAGTTCTTCCAGCAGTCCACACTTTCCCTCTTCTCTTTTTCTCATCTTCTCCTTCTTCCCCATCGCCCAGCTTGCCACGGGTTTGCCTGCTGTATCTAAAAGTAGCTAGCAGCAGCAACCCAGACTGACACAGCTCATTGGCTAATTTTTGTCACTTGCAGCCTGATGCCGGACGCTCCGGACAGTTTTACCATATTAACAGGAGAAGCGGTGCAAATGAAGTTAGACACTGTCGTCAGACAACATGCGGTTATTTATAAATGTTTTAAATCAGGTTGGGTCCGGATTAGCCAGCAGGTGGGTCCGGATCTGCTAATCTGTGACCTCTGTACTAGGCCAACACTCATGATAAGCCATGTATATGTGTATCTTTGTTTGTTTGCAAACTTTCAATAAAAAAAACAAAAACACCTTAGTTTTATAGGTCATTAGTAGGGTGGAAAAAATTAATCAATTATTGAAATAATTTTATTTATTTTTATTATTTTAATAAACATGCCTTTAGCTTACAGAGCAATGCTTAGAGCAGTAATTATATCAAAATTGTAAGAAAATATGTAAACATTTTACATTTGAAATAAAAAAAAAGTTTTCATTCATCAATACGTTCATTCAAGAACTCCTCAAGTGGAAACATTTGTTTCAACTGGTTTAATTTAGTAAAGAATCGTCTTTAAGAAGCTTGATTAATAATCAATTAATGTAAAAACAAAATTAAAAGACAGATTAATAGATTCACAAAATAATCATTAGTTGCCGACCTTGTCATTAGTGAGCTCCTGACGACTGTATGCAGTAAACTGCTCATGTTGTTTTTATTGTTGTGCCCTGAAGAAAGCTTTTACCGGAGCCATTGAAAGATCCACTGATCGCTGCTTTTAACACTTGATGCTCCTCTCTGGTGGAGAAATCAGTTTAATTGAGGATCTTGGAAAACTTGCAGTTTCTAATAGGGTGGCTATCATTTAAGGTTTTGATGTTAGATCTTTTTTCAAAAGGCGTCATTAACTGAAATGTTTTCACTGTAACCATATTCAATAGTACCGTATTTTCACGACCATAAGGCGCACCGGACTAAAAGGCGCACTCTCAGTTATGTGTGCCATTTCTGTATTTAACACACACATAAGGCGCACCGGACTATAGGGCGCGTTTTTTATATACAGGTACATGTCCTCTCAGGTGGATTTTCTCACTTAAAAACATATTAAAACTACTTTATTCCCACTGATCACAGCAAATAAAGCTGCAAGGTGTATTTATTACAAAGTGTTATTCAAACCTGGGAGCTGGCCATGAGAGACACATCGCTGATGACACAGGGCTGTGATTACTCCTCTGATACAGTTTATTGACGCATAAATTAACTTAAAACATAGGCAGGATAAATAATCTGGATGAACTGACTGCAATGATTAAATTTTCAGGTGGACTTTCTCACTTAAAAAGATTTAAATTATTTAGATGAAAAAACACCTGCTGAGGTGAGTCCGATGCCCCGCGGCCCAGAGGCGGCTGTTGAATTAAGTTTTCAGGTAGAAAAATAGAGCTGGAGCAAAACTGAGTATGATTGTGCTTTATTCAAGTATTTATTACAGAGTATTAATCAAACCCCTCAAAGTCCTCATCCTCTGTTTCTGAATTAAACAGCTGCGCTAAATCCGACATGCCAGTTTCCCCTTCTTCTTCGTTTATTCACGCATAAATTAACTTAAAACATAGGCAGGATAATAATCTGAATGAACTGACTGTAATGATTAAATTTTCAGGTGGACTTTCTCACTTAAAAAGATTTAGATTATTTAGATGAAAAAACACCTGCCGAGGTGAGTCCGGATGCGCTGCGGCCCAGAGCCTGCTGTTGAATTAAGTTTTTTAGGTAGAAAAATAGAGCTGGAGCAAAACTGAGTATGATTGTGTTTTATTCATGTATTTATTACAAAGTATTAATCAAACCCATCAAAGTCATCATCCTTTGTTTCTGAATTAAACAGCTGCGCTAAATTCGACATGCCAGTTCCCCCTTCTTCGTTTATTGACGCATAAATTAACTTAAAACATAGGCAGGATAATAATCTGGATGAACTGACTGCAATGATTAAATTTTCCGGTGGGCTTTCTCACTTAAAAAGATTTAGATTATTTAGATGAAAAAACACCTGCTGAGGTGAGCCCGATGCGCTGCGGCCCAGAGGCGGCTGTTGAATTAAGTTTTTTAGGTAGAAAAATAGAGCGGGAGCAAAACTGAGTATGATTGTGCTTTATTCAAGTATTTATTACAGAGTATTAATCAAACCCATCAAAGTCATCATCCTCTGTTTCTGAATAAAACAGCTGCGCTAAATCAGACATGCCAGTTTCCCCTTCTTCGCTGTCAGAGTCACTTTCCGTGCAGCGCAGCTCCTCAGAAATAATGCCGGCTTTTGCGAAAGCTTGAACAACAGAGCCAGCAGACACTTTAGTCCAAGCATCTACAATCCATCCGCAAACGGTGGCGTAATCTGCCCGGCGCTGCCTTCTTATCCTGAAACTGTGGTCTCCGTCGGTCATCCATCGCTCCCACGCCGCTCGCAGCCTTACTGTGAACGGCCGCTTCAAACCGATGTCGAGCGGTGGAAGCTCCTTTGTCAGACCCCCCGGGATAACGGCGAGCACAGCGTTCATTTGATTCATCTTTTTTTCACATCGGCTGTGAGATGGGCACGCAGCGATGGTGATGCGTGGAAAAAACCACCTAGTCTTCTCAGATACACCTGCCTTTCATCATCTCCTCATCGATCCAGCCTTTTCATTTGCGTTAATATCATATGTCATCAGAGCGCTGTACTGTCTCGCTGTCAGCTCCCAGATCAGCTTCTCTGATTGGTTGATGCGGCGCGTCCAGCAGCAAAACTTAAATTTTTCCATGTCGAGCAGCAGCAGCGCGTTGGCGGTGCGTCAGATGCTTAAACGCTCCCGACGTGCTGCACCAAAACGCGCTGCAGGACCTTTTGCTGCACCTATATGCGCGTCAACCATTGACTTTGCATGTAAACTCGCTGCTTCTGCTGCACCTTTGTTTCCCCATGTTTTTCACATCAGCTGTGAGATGGGAACGCATGGAGTTACATATTAACAGCGATGGTGAGGGGTGGAAAAAAAAAACACCTGGTCTCCTTACATTCAGCCACTCTTTCATCATCTCCTCAATGAGGTGGTCTCAAAAGTCGCAGTTACAACACACATAAGGCGCACTGCACCATAGGGCGCACCGCGCATTTTGAGGAAAAAAAAAAAGACCTTTAAGTGCGCCTTATAGTCGTGAAAATACGGTAGGTGGTTTGTTTCTAATAGAAGCTTTTCTTAGAGCTTCTGTAATGATGTCTTTCGAGGTTTAGACATCATTACAGCTTTAAAGGGGAATTTCGTTTTTTTTTCATTGGGCCCTTGATTTTACGTTATTACATCATGCTCTACTCACCCATATGAATTTTGTGTCATTTGGAGCTGTTCTGAAGATATTCGGTTAGGTTATATCCAAGTAACATCTTCCTATGGGCAACGACTTGAAGCCACAAACTAAACTGTTCATAGTTTATCATTTATGGTACGCCAGCATTCATAACATGTAGGCGAATCACTGTCCCCCAGACATCTGCGTTTATATTTTTTATATTTATATGTTTTAAAAACAAAGCTGCGCCTGTTTTTTATTTTTTATTTTAAACCCTTCTATTTATTCTGCTAGCTAATCTGAATCGTTCCATTCCATTTCAAGAGAGAGATCATCTGTGGTAGTAGCACTAGACATCTTCCTAGCATGTGAGTAAAACTAGCAGTAGTTCAGCGGACAGAATGAATGAATGGTAGCCGGCGTGCTCGGATGACGTCATACACAAGCTGCTTTGTTTAAAAAAAAATAGAAATATAAAAAATATAACCGCAGATTTCTGGGTGACAGTGATTTGCCTACATGTTATGAACGCTGGCGTACCATAAAGAATAAATTATGAACAGTTTAGTTTGTGCCTTCAAGTCGTTGCCCAAAGGAAGACTTTACCTGGATATAACTTAACGGAATATCTTCAGAACAGCTCCAAATGACACAAAACTCATATGGGTGAGTAGAACATGATGTAATAACATAAAATCAAGGGCCCAATGTAAAAAAAAAAAAACGGCGTTCACTTTTAAATATCGTTGCTGTATTTAGTTTTTCAACTTTTGAACAGAATGTCAGCCATTTTTCCCATATGTCCCTCTATTGTTGCTGATTTGGTTTCACTTTAAAAAAAAAAATAAAATATATATATATATATATATATATATATATATATATATATATATATTTAAGCTCCAATTAGTGTCTGGTTTTAGAGAAGTTGTCCTCCACCCTGTTAGCATTTCCTCTGTAGACATTTAAAGAGGGTTTTATCCTTCCTCAGATCTTAGAGATGCTTGTGCAGAGGGACAAGGAGTTCCAGGAGCTGATGGAGGTGGCCCAGCAGCAGGGGAAGGTTCACCAGGAGATGCAGCTATTGGAGAAGGAGGTGGAGAAGAGAGACAGCGACATCCAGCAGCTGCAGAAGCAGCTGAAGGAAGCTGAACACATCCTGGTATGAAGCAGATTTGTTGTTTCTGCTGACAATGTCTACTGATCCTTGATGCACCACAGCTCTTATGCTACGTTCAGACCGGACGCTGCAGAAGCAGTTAGTTTATATGCAAAATCAACGGTTGACGTGTATCAAGGCGCAGCAAAAGGTCCTGCAGCGTCTTTTGAGCAGCGCGTCTGAGCAGCTGAAGCAGCCCATCATGAGCTTCTGAGCATCTGACGCGCTTCACAAGCAGCAGCTGCTGGAGTTGGAGAAATTGAACTTTTGCTGCTCGACTCGCCACATCAACCAATCAGAAAAGCTAATCTGAGGCTGGCAGGGAGACAGACTGCTGATGAAGATACTAGGATCACTCCTCTGAAACAGTTTAACGCCTAAATTAACTTAAAATGTCGAAACCTGCTGGCAAAACATGTTCGCTTTCATTATTCTGGTGCCTGCAGTTTGGATTACATACGTGAAAAACACCTTCCAGCCGCCTTAAACAGTAGCGTAAAACTGTGAAGAGGCGACTGGGCCAGGGGCTTCTGTTGAACGGGATTCCCAGTGGCAGCGCACCGTCGGTGTGTGGGGATCTGAGCAGCACTGACAGTTAAATAATATTGGAAGGCAGGATCGTAATGTTGAACTGACTGGACAGATTAAGTTTTAAGAATGACTTTCTCTCTTAAAAACATATAACTATGTTTTACCCACTTATAACAGCAAAGATAGCAAAGCCACTCTGCCATTGAACACAGGAGCAGCAGAAACATCAGACGCTTCTGGACACACTACTGGAAATATGTCCTTAATGTGACCAAGCATCAAAAATGAAGCAGCAGAAGCACTTGCTGTCAAAACGTAGCATTATTAATTCAAATAAGCCAAGCGACTCTCTCGATTTCATCCGCCATTGTTTAGAAAGGATAGGTTAGCTCCGCCCACCATGCATCGGACCCACTTTTTCCAACACGCAGCCTAGAGCATCAAAGATGCTTCAGCCGTGCGTCAGAACTAAACATGTACAAGCATTAAAAATGAAGCAGCACGCGCGTTTTTGCTCCTTCTGCTGATGAGGTCTGAAGGTAGCATTAGAACATTTGTAGATCCAAATCATGCTTCTCCTGCAGTTGTACAGCTAGACGTTATCAAGACTATGATGCAGCTGAATTTCCTAGCTTTAATGATCATTACCCATTTGGACTTGTTACTAAGGAATAAAAACTGATCACATCCACAGATGTTTTTAGCTTTCGGTGTTCAGTTTAAGAACATCACTTTAAGATTATTATAGTTGTCTGATTGTGTCCCTCATGATTTCTGCTATGTTAATGGAAACTGGTTCTCTTGTCTTTTTTCTCCAAGGCCACAGCTGTTTACCAGGCAAAGGAGAAGCTGAAATCTATTGAAAAGGCCAGAAAAGGTGAACTGCAGCATTTAGCTTGACCTTGATTTTCTGTTTGCTTATGAATGAACACCAAATGTATCTTTGTTCTCTGCAGGAAGCATATCTTCAGAAGAAATCATCAAGTATGCTCACAGAATCAGTGCCAGTAATGCTGTGTGCGCCCCGCTCAACTGGGTGCCAGGTGAGTCCCTTCAGTGTCTGCTATGATATTTAGTCTGCTTCTCTAGATGATAACAGGAATGTTGCTCTCAGGTGATCCCCGCCGACCTTATCCCACTGACCTGGAAATGCGCAGCGGGATGCTGGGACACATGGCCAACCTGCCAACCAATGGGATGAATGGACATCTGCCCGGTGACGCTCTGGCTGCTGGAAGGTTACCAGGTCAGTTTAAGATGGAAGAACCCAGAGGTTCTCCTTAAACAGGAGGAACTTGGTGATTCCTCTATTAGAATCAGAGAAGAAAAGTTAAATATTAACAAATTACTATTCAGTGTTTTGATTTCTTTCTTTTCCTGACTGACTGATGGACGGAAGCTCAATCCAGTATACATATATTATCCAGTAACACTGGATACTATAGGCTCATAATCTTCTGAACATGGTGTGGTTGTTTTTGTAGTGTCTGGAGCTTTGACCATGTTATTGGCATTAGACCTAAGCCTGGCATGTAATTATTGCTGTGCAAATCAATTACACAGTTCAAAACTTCACGGCTTGCGATGTTTATCCTTACTGTACGAACCGACGCTCTGATCCGATCTGGCTACTAAAACTTCAACTCAAACAAGACACTTCAGGGTTTTGAACCATTCTGACATGCAGTGAAATAAATAAATGTAGCTAGTCACTGAGGAAGAAACGCTGCCTCTGGTTTACTTCTGTTTTTGTTTCGTGCATGCGTAATGTGAAAATTTTTGTCACCAAAATATCAAGTTTGATTTTCTTGTGACCCACAATTTCTGATCGAGAGCTTGTCGTGAGGAGGCAATTTCCTCTAGTTAACCACTTGTATAATGCACGACAGACTGTTCGGCCAAGAGTCGCTTCGATCTCCAAACTTGTCACACAACTGGAAAATCATCCCAAGAACAGTAAAAGGTTTACAGCATATGCTGGGCTTTATACGTATTTCTGATTTTTTTTTAATTCTTTCTCTTTTATTGTGGGAATAACAAGGAGACAATTAGGAATATATTTTTTTATATTTTTCCAGACTAATTTTCTACAGTAGATTTTACAGCAACACTAGAGAGGAGAATCAAATGAGCCCCTGGTTCATAACGGACACATTATCCTATTAAAAGTGGTCTTATTTTGGTCCCCAGATGTTCTGACGCCTCACTACCCCTGGCAGTCCTCAGATGTCTCTGTAGGGATGCTCCCTCCTCACCATGGAAACGACTTCGGCCTCGAGCCCCCAGGTCACAACAAGGAGAACGAGGATGATGTGGAAGCAATGTCCACAGACTCATCCAGCAGCAGCAGTGACTCAGACTGAAAATCAGGCTTTCTGTTTGTGTGTGTGTGTGTGTTTTTTTTTTGTTAGGCAGCATTTGAACACCCTTTTTCTCATGAGGTTTATTTAAATCTGACCTAATATGAGAATCGTTCATATGGAGGTAAAGCTAGTTTCATAAATATGCTGTTAATAATTTGCAAAGCAAAAAGCTGTTTTGTTGAAACCCTTAATCCTCCTTGTTTACGTGGAACCGAGACGCAGGTTTTTAGGTCATGGGTTTGGTTTGCCCTTCATAAAACGCAGCACAAGCGACACAAACATCTTTTACTGCACATCTACACGCCTTATGTGTCTGAACAGGATGTGTCTGAGCAGGCAGGTTGCCTCTGCTGTGAAGTTATAACCAACCATTTATGCATCAATAACTACAATGGGTGAGGTCTGAGGCTGAATAAATTGTGAGAGGTACTTGACTAAAGACTTTAAAAGATGATTAGTGCTTATGTTTTCATTCTTTGTAATGAAATGTGATGGTTTTGTTTGTTTCCAAACATAAAAATCATCTCTGCTCTTGTTTCAGCTCAGATAATCTGACTGCATATTCATACAAATTTACTAAATTTTATTCATATCCCTGATATTTTATATTATCATGCCACTTAAAGGCTAAGTTGTTTCCTCTATAGTGAAATGGATAGATTAAAGTAGGCACTGCCCTCTAGTGGTCAATGAGTACCTATCTCAGGTTCTCTTTATTTACATTCAAGAAAAGAAGTACATCTCTTAATTTATTAAGAAAATTACAACAGATTGTGCTCTGTTTTTGAATTTGCATAAAAAGGTAAAGTCTGGTTAAGAAGCTAACTAAAATATTGATTTCTAACTTGTAGAAATTTTTTTTACAGCATAGCAAGTGACATTTTTTTTTAAGTCTCAAATGGATTCATTCTGACAGACTCCTCTTTCCTTTATG
Source organism: Cyprinodon tularosa (assembly GCF_016077235.1). Classification (NCBI taxonomy): domain Eukaryota; kingdom Metazoa; phylum Chordata; class Actinopteri; order Cyprinodontiformes; family Cyprinodontidae; genus Cyprinodon; species Cyprinodon tularosa. The sequence goes on from NW_024039071.1 coordinate 647,326, forward strand.
CTCTGGTGTGTTGAGGTTTGCAGACCTTCGTTTCTGCTCCTCACTCTTTGGGTTCAAATATTTGCATTCTGGAAAAGGTCTTTGAAATGTTGCATCTCAATGTGCTCAAAGCTGAGAATGAAGAGTTTGATGCTTGGATTTTCAAACTTGTCTTTATTTAGTAGTTTTCAATTTGGTTAGATTTGAATAACAGAAAATGTAATCATATTTATATCGTTCTGGTAAAAAAAAAAAAAAAGAAATTTAAAGTGATGTATACAAAGACTAAAACAATGGAAGGTAAAGTTGGATTTTTTTTGTTTTGTTTTACAGTTGTTTACCTTCACATGTTTGGTTAAATTTCTTTTTACTGAACATGATAATAGGTAATAGTAAATACAAATATACTAATTGATCATATGAGATTAATTCTTTATTAGAAAGATGATCAAAATTGAAGATTTATTCCTAAATATCTAAATAAGACTTCTTAAGAAGGAATTAATTATCCTTGTACTAAAGGACTAAAATATTAAACAGGAGTTCAGCTTCTGAAACAAATACTTAATAGAGGAAGTTAGTTTCCACAAACTGAGCATTCGTCAGCCTAAACAGGGCAACTTATTCAGAAAGACACAAAGAAGTTACTTCATTTAACGCGTTTGATGGCTTTTGCATCGCCCCTTTGGAAGTGACACAAACTTTATTGCAGGAGCTTTTAAACTGATCAATAGCATTTTTGTTTTAGGAATGATGTTTCTGTAAAATCATCTCATGTTTACTTTGGCTGTGAAGTTGGTGCAGTTTCATTTGGATTCAATCAAACTGAGGATTGATGTTTTTGTGAACTTTGTTAGGAGGACCATCTTCCTTCATAGGCAGAAACCTAAAACCCTGTTAAACCCTGTGTTCCTCGGGTTTGTTACAGTAGAGTTAACCAGCCCTCTGGTTAAATTAAGCCAACATTCACCAGTCAGTTTGATCATTTTGTTAGTCTTTCATTTTCCAAAACAGCATCTGTTACTGTTTAAAATGTGTCTCTGCAGGCAACTCTGATCCTGAAGAAAACCAAACTCAAACTATTTATTTGCTCGTCTCCTGATTGTGTTTCGCTGAGTTTGTTGCATGACTGATTGTTGTCATGGTGTGTGTGTGTGTGGGTGATAACCTATGGCCATACAATGTGTAAATAACTTTGTCAATAGTTTCCTTGTAAATAAATCATTTTTGAATAAACTTTTCTGCATCTAGTTTTTATGTTTGCAATAGGGGTGTTCTGATACTTTTTCATTAATGATACGATGTAAGCGTGAATCATGCATAAGTTATAACTTAAGGTTTCTGGGTTATATGTTGGAAAAGGTTTGATCAAGAATTTTACTCAAAGAACAATACTAAACGACATGGATGAGAACTGAACTATGTATTATTAATCAGTGACCTCCTTTAGCTTTAAATTGATGCATTTTGTCCTTTTTAATTTTTTTTTTAGCTCAGGAAGAGCTACTATAAGCTTTATCAAAAAGAGAAGTTTTAAGCCTAGCCTTAAAGCAGACAGGGTGTCTGCCTCATGGACTAAAACTGGTAGTTGGTTCCACAGGAGAGGAGCCTGATAACTAAAAGATCTGCCTCCCATTCTACTGTTAGAAATTCTAGGAACCACTAGTAAACCTGCGGATTGAGAGTGAAGTGCTCTGTTATGGACATAAGGAACAATCATATCTCTGATATAAGATGGAGCTTGGCCATTTAAGGCTTTAAATGTGAGAAGAAGTTTAAAGTTTTCTTCTCGCATAGATTTAAAATTCTATTCTGAATTTAACAAGAAGCTAGGATAAGAGATCTCTCGCTTTTTTATTTTCATTAGAACTGTGGCTGCAGCATTTGGGATCAGGTGAAGACAATTTTTTTTTTCTTCATAGTGCGCTACAGGCTTTTAATGAGAATGCGGATTGGTAATGTCTTGCTGAAATAATCATGGACATTCCTGGGAAGAAAGTTTCTTAGATAAAATATATGTTGCTTCAAAATCTGTTTTTACCTTCCAGCATTAATGATCATGTTGGGTGGACGAAAGAAACCATCAGACTACTCACACTTTTCCACTGATGCTGGGTTTTTATTTTATACAGTTAAAAATGTGGATTGTCCTTTTTATTCCTTGTCCTTTGTATGGTAAAGTTTTAACTTACAGGTGCTGGTCATAAAATTAGAATATCATGAAAAAGTAGATTGATTTCAGTAATTCCATTTAAAAAGTGAAACTTGTATATTATATTCATACATTACATACAAACTCATATATTTCAGATGTTTATTTTGTTTAATTTTGATGATTACAAATGACAACAAATGAAAATCTCAAATTCATCATATCAGAAAATTAGAATATTACTGAAGACCAATAAAAACAAAGGATTTATAGAAATGTTGGCCAACTGAAAAGTATGAACATGAAAAGTATGAGCATGTACAGCACTCAGTATTTAGTTGGCCTGTATTACTGCAGCAATGCGGCGTGGCATGGAGTCGATCAGTCTGTGGCACTGCTCAGGTGTTATGATAGCCCAGGTTGCTCTAATAGTGGCTTTTAGCTCTTCTGAATTGTTGGGTCTGGTGTATTGCATCTTCTTCTTCACAATACCCCATAGATTTTCTATGGGGTTAAGGTCAGGAGAGTTTGCTGGCCAATTAAGAACAGGGATACCATGGTCCTTCAACCAGGTACTGGTAGCTTTGGCACTGTGTGCAGGTGCCAAGTCCTGTTGGAAAATGAAATCTGCATCTCCAAAAAGTTGGTCAGCTGCAGGAAGCATGAAGTGCTCTAAAACTTCCTGTTATGTGGCTGCGTTGACCCTGGACCTCAGAAAACACAATGGACCAACACCAGCAGATGACATGGCACCCCAAACCATCACTGACTGTGGAAACTTTACACTGGACTTCAAGCAACGTGGATGAAGTGCCTCTCTTCTTTTCCTCCAGACTCTGGGACCTTGATTTCCAAAGGAAATGCAAAATTTACTTTCATCAGAGAACATGACTTTGGACCACTCACCAGCAGTCCAGTCCTGTTTCTCTTTAGCCCAGGCAAGACGCTTCTGACGCTGTCTGTGGTTCAAGAGTGGCTTGACACAAGGAATGCGACAGCAGAAACCCATGTCTTTCATACGTCTGTGTGTGGTGGTTCTTGAAGCACTCACTCCAGCTGCAGTCCACTCTTTGTGAATCTCCCCCACATTTTTGAATGGGTTTTGTTTCACAATCCTCTCCAGGGTGCGGTTATCTCTCTTGCTTGTACACTTTTTTCGACCACATCTTTTCCTTCCCTTCGCCTCTATTAATGTGCTTGGACACTGAGCTCTGTGAACAGCCAGCCTCTTTAGCGATGACCTTTTGTGTCTTGCCCTCCTTGTGCAAGGTGTCGATGGTCGTCTTTTGGACAACTGTCAAGTCAGCAGTCTTCCCCATGATTGTGTAGCCTATAGAACTAGACTGAAAGACCATTTAAAGGCTTTTGCAGGTGGTTTGAGTTAATTAGCTGATTAGAGTGTGGCACCAGGGGCCATCAATTTTGAACCTTTTCACAATATTCTAATTTTCTGATATGATGAATTTGAGATTTTCATTTGTTATTTGTAATCATCAAAATTAAACAAAATAAACATCTGAAATATATGAGTTTGTATGTAATGTATGAATATAATATACAAGTTTCACTTTTTAAATGGAATTACTGAAATCAATCTACTTTTTCATGATATTCTAATTTTATGACCAGCACCTGTATATGTAGCTGTAACTACAAGCTGTGTTACCTGACAGTGTTTTTTTCTTCTGAAATGTTCCTGAGCCTTTGTGATAAGATATAGAATGATGTGAGTTTCTTCTGAGGTTTCCTTGATTCACTGCTTGCATGGGTTCTTTTGTATCCTCTATTGATATTATAGACCAAAGGATGAGAGTCAACGAGTCAACAAGTCTTCTCCATGACGTGCATTCTTTCTGCCCAGCCACTGAATCAGGTGAGTCCCTTCTGTATGGTTCAGTCGCTGGCCCATGGAGATGACTTGTTGACCCAACATCTCCTACCTCTGCTAAGATTGTAGACGATGAAATCCTGAAATTCATTATTATTACGTATAAAGGAATCTTAATTCCTTTATACGCAATAATAGTCATTTTAAACTAATGACTATTTGCTTACTCAGTTGTTTACCAAATTCACTCCTCCTTGCTTTTAAATGAGCCTGTCAGGGATGTTCCTTATTTACCCAAACATGAGACTTACCTGCTACCAATTAACACGTTCACTTTTGTTTTGGAAGCCACAAATTCAAGAGTGATATTTAAAAGAAAAAGGTTATTCATTTTAATATAATACAGATTTTGTCTTTGCAATTTATTTATTTGCAGAAGTTGGACAGGATTTATAAATTATTGTAATCGGTTTTAATTTCTTTGTTACAAGATAATCTAAATTTTATTGGAATTAGGGGTGAAGTAAATATAACACTTCATAATGCAGAAATTTGTATAGCCAGCTTTATCTAACTTTTGTCAATTTAACCTTGTATCTCAGTTAAAACTGAAAAAAGACATAAAAGTTGGTAGTTTGATGTAAATTTGTCAATCTCAGTGCCCCCATCTTTAACTGAACATGTTAAATGCTAGAGGTTATCTGGCTGATTGGATGAAAGCAGAAGTGTGATACTAATACAGGCAGTTATACAGAAAAACTTAAATAGCTCAATGAATTGAATACTATACCAGCAAAAACCAGAACTGAAAAGTAAATTTTAAATATACTTTTATATATCAAAGACAATATCATAATGTAGGTTAAAGGTGAAAGTATGGCTATATTTATAAGGCGCTGAAGACCTTGACTATGCTCCCTTTAAAGGCTCTACGTAAAGGGAAGATTCCTTTTTATTTGTGTCCCAATTTTATTCGGGAAACTCTTATAATTCCTCAAAAACTTACTTTGGATTTCTTGAACCTCTTGAATTTTCCAAATTCCTAAACGTTGTTGGAGGACGGAAGAAATTGGAAATTATTTAGACCTATCATTGAAACGCTTAAAAATCTTGCATTTACTAGAGAAATGTCTGAAGGTCCTTCTTAACAAACTCATTAATTAGTAAATATCTCAGCATTTTCTTAACAAAATTATTCATTTCTAACATCCTCGATTTTTAAAACCTCTTTGGAGTTTATTTGTCTTCAAAAAAGTAACGTGCCCTTATTTCCGATAGTACTTAAACGTCACACGCTGTTGCCGAAGTTTGAAGCTTGCCGCGCATGCGCGTTTTTCACTTCTGTCTTGTATCGGGAGACATGGCGACGTCCCTGATTTGCGGCTGTTTGACGGCTAGCCTGAGATCCTCTGGGGCCAGGAGCTCTATCAGCTCCGCTTCAAAGGTAAAAACGTCCCGAAGTGAAAGGAAATCCGCTTTGCTTCAGGAACATATGTCCCATCCATCGGTGCACATCCTCCTTACAAATACAGCTTCCTAAATAGCCGAAGGGGTCAAATCTGACATTAGCACAACTCCATTGAGTTTCCGTTGTTTTTGCTAACAGGCTAACTAGCGGGAATCTGCTGTTAGCATGGCTAGCTGTCAGTGTTGAAGCAACATGAGTGACCGCTTACAGACGGTTGCCTTGGTCTCAGTTTACTGGTCGTTTGAGGTGTAATTTAGGATTGTGAAGCTGAAGGGCGGTTTGAAGCTCAGTGACCTCCACGGGCAGCTGTTGTCCCCGGATGGACCCCAGCATTTGGGGAAGTTCTCGGATAAAAGGACGGCAGTTTCCATTCATAGACAACCAGGCTGCCTTCACAGCTGGGAATGCTTAAAGATGGATCCTGAAATGGAAATGTTGTTGTTTCTGGTGTTTAACTCTTAAAAGAAACAATAAAACCTCATTCGTGATGTTTCGTGCAGTCACATGGACTAAGTTTGAGTCGTTATTGGTTATAAATGTGTGATTTTCTTTAGACCAGGCCTTAATTAACGGCTCAGGATACTCTGTATAGTATTGAAAAAGGGATCCACCACCCTCTTTTAAATTTGTTATTTTACAGTCACAGGCTTTTTCCCCGTCATTCATTAGAGAGGAGCTAATCAATCATCCAGAGTTAAAAATCAGCATTTTTCCCCCTCCTGATCGATGTGAAAAACCAGAAATTCATCAAAACTTAGGACACCTGTTGTGTTTGCGCCAAGATCACATTCAGTCATATAAAGGTTATCTTGCAACTCTAACCATGGTCCTTAGAAGCCTCTGGCTGAAGACACTGTTGTTGTTTTCCAGTCTTCTAAAGAGGATGCTGTAAGTTGTTCATAAAGTTATTTATTAATTAAGATTTGTTCTTTGTGAAACCATCTCCAGGTGTTTCAGATGGCTTCCTTGAACAGAACCGTTGATCTTTCTTATCTGGTTGAGCTTCTTTATGTAATTTGCTCTGATGCTGCCACCCTAACAGCGATCACACTTCATTTCCATGAGAATGTTTGTCTATTAATGTAAACAATGTGAAGGGGATGGAAATCTGAATTCTTTTTAGATTTTTTTACAGATTGCTAAAAACAGAAATTTACTTTGAGCTTCATAGTGGATCAAACACAACCTTCAATGTAAAATTAGCGGTTAATGTGCATGATGCTGAAACTTAAGTACGTTTTGTTCAATTTGTTTGCATTTCAGTTTTTGTAAGACAGGGTTTAAATCAATCAACTTTATTGTCAACTACAATTTACATTGCAGATTTCAGTTTCAGTACAAACCGTTCACCACACTACATCACATACATTGGGGTGGGGGGCTTAGATTTAATATTTAAAGAAATAAATGTTGTAAATATTGTATAACTAAGTGAATAGGACCTGCAGTGCAGCTCCATTATAGAGGAAGCTGAGGTTTGAGGAGTCTTATGATTCACTTTAAAATTTCTTCAATTTACACACAGTTTATTTCAAAAGAATAAAACATATTCTTAAACATATTTGAACCAAATCAGATGAAGTGATTAGCGTTTACCATGGTTCTAAACTAATTTTAAAAATTATTATGATATATTTTTTTGAGTTTTTACGACACTAGTGGTGCGTTTTATGGACAGAAAGCTGACAGGAAAGGGGGTATGAGAGGGGTGGGCGAAACATGCAGGAAAGGACCACAGGTAGGATTCGAACCTGGGTCACCTATGTCGAGGACTAAGGCCTCCATACATGGGTTGTGGCACGACCTAAATGATTATTATTTTAAGTACTATGTAGGCTGGAACATACTGTATTTCCCAGTAACATTGCTTGCTGTGGATCTTGTCAGATTGAGTTACACATCTTTCTGCTAAGGATCAAACTTAGATGTCCTGCTGACTCAGTGTGAGAAACGGATTGTTTCACATCCTCAGCCGGGTTTTCCAAAGTTTCAGGAACGTAGCAGGCAGCAAACGCTTCTTTTATGTTGCAACCAAGTTACTCTTTAGTGTTGTGGTTTAAGGCGATCGTTTTGATTTTGTTTCCTTTCAGCACATTAAAGTGGTTGAGCTGTTCTTGCAGACAGCAGGATTGTGAGCTGTGGGGGGGCTACCTAAGAAGCCAAGGTGTCTGGTGACTGTCCACCAGCCTGCATCTGGCTAAATGGTGAAATACTTTGGGTTTTAACTCATATCTTCTCCACATTCTAAGGATTAACAGCAGATCTGCTGCTTTGTGTTCAGGATGGACCTCTGTTAAACCCTTTGGAGCGCTACTCTTTCTAAACTAACCTGGTTCATCTGTCAGAATGTCTTGTTAGGGAATTTACTGAAGCCGGCCATACACTATATATGATTATTTTTTTTGCCCTTTCCGGGCCAATTCTCCAGTGGTCCGAGAATTTTTCGATCGGGCCGAGTCTCAGCCTCCAAATTAGGAATTGTGAGGTCGGGGGAAAATCAAACATGTTTGAAATTCAGGCCCGCCGCCGTGAGGTGTTCGTCGAAATATCCTGCTGTTGAAGCAGAGCTATGACCCGTTTTACAAGAACCTCGAGGACTGCGCATGTACAAATAAGGGAGTTCTTGTTCTTCCTCCAGATTGATGAGTCCGACCAGCGCCATCATCTTGTGGCCACAAGCGCTGCAGATCTGTCGCAAAAGTCAACAAACAGTCAGCTGGCTACCCTCCCGTGTCTTTTGATTGGGAACACGCTAGGCGTCTAAGTTCAGCTCGGAGTGTGAGAAATGCTGCTGTTCATTTGAGAGCACCGTTAGGGCGAGCTGGACCAGCTGCTGAGTGAACAGCCACTGGGTCCGATGGGTCGAGCAGGCGGAAAAATAGTACAGCAAAAGCCTTCGCTCCAGGACCATATAAGAGCCTGTGGCCGTCCGTAAAGCGATATTTTCTTCCAGGTCACATTATTTGGTTTGCTGGATGTATAGAAATGTTTTAGATAATTTCTTTCTAAAGTATCCAACTGTATAAATCCCATCAATGACAAAATTGACCCAGTTTCTGGTTAATTTTGTACGATTGACTGAGCTTGTTGAGACATAAACGATAAAAAAGACAGTCCTCAGGTTCCACCTGCTTGGCATTAATGAAATCCAGACTGTTCAGACATCATCAGTACTTACTGGTTGGGTTTTTGTGTCCTCTGCTTCGTCTCTCAGGTTCTTGGTGGCTCCACAGGTCTGTTTGGCGGCCATGTGTCCCAGCTGCATCCCCCCCACCTGCAGCAGCAGCAGAGGAACCTCTCCTTACATGAGTATATGAGCATAGGCCTGCTGAAAGAGGCCGGCATCTCTGTACCGGTGGGAATGGTGGCCAGCTCCTCCGACGAGGCGTACAATGTGGCTAAGCAGATCGGTAAGAACACAAAGTCCATGCAGTTTCACATGTGGGCTTAAAGTAAAAACTAAATATAGTGCTTTGTCACTCTGAGCCTGCAAATGGGTTAAATAACATCTTGAAATGAACTTTTAGCTGAATCAGCCCTGACTGCTGACCTTTCACTAAGCGACAAAAATAAAAAATCTGGTTTGTGAATGCACCATGTTAAGAGCCGCTACGCTCCTTCAACAAAACCGCTGTACTGTGGGAACATTATGAGCAGGAAATACCAACTCCAAGAATTTTTGAGATGTTTTAAGTTTAGAAATTAATCTATTTGACAAGTTTATAGTTCCTTTTGCTTGCAAGAAAGTGAGAAAAGAGCAAGACTTTCGAAGGGGACAGTAAGGCTGCCTAATCTACAGGAACGTTGGTCTGTTTTTATCTTTTTGAGTGTTAACCTCTGTCTGCAATGGAACAGACAGGATTTGGAAACATTCAGGTTTTTATTTTGGGGGGCAGGAAGAGGGCAAAGATTTACTGTACTTTTCTCTGCAGCCTGCACACACTGTGTTTTTTGTGATGCCAACTATGCTAATTACCATGATACAAACCCTGTAATCCCTTTTTCTTGCTTAGTAGCAGGAAAGTCTTCATTGTTTACAAATGATTAAATTCTTCTAAATTGTGATTGATGCATCTCTAATAAAACTATTCGTTTGTTGTTTTTGTTAAATATATCATCCAGCAGAGTGTTTTTTTTTTATGTATCAGTATTAGCTAATGCATGCAAAGGCTGATTAATTGGTGCGTTCAGCAGCATGCCTTGAAATCACTTGGTGCAGAAACATCACTGCTGCCTTCATTTGCTTTCTATTTTTATGCTTTGTTAGATTCGTTAATTAATTATTTTACCAATTTTTCTTGTTGTTTAAATTGACATTTGTTTTAAACTTATCATTGTGGGAGTTTCATTATGTAACTGTGGGAAGAGAAAACAATTTCTGCTTCAAGAATCCCCCCAAAATCAGCAGCCCCTATTATTTTAATGATGGTTGATGTCAATTTAATCTGCATTGGCCTCAAATTACTAAATCTTTAGTTCCAATATCTTTTCCATTTTTATTTCCTCTTCTTCAACATTTTCTAAGCTGGTTTCACAGAAAAAGGCAGGGCTTTAGGAGTGAATCCTTCTGTTTTTTGTGGTACACCACACCCTATATCTCCATGCCAGGATAAATCAAAGTTCATCATTTTGTACAAAACTCTATCAGATAAATTCTCCAATGAAAAATAAGTTTTTACTTTTTAACTTTTTAAGATCTAAAACGCCCGAGTTCAGTGTTCTGCAAATAAAGATGAAAAACCAGAACAGGTCCTTTATTAAGAAAGGTGATATTGAAAGAAATGTTTGATGGAAAAGTCCAGTCAGCAAGGAATAATCAATGGATCATTATTTATACCTAAAGCTAGTACGTTTGCAGTCATTTAATGAATTTAGCATTAATCAGCAAAAAAATAATTTTCGTTACAATCACTGATTCTGGTGGCGGCCATTTTTGCCCAAATACAGTAACACCTCACTCCTGACATCTTCCGGCAGTGACGTCACGGTGCGGTGAGCTTGACGTCATTCTCCCCGCTTTACAAGCAAAATAAATGGGAACTACGAGACGCATCTGCAATCAACAACAATTATTTAAGATTTTGAGAGGTTTTCACCATTGAAATTCATGAGAACTATAGTTAAACTGACAATGGCTACATGCATGGCAGTTGGATGCGGTTAAAAGTGACAGAAAAACAGTTATTTCACCTTTCTGATTCATGATCCTCCATGGACGGATTGTCATTGGATTGCCAACTTGAAGAGGGAGGATTTGCCATCGAACTTCTGGCCAGAGAAAAAACACGCAATATGTAGCCAACATTTTCAAGATGACTTGGATAATAGCGCATTGTGACAGATACAGCTCTGGGACTTGATCAACAGCCGATACCGCACCGTGACTGTTTTGTGACATCATGGTTTTCAGCTTTTTTTTTTGGATCCAGACAAAGGTATCCATTGTGATGAGATAGGTTGAATTTCAAGTTTCTTTTACAAAACATTAGCGTTTTTTAATCTGAGTTTTTCTAATGTTTTCTTTATGTAAGCTTCCCCTATTAGTTTGCTGCCACAGTAAGAATGATGGCGTTCTGACATCCTGTGTGTTTTCAGGTTCCAAAGATCTGGTGGTGAAAGCTCAGGTTCTGGCTGGAGGCAGAGGGAAGGGCACGTTTGAGGGCGGGCTGAAAGGTGGAGTGAGGATCGTCTACTCGTAAGTACAGGCATGATTAATAGAAAGTATGTCTTCTTAAAATCAAACGTTTTATATTTTTGAGGATTTTCATAGTTTCTTACACATCATTCGACCGTGTTTCTTCAGAAAAAAAGTCTTGCTCCATTAAAATACTGGTGAAATAAGAGACTGTGGATGTTTATTGAATTAAAATGGGAGTAAAAATTGTGTTTGATGAAATAAAGCAACAGAAGTTATCACTACATTTACAGCATTTCCTGATGTTCTGTTGCCTCAGGATTCAACAAACATCCGGAGGTTGTTTGATGATAAACTAAGGTGGTATTACGCACTAAAGGTTTAATTAAATGCATTCAGGAAGTAAGTCTGCAAACAGCAGCCTGGTAAAAAAAAAGGGCTGCTACTGGTTCTGATCAGCAGATCCTTAAACACTAACAGAGCTTTTCTCTGCCACCAACGTTGATAATAAAGACATCGCCAGTATACACAGTTCATGCATTGAATTGTGAATATGAGTTATAATGTGTTAAATCTCACAGAAAATGTGAGGTAATGAAATGCTATGTTCATTCTTAGCTCTTATTTTCAGCTCTGTCACCCTGTTGTGACTGATGAGAGCTTGAAGCTTTTCTGTCTCCTTTGCACAAAAAATGCTGATCTAAAAATAAGTAAAACTTGAAAAATTCTCTTAAAATTGGTGTATTTTTCCCTTAGTTTGAGCTGGAAAATAAGATGATCTGTCAATGAAGCTCATATTTTTGACCTTAAGATATAATAGTTAGATATTATGCACTTAAGATAAGATAATGGAGTTGCTTATTTCCTTATTTTGACCTAAATCATCTTATTCTGTTGACATGTAGCCTTACTCAGCTCCTCACTTCAAAGGAAATATACCTATTTCAAGACAAAATGACTTATTTATACTTCAAATTTTGCGTAGTGTCATTTTTAAACTAAAGAGGTGGTAACACCCTACTAGAAAACTTTACAAACAAACTTAAGTAACACGTTTTCTATACTATGTTTTGGAGAGAACTAAAGGAGCGTAGGGTCACGCAACATCCTCCTATTGTTTCTTACCTTCAGAATAACAACTTCAAGTCTTCAGTTCTGCCAAACTGACATTTGATGACATAACAACTTCTGGACAAGTTTTATAGTAATCTTAGCAGTTTAGATATCATTACCGTATTTTCACGACTATAAGGCGCACTTAAACGTCTTTTTTTTTCCTCAAAATGTGCGGTGCGCCCTATGGTGCGGTGCGCCCTATGTGTGTTGTAACTGCGACTTTTGAGACCACCTCATTGAGGAGATGATGAAAGAGTGGCTGAATGTAAGGAGACCAGGTGTTTTTTTTTTCCACCCCTCACCATCGCTGTTAATATGTAACTCCATGCGTGCCCATCTCACAGCTGATGTGAAAAACATGGGGAAACAAATTAACCCTGTGCTCGCTGTTCAACCGCTCGACATCGGTGTGAACCGGACCCAGCAGGTGCAGCAGAAGCAGCGAGTTTACATGCAAAGTCAATGGTTGACGCGCATATAGGTGCAGCAAAAGGTCCCGCAGCGCGTTTTGGTGCAGCACGTCGGGAGCGTTTAAGCATCTGACGCACCGCCAACGCGCTGCTGCTGCTCAGATGGAAAAATTGAAGTTTTGCTGCTGGACGCGCCGCATCAACCAATCAGAGAAGCTGATCTGGGAGCTGACAGCGACACAGACACATCGCTCTGATGACATATGATATTAACGCAAATGAAAAGGCTGGGTGGATGCGTGGCTGAGGCAGGTGTATGTGAGAAGACTAGGTGGTTTTTTCCACGCATCACCATCGCTGCGTGCCCATCTCACAGCCGATGTGAAAAAAAGATGAATCAAATGAACGCTGTGCTCGCCGTTATCCCGGGGGGTCTGACAAAGGAACTTCCACCGCTCGACATCGGTGTGGAGCGGCCGTTCACAGTAAGGCTGCGAGCGGCGTGGGAGCGATGGATGACAGACGGAGACCACAGTTTCAGGATAAGTGGAAGGCAGCGCCGTGCAAGTTACGCCACCGTTTGAGGATGGATTGCAGATGGACTAACGTGTCTGCTGGCTCTGTTGTTCAAGCTTTCGCAAAAGCCGGCATTATTTCTGAGGAGCTGCGCTGCACGGAAATTGACTCTGACAGCGAAGAAGGGGAAACTGGCATGTCTGATTTAGCGCAGCTGTTTTATTCAGAGGAATGCTGAGGATAACAGAGGATGATGACTTTGATGGGTTTGATTAATACTTTGTAATAAATACATGAATAAAGCACAAACATACTCAGTTTTGCTCCCGCTCTATTTTTCTACCTGAAAACTTAATTCAACAGCTGCCTCTGAGCGCGTCTCCTCCTCTTCAGCGCGGTGGCTGGCAGGTGTTTTTCATCTAAATAATCTAAATCTTGCAGCTATATTTGCTGTGATCAGTGGGAATAAAGTAGTTTTAATATGTTTTTAAGTGAGAAAGGCCACCTGAAAACTTAATAATTGCAGTCAGTTCATCCAGATTATCTATTTCTGTCGGAGGCGCTCAGACCCCCACATACCAGCGGTGCACCGACAGGAGAAATCCTTTCGTTCACCGCGGCTGCTGGCAGGTGTTTTTCATCTAAATAATTTTAGCTGCAGGCACCAGGATACTGGTAATAAAAGCGAACATATTCCGTCGGCAGGTTTCAGGATTTTAAGTTAATTTAGGAGTGATCACAGCGCTGTGTCATCTGCGATGTGTCTGTCTCACGGCCAGCTGCCAGGTTTGATTAATACTTTGTAATAAATACATGAATAAAGCACAGTCATACTCAGTTTTGCCCCCGCTGTATTTTTAAATACGCAGTAGAGGTATTTCAAGGTAGTAGAGGACTTGTACCTGTATATAAAAAACGCGCCCTATAGTCCGGTGCGCCTTATGTGTGTGTTAAATACAGAAATGGGACACATAACTGAGAGTGCGCCTTTTAGTCCGGTGCGCCTTATGGTCGTGAAAATACGGTATCTATGACGTTTGGTGTATCAACACATTTAGAGCTTCCGTAAATACACAAGAATGGAGCGCCTGTGGTCAGGTTGATCTTAAGAAGTTAATTTAGTCCTAGAAACACTGCTCGTCCTCACACACCTCCAGCACAGAGCTTGGTCTGTCACTGCCCAGCATTGGTGGATTCTGCAGGGGTAGATTACCTGGCGAATCGGACCGAATCAGAGCTGCCTCTGGATGAACCAAAGTGGACTCTTTTTTTTTTTTTTCAGAGCTTATGGGGCTTTAAAAAAAAGATCTCCCCAAGGCGATTACAAAGTTGTTGATAAACAAAAATTTAGCGGCAGTCTGTGACGTTAAGCTTCACCTGTGCTTTTACTTTGAAATGCCGAAAGACTTGCCCATTGTTATATTCAGTAACAGCACAGGAATTACATGTGATGTTATGCAATAACTTTGTATCAAGAAACGAGCGCAGCACTAACATCTGCTGGGATGGCGACACCATCGGCTGTTGTTCAAAATAATTCTTAATAATTCTTTGAAACCAAATCAACACAAAAGATATTTTACCTGCAAATATAAAGTAGCACTGAAAAGGTAGATCATTTTGATTCCATTCAGAGCTTAATGGGGGCATAGTTGACCTCTAGTTGGCTTAAAAATAAATCCTTAAAAAACGTGATCTTTTTTGTTTTTTCTTTCATTTTTTAATAATTATCGTTCAGTCCTTTCGCTAAGTTGGTGGGGTTTCAGCTTCACGCATCTGAAGCTCCTATTTATATATATAAATATATATATATATATATATATATGAAGGTACTTCATATTGTTGAAAGATTGTCTTGATACATTTAAGAAAATGGCTGCTTATCATTGTTAGTCGATCGATAAAATCAATCATTTTTAGATTAATTCATTAATTAATAACTTGCATCCCCACCTTAAATGCTCTGTTGTCCAGAGTCCACTGTCTTTGGATTTACAGTTGCTTAGAAAAGTTCCTCGCCGCACCGGTCTGTATGCTACCTGAAACTCTCTTCTTTTCTGTGTAGCAACAAACCACTATATGTGTATTAATACCGTCTAAGAGGGCTGCAGTTGGAATGTTAGGGTTTTTCTTTTGTGCAAACAGAGTAAAATCTAATTGTTTTTGAAAGTGCATTTTTGTGATTAAATTGCAGATATCTTATTGCTCAGTCTTAGTTTCCTACCATACAACTACTACATATTTGGATATTTATTAAAATGCATTGATTGATTTTGATGATTTAAATGTATGTAAAAAAATAAACACAGTTGAACTAAATTGCTTAGTTGGAAAATAAAATAATACATTTTGACATAATACTTTGCATTTCTTCTCATTGAAACTTAGGCTCAATAAGCCTAAAGTTAAACTCTCTGAGGTCTAGAAGTTAAAACTCAGTGAGTTCTCGCTCTATCCTCCTGGTTCTCATTGAGTAGATAAAGTGTGTCATGGCTTTTCTATGGCGTCCTAAACTCTGTGGAGAATAGAATAGAAAATCCCTTTATTGTCCCACAATGGGGAAATTTTGGTGTTACAGCAGCAAAAGATTATAGCAAAGGTGTTCACACAAATAAGGACCTTAAAAGAAAGTGTTTAAAAATAACAGAATAAGTGACAGAGTTAACAACCAATAAAAAAATGTACAGTGTTTTTACAGTATAAATACTGTACTTCTAGAAGGATTCAATAATCAATATACAACTATAGAGAGTTTTATGTCGAAGTTGTTTGCTCTCTCTGAAGGAGTTTCTCTCACATAAAGAGAAATTTATTTGACATGTTTCTACAAGCAGAGTTATTCCTGTGGCTGCTCTTCCACTTGAATCACAGGTATCATCCTGCACAGCAGACTGAATGCCGCTGCTGATTTCTCCCACTAACTTGGGGCTTTTTTATCATTATTGGCTGCTGTCCCAAGGCTGACCAGGCCTTGACACTCTACCCTTCCCAAGGCTACTAACACAAGGTTTTTACCTGCACATGGATTAAACTGACTTATATAGTTACATTCCATACAACTGTGAAAATAATAAAAGTTGATGTTTATTATGCTGCGAAGTTTCATAAAACACCCTGACCTGCTTTGAATCTATGATCTGAAATCCAATGATTTTTAGCTTCGGTTGAACTGTAAACTTGCTTTTTGCTCCTTTTTTACTCCTGAAATAAATTACGTATGTCAAGGAATTATTAAACTTTATCTGTTTATCTGTAGCCCAGAGGAGGCCCGAGAAATTTCCTCTCAGATGATTGGTCGAAAACTTTACACCAAACAGACCGGAGAGGCGGGTCGGATCTGCAACCAGGTGTTCATCTGTGAGCGCAGATACCCACGCAGAGAGTACTACTTCGCCATCACTATGGAGAGGTCTTTTCAGGTGAGGGAGCCCTCTATCAGACTGGGGCTGCGTTTTTATATCTCTAAATGTGTTTGATCATGGGTTTAAGATGCCATCTGAAAATAACACATCAGTTACATGAAGTCAGACTTATCAGACCATCATTAAGGTTTGCAGCGTCCACTTTTTGCACAGAGTTGTTCTAACTAATGCAGAATGATACCACTTGGGGGCAGTGTTGTATCAAAAGTAAGTGTTAATTATTTGTTGACATTACTTATGCATGACAGGAGGAGTCCCTGAAGAAGCTGCGTCCCAGATTTAGATCAGTTAGACACAGTAGAGGAGTGTAAACACACAGAATATTTAATCACACTATAATTAACCAGTCTTGAGTTTCTGACCTCAGCCTGTAATTAAATCAATTTGCCTGCTTGTTAATCACTCTGCAAGGAAGACCCCAGTTATTGAAGTGGGGGACACTTTATATAGTTAACATATACTGGAATCCTGATATCTTCCTGAGGAAAAAATAGTTTAGTATTAATATTCTGTAGCCAATCTCAATTAATCTCACCAGGTGTCTTCCTGGTGTGATTGATCCACCTACAGCAGAAGGAAAGTGGAATAAAGGGAGGTGATGAAACTCCTCAGGGTTTTATGCATCATATGTTGGAGAAACCAGAGAACGGGGGTTTGGATCTTGCACAGCTTCTCTTCATGATCTTTAGACTGAAAAAGTTTTTATTTATGCAGCTGCAATCTTCAGTCGAACGCAGCTCGTCATTGCAGCTAATAGTTAGCATTCACAATCAATCCGTCTGAGAGCTGAAGTGATTAATGTATTGTGATACAGCTGAATGCCTTAAAATGAATATGGATCCTTTGCTTAGACACTCTGTTAATTATTTTATTCAGTGATAAGAATGCGTGACTGATTTTTCATCCCTGTTTTTGTTTGTTTTTTATTCTTACAAACCCAATAAAAAATCTAAAGCTCTTTGGAATGCTGGTTAAACTAAGCCAATAGTCTAGATGAATTCTGCTTCGCAGGTGTTTTATTTGCATTAGAAGAAATTGTCAGAATGACTCAAACAAGGTGCAGCGTTATTTTCTGCTGTGGCACAATTGAAGTGATACGACTACCGGTACTTTGCAGAAAATAAGTTATAAACCAGTGAGAAGCTGTTTTACAACACCTTCAAAAAGTGAATCTTTTCCAAACTTGTTTAATCTATATTGAGACTACAACTGCCTTCATGCCCCATCTCCTGTTTCTTTCAGGGTCCTGTGTTGATTGGCAGCTCACAGGGGGGCGTGAACATCGAAGATGTGGCCGCAGAAAATCCAGACGCCATTGTGAAAGAGCCCATCGACATTGTGGAGGGTATTAAAAAGGACCAAGCTGTCAAGGTATAATCAATATTGGACAAAGCTGTCTGCTTCAACTGTTTGACTTTAGCTGCAGGAGAAATCGAAGAGCCAGAGAAGTGGTGATCTCTGACTGGATGCTCTTATTGCTGATCCTACATCAAAGTTAGAACATTTTGTTTGCTGCGAAACAGACTTAGTAACTTCATTAAATAACTAAAAACAGTCCTTTAATCTTCATTCTTGCCATTGATAGCTGCTTCTTATTAAAGTTTCATGTTTTGATGCCTGACAAACTCAGAAGTAAAGTTAAAGAATAATTATTAGCTGAATAAAAGCAGCTATTTTTTTACATTCCTGTTGAGCAGAAAATATTTTTTCATTTCAGATTAAAGATAATATTTCTGTGTTCTGACCTATGGAACTTAAAAACTCAGTAGATCATTCTGAATGTTGGGGGCGGTAAAGGTATCTTCGTAAATATCAGCCTTGATTGTTCATTACATGTTTTAAAAAAAACTGATTTATACCTGAACACATGCAGAGTGATTCACTGCTGATCTAAGTGGCCAATCTTCACTAGGTCTGCATTTAAAAAATACACCAGAGCAAAATGGAGTGCACTCCCAGATTGCATCAAACTAGAGCTACTGTGCAGAAAGGAAGGTGAACTAAACCAAAACCTCATGTCTGCATTAAGGTCCATGGTTCCTCCAAACTCATACATGAACATATACAGAGTAGGAGATGCAGAGGGAATTTGCCTAACTGCTGCAAAATGCTGCATTCAGGTACAGCTGGGAAAAAAATGGACTTAAGAAAACTTTTGGGATATTCCAAAAAAGTTACAAAATAATCCACTAGACTTTGTTTCCAAGTTTGAAGACATTTCGCTTCCCATCCAGGAAGCTTTTTCAATTCAAAATGTCACAGTTAGCTTTGAGTTCCAAGCTTTATAAAGTGGAAAAAAAACAAAGCCTTGTTTTGGCTTAGAAAACATGCAAATTAAACCGGACGAACGGCTCCACCCCTTAGGAATGGGGGTCAAATCCCATTCCTGTTCATCCGAAAAAGCTTCCTGGATGGGAAGAGAAACGTCTTCAGACTTCGAAACAAAGTCCAGTGGTTTTTTTTTTAGAATGACTATAACCTAGATGACTGGGAATCTTCACCAACCTTTGGGATAATTTCAGATTATGATTTCATCAAAGTTTAAGTACAAATAAACAGACAATTACTTTTAGTCCTTTCAGTGACAGCATGTACTGGTTAATCCCTATTAACTTAATAACTCAGCAGATAGTAAGCTACACTAAAAGAAAAACTTATGAGCAAACAAGAATCATCACTTTACCATAAACTGTTCTGTGTCTGATAGGGTTTTCACGATACTAAATTTTTCAACTCGATACCGATACTAAGGAAAATATTTGATACTCGATATCATTTTCGATACCACAAGGATAAAAACAAAGACTCCAAAATTCTACAGAAATATTTTCATTTATAAATAAAATACAATAAATAAATACAATAAACAATAAGAACAATATTTTGAGGTTGTATAATGTGCACAATATTAAGCAAGCTTGATAAAAAACTTATAAAATTAAAATTAAGTGTTCCTTCCTTGGCTATGCTTTGCACACATATAAATGACATTGGCCAAACCAGTTAAACAAAAATAATTCTCAGCAGCTGCACCTGTTACAAAAAAAGTCTGAAACTGAAAAGTATTTATACTTTTGACAACCCTAGTGTCTGAAGCTTTTTTTTTGTGAAAACTTCCTTGTTCTCCAGAAAAGTTACCCTAGGGAAGAGCAGCTAGCCCAAATGTTTACTCAAGTAAAATTAGCGGTACTTTGTAATATGAAATTCAGTATAACTATTTATCACCCATCCCTGGTATTAAGATTACATTATTATTGAAATGTATTATTACATTTACCGAAGCTCAACAAGACCTAAAGTGTCACACAAACAAATAATTGCTTTCTCAGTTCAATGCAGCTGTAATGGCAAACTGTCTGTGTCTCAGTCATTTCTATTTAGCTTGGTTTCTTTTGAGCCTGATAATAGTTTAGAGGCGGAGCTTTAGATTCTGCATCACTGTTAGCATATAGATAACATTTAGACTATTGCAGTTATCAGGTTTGTTATTGAGTCTATTCTAGAGTGATCCTCCTAAGGTCAGCATCTTCCAGCTGTTGCTAAAGATAGCGATTCAAAACATCGATCCAAAGCATTACTATTATCCTCTGTAAATGTTAGCATGGAGTGCAGCTAATGTCTTCATGAGGTGTGACAATCGGTCTGTGATGTGCTCCGTGTGTCGCCACAGGTCGCTCAGAAGATGGGCTTCCCAGCAGCTCTGGTTGATGAGGCAGCGGAGAACATGATCAAGCTTTACAACCTCTTCATCAAGTATGACGCCTCCATGGTGGAGATCAATCCCATGGTGGAGGACTCCTCTGGCGTCGGTATGAACAAAGCTGTGATTATTGGGAATGTTGTTGAAAGTATGATGGCGTTTTTTGTTTGTTTTTTTTAGTCTTTTAGTTTCTATCCAACCAATTCCTGTTTGGGTAGAAACAAGGTTTCTTAATGAGGATGTTCTCATCACTACATACCCAGTTTCTCACTTATTTCATACAGATGAGTTTCCTAGTGTTAGTTTGGTATTTTTCACTCTAAGACGTGGGAAAACATCTAGAAATGCAAATGTAAACATATGGAGTCGGGAACAAAGAGCTTCTGCCACATTGAAGGAGTGAATATTATGGTTACACTTTAGGTGGGGTCGGGAAGCTTGTCAGAATGCTAAGAATCATGAACTCTTTGAGCAACTGTGACTTTTTAAAGAGAAATCCTGTGGCGTCACCCAGTAAGTGTAAATTGGGTATATTTGTTTTTTTTTAGTAAGAAAAAAAAAAATGCTAAAATAATTCCAGAAATGATGAATCCACAAAAAGCAATCTCCTTTCACAGCCATCTCAGACCTAAACGCTGTTCTGTAGAGCAGTAGCCAGAGCTGTGGACAGGATGTGCACTGAGGGAAGCTCAAAGATGGTTGTTCCTGTTCTCTGGCTTGGGTTGAAGGTTACAGAGAACCTAAAGCTGCTTTATTGGCAACATGTATGTCATACAAAGTATGATCAGGAGATCCCCACTGAGTAAATGTACTTAAACTAAAACTTTTTTTTTTTTTTTGCATTGTTTCGTTTGGTCATATACGTTTCTGTTTTAAGGCTTTTCATACATATTTACCAGCCATGCCAATAAATGTGTTCATGCCTTAATGGGGCCTTGTTGCTGCTGTTCCAGATTTTGCTCGACTCCAGTAGCAGAGACAGTTTTATCTTAATTCATTCCTAATTTCATAATTTTTACTGATGAATCTTTTTTTTTCTTCCAGAATTTCTATGATTGTTTTTTGAAAGAGCTGCATAGCTTATGATGACTGGGATGATGCTAATGTTGAAATGTTAGTAACTCACTACAATATAAGGCTACGTTCACACTGCAGGCCTTAATGTTCAATTACGATTTTTTTTTGTGAAATTTGATTTTTTTGGGGGTTGCCGTTCACATTTCCAAATATATGTGACCTGTATATGTGATCTCCTGTGCAAGACACAGAATAGGGACCTTTTTCTTCTATTAATGGCATACTGGTCGAATTAATGCGTCCTGGCCGTTTAGACACAGGCCGCATTTGAAAAGATCAGCTTTGTATCAGATTCAGGATCACATAGTCAAGCGATCTGTGTCGCATTGGAAAAAAAACAGAGCTGAGTTGTTCAGACTGTCATGAAAAGATCCGATACAGGTCGCATGTGGGCAAAAAAGTCTGATTTGGGTCACAGACTGGAATAAATCAACATAATGAATGTTTGTTTGACCTCCTGCACACCATATTAAAACAAACAAACAAAAAACCCATCTTTTTCCATTTTCTTCATTTTTGAAAAAGTTCCAGGCAGCAGCAACGGGGGCATTAAAGAGCCGCATGCAGATCCCGTGCCACGGGTTCCCGACCCCTGATATAGATTGTTTATAAAACCGAAGATCGCTTTGGGGAAAAAAAAATTAGCATTAGCTATCATTAACTAGCATAAACTAATTCAGGTAAAAGCCAAAATGTATTGTAGATATTAGATCCCTGACCAAAGCGGCCTGTTGGGATTATATGTCCACTAAACCTAAGGTTAGCCCTCTGGAGCATTTTTATTCTTGCAGCCAGTTTACAAATTATAGCATTTTTTTATTTTTTTTATTTATTATGTTTCAAAAGTGAAGTATATTTGTGCAAATCAGGATTTCCCAACTTGTGTTTTTTTTTTCTTAGAACATTCCAGCTAAAGCCAATATAATTTTTTTTTTTTTTATGTGGTATAAATCAAATATCTCGATGACTAATGATTTCTCTCCAGCAGTCATGCTGAGCTTTAAAATTAAGCATAAAAAGTGGATTTTATTTTCCATAAAACATAAACAGGATATTTTTTTTCTACAAAAAAAATTACAAATCCTGAACAAAAGTTTGCCTGAGCTGGTTTTACTTGGACTGTCTTGAAAACACTCTTCAAAAACTTCCCATCAAACAGAGAAATAACAGAGAAATATCATGCTAATGCTAGCCTGCAAATTGCATCAAAGGAAAGCAAAATGGAGAATATTAATTTCAAATGCATTTTAACACTAGGAAAAAAATCTGATCTTTCAATATTTGACCTGCCAAGCACAGGTTATAACCAACTAATAGGAGATTAATGTATAAATTCAACAGTTTTTCAGAAACTGTAATCATTCAATGAGAGCTAAAATTTTCTTTGTCCCAATATGTCAACAGTGATGTGCATGGATGCCAAAATCAACTTTGACTCCAACGCAGCGTACCGCCAGGAGAAAGTGTTCGCAATGCGCGACTGGAGTCAGGAGGACCCCCGCGACCAGCAGGCCGCCAAGGCTGACCTCAACTACATAGGCCTGGACGGGACTATCGGCTGCCTGGGTTTGTGATTTTAAGGGATTTTTTTTATTTTTTTTAATATCTTTATTTTAATATTTCAATCTTCATGTAGGTTGTTAGTTTTCCCAGTTGAGTTAAGAGAAGTAATTTTTGCATATAAAAAAAAAGAACCAAAAAAGTTTTCAGGAAGAGTCTTTTTCTTATCTCTTCAAAAGTTTAGATTTAAAATATGAAAGTCTTTTTGTTTGTAAAGTTTGCGGTCAGCTTTTGATCTGGTTTTAGTTCAGCCTGAGCTGCTGACACTCAATTTTGCTCATTCTGATTCTTTTTAAAAGCTAACTAGTTTAGGACGCCCTCTGGTGACGAGCTTTCAGTGAATATTTATAGTAGCAGCAGAAAGAATGATCCTCATGTTGGGAATATGAGGGAGGGCATGTGCTGTGGAGCAGCGTCTCCTAATACAAATGAAGCAACAACAAAAATATGTAGTTGATGTGAATAGCCTTTAGCATCTACTGCTACTATAAGTACAGTTTGTGTTGCTAACATTTCTATAGTTCAATCTGACCTGATTACTGAGGTTGTTTTGATGGTTGGCTGCAGTTTTTATGACTGACGGATGTTAAAGTCTTTATTAGGCCTTTCTAAAAAAAAATCAAAACTAAAAAAAAAACACGAAAAATATTCCAAATCTGGATCAATTCCTATCTTAATTCCTAAAGATCAAGTTTTAAAAATTCTTTTTAGTTTTAACCTTTAATTTTCTTGCAGCCAGTATTAACTGCCGGCATAACTTGGAGAACATAATATAATTTAAAGGCATAGGGGAGGATTTTTGCTCATTTTTGAAAAGCTCCACCCTCTCCACTTTGATTAAATCATGTACATGCACAACCCTGTACGCGCTCTCGAGAGCATGCAGGGGCCCATTTCTCCTGGTGCACGCTCTGTTTAAAAGTTGCTGTTTGCATCACTCATACAAGCTTACTTTCCAAAAGGAGATTGGCAGTTTTTTCACTATGTTAGACTCTCCACCGGTAAGTGAAAATGGTGACGAGCACGTAGGAGAGCCTTACGTAAACATATCACCCCAATGATTGACAATTAGAAGGACCACTTATTTAGATGATCCACTCGGAAAAAGAACATCCTCCACTATGCCTTGAAAATAGTTTCTCTTACCTGTCCTTTCTGCTATTTTTCTTTCTGCTACATACTACATTTATCAAAGTTCTCTTTAATAAATGTAGTATAATATTGTTTTAATTAGACCATCGGGCCTTCCTTGTCTTTAGTAAATGGTGCTGGTCTGGCAATGGCCACCATGGACATCATCAAGCTCCACGGAGGCACACCGGCCAACTTCTTGGATGTAGGAGGCGGAGCCACTGCTCATCAGGTGACAGAGGCGTTTAAACTCATCACTTCAGACAAGAAGGTAAAAACTCAACAGCTCCACAGCAAACGCTCTACTTAAATGGATGTTTCAGGTCGCCAAGTTCCATATTTGTATCTGATGTTTGTTTCTGTCTCTTTGTTCCATGTGATCTAGGTGCAGGCCATCCTGGTCAACATCTTTGGAGGCATCATGAGGTGTGATGTCATCGCCCAGGGCATCATTATGGCTGTCAGAGACCTAGATCTCAAAATCCCCATCGTAGTACGGTTACAAGGTACACAGAGCAGAACACACACTTGGTAAAAACTCATAAAAAGCAAACAAGAGGAGATTGTTGTAGATTAGATTTCCTGCAACATATAATTTTGCTATTTATCGTATATCCCTGAAGAGTGCTTGACAGATGCTGTGCAGCATCCTCAGCAGTGACTGGGGTCTTTGTTTTATTGCTGTGGGGAAAAGGGAGTAAAGACTTTTATTTGCTAATCTCATTATAATCCTCATCTGTTGTCCCAAAGTTTGAGATAAATAAGCAAACAGGAACTTCCTAATTTAGTCTCCTTTGAAGTGTGTCTTACCCTTGGAGACGAGGTGAGGAATTCCTTCACGGTTCAAGTGTTTGATCAGGATCCTCTTGACTGACTTCCTCTGAATATTTGATGGTAACAAAAAAAAATGAATAAAATAAACCAGATTTCTACAGTGAAAATCTTCATGATCCTTTCTTTAATATTAGGATGGAGGACCAAACACCAAGCTTAAAAGGGCTTCACCTGAATTTATTGTCTGCTTTAGGGTAAAACTCATCCTGCACACATTTATGGGCTTTGGTTTCCTAAAACTGAGCACTTATAACAGAAATTAAATGATGTTATCTCTAATAATACATCATAGGGCTGGAATTGGAAATGATTGTGTGAGATGATCAATCTGAGCCTAATTTGGAAGTAGTGATGAAAGGAGTGATAGAAACTCATTGGTTCACATGAGTTTAGATGCATCGTTCAGGTCTTTGCTTTCTAGAGAGCATAACTCACAAAAAACTGTTTACATAAACTTTGATTTCCCTCAGTTAGTAGAATAAATATTTAGATGAACTGATCAGAAGTTAGAGAATTTTAAAAACTTTGTCTTTTTTTTTATTATCAGCTTTTGATCCCTCTTTGTATTCATGTTTTATAGAAACAGGCATGGTTACCTTGTGTGTTTTAGAGTGGAGTTTTTTCTTTTAAAAAGAAAATGATTTGAGTTCAGCAGTAAATTTATCAAACTTCTTAGAATAAGAAGTTTGAATATTCTAACTTAAAGGCTGGACTTGAAAGTTATTTATCAAGCAGGAGGAATAAGAGCCAGAGAAGTGGAGACCTCTGATTGGATGCTCTGATTGCAGGAGGTGATCCTATGTCCGAGTTGGAACATTTAGTGATAAGTAGACTTGGTCACTGCATTAAATAGCTAAGAAAAAGTCCTTTAACCTTAATTTTTCCCATTGACAGCCGCTTCTTATTAATTAACCTTATTTGATGCCTAAAACTGTAAATTGCTCTCATGTTTCATTAAAAATGAGCCTCATGTCTCTTCCTATCATGTTTTAAAAGCATTTTTAAATAGCTACACCCCACTTCTTTGCTTCCTTTGGATTCATTTTAGATACTTGATCACTGACAATGACAAATGGCTAATGAGTCTTTTCATTCTGCAACATCACAGATGAGTATTGACCTGAGTGAAGTTGGCCTTCCCACCTCCTTCAAATCAGACAAAATTAGTGTCAAACGTTTGTGCTACATTTGTGCAGCAAAAATGTTTGTTTGTGCCGCTATCGTTTTAAAGATATAAAGAAATATTTCTAGAGGTCATCAAAAGGTCAACCAGCCCCCCCACCTTCTTCAAATCAGACGAAATGGGTGTCAATAACTTAGCTCGGTTTGTGCTGGTTTGTGCAGCAAAAATTTTCGTTTCTGCTGCTTTAGCTTTGAAGATATTCATGAAAACGTAAAGGTCAACAGGTCAACCAGCCCCCCCACCTTCTTCAAATTAGACAAAATTGGTGTCAAACGTTTGTGCTACGTTTGTGCAGCAAAATTTTTCTTTTGTGCTGCTACCATTTTAAAGATATAAAGAGATGTTTCTAGAAGTCATTAAAGGTCAACCAGCCACCCCACTTTCTTCAAATTAGACAAAATTGTTGTCAAACGTTTGAGCTGGTTTGTGCAGCAAAAAAATTTTTTTTTGTGTTGCTTTGGCTTTGAAGACATTAATGAAAATGTAAAGGTCAAAAGGTCAACCAGCCCCCCCCCCCCCACCTTCTTTCAATTTGACAAAATTGGTGTCAAAAGTTTGTGCTGGTTTGTGCAGCCAAAATTTTCGTATGTGCCGCTATCATTTTTTTACAGTTTAAAATTATATAATCATAGGTTAGCAACTTATAATTTATATGAAATTCAAAGTTTCAGAATGAACAAATGTTCAGTGACCTTTGATGGCTTCCACAAACAGTTATTAATATAATTAAAATGTTAGCAGTACAAAAAATTTAAATATTTTAAAATATGCATTTTTAAATTTTTAATATATTTATTTTAAATATATTATAATTAAAATTAATTCTAAAATTTTATATTTTTGTATGGCAATTGTCATTTGTACTGCTATCATTTCAATGATATTAATAATATTTTGTAGAGATCATCAAAGGTCAGTTAACATCTGTTTTTGCTGCACAAACCAGCACAAACGGAGCCGAGTTAATTGACACCCATTTTGTCTGATTTGAAGAAGGTGGGGGGCTGGTTGACCTTTAACGACTTCTAGAAACCTTTCTATATATCTTTAAAATGGTAGCGGCACAAATGAAAATTCTTGCTGCACAAACCAGCACAAACGTAGCACAAACGTTTGACACCAATTTTGTCTAATTTGAAGAAAGTGGGGGGGCTGGTTGACCTTTACATTTTCATTAATATCTTCAAAGCCAAAGCAACACAAACGACAATTTTTGCTGCACAAACCAGCACAATCGTAGCACAAGCGTTTGACACAAATTTTGTCTGATTTAACCCATTTAGGCCTAAAACGCCTGGAAAAAACACCTTAAAAACCTATGGCCGATTTTAAAAAATACCCCTAAAACCTGAAGTTTTTCTGTAAATTCAGCAACTGTGTCAACGCCTAAATTATTGATATCTCAGCTTCTGTAGCAGATAGAACTCAAAATATATTTTATCTTTGAAATTCTTCCAAAAAAAAAATGTGAAAAGCAGTAATCAAAAAAAAAATTCAACCTTTTATTTTTTCCATATGTGATCATGTCTTCATTGAGAATGTGCAATATAAAACGTTTTCAAAATAAAGAACAAACATTACATAAATAACTATCTGATGATTACTTATTAACAGTATTATTATGCATAATAATGCATATGTCTGTGTTATAAATTGCATACAACTTACCTCCAGATGGCCACAAATCTGTCCCGGGACATATTTTGGGGGAACTGCGTCCTGAAGAGAGGTTTACATACACAGCCCAATAAATGTCTTCATCTCCGTCACAGTCACGGGTGACCACTTTGCCATCTTTGCTCTTGTTGGAGTTTGGTTTGTTTGGTCACTGTACCTATTCGTCTCGGTAACAAGATGCATCCAAAGTTCTTCATTAAAAATATGCTCAAATGCCTGCAGCGGTGTGACGTCTGCAGGCAAATCAACTTTCACTCCAGGTGTGCGGTTGAAAACACTCAGTGCATTGCGGTGGTAGTTCGATTGGTTCAGCGCGTTCAAAGTCATCATTTTCATCTATACCGTCATCAAAGCCGACACACTCCTCAAAATCACTGCCTTCCGACAACTCTTCTCTGTCAAACTCCTCCATGTTTGCTTGAAAAAAACTTCTTTCTTCTTGCTTGACTTATATGCTCTCCCGGCGTCAATGGTAGAATGACGCAACAGCACCCCCGGCTTGAATGGTAGAAATGCGGTAATGCTTTCCCGGCCTAAATGGGTTAAGGAAGGTTGGGGGCCAACTTCACTCAGGTTGAGTATTGTTATCATGACTTTGCACCAATATGGTGCATTTACTGATAAGACAAAGCTGAATATTTTTAGATTCTACCCACCACACTGATCTGTTCTGATCCAGAACTATCCTTAAAATCCCTCCATATAAACAAGAATTCTTCTTATTCAACAGAGGGATGGATTAAATGATTAAAAGCACAAAAAAGAGGTAAAAGGAAAAAAAAACACGCAGATACTTTCATTTCAGTACAGTAAGAGGAAAGCATATAAAACAGTAGCTTTGTTTAAACTTCCCTGAGGCTACCTCTTCTTTGCTTTCATGGAGGCTTAACTCTGATATCTCGACCCAAATCAAACAGACAGTCCAGTCGAATGGAGAACAGTCCCTAAACAGAAAGCTTGTCATGTATTTACCTTCATCTTTGTCTAACAGAAGCTGGCAGCTCTGCAGGACGCCTTGTCTCTGTGTGTCTCTTAGTTCAAACTCTCACTTGGGGAAAAATGCACCAAGTCAAGCTAATCTTAGCTGTGGCTTATTGTGGTGGTTTATGCATTATATTGTACAGTCTCAATAATCAGGGGAGAGCAGCGGAGGCTGCGGTGTTTGTCTGCTTGCTTGAATCCCTTGCTGGTGGCAGAACAATGAAATATGCAAAGAGATATTTGTTTGGAGCTGTTTCCCTGAGGATGGCCTATTCTGCTCCTGCTTCCTATTTTGGCATCACAATGGTTCCACAAGCAGACATCCTCCTTTTAGTCACTGCATCTTTTCATAAACTTTAAATTACATTTTAAATTACATTTTTCACTTTTTGGTCAGAAAAGCTGTTTATTTATTCTGTTTGCTTAACTTCGACCTTGGAGTCATTATTATTTAAAACTCTGCATTCAGTAGCTGCTATAAACTGCAGGACTGTCTCTAGTCCCCTTTAGCACATTGCTTCTCTTTCTTTTTTCACTCTGTCTTAAAGAAATGATTGAATATACCCTTTATTGGAGAAAGACAACTTTAAACCCTAATCCTTCCTGTTGTGGTTAGGTGTACCCATAATAAACTCTGATTAAAATAAGGCAAAGACAAGGATGCATACAGTGGTAGCCGTTCAAAATTTCCCCACTTTCCTTGATGGATCCTTGGCTGGTCACCTACAATTGCTTTTTAAACATCGATCTTTGTACTAAAATATTCTGTCATGATTTGTAGACATTAAGATCTAAAGAGAAGCAACATCTCCTTGTCAGCCCCTGTAATTCAGTGAAAGAGTGGAGTTTGAGTAAAAAAAAAAATAAAAAAAAAATGCATGCCCAGGAGAAGGCCATTGGCTGGAAGTTGGAGGGGAGTAGTCTGAGATTCGGCTGGCGTTTGACTGGGGAGGGTGATTTTAAATGGCTGCTACTGTAGATGTCTGGCCCTGTAGACGCATCTGATAAATACAATAAGGTGGCTTCAAAATGTTTTGGAGTGAAAATACTAAAACCTTATTCTTCTTGACAGTTGCTAGAGTAACCATAGTCTTTGATCAGCTGCAAGCGATCATCCATATCAGTCGATCTCTTATTGCTTCTTTGCTCCATGATGTCATTTTGACATACGGCATCGAGCTTCTCTGGTTTAGAAAAAGACTCATTCTTGACAAAAAGCTTTCTGTGTGTCTTTAGGGACGAGAGTGGATGATGCCAAAGCTCTGATCGCTGCCAGTCCTCTCAAAATCCTGGCATGTGACGACCTCGACGAAGCTGCAAAAATGGTAAAAAAAACAACATTTTATTTTAGGGTCTTTGTTTTGATTCTGACGGCACCAGAGAAAAACAGAGGAGAATATAGCTGCTGGAGAAAGAGGGGAGAGATGAGGTGAGGTGTGAGCAGAAAGGTCGCTTTAGCTTTACAACCAAACACCTGATGAATGAAAGCGTTGCTGAAAGCAGTGTTGCTTTTTATTCAGCTGAAAGCAGGAATGACTCACAGGTTTGAACATGAGTCATAGTAACCTCTGAAACCAGAGACTGATCAGTTTATTTATAATAATTATAGTTTTAGAATTGTGTGTATTGTTTATTCTAGTAAAGAGTTTGAGAAAATCAGTTTACTTAGTGACTTGAAAAAGTCGAATACAAACTAATCAAAACACCGTAATTACCAAATGACTAAGTGGTAAAATGTGAAGCAGCTAAAAAGGTTTTTGTCGTCTGTTTGCAGGTTGTAAAGCTTTCAGAAATAGTTTCCTTGGCAAAAGAAGCTCAAGTGGACATCACCTTCCAGCTGCCCATCTAAGAAAGCCTCACATCCCCATGTTGCCCCTCAGCGACCTCCACCCCCACCCCACTCACTGACAGTAGGACCGACGCCTCCAGAAGATTCATTAGCTTCATTTCAATGGTGTGTGTGGTGTGATGGTGAGACTGAACAGCTCTCACCTCTAGCAATTAAAAATGCCTTCTTTTCTCCACATGCTCTTCCTTTTTTCCAGAGCTCCCTCTGAGACTCAATCTTTTGCACTTAAGACGAAACGCACAACCCTCCCAACCCCCTCAGCCTATAACACCATTTCTACTCTGAGAGCGTGACTCGTGATCATTTTACTTCCTTACTTGCTGGGATCACCTCGTTAAAAAACACAGCAGCTTTTTTCAGTTTGTTACAGAATCCTCAGATTTAAGTCGCCTCGTTTCCGTCAGTCAGGAGCTAAAATGGCTGCAGTGAAGAGTGTTTGTTTATTGAACTTGTCCCTGTAGGAGTATCAAGCTCTACTGCTTTGATCTAGTTTTGATCCGTCAACATGCTCTGGTCCAGGCTGCAGGCAGAGGAATTCATCATCTGGTTCACTGCTGACCACATCCAAACCATGAGAGCCTGGGCGCTATCTTTAAAAGTAGCTATTAGAAGGTTTTTCATACTTTAGCTTCAGCTGCACACGTCCGAATGGATTTCATATTAACCTTTGAGCCTCGAGATTCGGGATCACCAACCGTCACAGGCATCAGGTCGGCGGGTTGGAAGTCTGCTGCAGCTCAATGTTTAGTCCCCATAAAGATAGCTGATCCATTACATCAAGAGTTTGTTATTGTTAGCGGCTTCCTTTGGAGTGAGGCTGAAATGCCACAATGCCTGTGTTCACTTAGTTTTACTCCGTTTAGGACAAGGTGAAACAATATCCTCTAGGCTGTTTAGAGCTGGTAGTTAAATAGCTGCTGGATGAAGACGTGTCTGTTTTTGTCTTTTCTAACTTACCTTTCAGTGTTTGTTGGAAACAAACACTGAAATTCATTAAACAAGCCCCACTATATTCTTTCTTTAATGGTATGATTATTACAGCGCGTTACACTATTATAGAAAAGATACTTTATGACTGAAGTTTCAGCTGCTTTCTAAACGGCACTTCCCTACAGCCGGGGATAACAGGCAAAGCAGATATGATGGAGGCAGACTAACAAGGAAAAAGCTCCCCTGATTTCTCTCACTGAATGTCAGAGAGAGTAAAATCAGATTGGGAGGAAAAATCTGGACCTGTTAGATCAATATCTGAAAAATAATACATTGTGCAGCCAAACTTTAGAAATAACCGTTCGTTATGGTATAAACAGCAGGTAATTTATTGATGGTTGAGGACAGATGCTGGTTTGTTTTCCCGAAGTGACTCAACAATACCAGGTTCCAAAAAAATAAATCAGGAGACCGAGTCCCTACTTAAACCCTACTTAAAGTCAATGCTATAATATGTACTACTCCTATACATTAAGTTTAAATAATTTTTTAGGCAGCATTAATAAAAAAACAGTTATGGTCCTCAATGAGTTTTTAAACTTGCGTGTTCCTTGTAAGACATAACCTTTCAGCATTTCTTTTTTGTTTCTAACAGTAAAAATCCAGTATTTTTAAACTCTTTAAGTGTTTGAATCGTCGTTGTTGTTTTTTTTGGGGTTCCATAGCAGCTGAAGTTGTGTTCAAGAAGAGGGAAGTAAAAGCTGATGATCCAGAGTCTTAACAAATTGAACCACATCCATGTTTTCCTATTTAATTTCATACTTTTGTTGTCCTTTTAAGTGCAGGTTCATATCAGTTTGCTGAGTCTAAAAACAGCTAAGTAACCCAATTATTTTGAACACTTTGCTGCTGGACAACTCAGATTATTTATTAGATTACTGCAACGTATTTTATGTGAACTGAAACCTGTAAGAGAGACTCCTGTTCATTCTGCCATCACACCACCCAACAGCAGCTGCTTCCTCCAAGGTCCTTTCCTTTCTGTAGGCAAAGCTCCAGTCTTGCTAGTCTGCATCCCATCAGATGAACTGTAAAAGCAGCTCTAGTTGTTTTCTCTCCTTCCTTTCTCTCTCTCTGCCTCCACGCCTCAACAAGCAGACATTGTGAGTTGTACGTTATTTTATCTTGTAAATAACTAGACTGATGTTCTCACTCTGTAACATATTTATGAGGATTCACAAAGAGTTCGGCAATGAAAAGAATAAATGCAGAGAACAACAGAATCTTCCTGTGTTTCTTTTTTTTTCTATCAGCAGAGCTTTTGTTTTAAGTTGTTTAAAAACAGAAGTAGTAAAAAGCATTTTATTTTAAGCTTAACCAATGAGAACTAAATTACCTATAAGCAGAATGTTCTATAAACACTCTATTGTCAAAATACATATCAAAACCATAATTGTGTTGCATCAGGAGGACCTGGCTGAGAAATCATACAAGGCTTTGTCTATATAAGACTCAAACTCACTGCGGATCCAGACATTTTAATTGAGAAAGCTTCCTGGAGAGGTGGCGAAACATCTTCAAATCTTGGAAACCAAGTCCAGTGGATATTATTTTTTTTTAATTTTT
This sequence comes from Cyprinodon tularosa, assembly GCF_016077235.1. Classification (NCBI taxonomy): domain Eukaryota; kingdom Metazoa; phylum Chordata; class Actinopteri; order Cyprinodontiformes; family Cyprinodontidae; genus Cyprinodon; species Cyprinodon tularosa. Next base: position 680,400 of record NW_024039071.1, read on the forward strand.
ACGGAAAGTCTCCATTGTAGTGAGCATAAATCCTGAAACAAAATAATTAACACTGGGGACATGACATGTCTGGGCTATCTATTGATATGTGACATTTTCTATATCTTATTCCTTTCTTACACTTTGTTTTATCCCAGGCTGGAGTGAGTTTTTTTTTTTTTCTGGGAAATATTACCTTACACTTTTTATCAGAAAAAGAAATTCCCCGCTGCCTCATTTTGAGTCCTTAAATGAAGCATGTCCCATTGTCGTCTTCCAATTCCAAAAAGTCACATGACAGGGTTCCCGCGGGTCCTTAAAAAGTCTTAAAAGGCATTGAATTCTTCAAAATAAAACTAAGGCCTTAATTGGTATTAAAATGTCTTAAATCAGTCTTTCGTAGGTCTTAATTTTGAAAACATCATAAATAGGATCATTTTATTACGATTTATTTTTGTAATCTAAATAAAACGTTAAAATTGACAATTCTTTTTTATTTGAAAAAAATAACGGCTCTCCGTTATTGCTTCCGTCCCGATAGCGGAACCAATAAAAGTGTTGTTGACCAGATGCACCATTAACTTTTTGTCTGGAAAATATGAGCAAGTGTAAATGTAATGAAAATTGTCTATCCAGCCAAGAGTTTTCTCCATGGCTAAAACCAGTACCAGGGGACATGCATGAGGCACAGTGTATTTTGTGCAAGAAGCGATTCAAGCTCGGAACCATGGGAATTAAGGCTGTGGATTTGCACATGCGAAGCGCAAAACACAGATCGTTAAAATCGCGTTACCGAGAAACAGCCGGTATTTCTTGTCTCTGCAACGCCTCCACTAATCACCAAATCAAACATACTAAGAAAATGATACAAAGAAAAATAGCTGCAAAAAAGACTTAGCACTGGTTATGTTGCGGCTTTAAAACTGATTTGTTTTGTCCTGCTAAAACAAAGTTTGTGAATTCAGTTAAATAATTATTCATTTATCTGTCATTTGTGTGTTTTTAGCTTTCCTGTATGGACATTTTTTCAAAATTTGAAATGTTAGTGCAGTGGTTTATGTTAAAATAAACCTTTGGGTAAAGTTGTCACAAGTGGGTTTTTCTTGTCTTTCTTGTAAATTTGGTCTTAAATTTTTATTTCAAGTGGCATTAAAAAGTCTTAAGTCTTGAATTTAACTTTCTTTATGCTGTAGGAACCCTGCTTGAGACAATGTACGTAGACAACTCTGGCATCAAGTGATGTTTGCACATAAATGTCATTGCACTTTTCCCCTTGTGCCTGTTCTCCATCTCAGTCTGTGGAATTTGTTTTACTAGCTAAAATATCAACAAAAATAAAAACAACTGAATTCTGCTACTCTGTTCTTTAGATTTATTTTACATGTATGTTAAAACTTTGATAATTACCTGCTGCAGTGGCTGAACATTTTCCCACAGTCCCAGAACAGACGGTTCATGTCCTAGATCCACTGCTTTATTAATACATAGGATGGTAGCAGTTCAAACTATGCTCATATTTAACTTGTATTTGATCAGGAAAGTCCCTTTGAGATTCAAAAAAATTCAAGGCCATCTTGGGCCATAGACGGCAATAGCTCCATCACTGCAACAATAAAGATACAATTTACCACTGCTGGTATGTTCAATGGCATTTACAGTCTCTGCTACAGACATGTTTAAAGAGTCAGCAGCAGCCTCTTTGTTTTGAGTTTAAACGGAGTGTTTGCAGTGTCAATAAGCCATCCTGGTGTCTGAAAGACTGAACACGAGCAGGTAAAGGAAAGCAGTTTTCTACTGCAGATCTGGTCATCAATAAAGCTTGGAGCCGACCTTGTAGTTTTAACTTTACATCAGTAGATGTCCCTATATGATCAATTGTAACATAAAAAAAAAAAAGTTTTAGAATATAACCCGAAATATAACTGAATCATCTTTATCAGAAAGAGGCAGACGCTATATTAACTCACAACAATGTGCCTGATTGAGCTGCTCCCCCCATGCTGCTTTCCAATCAGACTAGTGTTTTATTTAAGCTACAAGAGGTCACTTGGGTTTGTTCTGGTTTTGAAAATGTTTCAACTGCATTGAAACCAAATAAGCGTTACACTTTTGTTTACGTTAATCATATCAATATAGTTAAAAAGGTATACGTCTACATCATATATTACATATAGTTTACCGTAGAAAATATTTTTCCTGTTTTTCTTGGGTTTTTTTCCCACAGAATATATATATCCTACAGAAACCCCTAAATTAGCTTATCTTGGTCTGTCACATGGGAACCCAGAGAGAAAAAATAAAACATTTTTAAGCAGCATTACTGGAAAAATGATCTAGAAATAAGTACAAATTTCCTAAATTAAGTGTATTTAACCTTAATTTGAGTAGGTAAATGAGATAATTTGCCAATGGAATGAGTATTTTTACTCTTAAAATAAGATGATTAGATAAAGTGCAGTTGAAATAAGACAATGCTACGGTGTTTTCTTATTTTAAGTGTAAATTGTCTTGTTCCATTGGCAAAGTGTCTCTTACTTCCTCAATCCAAGAACAAATGCACTTATCTTAAGAAAAAATCACTTACCTAGATTTGTTTTTTTTCCCAGTGGCAAATGGCAGTTTTTTTCATTATACTGTGACACCTTACTTTGAAAAGGGATGTAAAATTTTCCTCTATTTGTGGATCAACACTTTTTTAACTATATATTTTTATTTCTATTTTTGACCTCTGATTTTGGATGCTGTGCTGCTGGAAGGCTTTTTGCTATCATCATCAATTATACATGAATTATTTAATTTCCCTTTCGGATTGGTAAAATTTTTATTTATTTATTTTAATATTAATCTTTTTATAGTTCATAAACATCTCAAAAGCTGAAATAGTACAAACATTTTATTCAGACCCTGACGAGTTGGAAAGGATCTGCCAAGGATGCAGAGCAGGAGCAGAGAGAGAGAGAGGGGATATTTATAGAACACTTGAAAATGCAACAGAGCTTGGTTGCCAGTGGTTGTTAAATACAGATGGTGTTGGCCAGGTCAAGCTCTAGCAGAAAAATATCAGAGATGTGTGCTCGGCACTGAAAAAGATCATAGAATTAAAGGAGATGGAGGTTCAGACAGATGAAAGTCTGGCAGAGTCAATTTTTCTTTTTATGAGTTCAGTTCAGGAACAAGCTCAGCACCCTCCTCTCCTGCCAACAGTCAAACCGACATCCCATCCTCCTTTGCCCCAAAGCTTCCCTCTCATGCCTCAAATATTGCATCTTCCATCTCTGTAATGGACCCTCCTACTTCTGTTTTTTCTCAACTAAATGAGAGGAGCTGCTCCTTTCACCTGTGTGTCTCTACAAGTCAAGTGACAAGATCCCAAAGAGACTAACTGGCAATAAGTCACTAGGCCCAGATGGTGTCAGACCAGATCCCCGAAGGCCTGGGCAAGGCAACTCTGTAGGATTTTACCACACCTCTTCAACCTTAGCCTGACCCAGGAGACGGTTTATGTGATGTGTCTAATTCTGCTATCAAAGAAAACTCAGCCAACTGTCTGGATCAACTGTTTAATTTAGTAGTTAGCATCAGAGGAGCACCACAGGGGGCAGTACTCTTACCATTCTTTTTTACTCTATAAAACTTTCTATTTAATGCATTTGGGTGCAATAAAGAAGAACAAGAAGCTGAGTACAGCGAGCTGTTGGACCAGTAATCTTATCCTTAATGTGAACAAAACAGGTGTGATGGTTGTAGAATTCAGAAGAAATGGGAACAACTCAAAACCTATAAACATATTGGAGGTGGAGTGGAAATACATTAGCTTTCACTGACAGAACAGACTGGAGATGTACAGCTTGACGTTAACCTTTCATTTCTTATGTTTTTCTGGGCTCATCAGGAATTGGAATTACAGGAATTGTTTTATTGCCGCATTTTCCTCAAAGTATCTATGAAGTTTAGGGTATCATATTTTTGTCCTGACTTGTTTTTTGAAGTTTATTTTTTTGAAAAGATTCTGTTGAAGCAGGACTGAATAGCAATGTTTTTATTATTTAGCTATTTTTATTTATTGCTTTTTGTAGGGATTGAGGGTCTTCGCTGGGGGACAGAGTGGCAGTCTGTGGGAGTGGGTTTCAAATTCACAACCTCAGGATTCCAAGCTCTATGCCCTAACCACTAGGCCACCACTTCCTTTTGTCAGATACAACTGATTTCTGTGACCATTGTAGGTTTTCTTTAATTGAACCAGGGATACCAACAAGTGTGTAACAGTAAATATAAATATAATCAATAAAAGGAACAGAGCAGACTACTTCTTAAGGAAGTTTAGATCCTTCATTGTTTGCAGGAAGATGCTGCATATCCTCTATAAGTTTTGTAGAGAATGATCACTTCTGCAATCAAGTGCTGAGGTAAAAGCATCAGAGCAAATTACATAAAGATGCCCCAACAAGCAGATTAAAAATACCTAGAATATCTGGAGAGGATTTCACAAAGAATAATTCTTCATACAATAAAAAGCAGTATGGACTGTGAGCATCTTCCTCAAAAGACTGGTAAACCTCAACAGAGTATCTTCAGATCCGGAGCAAGACAGACTTCCACAGAAGATCCATTATTCCTATAGCTAGTAAATATAACATATATTTAACAATTCACTGAAAAAAAAATGCATGAACTGTAACATTTTATTTTGCCTTTGAGATCAACAAAGTATTCTTGAATTGAGTTAAATTGAAGTAATGCTTCAGCACATCATTTAGCACATTTTATCATCAAGCTACTGTAGTAATCCGGAACTCTTTGTCCGCTGGAACTTTCTGGTGGCTGAAGCACATCTCTGGATGGTGATTTATGTTCTCCTGTTTTTTGTGTTTTAGCCTGTAATGTTATAAACTCAAACCTCCCTTCAATTACACTGTATTTTACTAACAGTTACCACAGGGATGAATAATTTCCGTCTAATATACATGAATGAGACTCTTTCACTTTGAACATAGACCTGCCTGTTCTGCTGCACAGAATAAACTGCACACACTCAGTATGATAATGCTCTAGGGAGCTTATTTTTCATATGTCAGGCTTTCCAGGGAACTAAAAGCAGCTTGCTTTGATTACACGTTCTTCTTTGGGAGTCAAGCAGGCTGAATGTAATGACAGGTTGATGACGTGAGTGGGAGTTTGGTTGCTGCAGGTTAAACTCTGCTTGTGGAAAATCAGCTTATAATTCAAGCTCTTCTAAGATATAGCCAAGAAACATAACAATCAATAGGAGTTAAACTGTGACACTAAAATATTTTTTTCCTTCTGCAGTTCTGTGAAAAAGTCTTTTCCACAGTTTTCCTTGGGTTGTTTATTTTTCCCCTTTTATGTCACATGTGCAAGTTGATCGTAATATTTCAATATCAATACCTGGCAAGATGCTGTAGCTGAAACAGCAACCACTGCTTTCGAATGACAATTTTATTTATTCAACTGGATAAGAAAGTTGTGCAAAATTAACTGACTATGTATTCTTGGTCCTTTATTCCATTATGAAATAACTGTCTTTAACATATACAAACAGCTGTAACTGATGGAACCATGGATTTTGCTCTCTACCTAAAGGTTCTGAGAGTTAATGTCCATAAATAGACTAATCAACGCAAGTGCATGTTTACTTTGACAGAAAGGTTTTAACCAATCTGATTTTATGACTTGAGTTGTCTCTGTAAAGTGCCTCATGATGACGTGTTGTGAATAGGTGATAATAAATAAATGAAATTGAAACTAAACTTGGTTTATACAAAAGGACAGTTATCTGAAGAACAACAGCAGGTTAATAGTGATATGGCTCAAAAATCAAAAGGGAGACAAGTGGCCTAGTCAAAGTCTGAACTGAAGTCCGATTGAGATGCAATGAGACTTTTAAATCATTGGAAAGATATTTGTTTTAGGAGTTTTGATCCTAAAGCGAATCCTTGATGAATAAGTAAAAATTTGCTTTATTTTTGCCCTGCTGAAAATCAACCATAAATATTTTACTGTTATGCTGTCAAAATGAACAAAGGTAGAGTTGTGACTCACCTCTGTTAAAACGAGCATAAATGTGGATTTATTGTATTCTGTTTGTAATTTCTACCTCCAAGGTACTGTACCATAATTTTCATGTTGTGATCCCTGAGGGCTACATATGTCTGAAAACTGCTGTTAATGTGAATAATATCATTGAAAAAAAATTCTGTGATCATCAACATAAAAACCTCAGATCCGCAAAGAGAACAATCTTAGAGTAAGGACAATCTCCTCCTTTAAAAATACCTACTGAATAATTTAGCCACCAGTGCAGAGCTTCCACTCCACTGGCAGCAGCTTAGCTGCAGAAAAAAGAAGTGGGTTTAAAAGTTTATCCAGTCCTCCACTTTCCTTTCAAAAGAACAGGCACAGGAATCAGCAACAAACTTGACAGAGAAAACTACATTTTTATAGAGAAGAATCCAAAAGTGCAATTGTGATCACCTCAAGCTTCAGTAACATCAGAAAGGGTTGGACTGTTGAGAAAAACATATGTCTGAAAAAGTAAAACTCCTTTAAAAGAGTAAAATAATTTAATCTTTCCCCAAAATACGGTGTTGTCACTCCCAAATGTTTTCCTCTGCTGCTTAAAAGAGACATAAAGCATTTAGACATGGTGCTAATCTTCAGCTGTCAGTTGGCAGAAAGTGAGATGCACTCTGGTCCAGGAGGCTTGTCTATCACATGGATTAACAAGTATTTGTTAAACTTTAATTCAAAGAAACAGCAAAAATAACCCATCAATTCAACGCAAAATGATCTACGCTACTTTAAAAGACATTTTTGGGGGGATAATGGCTTTTTACCTGCCAGGATCCATTAGTTTGGGACAAAAACCTCACTTCAGCAATATTCGCATGAACACTAATTGGTTATGTGACAACAGAATAGATGAAAAGCAAGATTCAATCATCAAAGGTAGTCCTGCTGGGAACAAAGCCTCACCGAAATCAAGCTGTGCTTATAAAACACTGGAGCTCGGCTTTGCAGGTGCATCTTTAATCTGGGATTTACAGGACCAGCAATGACTTTCCCTCCTGAAGATGTTTGAATTGCTGCCAATCCCTATTTTTATTCCTAATTGTATCCTGACACAAGCATGTAGTAACATGTGTTTAATGGTTTGATTTTTATATGTTAGATTGACACGGAGTAGTGTAATAAATCTTGGGTGTTTATTGTTGTAAATTGGCGTGAATGTAGATTAGAGGAAGAACCTCTAATCTAGAATGTTTTGAAATTTGCTAAAGATTCATAATCAGCTTTAGGGTCTAGACCTTGACTTTCACTAACAAGTTTTAGTCCAGGAAAACATAAAATGTTAATAAAATTAACATTTTTCAGGTTTCATCAACTTTATCAAGTATTATTTGTTATTTTTGTGTGTTCAATTCAATTCAACAGTAAAGTTACACCTCAATACACTTTACAGTGACAATTCGATATTGATAGCTGTGGGCAGGAAGGATCTTCTGTATTGGTCTGTCTTGCACCGAATCTGCCTTATTGAAGACACTCAGTTGTTCTTAAAAATCTTGTGAAGAGGATGCTCACTGTTGTGCATAATGTTCTTCAATTTATGAAGAATTCTTCTTTGTAAAATAACCTCCAGAGGTTCTAGAGGAGTTCCTTGAACAGTTTTTTATTAGCTTGTTGAGCTTTTTTAAGTCATTACCCCTGCTGTTGCCCCAGCAGATGGCGGCAGAAGAGATCACACTCTCCACAACTGGCTGATAGAAGATATGTAGAATTTTGCTGCAAACACTGAAGGACCCAAGCTTCCTTAGGGAGTGCAAGCTGCCCTGTCCCTTCTTATAGAAGGCTTCCCATTTGTGTCTGCAGCATAGTTTGAGTCCAAGTGAACACCAGTGTATTTGTACTGTTCAGCCACCTCCACGATATTGATAGGTTTCTTGTTCCTGTTTCTTCTGAAATGTACAATAATCTCCCTTGTTTTGTTGACATCCATGATGAGATGACTGTTTCCCCACCATGCCACAAAACGCTTCACCAGCTCCCTGCACTCAGCTTCTTGTCCATCTTTGATCCCCCAAATATATATATATATATATATATATATATATATACCGTATTCTGTCATCTAGGCTAGATTTAACGCTTCGGGTTCGTAAAGCTATCTGTAACACCCCATGGTCCTGCCAGTGAGACCGAGTATGTCTGACCCAGAAATAAGGACACTTTATAAGAATAAAGAATTTATTCTTTAACTCAAGAAATAACAATTAACTATGCCACGGTTATCACTGTGGGAACCACATTCAAACCCAAATGTCTTTTTGTTACCCTTACAAAAATTAACACCAATAACAAATAAAAGTAAACCAGACCTTATCAACCTACTACTGGTTGATAAATAGGGACTCTCCCTCAGTATTAAACACCTTGTTAGCTCAAAAGTAACTTATTTATAACTTTCCGGAACACATAACATTTCTTATTTATAACCACAAATTGTACACACTAACTGGTACTGTTTAAATGGTGGGCCCACCCAACAAAAGAAAACAAATAAATGCCGGCAAAATAGTCATTCAAACCCCACGTTGCAGGCCTGTTATTGACTCCACTCACCCCGGGTCCTCCACCCGATGATGAAGGTAGGTTCCCAACGACTCCTATCTCCTGACAGCAGTAAAACCCCGCACTCCTTTATCCACGAAGGTGAAGAAAATCCAAACCTCGACCCAACTGATGAAGGTAAGCTCCCGACGACTCCTGTCTCCTGACAGCAGTCGAACCCAGCACTCCTTTATCCGGGAAGGCGAGTAAAATCCACACCTCAACCCAGGTGCAGCAGGTCGCTCCGGATCCACCGTCTCCCTGGCAACTCTCCGTTCCAGCTCACTCCACCGTCTCCATAGCAACCCTCCGTTTCAGCTCACCGAACGCGTCACTCTCAGTCCGTCAGCCGTCCTTACTCTGTCCCCCAACCACTCAGTAGTTGCACGGGTGAGCAAACTTTTCTCACACCACGGCTCACTCAAAGTTCCAGCGGCACTCTGCCAAGTCTCCTCTCCGACGTCCTTTCCGCACGCGCTATATTCCTCTCTTTTTTCTCTCTTTTTCTTTTCGCTCCCCTCTTGTCCCGCCTCCCGGCCAATCAGATTTTAGGAGAAATGCCGTTGCCCAATAGCAAAGGTCCACACAGCATCCTTGTCTGTCACACCTCGTGTTGAGGTGTGCTTTCCATATAAACTATACCATACTTGTTCTCTCTTAAAGGAACAGAACACCCCATATTAACCAGTCTTTTACTTTGACTTTTTAAGTTATTTTTCTCCCACCATAAGTCTTGGATATTATTATATCTTACTTTAAGATATTAATATACCGACATTAAATTTGTTAGCCTTGTCATTTTTAAAACAACAATAACACACATTTCTGGGAACCCCAGAGGGTTACACCTATATATATATATATATATATATATATATATATATATATATATATATATATATATATATATATAAAACAGCGGACACTTTGAACCCCCGAGTGTGAGGGCCAGTTAAAGCTCTTCCCATATTGGTCATATGTCCCAGGCACAGGGACATAGAATTTTGGAAAAATACCATGAAAGACTCCAAATGTGTTCTGTAGAACAGTATATCCTGAATTCTGTAGATCTCAGCATTGGAGTGGGGCAAACCTGTTTTGGACTCAAAAATACCTAAAATTGTTCAGAACGTCAAAAAAAGACACACAGTGAGATTATCTTTAAGTTTTCACACCTATTTAATTTAATTACACCCTGTAATATTTCATCAACAGACTTCAATACCTTTGACAGGGTGGTTACAATATATACCAAGACAAACAAGTATATAATTATGAAGATGAAAGAAAATAGGGATCTTCAAAATATCTTATGAAAAAAGGTAAATACTGTAAAATGTATTTGTCCTCAGGCTATATTCATCTGTTACCCTACAACAAAATCCACTAAATTTAGATACAATCAGAAGTCCCCTAATTGAAAACAGCCCATCAGAATGGATCCAGCTGCCTGTGATGGCATCAGAGGCCTATTGTTTCTGTTGTGCACATTCACTCTTCCCCAGTTATGCTAGAATCTCTCTTTGTTTGCACATAGGAGTGGAGGTCCCGTAGCATCAATTACAGGTGGCTCAGCTGGCTCACTATGATAAGCTTCAGGGTAGAGGGAAGGTGTGCTGTTGCAGCTGCTTGTGCTGGTTCATTTGACCTCAGTCATGATAGGGTGGGTCAGCCTTACTGGATGAAGTAGGTGAGGGTGGCTGTAGGTCAATTTAGTCCATTTAGGAAAACAAACTGCTTTTTGTTGTTTGTTTGTTTTTGCACTAGGATCCCCTTGAAGTTTTTTTTTTTACTTATATATAAAAAACAATGGCATCTACTTTAAGCACAAGAGGCTGCAACCTTATAAAAGCTAAATATTAAAGTGAAAGTGAACATTTTGAAACAACTTTCTTACATGTCTCAGCTTTCTGTCTTCTAGCCTCTAGCCTGCATAGGCAGGCTGCTTCATTTTGCAGGGTAAAAAGTTGTACATATGTGAAGTCTGGATACAATTCTAGATCAGACACATAAACAACAATCACTGAGCAGAATTTCAGCCCAAAATGTGCATAAGATAATTCCTCTCAGCAAGGACTATGTTAATAACTAAAGTAATTATGAGAAAAACATACATGATTATCATTATGATGTTCTGCACTGCATAAAGACATGAAAGTATAAATAAAAACAACATTTTAGTTTGTATTTAGGTCATTACTCTATGAATATGTAAAGTATGTTTGAAGTCTGCAGGTCAAACGAATGCATACTGAAATGTATTACTAATTGTGGAGCCCTAACATCATTATGAACTGCAGGATTGGGCATGGATAGATTTGTATCCATACTTCCTTGAAAAGGATGTTTTATTCTCAGTGGGACTCTTCCTGGTAAAATAAAGGTTAAATGATATTAAAAAATGTGTTTTCATTTTTGGCAAGTAAGGGAAGTTGTCTGATTGGCTGCTGCAGAATCACTATTAAAATAAAGACTAATATAAGTAATGTGTTTTTGTGTCTGTTTGGTGCATTCCTTGGGCTTATAATGGTATCCATACGCTAAAATATTCATCTCTGGTATAATATAAACTCATTAGTAACTTTCTTTTCAAGTTTTTTTCCCCTCCAAAGACCAAAGATCAGCTCTGTCTCTGGTGTCTTTGCTAGAAGACAAGCCCCCCTTTCTCATTGTAGGAAAACATAAACTCTTTGCCTTCATGTGTTTTAATATATGTTTATTTTCCTATTGCACTAAAGATAAAGATAAACCTAACCAATGCTTTGAGAAAGAGAAAAGAGATTGTTGCTTTTTTGTTTTTGCTGTCCTTGTAGCCACATCTTTGATTCAAGTTTGAGACATAATTGTTATTTGAGTCTACAGACTTTAATCCAGGCAGAGCTGAGTCTGCAAGCAAACTTACTATTTTGTAAATGGGTCATCTAAAAATTCTGTGACTAAATTAGTAGAAACTGCTGCTATGGTCCATCAAAAAATTTTAGAAAGTGGTTTCTATGGAGACTGAACGCTGGCTCTCATTTAGACTTTCTTCCCTATTTGTGCTTTAGGGGGATTTCTTCAGCAGATTCCACCTCATCTACATCATCAAAGAAAATCAAGCAAAACACATTTGTTTTGTAAACTCAATATACTTTTACCAGACATACCAAGACATTAACCATTATTAACTTTTCTGAATATTATTAATGACGCCCCCCCCCGCCCCCCTTTCAGTTCCGCCTCACTGTGTGCATGTTAAACAGATGCCATGATGAGTCTATGATAAATGGCAACTCAGATGGAAGTTTTTTGCTTGGCTGCCAGAAGGAGCTCAGTCCTGTTTCATCCTCATAGCATCTCCATGCCAGTGTTCAGACAGTGATGAGTGGAAGAGGGGAATGCAGAGACAGCAGCAAATGTTTCCTGGCTGATGGGATCATGGGGCCATCTGTCTTAGAGCTGATAATCAGACTGTGTCTTTTGAAATCAGACCGTTGTATGAATGTATAAAAGCAAAACATGAAGACAAAGAGAATGAGAACTAATTTCAAGTAATCATCACATGAATAGAATTAAAAATCCTCCTTCTCACATATAAAGCCTTAAATGGCCGAGCTCCATCTTATATCAGAGATCTGATTGTTCCTTTTGTTCCTAACAGAACACTTCGCTCTCAATCTGCAGGTTTACTAGTGGTTCCTAGAATTTCTAAAAATAGAATGGGAGGCAGATCTTTTAGTTATCAGGCTCCTCTCCTGTGGAACCAACTACCAGTTTTAGTCCGTGAGGCAGACACCCTGTCTACTTTTAAGGGTAGGCTTAAAACTTTCCTTTTTTGATAAAGCTTATAGTTAGAGTGGCTCAGGTTATCCTGAGCTATCTCTATAGTTATGCTGCTATAGGCTTAGACTTAGGGAGGACTATTTCATAATTCTGCTTTATTCTTTCTCTATTCTCCCACTCTGCAGAATCTGTTAGTTCAATCTCTAAGGTTATGCTCTCTCTTCTCTTTCTCATAGTAGCTTCGCCTCGCTTGTTACTGTTTGGCTGTTACTCCATCCTGGAAAGAAATATCAGCTGTGCTGCTGCCATCAATACCTTTTTTTTTAAAGATGTTGGAGATCGGCCTGTTTTTCCAGTGTAGTCCTGTTTCTCTGACTGTGACTGGCTGGATGTGCTCTCTTCGTTCTCTGGCATGGGAGCTAGCTCGGAGCTCGTCTGCCTGGCTGTGTGCTGTGTGCCTTTTACATCTGCTTTTTGTGTATCTGCTTCTGTCTCCTTGAACCCCAGTCGGCCTCAGCAGATGGCCGCTCACACTGAGCCTGGTTCTGTTGGAGGTCTCTTCCTGTTAAAAGGGAGTTTTTCCTCTCCCCTGTCGCTACAAGCATGCTTAGTGTGAGGGATTGCATTTGAGTCAATGAGTCGATGCAATTAACTGGTTTTCCTTAGGTAGAAAACTTTGAATCAGGTTGACTTTATGATCTGGTGAACTGTAAAGTGCCTTGAGATGAAGTCTTGTGAAGTGCTATATAAATAAACTGAATTGAACTGAAGCTCTGTGAGAATAAATTAAATTACATACACAAACAGGTTCATTTAAATATGAAAGCATAAGTCCGTTGAAATGAAAACATCTTGTGTGTAAGATATCCTCTAAAATCAAAACAAGAATTCTGGTTCCGAGGTAAGTTGTGTGCCCAGTCAATGTATTTTTACCAGTTATCGGTCCTTAAAATCACTTTCTTCAATTACAAAACATTGCACTGCAACTTCTCCACCAACTTTGAACAGCCCAAGGGAAAAGGCAATCATAAGACAAGATAATAGCTTTGCACGAAACAAGATAAGGCTTCAAGAACAAGAACAAAAAAATATGAGGAATTGTAAAGATTGATAGGAAATGAAATAATGATAAAATGAGCATCAGTCCCCCTCACGCTGAGGCTCCATGTAAGGTCTTGGCTTCTATAGATACAGTTAAAGGAATCAGACAAAAACCACATGAAGAGCTTAGTAATTATCTGAAGGCAGGTAGAACAGAGTCACCTGTTGCTTTAATACATTTAAACCTGGCCTCGGATGCAAAGGTCTGTATCGTGAACAACTGAATTAGAAATAGCCATTTCAGATGGAGAATAAGGCAGAAATATGAAAAAAAATATGAAATTTAAATTTACCTCCTTTGTATTTTCATTTAATCCGCAGCCGGCCCCCTTTAAAACCCTTTATATGATTTCCCCGGGCTGCTGAAACCCAAAGGGAAAAAGGGAAGGGTTTCACTTTGAGAACACTAACTGATGATTTCAGGTTTAAGCCTTTAGAGAGGTGCTTGTCAATATTTAAAATCATAATTTCAGCTTTAAAAATTTTTTTTTGGCTTGCCCGGGGTTTTTGGGGGAAAAAGTTAAAAACTTGCATGGAAACCCCAAAAAGGGAGCAAAGGTTTTTACCCATTTAGCAAAAAGGGGGGGGGACAAAGGGAAAAAAAGCAAAGAAAAGCAGCTGTAGAGGGCCCGATGCTTTCCCCCCTTTTATGTGCCAAAGAAACAAACAGCTTTCTTTAGTGAACTTTTCAAGCAGTCCCTTTACATTAATAAAAAGATGGGAAAAACCCCGCCCCCCGTGTGTTCACACCTTTTTAAACCGCCAAAGGCCCGGGTCAGCCCTGTTTTTCCATTGTTTTATTTCAAATTTAAACACTGAATTTTTCTCAAACAAAACAAATTATGATAAAATTTGCCCTCAGGACAGATGAGTCAGGGTAACAGACATTTTTTTTTCAGAAAAATACTTCAGTTGGGGGAAAAATGTAAAAAAAAAAAAAGCAAAATCCCCCACAATCAAATTTTATTCCGGTTTAAAGTGAATGATCAGGGTTTTTGGTTCCAATCATGGGGCAAAACCCCCCCTTTTTCTTGTCTCAGGGTTGTAGGGTTTCCTTTTCCCCGCGGCATGTTTTTTTTAGATCCCTTTTCAAGGATTTTTAACAGGGGTTTAGGTCCCAGCTCATAGAAAAACCCCAAATCCAAATTTTTTTTCCTCTTAGGGCCAAATTTTTTGGGTGTCATTTTCTTTTTTCTGGTTTAAAGAACCCAATTTAGCCCCTTTTGGGGCCCGAACCAAGCCTTTTATAAACACTGGGGAGCCAAATTTTTCTCAGAACCCCTTGATATTTTGGGGATTTCATTGGACCCCGCAGAGATTCAAAGATGCCCCTGTTTCAAGAAAGAAACAAAGGGAGGGCCCAGGCATAACAGAACCCCCTTCATGTTTTTCCCCGTAGGGGGCAATGTTTTTTTTTTTAAATAAATAAAAACCCGGCACTATTACTTTATTGAAGACTGGTCCAAAATTTTGACTACCATAAAAACTCAGTGGGAAAAAAATTTTTCAATATCATTATTTACAATTTAAAAAACCGATACCAAAATGTTAAATTTGGGGGGGCCCCATGCCGAAAAGGACTGGCCCCCCCTTTTACATTTGCACCCAAAAAATTAGGGGGGGGCCCCATGCCCAAGGCATGGCCCACCTATTTTTATTGCACATATTTATTAGGGGGGGGCCCCATGCCAAAGGGATGGCCCCCCTACTACTATTGGAATATTTTTTTCCGCGTTTTTAAATTTTTAAAAGCTTATATTTCCCCCTCGCCCCCAAAGTTCGGCACGTAAAATAGTCCCGCACGGTTTTGGCGGTCGGGCCCCCAAAATTGGGGACCCCGCGTCCGGGGGCCAAAGGGGCATGCGGGGTTTTTATAAAACTTTCTCATTAGTTGACGGTTTGCAATTATTAGCGGGGAAAAAGTCGCAAATAAATCCCCTAGGAAAAGAATGGGGAGAGGGGAAAAAAAAGCAATAAAAACAACGGCTTTAAAAAGTGTCGCCCTTAACCCCTTTATAGAAAACTGTTTAAAAAATCGTTGTAGATTTAAAACCTTCCGTTTTAAAACTGAAGGGGGCAAAAGTTATTTAAATGCTACGGGTTTTTTTTTATAATCGGGGCCCCAAAACCCCCACCCAAAGGGTTTTTGCAAAAACCCCCCTTCTAGAGTGGAGCAACTGAAAAGTAGATGGGGAGGGAGCCGTTTTTTTAAGACCCAAAAAAATTTTTAAACCCTTTCCCTCCAGGGGGACAATTTTTTTAGCTAGAGTCCCCCATTTTTGGTCAGTTTTTAGACTGAAAAACCCCTGGGCCCCACCAAAAGTCTTCGGAAAATTTCGGTAGGATTTAAAACTTTTTTCCCTTTTAAAAAACCCCCCAGACCGACCTAAAAATCGATCAAAAACCCAAAACCCTTTTTCTTTTTTTTTGGGGCAGAAGAGGGGAGCAAAAAAGAACAAAAAACATGTGTTTTTTCCCAAATGTCAAAATATTTTTTTCTGAAAAACACACATAAAAACCAAAGTTTGGGGGTAGTTGGAGGTTTGAAGGATTGGGTGCGGGTCTGGTGAAAATTTTTTTTGAATAAATCTACGGTTTTTTTGCTCACAGTCGTTTTTGGGGTTTGGAAGGGTGTTTTTTAAACCTTTAAAGCCGGGGGGAGTGAAAATTTTCTGCAGCTAGCTCCCAAATTTAAAAGGGTCAGTGGATAAAAAAGGTTTTTTTTTTTTTTTCTTTCTCTTCCCATTCAGGGTTTTAATGACCCCAGCCAAGGGAAAATTACTTCCCAAATTTAAAAACAAGATATAGCGTCCCCTTTGAAAAAGAATTTTTCAATAACATTTATGGTTTTTTAAATCAGCAGTCGTTTGTTCCCGGGGGGGTGCTTTTAGCAGCAAAAAGATGAGTGAAGGAGCTTTCTGCAGTTAAAACCCAAAGGGGGGAGCAGGTGGGATCAGCCAATTTTTCTTGTGCTTTTGTTTTTGGGTTTTTGAAAGACCTACAACATGAAGGTTAAACCCCGTTTAGAAAAAGGATAGATGTTGCTTTCACCCGAAAGAATTTTTTTCAAAACCTGTTAAAAGGTTTTTGCTCAGCATTTTTTTGTTTTGGGGGGTTTAAACACCTTTGGGGCTAGCTTTAAGTTTTTGCTTCTCGCAAACCTCTACAGTGCAGCTTTCTGAACTCCCTTTGTGTGAGGGCAGCCATTTTTTTTAAAGATTTAAAAACCTTTTTTAACTCGCCCCCAGGGGCCCCATAATTTGGGGCTAAGTCAAACCCTTTTTTTTGGGCCCTTTGTAAACTTGGAAAACCCCTGGAATCACACAAGGGGCCTTGGGAAATTAAAAGGTAGGGTTAATTCCCCTTTTTCCCCTTAAAAAAACCGCCTTTCCAAAACCGAACCCATTGTTGGTTTAAAAATTTTGGCCGTTTTTTCAATTTTTTTGGGACAGAAGTGGGGGAGAAAAAAAAGAACATCACCCATGGTTTTCAAAATCCGGGCATAAAATTGTTTTTGAAAGACACACATACACCCCAAAAATTGGGGGATAGTTGGGTCGAAGGGTTTTCTGATCTCCCCTGGTTAAGGGAAAATTTTTTGAATAACCATTACGGTTTTTTTATAAAACAGTCGTTTTTTCGGAGGTTTGTTCCCCCTCCCCTTCAAAAAAAGCCTGAAAAGCGAAGGGGCGATAGTTTTCCCGGGGCTTTTTCTCCTTGTCACTGTCAGGCTCGTTAAGGGGTTTGGGCAAGGGGAAACCCTGCTTCAAAGAGGGTTTTTTCCTCTGGTTTTTAAAAAAGACATAAAAAAAACTAAATTTGGGGGGTGAAACACTGATTTAACATTGGGAAATTGAAAACTATATGACTGTGTCCAAAAACCCCTTTCCTTGCCATCCCAAAACTGAATTTGACTTTCAAAATAAGACTCCCCGGGACCCCACAAAAATAAAAGGCCCCTTAAATTTTTTTACTAATTTTTTTGGGCCCCATAAAGGGTCAACATTATGAAACCCAAAACCCCAACCCCATTTTGAGAATGACCTGGGACATTTTAAAAAAAACCCCCCCCCCGGCCCAAAAATTTTAAAATTTAAAACCTCCCATTTCCCCTTCATTACGCCCAAAACCCTGGGAAAAACCGGGGGGTTTATTAAACAAATTTGGGAAATCATCAACCCATCCAAAAGCTGGGTCCTGAACAAATTTTTTCTAAAAACAACCCCTGTTGGAATTTCAAAAATAAAAACCCAGGGCCCCACAAAAAAAAAAGCCCCTAGGTTTTTACAATTCCCCAAATTAAAAGCAAATTTTGGGGCCCAAAATTAGCCCAAAAAACTTTCCCCGGTTTTTTTTTTTAAATTAGACTTGTTTTTCCCTTTTTAAAACACCCCCAGAGCAAATTTACCATAAAAGTCTCCATTTTATCGTAAAAAACAAACAGCTAAATTTACCTAAAAACATGGGGGAAAAAAAAATTGATTTAAAAATTTGGAAATGGAAAATTCTACATCAATTTCTGGGCATGACCATCCCCCCTTTTTTAAACACATCCAAAAGAAGACTTTTCCAAAATAAAAACTAAGGGACCTACCAGATAAAAAGCCCTTTCCCCTTTTACAAAAAATCATAATTTTTGGGGATATTGGCCCCCTAGGGGCCAAAATTTGGGAATTTATTCCATTGGGAATGGCTCTGAGCCATGCGGGGCGGGGGCCCGCCATTGGTGATTTTCTCACTGGGAAATGGGGCCCCTTTTTAAAGGGGGCGAAAACCCGCCCCAAAGGGAAAATTTTCATCACTGCAAATGGGGTTTTAGCAGGCCCGGGCGGAGCCCCCCCATTGGTGATTTTTTTTTTCATCCTGCAAGGGGCCCCTAAACAGGGGCGGACCCGCCAACCCGCGCTTTAAAACCCCCTGCGGGGTTTAAAAGGGCAACCCCCTATTTCCCCTTGGGCAAAACAAAAGCGTGCCAACTCCCATTTCCCAGATTTCAGCACAAATGGGACACAGCTTCTTTGGCCCCTTTACCCTAAACCCCCCTTTCCCTTCCCCCAAACAGCCCTCAAAGGCGTAAGCAGTTGGGCCGGGGACCCCAATGGCACCTTGCCGGGCCGGGTTTGGCCCAGTTTCCCAGACGGGCAGTAGGGGGCCCCCCAAAAAATTTTTTTGAAATTTTTCTAGTTCCCCCGTATTTTTAGGGGGCCACAAAGCCGAAGGCATGGCCCCCCCTTACTAAACTTTACATAATTTTTTCCGCGTATTTTTTTAGGGGGGCCCCATGCCCAAGGGATGGCCCCCCCCCTATTAAAATATTGAAAATATTTTTTTTCCCCGTATTATTGGGGGGCCACATCCCAAGGCATGGCCCACCTATTACTTTTTGCACATATTTAATTTTGGGGGGCCACATGCCAAAAAACATGGGCCCCCCCCATTACTATTGCACATTTTATTCCGCCCTATTATTATTATTTTGGGGGGGGCCCCATGCCAAGGCATGGCCCCCCTTATTACTATTCCCCATATTTTATTGGGGGGGCCCCATGCCCAAGGCCCTGGCCCCCCTATTAACCCATTTCACAATTTATTTTTCGTATTATTATTAGGGGGGGCCCCATTTCCCCCAAAAGGGATGGCCCACCTACTCTATCTTTTACATATTTTTTTCCGCGTAATTAAATTTTTTTTATAGGGTTTTTAGTTCTCCTCGCCACCAAAAACTTCGGGGTAAATAGCACGCACCATTCGTCCGGATCGGGCCAAAAATTGGCCCCCCGCGTCCGGGGAAACCCAAAGGGGGGGAATTGTGCTTTTATAAAAACTTTCTCATTAGTCCGAAAGGTTTGGAAAATTTTTAGCGAAAACGTCGGGAACAAAAAACCCCAAAGGGAAAAAATGGGGAGGGGGAAAAAAAAAAAAAAAGAACAAACACTTTACTGGGGTGCATAATTCATGTAGAAAAAAAGTTTAAAGCCAGTTTGTAGATAAATCCCCTTTGTCTAATTTTAAAAATGAAGACGGTATGTTGATAACTGCTTCAGGTTTTTTTATAATCAAACCCCAAGGGGCCCCAAAGTTTTAGGGAAAATCCGCCCTTTAGGGGTGGAGCAACGGAAAATTTAAAGAGTGTGAGGGACCCTTTTTTTAAGACCAAAAAACAAATTTTTAAAATTGCCCCCAAGGCCACAATATTTATAGCTAGAAAAAGGGCCCCCCATTTTTGGTCGTTTTTAGACCCCCCGAAATCTTGGACCCAAAACAATTTTTCTTTTTTAATTCGGTTTGGATTAAAACTTTTCCTTAAAAAACCCCCCAGACCGACCTAAAAGTCGAAGAAAAAACCCGAGCCTTTTTCATTGGTTTTTGGGGCAGCAAAAAGTGGGGAGAAAAACGATTGACAGTAATTTTTTTTAAACTCGTCTAAATATTTTTTCTGAAAAGACACACATAAAAACCAAATTGGGCAAAAGTTTTGGGGTCGAAGGAAGGCTGACGCCACGGGGAAGACATTTTTTTAATAAAATATTTCGGTTTTTGGGTCAGCAGGGGGCCCTTTTTTCGGGACATTTTAAAGCACCAGAAAGTGGGGGGGGAGGGGCCTGCTAAAACTAGCCCAATTAAAAGATCAAAGGGGGAGAAAAAAAGTTTTTTTCTTTTTCTTTCTTTCCCCTTCAGGTTTTAGATGACCTACAGCCCCTGAAAGTTTCTCCAATTGAAACCCAAAATATAGCTGTTTTTCTTAGATAAAAAAAATTTTTTTTTTCAGATATTTTATTGGGTTTTTTAAATCAGCAGTCCTTTGTTCGGAGGGGGGCTTTAGCAGCTTTTAAAAGGGGAGTGAAGTTGGGGTTGGGTGCAGCTTGCTCGTTAGAAGCTAAGGACTGAGGACCCGTTTTTTTATTCTTTCTCTTTCCCCTTCAGGGTTTTTGATGGACCTATACCCCTTAAAGTTACTCAAATTTTAAGACCAAAAATATGCTTTGCTTAATAAAAAGAAATTTTTTAGATAACCCTTTTTCGGTT
This sequence comes from Cyprinodon tularosa, assembly GCF_016077235.1. Lineage (NCBI taxonomy): Eukaryota > Metazoa > Chordata > Actinopteri > Cyprinodontiformes > Cyprinodontidae > Cyprinodon > Cyprinodon tularosa. Next base: position 700,896 of record NW_024039071.1, read on the forward strand.
TTTTACTCAGGAGTGTTTGTTTGGGAAAGGGGGGGTCTATAGGGAGCTTTTAAAAGGGGACAGAGTGTGGTGCTGCGCAGTTTAAAAAAAGGGAGGAGCCCGGTGGGATAGCCATTTTTTTTTGTGCTTTTTGTTTTTGGGTTGTTAAAGACCTACAAAACATTTAAGGTTAAAACCCCCGTCCGAGCAAAGGATAGATTTTTTCTTTCACTGAAAGAAATTTTTTTAATACCTTTTAAAGGTTTTTGCTCAGCAGTCGGGTTTTTTTGGGGGGGGAAACCCCGGAAGTACTAAAAAAAATTCTTCGCATCAGCCTTTCCTGAGGGAAACTGCTGACATCTTAAAAGTTTAGGAGGCCGTTTTTTTTAAGAAAAAAAAGATTTTGTTCCCTTTTTTTACGGCCCCCCATATTTTTGGGGCACAGGGCACCATTTTGGCAGTTTGTTTGACTGAAATCTTGGATCACACAGTGTTTTTCAGGGAAATTTCCGGGTTTTGGGTTAAAAACTTTTTTCCCTTTAAAAAAGCTCCCGGGCCGACCCCAAAGTCGATGAAAAAACAGAGCCATTTTTTTTATTGGGTTTTTGGGGCAGAAGAAAAGGGGGGAAAAAACGAACACCACTATGTGTTTTCAACCGTCATAAATATTTTTTTTGAATGACACACCCAAAAACCAAAGTTGGCCCTAGGGTTTGGGGTCGAAGGATTGCTGATGTCACGGTGAAGAAATTCTTTTGAAAAACTCATTAAGGTTTTTGCTCAGCAAATCGTTTGTTTTTGGAGCGGTTCCCCCTTCCCCCTTTAAAAAGCCTGAGAGTAAGGAACATAGTGCTGCCTTTTTTTCTCTGTCCCCGACAGGCCGGGTTTTTAAAACGTTGTCAAGGTAAAACCCTGGGTTTTAAACAGATTTTACCTCTGCCCGTTTTTAAAAAAAGCCCAAATTAATCTAATGGAGGGTTTTTTAAAACACGGGTTTAACTTGGGGGAAAAGGATTACTATATGACTGATGTCCATGACACTTCCCCCTTGGGCCCCTCAAAAACGATAGGGCTTTAAAATAAGACTCCAGGGACCCTACAAAATAAAACCTCTAAATTTTTTTCATATATTTATTGCCCTATATGGCTCAAAAATTTTGACCCAAACACAACCCCCTTTTAGAGAATAGACTCCCAGGGGACTTTTTTAAAACACACCCTAAGGCCCAAAATTTTAAAATTTAAAAACCCCCCCATTTCCCCTCTTCAAACTACTGCCCCCAATAACATGGAAAACCCGTTTATTTAAAATTTGGGAAAAGGATCCCAAAATTCTGCTGGGCCCTGAACCCCTTTTTTGATGCACATCCAATAGACTTTTTAAAAAAAAAGACTACCCGGGACCTACAGAAAAAACCCCCCTTTTTCCCTTATAACACCTCATTCATTCTGGCATTTTTGCTCATAGCCATTTGTAATTTCTTCCCCTGCAATGGGTCTTTAAACATGCGGGGGCGGAGCCCCCTTGGGGGTTTTTTAATTTACTGCAATGGCCCCTAAAAAGGCCGGGGGCGGGGAAGCCCGCCAAAAGGTGATTTCATCACTGGGAAATGGCTCTTAGCAGGGCGGGCAAAACCCCCCATTGGTGATTTTTTTTTTTTTTATTCCCGGGAAGGGGGCCCCCAGCAGGCGGGCCCGGGCCCGCCAAAATTTCGCTTTTTCCCACTGCGGTTCAATATGGAAAAAACCATATTCCCCTTTTGCCCAAAACGCTGTGCCCGTCCCATTTCCCAGATTTCAGCACCAAAATGGCACAAGCCCTCTTTGCCCATGACCTTTCCCCCCTTTCCTTCCCCCAGCAGCCCCCAAAGGCGTAAGAAAATTGGTCTGGGGAGCCCCCAATGTCACTTGCCAGGGCCGTATTTTCCCAGTTACCCAGACGGGCAGTAGGTGGCCCCCCTCAAAATTTTTTTCTTAGAAATTTTCTAGTTATAGCTTATTTGTTCTCCTCGTTCCCCCCAAAAAATTTTGGGGCGTAACTATCAAAGCACCAATTTTGTTTGGATCAGGCCCCAAGGTTTTGGGACAAAGCGTAGGGGGCCAATGGGGCGATGCGTGCTTGTATAAAAAAATTTTTTCATTAGTCCCCAAGGTTTGCGAATTATTAGCGAAAACCCTCGCAAAAAAATCCCATAGGGGAAAAAAAATGGGGGAAAAGGAAAAAAAAAAACATAAAAACAGCCTTTCACTGTGTCACCAAAACCATTCACCTAAAAAACCGTTTAAAAACTAGTTTGTAGATAAATCCTTCGTTATTTAAAACTGAAGACGGGAAGTTGATAACTGCTACGGTTTTTGTATAATTTAGAAAACCCCAAAAACGCCACAAATTTTAGCAAAATCCTGCCCCTAGAGTGGAGCAAACTGAAAAGTAGAGGGGGGGGAGGAGCCGTTTTTTTTTTTAAAACCAAAAAACCTTTTTTAAAATTTGCCCTCACGGCCACATATTTTTTAAAAATTGAGTCCACCATTTTTTTTGGGCAGTTTTTTAGATGAAATCTCGGACCCACACAATGTCTTTGGGGAAATTTCGGGAGGATTAAAAAAATTTTTCCCTTTAAAAAACCCCCCAGACCCCACCCAAAGTCGATGAAAATCAAGCATTTTTCCATTTTTTTTTGGGGGCACAGAAGGGGGGGAAAAACGATTGACAGTAAAGTGTTTTAAAAATCGTCCATAAATATTTTTTTGGGAAAAGGGCACACATACACCAAAATTGGGGATAGTTTAAGGGGGAAAGGATGGGTGGGGGCTCCCCCGGGAAAGAATTTTTTGAAAAAACTCAAACGGGTTTTTGCTCAGCATCGGTTTTTTCGGAGGACATTTTAAAACCCCCAGAAAACTGGGTGACATTTTCCTGCTGCACTAGCTCAATTAGAAGCCAGGTTGAGGAAACGTTTTTTTTTTCCTTCTCCCTTTCCCCCTTTAGGTTGTAGAGACCCACAGCCATGAAATTTACTTAAATTTAATAAAGATATAGCCGGGGTCTTAATAAAAAAAATTTTTTCAGATAACATTTTTTTTTTTTACTACAGCAGTCAATTTTGAGTTCGGAAAGGGGGGCTTTAGCAGCTTAAAAAGGGGAGTGGGAAAATGTGTTGCTCCCGCTAGCTCCGTTAGAAGCTAAGGACTGGGGGACCCCGTTTTTTTTATTTTTTCTCTTTTTCCCTTCAGGTTTAGATGGGGCCTACCCGCCATGAAAATTAAATCCAAATTTAAGACAAATTACTTTAGCTTAGATAAAAAAAAATTTTCAGAACCTTTTAAAGGTTTTTTTTCTCAGCAGTCTTTTGTTCGGGGCAGGGGGTATAGCAGCTTAAAGGTGACAGGTGTGGTGTGCAGGTTTTTAAACAAAGGGGGGAGGGAGGTGGGATCAGCCATTTTGTTTGTGCTTCGTTTTGGGGGTTTTGAAGACTAAAGACATAAGGTTACCCCGTCTGGAAAAAAGGATAGATGGTTTTTTCACCCGAAAGAAAATTTTTCAATACCTTTTAAAAAGGGTTTTTGCTCAGCAGTCGTTTTTTTCGGGGGGTTCAAAAGCAAACTTAAAGGTGACAGAGTGTGGTGCTGCCGTTTAAACAAAAGGGGGGGACAGGTGGGATCAGCCATTTTTTTTGTGCTTCGTTTTTGGGTTGTGAAAAAACCTACAACAGAAGGGGTTTCTCTAATGAAGTAAAGAAATTGCTGTTTGCTTTTGATAAAAATAATTTTTCAGATAATCATTTAGGTTTTTTACTCAGCAGTCCCTTTTTTCGGGGGGGGGGGCTTTATCAGCTTAAAGGTGATGAAAAGGGTTGCTTGGGAGCTAGCTCATTTTTGAAGTAAGGACTTTGGGGCCCGTTTTTTTTTTTATTCTTTCCCTTTTCCCCTTCAGGGGTTTTTAGTGACCTACCGCCAGAAAGTTACTCCAAAATTTAAACAAAAAAATTGCTTTAGCTTAGATAAAAAAAAATTTTTTCAATATTTTCACGGTTTTTCACCTCAGCTGTCGTTTTGTTCGGGGGGGTGCTTTTCAGCTTAAAGGTGACAGAAATGTGGTGCTGCAGTTTAAACAAAGGGGGGGGAGCAGGGGGGGATCAGCCATTTTTTTTTGTGCTTCGTTTTGGGTTTGTGAAAGACCTACAAAACATGAAGGTTTCCCCCGTCCCGAAAACAAAAGGATAATGTTGCTTTCACTGTAGAAATTTTTTTTAAACCTTTTTACGGTTTTTGTCAAACAGGCGGTTTTTTTCGGGGGCTGTTCCTCCCCTTCAAAAAAGCCTGACAAACGAAGGGCGTAGTGCGGGGCTTTTTTTCTCTGTCACGACAGGCTCGTTTAAGGCGTTGTCAAGGTAAACCCCTGCTTCAAAGGGGTTTTTAAAATCTGCTTTTTTTAAACCCGCACATATTAATAAAATGGGGGGGTGAAAGAAAGCCCTGATTTAACATTGGAAAATGGGGCATATATGACAGCGGGCCATGAAAACTTTTTTCCCCTTTCCACTCAACCCCCTGATAGACTTTTTAAAAAAAAGACTCCAGGGGGCCCTACAAAATAAAAACCCTATATTTTTTACATATATTTATTTCCCCATAAAAGGCTCAACATTATGACCCAAACTTTAACCCCCCTTTTTGGGGGAATAAAACTCTAGGAGACCGTTTAAAAAAACACCCTATGGGAAATTTTTAAAAAAAAAGCCTCCCATTTCTTTCTTCATCTACTGCCCTAATAAATGGGAAAAAGTGATTTAACGATTTTTAAATCATCAACTATAAATTCCCGGGAAACTTTTAACAAATTTTCCTCCTAAAAACCAAACTTGGTTTGGGATTTTTCCCAAAAAAAAAGAACCCCGGGACCCCACAAAATAAAAAGCCTCTAATTATACAATTTCATTAAAATTTATGCAAATGGGGGCCCCAACCCTTATGACCCCAAAACCCTTCCCGGTTTTTTTTATTGAAATCTAGTGACCTTTTCAAAACACACCCCAAAAAGCAAATTTCCCCAATAAAAGTCCTCCCCCTTTTTAAATCAAAACCCTAAAATTTACCTAATAACAAAAGGAAAAACCAGTGGGTTTTAAAATTTTGGAAATTGGGGATTTTATAACCCCCCTGCTTTGGGGTGCCCATCTTTTTAATTTTTCCCCCACCATGATAGACTTTCAAAATAACACAAAAGGGAAAATCTACAGAATAAAAGCCCTCTTCCTTATAAAAACCCCTCATTTCATTTTTGGGGAAAATTGCTCATAAACCATTTGTAAATTTCATCACCCGCAATGGCTCTGAGCAAGCGGGGGGGGAAACCCCCCCAAGGTGGGTTTAAAACTGCAAAGGCCTCTTAGAAGGGGGGGCGAAAACCCGCCAATGGGGGATTTAAACACTGCAATGGCTTTTAGCAGGGGGCGAAACCCGCCCAAAAGGTTTAATTTTCAAACACCTAAATTTGGGGTCTTTAAAAAAGGGGGGGAAGCCCGCCAATGGGGATTTCATTTACTGCAATTGGGGTCTTAGCAGTGGCCCCGGGGCCAAAAGCCCGTCAACCCGCCCTTTTACCCCCCTGCGGTTCAATATGGGAAAACCAATATTAAACCCCTTTTTGCATCAAAATTGCTGGCACCCTCTATTTTTTCCCCGATTTTCAGCACAAGTGGCAAACCAAGCTCTTTTTTGCCCCTTGGGCCTAGGCCCCCCCTTTTCCCCCCCCTCGGGAAAACCCTCAAAGGCGTAACAGTTTTTTCTGGGGAACCCCAATGTCCCCTTTGCCCGGGCCGTATGGCCCGTTAAACCCAGACGGGGGTAGGGCCCCCCTTTAAAATTTTTTTTAGGAAAATTTTTTAGTTCCGGTAATTTTTTTATAGCTTATGTTTCCTCGCCCCAAAAAATTCGGGGCGTAATTTGTTCCCCCACGGTTTTTTTTGGATCGGGGCCCCGAGTTGGGACACGCTCCCGGGGCCAAAGGTGCGATGCGTGCCCTTTAAAAAAAACCTTTTTCATTAGCCGAAGGTTTTGCGAAATTATTAGCGAAAACGTCGCAAAAAAACCCCTAGGAAAATTTAATGGGGGAAGGTAAAAAAAAGCAAAAAAAACAGCGCTTTTACTGTTTTCGGCCCTTTCATTCATTAGAAAAAAAAAAAGTTTTTAAACTCAGTTTGTTTGATAATCCTTCCCCTGCATAAAAATGAAAGACGGGAAAAGTTGATAAAATGGGTAAAGGTTTTTTGTATAATCAGACCTCAAACCCCCACAAAGTTTTTTGCAAAAAACCCCCCTTCTAGAGTGGAGAGAAATGAAAAGCTTGAGTGGGGAGGCAAACTTTTTTTTTTAAGGGCCCAAAAAAATTTTTTAAACTCGGGGCCCCCCACGGCCAAATATTTTTAGCAAAGGGGCACCATTTTTGGTCAGTTGGGAGACTGAAACCCCTGGACCCCCACAATGTCTTCGGAATTTTCGGGGAAAGGGTTAATTTCTTTTCCCCTTAAAAAAACCCCCCGACCGACCTAAAGCGGGTCAAAAAACAGAGGCCGTTTTTTATTGGTTTTTTGGGGCAGAAAAAGGGGGGGCAAAACGGAAAATCACTATGTGTTTTTTAACTCGTCATAAAATTTTGTTTTCAAAAAAACAACATACACCCAAAGTTGGCATAGTTGGAGTTTGAAGGAATTTCTGATGTCATGGTGAAGAAAATTTTTTTAATAACCCCCAACGTTTTTTGCTAAGCGGGCGTTTGTTCGGAGCTGTTTCCTCCCAATTTAAAAAAAACCTGAGAGCGAAGGGGCCCATAGTGTGCGTTTTTCTCTCTGTCACTTGGGCAGGGGTCGTTTTTGCGTTGTCAAGGGTAAAACCGTGCTTCAAAGGGGATTTTTTCCCCCCTGCTGTTTTAAACAGGACATATTAATTTTAATGGAGGGTGAAAGCAAATGATTTTAACATTGGGAAATTTGGGTAAATATATGACTGTGCCATAAAACTTCCCTTGCCAAACCCAAAAGATAGACTTTCAAAAAAAGACCCCCGGGGGACCCAAAAAAATAAAAGCCCCCCATATTTTTTACATATATTTAATTTCCCTTATGGGGGTCAAAAAATTATACCCAAAACTCAACCCCATTTTAGAGGGAAAGACTCTAGGAGACTGTTTAAAAAAAAAAACCCTATGGGCAAATTTTTAAAATAAAAGCCTCCCCCTTTCACTAAAATACCCTAATAACATGGGAAAAAAAAGGGGTGAAATTTTAAGATTGGGAAAATCCCTCAACAATCCTTGTGGGGGGCTGGAAAAATTTTCTCTAAAACACAACTCGTTGGACTTTCCCCAAAAAAAAGACTCCATGGGCCCTACAAAATAAAAGCCTCAAAATAATACAAGCCCTTAATTTTGATGCAAATTGGGTCAACATTAAAGACCCAAACCCCTTTTAGGTTTGTTTTTATTAGACTCTAGTGAAACCCTTTTTAAAAACACACCCCAAAAGCAAAATTTCACAAAAAAAAGTCCCAATTTAAATCTGAAATACCGCAAACAAAAACCCAAAAACATGGAAAACCAGTGGTTTAAATTTGGAAATGGAAATTTTTATCATGCTGGGCATGACCCCTCTTTTGATGCACCATTTCCCAAGATGAAATTTCAAAATAAAAACCCCAGGGACTCTACAAAATTTAAAAACCTTTTTCCTTAAACACACTCATACATTTTTGGGAATTCCATAAGGCCATTTTTAATTTCAACACCGCAATTGGGGCCCGGCATTTCGGGCGGAGGGCCCGCCATTGGGGATTTTCATCACTGCAATGGCTCTTAGAAGGCGGGGGAAAACCCGGCCCCAAGGTGATTTCATCACTTTCAATGGCCCCTTAGCAGGCGGGCGGGGGCCCCCCCCAATTTGGGGATTTTTTTCATCGGGTGCCAAAGGGGACCTACTTTCGGGCAGCGCCCCCCAAATGCACTTTACCCACTTTCGGTTTAAAAATGGACAACCCCTATTACCCTTGTGCAAACATATGCGTGCCCCAGTCTATTTCCCAAATTTTAGCACAAGGGCCCCACAGCTCTCTTTGCCCATTTTAACTAGCCCTCTTTTTTCCCTTCCCCCCACAGCCCCCAAAGGCGTAAGCGTTGGTCTGGGGAGCCCCAATGTCACTTGCCCCGGGCCCTATTGGCCCTTACCCAGAACCCGGCAGGGGGGGGGGCCCCCCCCAAAAATTTTTTTAGAAATTTTTAGTAATAACCCTTTTAATTTAATGTCATAATTGGTGAAAACCCTAAATCGTATGCATCAATTCCCATGTATGCAAAGTATAATTTTTTTTGGGGTGTCTTTAACATTTCTTCAATAAAAAAGTTATTTTAAAATTTACTCAAAGAAAGAAAAAAATGATTTTCAATTTTCCCCAAAAATGTTTTTTTTTTGTCAAATTTTTTTTTTTCACTTAAATTTCTGTTAAGACAGACAGGAAATTTGACAAAACAAAGAGCAACGTCATCAGGCCAGGGCTCAAAACCCTTTTAAAAAGCTGGTCAAAGAACAAAGCCTCAGGGACATGGGCCCCGCACCATGGCAAAACCCCCCAAATAAGAGAATTTTTAAAAAAATCCACAGAAGGTCAGAAACCTTTCAACCCGCTTTTAATTCCCCCACAGGTTGGCTTTATTTATACCTATAAAAATGCCCCACCCGGGCCCGCGGCCAAAAATTTTTGGCCCCGCGAGTGGGGTCTAGCTTCGATTTAATTTCCCCAGGCTGAGAATGGCGGGCCAATCACCCAAAGCTGAGGTGTTTTTGAATTTCCCGGATTTCAACCGGGTTTTCGATTTAAAGCTGCAAGACGCAGGAGGAAAAAACCCAAAACCCCCGGAAAAAAAGAAAGAAAGAAGGGGAAAAAAAAGGAAGGGGCACGGGTTGGGAAAGTTTAAAAGGGGGTCCATTTCCCGTTTTGGGATAAAAAAAGGAAAAAAAAGGGAAAAAAAAAAAAGAAAAACGGGGAAACAAAAGAAAACAGCGAAAAGGGGAAAAAAAGGGAAAATTTTAGAGGAAAGGAAAAAGAAAAAAGGAAAGGAGCCAAAGGGTAAAAAGGAAAAAAAGCCGGGGGCCCCAAAAAAAAATAAAAACCCCCCGTGAAGGACCCGGGAAAAAAGGGGGACCAAAAAGGGGAAAGGGAAGAAAAACGTTTTTGGGCCGGGAAAAAGAAAAAAAGGCCTCGCCCTCCTTTTTAAAAAAGGGGGAAAATTCCCCCCAAGAAAGGGGGAACCCCCCCCCCCCCCCCCCCCCCACCACGGGAAAAAGGGGCTCAAGGCCCCCCCAGGAGGACCCCCCCGGGAATTTCCCGAAAAAACGGGCCCCCATTTAAATCCCAAAAAGTCGGCCCTAGGGGGAAAAGGAAAAGAAAAACCCCTTTTTTCCCCCCCCCCCCCCCCCACCTGAAAAACCCCAAAAAGAAAGCAGAAAAAAAACCCGGAAACAACAGGAGAAGGAACGGTCCCCCAACCCCCGGAAGAAAAGAAAAAAAGAAAAAAAAGAAAAAGGGGAAAAACCACCCCCCCCCCCCCCCCCCCCCCCCCCCGGGCAAAAAAGAAAAAGAAAATCCCCGGAAAGGGGAAAAAAAGGGGGGTGCCCTTTGGCAGAACCCCCGGGGGTCCCTGAAAAGGGAAAAGGGCCGGCAGGTAGAAAGGTTACCCCCCCGGGGAGGAAAAGGGGGAGAGGAAGGAAAAGAAGGGGAATTTTAACGAAAGTGGAAAAGGGAAAAAGGAAAAAGGTTTTAAAAAGGGGGGAGGAAAAGGTAAAAAGGGAAAATAAAAAAGGAAAGGGCCCCGGGAAAAAGAAAGAAAAAAGAAAAAGAAAAAACTAAAATTTTAACCCATTCCCAAATTTACTTCCCCATAGACCCCCAAAAGGAAAAACCGGGGCGAGGTATGAAAGGGAAGAAAAATCCCCCCCAGCCAGGGCTAACCGCAGCCAGTCTGCAGTGGCCCTCTCTCAGCATAGTCGTGTGTGAAGGACTGCTAGCTTTGATGGCGATTTTTGACTCAGCTTTGGAATCAGTTTTGGAAGAATTATAGACTTTGGGTTTTCGTTGAAATGTGAGCAGGAAGAGGCTCTACGCTCATTCATTTTTAAGAAGGACATATTCACTGTTTTACCGACAGGCTGTTTGTTTAAACTCCCCCACCAGCTTTCTGTCGCGCTTACTACGTCACTGTCAGTTGTGCTCATTGGTCACAGTGTTGGATCCATTGGACATTATCTCTCGAGCTTTGTGGCCTGTCATTATATTTGGCAAATTACAGTCTGGCTTTTTATGATTTGTTTTCAACAATGATGTCCTCTTTAGTCTTCTCTGTTTTACGAATTTGTTCCACATACAGAGAAACCACTCAGAGAGCACGATAAAAGTTTAACAGGTTTATTGTGGAAGTCAACAGGAGTAGGATCTGGTACTCAGTGAGCTGGTGAACCAGAACTGTAAGTGAGAAGGGAAGTTCAGAGGTCAGTTCGGGGACTGTAGGAATCTTGGATGCTATTAGACATGGCAGGAAAGGAGCTCATGTTTGAGTGGGGCCTGGTAGTCTTTGAATCCAGTCTGTGTGGGGCATCCAGTGAAAAGTTGGAGGGCGGACAGGTAGAAAAGCGTTGGACCCGGAGGAGTAATGGAGTGGACTGGACTCGGATTTCCGATGGGAACTTGAACGAACATGTGGAGGTTTTCCTTTACTCAGTGTGAACTTAGTGTTTCCTTCCAGGGGGGAGAAGGTCCAGGTATCCAGTAACACAGGAAAGCTTCCTGCCGGAGAGCAAAGACAAAGAACTCGTTAGACTCAGAGAAACAAAGCTAGATTAGACTCAGCTAAACTCAGCTTGGCTAGAGTACCCAAAACTGGCAAATACTCTGGCGTCGAGGTAGTGACAGCCCACTGCTCAAATACTCCTCCAGATAATGTTCCAATGAGCCACAGGTGTGCAGGGAGGGAAAGCAAAGACAGGGCACCTCCTGGTGGTGGAAAAAGGAAACACACAAACGGGCCACACAAACTGGATTCCTAACATTCTCCACTTTGGAGACCAGTGCTATCTGACAATTTGATTTGCTTCCCTTCCAATATATTTAATTCAATTTACTTTTATAGCACAAACTTACATCACTTGCCATGATAAGGAACTTTGAAGAGAAAGGTAAATCTAGTCATACAGTGAGATTAATTAAATGTTCACTACACTTACCTATCAAAGGACCCCAGCTGATTACATTGAGTCATTAACTTTGCATGATCCACTCCTACTCTTGTGACATCAGATGTGTGCTTGCATTATGTCATTAACAAAGTAAATGTTGAGACTGAGAATGCATGCAGCAAAAATATAGAAGAGGCCCATTAATATCATATACCATTAACTAGTTGACTGAATCAGCCTAGCTGATGCCTGCCTACAGGATGATAGGCAGGCATAGCTAAACAGAACCAAGTGATATGAAGATACTATGATGAGAAAAAGCATAGAAAACAACAACAGACACAAACCTTTAACTGAAATAACAAAAAATATGCAAAATTGAAAAGTAGAGATAGAATGAAGCAGAATGATGAAATGATGACCCCTATGTCCTCCAGCAGTCTAAGCCTATAGGAGCATGACTATAGAGATTGCTCAGGACAACCACAAATACTCTAACTATAAGCTTGACCAAACAGGACATTTTTAAGCCTTGCTTTAAAAGAAGACTGTCTGTCTCAGGGACTAAAAATAGTAGTTGGTTGCACAAAAAAGGTGCCTGTTATCTAAAAGATCTGTCTCCATTTCTGCTTTTAAAAAATGTTTAGGAACCACTTGTAAGGCTGCCAATTGAGAGAAAACATGTTCTGTTAGGAACATAATGAATGATCAGATCTCTAATATAAGATGGAGTTTGGTTATTTAGGGTTATTTATATGTCAGAAGGATTATTTTAAAATGTTTTCTAAATTTAAAGGGAAGCCACTGAAGAGAAACTAGGATAGGAGAATTATGATCTGTCTTAAAATTTAATCAAAAGTCTGGCTGCAGCATTTTTAAGCAGCTAAAGGCTTTTAACTACAGTTTTTTGACTTTTTGATAGTACAATTACTACAAAATTTAATTCAATTCAATTCAGTTTATATATATATAGCGACAACTCACAACACAAGTCATCTCAAGGCACTTTACAGTTCAACCAGATCATACAGCCAAATTGATTCAAGTTTTCTATCTAAGGAAAACCAGTTGATTGCATTGACTCATTGACTCAAATTCTATCCTTCAATGCAATTCCAGCCTTAATGTAACAAATGTATGGACAAATGTCTCACCATCAGCCATGCAGAACATTTTTCTATTCTTTTTTTTTGTTGTTGTTGTAATATTCTGGATATTAAAGAATGAAATTTCTTTAATATGGGATTGAAATGACAAGGGGTGATCGAAAATAATTAATGCCATCCAGATACTGTAACTGACTAATCGTTTTCTTTTTTTTAAAACTCTTGTCTATGAAAAAAAATCTAAATCCAATTAGTTTGAAAAGAGCATTCCTCAAAACTGTAGGGAGTTTGTGCCTCTTGCTGTGATTAAACATTTGTAGAGCTTCTTAAAAATGCCTTTATTCATCCCTGCACCATTAGTGAAAGCATTTCCTTTCATTTGACCTTCTGTTTCCTCTTGCTCCCAGTGGAAACCATTACCAGGGGAACAAAGTGGCAAAAAAGGTATTCTCTGTGAGTTACAGAGCTCATGGCATCCAAAGATAGCCAGACTATTATCGGTACCCATCACTCACACAGTTTCTGAGCAGTGGGAGATGGTGGAAGTAACTGTTTCCTCTCCACACGCAACATCTCTTTTACAGCCCCCCAGCAGGAGCCTACACGCATGCACTCAATTTGGACCATTTTAATTTCTTGCCATTTCTGGTTGGAAAGTTAAAATTAGCTCCTAGGCTGCCAACATCTCCTCATTCAGAAGTTATTACACCCCGAAGCGGCTCATTTCATATCGTCATTGACAAAATACCTTTTCTGTGGGGGGACTCAGGATGACACTGGATTTGTCACTGACCTGTTTGGAATTGAAATATCCTATAAATCTAATTCATGACTCAAAAGTGTGTGTGTCTTTCGGCATGTGTGTATGTCAGGTAAGCTCCCTGTCTAGGAAACTGATGAGGATGAGTTCAGTTCCAGACTTCCACAGCAGCTTAATCTATCTTGAAGCCTCCTGTGAGGGAAATGTAAACATGTGCTATCAGTGTTGCAGCACACTGGGTTCTGCTCCCACTAACTGGGATGAAACAGCAGTCCTGGGGCTTCATTGGAGACAGAAACTGACACCCACACCTGCAAAAACTCTGTCAAATTTTGACAGATATTTAATTGATTTGTGGAAGTTGGTAATGTGGTTGTTGCTATGAAATTAAAGTGCTACCCAGATTGGACATGAAATCTATAAATAATTTTTGGATACATGAAAACCTTAAATAACTGATGTTTTGTATCTATGAAGGATTTTTAATATTATACAGGTGAGAGACTTCAAAACAATGTTTTTAAATAAGGAACATGTTTGTAACACTTTAAAATTCTCTAGTAGTAGTGACCTCTCTATAATATTGAAAAATGAAGAACATAAGTTTGGGTTTGCCCAAAGTTTAAGAACACGAGACAAGATTGTACCCAATAAAGATGCCGTTTACTAATCATATCAAGACACCATTTACTATTTCTACTTTCTGACATTTAAAGAACCGAGCAAACACATGTATCCAGCTTGGACTTTTTTAGACCTCTTTTACATCAGAGCTACAAACTAAAGCAGTTTTCAAATGGATCTTTTGTGAGAACGACCAACACAACTTAGGACATGATTGTGAAGTGGAAGAAAAAATTATCAAACAATTAGTATTACAAGAAATCCAATTGCTTATTTGCCCAAAGTTTAACTCCTTTTTGGTAAAAGGCTTTAAAGCCTGTAAAAGCTGATACTCATTTCCACATAAATGTACAAGCTTTGCTCCAGATTCTCACTCTCGAATTTCAATCGGTCATTCTCTTAGTTGAGTATATGTTAATTTGTACTTATAGCGCTGGCTGTATGAATTGGTTTGTGTTCCCACTAAAAGATGGACCTATGCCACAATCTGAGGTATTTTACACCCTCTAAATTTATTTTCTTTTAGTACTGTAGTATTGAGCTCCATCAAACAAAATTACAAGAAAGTGGGCTAAGGAAAAAAAAAAAAAGACAATCCGTTTAGTGGTTATTTAAAATAGATACCGAGACATTTGTGTACTGAATCACATGCTTTCAGCATGCTGTCTAAGGGGGTATTACATTTTAATAAAGAGTATTTTATTGTTACCTTCTTGAAATAACTTTACTGAATTTCTAAATTGTGAAGGTTTTTAATTATTTAAGGAATGTATGGATAAAACAGTCAATAAATCAATAGTCATGAAAGTAAGGATTACTCTATCATTTATTCAAGTTGGGTTGGTTTTCTATTTTTAATTTTTCCTTATAAAATTTCAATTAGGGTTCCCCCCTTTCTTTTTAGCAGTTTTTTTTCCTTTGAAATTTGATGTTTGCTATTTGGTTCGACCTTTTATTTTGAATACTTTTTTGGGCGATTGCATTAAAAAATATGCTATTTAAACCACTGCATTGTCATTTTGGGAACATCTTAGTAACCCTGGCATTGTTGCATAAATCAGAAAAATGAACATCCAAGTCAATGTTATTGGTGGTCAACATTCTGAGTGTAATGCATCCAAACCAGGATAATACTTTGATCCTCTGTTGAAAATAAAGAATAAACAGAGTTTAATGTTGGAGCTCTGCACCATTTTTTGATTTAGAGGATAATTTTATCTAAATAAAAAAATGAAACCTTTATTTATCAACTCTGAAAATCTGAAAGAATCACACAAAGATTTTTTAGACATTTAGCTTGACATTGTCTATGAAAAAAAAAACAAGAGTAAAACAGCACTTGATTTAGAGGTTAGTGCTAAACTGGTCTTAGGCTGGTCTGTCAAAATAAGCAATATAATAACAACTGGGGGATGTTTTGTGACAGTTTTAATGAATCATGAAATAAGCTTCTTTGACCCCAAATAATTTGCCCTCTAAATAAACTCTGATAGCCTTCCTAAATACATTTTGGTGCTGTATTGACATCTTATTAATTATTTGATTTTTGAAATATTTTAAACAGATATTTAACCAATTAATATGGAGCAGAGGTGTTCACAAGTTTTTTTAATTAAGTTTCAAGTCTTTAAAATGAAATCTAAGTCAGTTCTCAAGTCAAGCAATAAGAGCACTGAAGGCGGGGGAGAGGCTATGGCTGGCCGTGGGTAGCTATAGAGGCTACCTGCATTAGATCGAAGCAGGAGACTGGTACAAGTCCACCGGTGAGACAAAGAGGGAAGACACGGCAGCAGGTCAAGGCTGACCTCTAGAAGCTAACTGTGGGACATGGAAGGAGGTGCCTCAACAGAGAGGGATTTTGGTGATTGGCTCACAAAATCCTGACACATTTCTAACGTAAGCAAACATACAAACAAACTCATTATCACTTGATTCGAACGGTGATGGTGATAGGGGGGATAAACAGTGGGGGGACCGGTTCATGTCACTGCAGTCTGACCATTAGATGTCATTGAAAATTACACATGTAGCTTTAATAGGGGTGCTGTTTAGCACAACCACAAGGCATGGTAAAAAGGCTTGATACTCTGTTTGGTGGCTTGTTTCAATAAACAAAACATTACCCTCAACATATTTGACTCTCTAAGCATTTAAACAAGCTATTTTCATTAACCTAAGACCAATATTAATATACTTGTATTATATTAATCTGCAGATGCAGTTTTCACCACTGTTCATCTCTCTTTCTCTATTTCCTCTGAGCAAGGTGCAGCCTACTTGCTTGGACTCTCAATGAATCACGAAATACCCCAGACTGTGAAAGACACACCAGAGTGGCACAATTCTAAACCAGCCCCTAAACACTAACCCTAACCACTAACCCTCTGTTTGCCCATTGAGGGCCGTCTCAAACCACATCGTGTGTAGGGTGTGTGAACTGTTTAGTCCTTAATTAGCAAGTCTGCATTAGTATTAGTGTAGGCTAGAGGGAATTTGGCAGCAGTTGTAACGGTGAACTAGTGGCGGAGGAAATGATGGTGGAAATGTAAGTTCTGCTAATATACAACCATACCATGCATATTACATTAGACTATATCAGACATCCCAAGTCTCCCGTAAGTTCCGGGGGTCTCTCTGATATAGATAGTTATTCATGGATGCCCGCGAGTTGGATAAATTATCCCCGATTTTAGACTGTGCAGTGGTTGGTTTTTTTTTTTATGCGAGTGAGAGCGGGCAGGCAGTATAATAATTTGTGCATCATGTGCGGATTAGAATTGCTGCGATTGCGCAGGAACAACAAGAGAGAGCGGGGTGTGGAAAGGAGGTTGGTGGTGAAACCTGTGCAGCGTTTCTGTCCAAAGTGATGCTCTGTTCAACCAGGTTTCAAGGTGACTGGTTGAACAGAGAGCTGATTGGATCAGTCCGATAGTTTTCTCTGGGTTACTCTCTGGCAGTCACCTAGTTACAACTCAAAGCTGTGCATCCTGTGAAACGGCCGAGGTTGAATCCTGGAGTAAAAAACGAAAATATAGGACCAATTTTACAGCGGAATATACTTAAGTATATCCACCAAGGGCGTAGGTTTGATTTCAACTTTGGTAGGGACACTATTGGTCTTCAGTTTCTTTTGTCCTTTGCAAAAATATTGATGCTCTTTTATGCTTAATGTGAGCATCAGGGCACATTTTGTTTAAAGAGAACAGTAGCATTTCTTGCTACGTAACTACAAATCTTATAAGCACTACACACACTAGATGCTGTTTATCAATGTTTAAAGCATCACTGGCTCTGACGAATGTGGATTTGGACTTTTTTTCCACTTTGAAAAGGTTTGCATTTAAACTTACCACCGACTAAGACAGTAGGTAAATTCGTACCTATTTAACCAAATGTAGTCTAATTTTATCCGTTATATGTTGATTTATCCTGTGTTTTCTTTTGAAGATATAGAATTGGGAAGAGGTAAACCCCACTCTTATTTTTTTTTATCTAATATGCTCTCTCTGTATCATCCAAAATAATACATTCAAGGGAAAGTAAATAAATGTATTGTATTTACATGTGCACTGCAACTATAAGAGGAACTGACACTGAGCATTTAAAATATTAACTTCACTATACAAGTTGTACATATGGGATGTAGTTACTCTGTGTCGCCCACTTCAAGTATTTTATCTTGGGCTGAAACAATGAATCATATTAATCTATTATTTAAATAATCATCAACTAATTTAGTAATTGATTAATCATTAACTGGAGTAAAGGGCCACTAAAATGTGCCTTTAACTTAGAGCAGGAATTATACCAAGATTGTAAAAAATGTTTGTAAAAAATTTTCCAGACATTAATGTTTGTATTAATTTACTTTTGGACCGTGTGGAAATCTAGAAAAATAGAATCAGTGTAACTAGAGTTCCTCTGTTTGTCTTTATCCTATTTCTAGAAGTAGAAGTCAATTAAATAGAACTACTTTTATGTGGAAAACAAAAATAGCAGATCTTTAACATCGTTCTCATGTTTTATGTTCTACAAAAGAAATAACAGTTGTTATTTATACCTGAACTACCGTCAAAAATGCAAAAACAGTAACACCAAAGAAATATTGGTAAAAGGGAGTCAGAAATGTTAATAGCTTACAGTCTTTGTTCATTTTAACAGCAGTTTTCTGAACTCCTGTCTGACTCAGAATATTTAGTTTTATAAAGAAATCCTAACGTTGGTTTCTTACATTTCTAAAGTATCACAAATCCAAACTCTCTCCTGCTTCTTTACAGAACTGCAATCAGAAACTTTCTCCTGATTTAGCCTAGATAATATTTCATTTTTTAATTGTACTACTTTCGTAGCCTATTGATAACCGGTGTAATAATAGGTTAATGATAAACATCTCCCTGAAATTAGTTTTTGGAACTTGGGATGGCTGCTATATTAATTAGGCTATGTAATCTAGGCTATGTATAGGCTTAAAAAAAAAAACAAAAAAAATCCACCCTTCTTTTATTAAAACTAGACTACTGTATATATATATATATATATATATATATATATATATATATATATATATATATATATATATATATATATATATATATATATATATATATATATATATATATACATGAAAGCCCAACTTAGTACATTGTAAATATGAAATGACAAGAAAAAACTTTCATACTTGTTAATTTCATTTTATTAAGTTGCTACCAGAAATAGAAAAAAACCCCCACATATTAATATTAGTGAATCACAATACTATTGAAGAGCTCATTTATTATAGTACTTTAAATTCAGAAATAAAAATTTTAATGTTGAAATAATAATGATAAAAAGGTTAATGTTTCTAAGACTTTATCTCTCTAAATTTTGATCCTCTTTCAATTGTACAGAATACAATATATACAGAATATATATATATATATATATATATATATATATATATATATATATATATATATATATATATATATATATATATATACACTATATTGCCAAAAGTATTTGCTCACCTGCCTTGACTCACATATGAGCTTAAGTGACATCCCGTTCCTAATCCATAGGGTTCAATATGACGTCGGTCCACCCTTTGCAGCTAGAACAGCTTCAACTCTTCTGGGAAGGCTGTCCACAAGGTTTAGGAGTGTGTTTATGGGAATTTTTGACCATTCTTCCAGAAGCGCATTTGTGAGGTCGCACACTGATGTTGGACGAGAAGGCCTGGCTCTCAGTCTCCGCTCTAATTCATCCCAAAGGTGTTCTATCGGGTTGAGGTCAGGACTCTGTGCAGGCCAGTCAAGTTCATCCACACCAGACTCTGTCATCCATGTCTTTATGGACCTTGCTTTGTGCACTGGTGCACAGTCATGTTGGAAGAGGAAGGGGCCAGCTCCAAACTGTTCCCACAAAGTTGGGAGCATGGAATTGTCCAAAATGTCTTGGTATGCTGAAGCATTCAGAGTTCCTTTCACTGGAACTAAGGGGCCAAGCCCAGCTCCTGAAAAACAACCTCACACCATAATCCCCCCTCCACCAAACTTTACACTTGGCACAATGCAGTCAGACAAGTACCGTTCTCCTGGCAACCGCCAAACCCAGACCCGTCCATCAGATTGCCAGATGGAGAAGCGCGATTCGTCACTCCAGAGAACGCGTCTCCACTGCTCTAGAGTCCAGTGGCGGCGTGCTTTACACCACCGCATCCGACGCTTTGCATTGCACTTGGTGATGTATGGCTTGGATGCAGCTGCTCGACCATGGAAACCCATTCCATGAAGCTCCCTGCGCACTGTTCTTGAGCTAATCTGAAGGCCACATGAAGTTTGGAGGTCTGTAGTGATTGACTCTGCAGAAAGTTGGCGACCTCTTCGCACTATGCGCGTCAGCATCCGCTGACCCCGCTCCGTCAGTTTACGTGGTCTACCTCTTCGTGGCTGAGTTGATGTCGTTCCCAAACACTTCCATTTTCTTATAATACAGCTGACAGTTGACTGTGGAATATTTAGGAGCGAGGAAATTTCACGACTGGATTTGTTGCACAGGTGGCATCCTATCACAGTTCCACGCTGGAATTCACTGAGCTCCTGAGAGCGACCCATTCTTTCACAAATGTTTGTAAAAACAGTCTGCATGCCTAGGTGCTTGAATTTATACACCTGTGGCCATGGAAGTGATTGGAACACCTGATTCCAATAATTTGGATGGGTGAGCAAATACTTTTGGCAATATAGTGTATATATATATATATATATATATATATATATATATATATATATATATATATATATATATATATATATATATATATATATATTACAGTGTGACAGTGGCAAAAAAATTCAAACAGAAGAAAGCTTACAGATGATGAAATCATATATAAAAATTTTGTTAACAGAGGAAGAGGAAATATCTCTGACAGACTGTGGGATGACTAATAAGGCATATTTATGTACATAAATAACTGAAAAGAAGAGAAAACAAAAGCAAGTTTATACATTCTGGTTTATAAATGCAAGCAACCTTTAGGCAGGACTAGGCCTTGTTAGAATTTGCCAGACCATGGTTCAGACTGAGATTCCCCCTTTCAATTCTGATTACTATTGATTCTCGATTTTAATGCTTCCAAGAGGAATTATCATAACTGTTTATATGTGTTAAATTATATGGCTATAATGAGCTGAATACAATAAGCTGAATTTCTCAATTGTTTTAAAATTTAAGTTTATGAAGAATATTACTATAAGTAATCAGGTGGTTATTTTCAAATAGTATATAAATGCCAAACCAATAAACTCTTATATAAAACTTTTACATTTTACACCTTTGCTTGGGGCTTTATTTTTGCATTTTGGAGGTATGTATGCTGTGTAAATTAAATGTTATTATTTAATTGATTCTTTATGCAGTTCGATGCTAGCCTGAGTGCTGGATCTAGAAGAAAAAGCAGTATGTTGTGCTATTGAATGTATACCATTACCTACAGTTCTTATATATCCTCAGCATTGTTTACTGGCTCTCAATCCCATTCCAACTAGTAGATTAAAGTAGTAGTTATGGTGATTTAGTACTCAGTCTTTGTGAGTACAAAAGTTTCATATGCAACAGATGCCAACAAAAAAGCCTTGTTGGAACTTTATTCATTAAACTATTTAATTAAATATGATTATGTTATGTAAACAGAATTTCAGTTTTTATTTTTCTGTCAAACTTTAACTATACAGCTACATTTTTACATCACTGAATTTAACAATCAAGAAAATGGTACAGTGTACCAGCTGGGGTACGATAACCTATAAACCAGATTAATATGTGTCGTTCAATTCAGTTCCCACACTGAATCCAATCGGTAGCCTTCTGTAGAACATGTTTGCAAAAGGAAAGGATAATCAGGAAGATTTTTCAAGCTGACTGGGTTCCTGCCTCCTATGTCGTGTGTTTAGCCAATCACAGCAACAGTCATAGCTAAGACGAATCACATTCTTGATGTGTTTCACTGGGTTAACGGATAAATCAAACTCCTACTGTACCAAATTCCATCAGGAAGAACACACAAACATCTTCCCAACCACAGAGGGGAAAAAAATCACGTTCTTTTGCTTGTTTTTCAAAAGGAAATAGCTGAAACGAGCATAGCCATGTTTATTTTGCTTAAGCCTTCCGCCTCTGGTTGATGTGTTGACATCATACACTTCATTGCATTTCATTGATCTAATAATATTTCTGTATCAAGGCATTTAGAAGCTTCTGGGAAGATTCATTTTTTGGAGTTTGCAAATGTCGTGACAAGTCATCTTGCTTGCAAGTGGTATGGTGAAGCAGCAAAAAGTCTCTTACACTGAATGCTGAACCAAGCTGGTCCAGCTGTGGCTTTTACTTCAGGTATTGTACTTGAAAGAAAAGTTGTTCATGGGGTCATGCACTTTCTGGGCATTTATGGGCAAAACTTGCTATACACTTGCATAAATGTCCTCCATTCTCCAATAGCCCCTCTGTTTCCTTGGGTTTCTGTTTTGCCATTTTCTTTTCACAAGGTTAGTTAGTATAGGTTGGTGGGGGGATTTTTTTTTTAATGAATCTTATAATTCTTTTCTGTCTGGTGCCGGGCTTTTCCTGTTTATTTGGGGGCTTGACACAGGATCGCCGAACCTAAATAATTCCTAGCATCACTCTGACTGCTGTGCGGTGTGGTGTGGCCAGTGCAAGTAACCCAGATTATTAAAATCAATGTGTACACTTTAACCAGCAATGGTGTTGTCCAGGTGGTTATACTAAAATGATTCCTTAAGAATGAAGTTTGGTTGGACACCCAAGTGGTCCAGTGTCAAGCGCTAAGAAGTACACCAGCATAACAGGAAATCAAGAACCATACAGAAAAAAAGTCCATGTGCATTTATACATAATTTTTTCTTTTTTTTTAGGGCACTAGTGGCTTGTTTTTTCTGACAGTAGGCTGACAGGAAGGGGGTTATGAGAGAAGGGGAGAGACATGCAACAATGGACCACAGGCTGGATTCAAACCCACGAAAGCATCCGTACATGGGTGGTGCACACTAAACACTGCGCCACCTGCATGCCCCATTTAAAATAATAAAATGAAGCCACTGACTTAAGGTAATTTGACTAATAGAAGCAAAAAGACAAAACAGAAACATGAGCAAACAGAGGGGCTGTAGGAGAATAAAAAATTATATTTATGCTACAAAGAATAGTTTTGCCCTAAAAAAAAATGTGAACCGACATGATCTTCTTTTCTATCTATCCCTGTTTTGGGGCCAAAGCTGAGCAACCCTGGTTGTTGCCAGAAATAGCATGTTTAACTACATATTTTTATATACATTTTTACCCATTTTGATCCTACAATAAAATAACATTTCAGTTTTTTTGAATTTCAAAATTAATTTTTTTTTTCATATTTATTTATCAACATTCTAGGATTTGGGTTGGTTGCCTTTTGGTTTTTTCTGCTTTATTTTTTTGTTTCGTTTTGTTTTATCATTACCTTGTGAGCTTTTTCGTAAGAATTTTTTAATTTCATCTACTGCCTGCTCATTCTGTGGACAGAACAGCAAACCTGCAAAGGTTTCATGGAAGAGAACATGAACATCCAGGCAAACATTATTGGTGGTTTCAGACCAGTCAATCCCAGCAGTTGAGTAGTCAGTATCCCGTGTGTGGTGCATCAAAACCAGGATAATATTTTGGTCCTCTGTTGAAGGAAAGAAGAAATGGGATTTAATGTTGCAACATACTTTCCTACTTAATCTAAATCTTATCGTTAAATTGTCAATCTCAAAATAAGTAATAAAACGACTACTAATTTAATGTGCAAGAAAAAACAAAACAGTATTTTAATCATAGATTATAAATAACACACTGAATATAGAAAAATGAGCAGTATACCAAGACACAAACCATGGCAAATTCTTGGATTTTCAAATCTAAGCTTTTCTATATACTGTAACTACAGCAGCAGAAACATCATATTGTGGGGTACACAAGGCAATTTATTCAGTATAAAAAGCAGAGATGTGAACAAATGTAAATAATTTTATTCTAAATCTAAAGTCTTTAAACCGTCAGTCAAATTTAAATTTCCAAGTCTTTTGGCCAAGCTCATTTAAATCTCTGGTATCTATCATCTCTGGTATCTTATCATCCCAACAAATTCAAGATCACCTCTAACCTTTTCTGACTAGAACTCAAGAAATTAAGTGTTAGTCCATGGCACTGAATTATCCCTTATTTGTTAATTATCTTTGAACCCTTTGACATTTATTAGGTTATTGTTTTATCTTTAAACATTTATTTCAGCATAAAAGAAACTTATTTATATTATTTAGAAAACTATTAAAATCTAACATTTAGGTTTTCTAATAAAAATGTTATTGTTAAAATCTGTCGTACTTTACAATCATACAGATAGGGCCTGACATTAAGACCCTCCAACCAACAAAATGTGTCTGAATTTCAGCTGTGAGGGTCGGCACAGCCACTCTTAGCCACTTTGGTTGATTGGGCTCTATTTACTTTTTAATTGTAGTTTTCTCGAAATTCATTTGAAACAGTAAGCAGTTCACCTTCCACTAGACCCACAAGCACACAATGGTGGTCAGTTTGTGACCGATGTCACTTCAGGAAGGTGGCCCTATAGATAAAAAAGTTTTTGAAGCTGTTATAGCACATTTAAACCTGCAGTCCAGTCCTGGCAGGCCAAAAAAAACAACAACAAACTGATGATAGAACAAAGAAAGGGAAGAAAAAAAACTGGAGTTTGACACAGTTGACAACTTAGCGAACGTATCACTATTAGTAAGTTTATTAATTTTTTTAAGTAACACGCAACAAATCTAGGTACTTTTTCTATCTTGTTGGACACAACACTTTTGATGACTTGTTTTAATAATATTATTTAATACTAATAAGTTTTATTATTTTTTACACTGCATAAAATCGTATAAAAGGGGCTTTACTGAAAAAACTTTTCAGAGCTGAATACCTGATAATGACAAGTAGTGTTACACATTTTATGGAGTTTGATTCGCGTATCTAAGGGTTGTTTACACTTTAACAAGTTGTAAATCTAGTTTAAGTAAACTTTTGCATGCCATAGTCAGCTTTAATCATATTAGACATTACTTTGCAACAACAAAATTGTGCCCACAATTGGTCGACTATGGTGTGAACATGAATATGTTTTATAGTGTAGCTTCCCATCTATAGTATCAATAATTTAACCTAAAATGCAGACACCACAAAATCATCCCAAGAGTTTACACCTTTGTTCCACAGTGTAAAGGTCACAGAGCTGGGAATATCCTCCTGAAAGCACAGCAAACCTTCTAGGTTTTCTCCAGCTCTTCTCTGAGCCCCTGGAATTTCTCTTGTTTCATGTTCCCTTTTCCTGGTGCTGCTGTCATTTGATATTTCCATGTCAACCACAATGGCCTTCCTCTGCTTTTTGTCCACCACCACAATGTCCAGTTGATTTGCCATTACTGTTTGGTCCGTCTGTATCTTGAAGTCCCACAGGATCTTGGTCATTCTCTACCATCTTTGGGGGTGTTTCCCGCTTTGTCCTTGGGGTTTCCAGCCCATACTCTGCACAGATGTTCCTGTACCATGGAGGTCTTCAACAGGGGCTACGTGACCCCTAGGTACTGCATGGGGGTCGCAAAACTTTTGATTGATTTGACTTTTTTTATTTTATTCCCCCCTGCAATTTTTTTCCATTGAAATGTATATAGACACACATTAACATGAATTCAACACACTGTAGTAAACAGATAAATGGAGGGACAAGATGTCTTTCAGTTATCAATGCACACATTCAGTGACACAAAGGAGCTTTTTTATGCTGGCCGCCGTTTCATTCACAACACCTGTCCCAGCAACAAGGAAACAGAATCAGAAATACTTTAATAATCCCAGGGAGAAATGACTTTCGTTACATTACTCCATCTGTAATTGTGTGACTATAGGAGCAGTTTGATATAACACAATTTCATACAATATATATTATTAGGGGGTCCCTGCTCCATCTTGTCATCAGTTTTGGGGTCCTTGCCCTGAAAAATGTTGAAGACCCCTGCTGTACACTATTCCAGCCACTTGGTTATGGCACTCCATATAAGCTTTCCCTGCTAGCATCTTACACCCTGCAGTTATGTGCTGGATTGTCTCAGGGGCCTCTTTGCACAGTCTGCACCTGGGGTCTTGTCTGGTGTGTTAGGAATCCAGTTTTGTGTGGGTTGTGTTTTTGTGTTTTTCTCTCCCTCCACCACCAGGTGGTGCCCTGTCCTCGTTGGTCCTCTAACACACCTGCAGCTGGTTGACTCATCACTGAGGACTATTTGAGCCATGGACTGTCACTACCTCGGCGCCAGAGTGTTTGCCAGTTTTGGGTACTCTAGCCAAACTGAGATTAGCTGAGTCTAACTGAGTCTTTGTTTTCACTGAGTCTAACTGTGTTTTTTGTCTTTGCCTTTCAGCAGGAAGTCATCCTGCAAGCTGGATGCTTTGGCCTTCTCCCCCTGGAAGGATTGTTTGTGTCTCACACTGGGCAGGGGATTAACCTACACAAGTTCCGTTCAAGTCCTCCTGGATTTCCAAGTGACAGTCCGCTCAATAGCTCCTCAGGGTCTAACTAAGTCTATACCTGTCCGCCCTCCAACGAGTCTCAACCTCCTAAAAAACCCAAACCGACTGGATTCTGGAATGAAAGTTTTCTCCACTAACGTGAGTCCCGTTTTCTCTGTCTCTCTCTAAAGTTATCATTCAAAGTTCCCACGGATCCTGAACTGACCAATGAAACTTCCCTTCCCTCTTCCAGTTCCGGTTCAACAGTTCACTGTTTCCTGAATCCTACCCTGCTGGTTTCATCAATAAACCTGTTAAAACTTTTACCCTGGTTCTATGAGTGGTTTACTGCATTTGGGTCAGATCTCTTAAGAAAATCATGACATGGTATGGTCGATCTATGCCTCTCGCTCTGATGCTCAGGGCCTGCTCCTGTGCAGCCATGATAAATGCCTCTGTGCTGTCCTTCAGTCCGGCCCTGTCTAGCCATTTGTAGGATTTCCTGATATCAGTTATGTTTCAGTGGCACATCCCGTGTAGGGGCTTATCCTCCCATGACGGAATCCCTAGAACCTCATCTTTTGTTCCCTATTGTCTAGAAATTCACTGAGCACGTTGTCTTTTGGAGCCTTATTCTTGATGTACTTATGGATGTTTCATCCTGGATAGTTGCTCTCACGCACACTAGTTCTCCGCCTCTTACACTTCGGCTAGTGTACAATCTCAGGGTGCTGGATTTGGGGTGGTACCCCCTGTGCATGGTTAGCAGCTTTTGTGTATTAAGATCTGTGGCCTTTATCTCATCCTTTGCCCTGTTTATTATTCCTGCATGGTATCTGATTACTGGTACAGCGTAGCTATGTATTATTGCCATTGAGCTGGCTTCTTATGACCTGCCTTACATTGGAGGTATTTGGTTGTAGCCGCTTTCCTTATCACCTTTTTGAGGTTGCCATTTGCTTGTGGGATTCAAAGGTCCTTGTAACTGTCCTCAATGTCTGCTATTGTTCCTTCTGGGAGGGAAACCCACCGTGTGAAATACCTTCTGACCACACTTCTCTAGTCCAAGTGACATCCTGGTGTCTCTGCTGTATCTCCGAATGGTATGGATCAGTGAATCAATCCTAGCGTACAGCTTGATGTCATCCATGTAGAGGAGGTGACTTGTGGAAGTCCCATGCCTGAGTCAGTATCCATAGCCCATCTTGTTGATTATTTGGCTGAAGGGGTTCAAGCCTATGCAGAACAGCAGTGGGGACATTCCATCTCCTTGGTCTCGAATTACTTTTCTCTCCACCAGGAGCCGATGTTTGGCACCTCTGGTATTTTTACCAGTTTGCTTCTGAGCTGTGCTCATGTATTGGTCCATGGGCCCACTTGTCTTAGCCACTATGATCCCAGACATTAGCTTCCACATTGTGGAGAGGCCGGTTATTGGCCGGTAGATTGATGGGACTGTACCCTTTGAGGGATCCTTCAGGATCAGGATTGTGTGCCCTTTGGTTAGCCATTCAGGGTGGTTCCCATCTTGCCGGAGGCTGGTTCATTTGTGCTACCAAGTGTTCATGGAGTGCCATGAGTTTCTTAAGCCAGTAGACGTGTATCATATCGGGTCCTGGTGCTGTCCGGTTGTTCATACGTGAGACTCTTTCTTGGATGTCTGCCACTGTGGTGGTGGTTCAGAGCCACCAACCACTGTGCATCACTGCGGTGTGCTACCTCCTTCTCCATATGCCTTTCCAGTTCTGTTCAGTTTCCAGCCATGGTGTGGCTGTTCTCCTAATACTCCCCTGCCAATGAGCGTACACTTTCTCTGGTTGCAAGCTAAAAAGGAATTACAACCAAGGCCTCCCACCCCGAAGCTCTTAGTTAATCATATAAACACAATCCAGGGCATGGAGACATAAACTTTTTCACTACACCACCAGAAGGTCTCCAGGTGGGCGCTCACCCACCTGGAGACCACTGGGAGCGCTGTGAGAGTCATGTTCTTTGACTTCTCCAGCGCTTTCAACACCATCAGACCTGTGCTGCTGAGGGGGAAGCTGGAGGATGCTGTGGTGGGCAAGCACCTAGCTGACTGGACCACCAACTACCTCACTGACCGTCCGCAGTACATGCGGCTGCACGGCTGCCAGTCAGAGGTGGCACTCTGCAGCACCGGGGCCCACCAGGGCACCGTCCTGTCTCCTTTTCTTTTCACCCTCTACACTTCAGACTTCACCTACAACACAGACAGCTGCCACCTCCAGAAGTCCTCAGATTACTCGGCCATTGTGGGCCGTGTGTCTGAGGGGAACGAGCTGGAATACCGGTCGGTCATCACGGACTTTGTGGACTGGTGTGAGAGAAACCATCTGTCTCTGAACACCAGTAAGACCAAGGAGATGGTGATCGACTTCAGGAGAAGACCACCACCCCACCCCACCCGTGAACATCCAGGGACAGGACATAGAAACTGTGGAGAGTTTCAAATACCTGGGTGTTCATGTCAATAATAAACTGGACTGGACTCACAACACTGACGCTCTGTATAAAAAGCGCCAGAGCCGCCTCCACCTCCCGAGGAGGCTGAGGGCCTTTGGAGTCAGCAGGCCCCTCCTTAAAACCTTTTATGACTCTGTGGTGGCCTCAGCCGTCCTCTACGCTGTCGTCTGCTGGGCCCCTGGCAGCTCAGATTGGGACAGAAAGAGACTGAATAAGCTGGTGAGGAAGGCCACTTCTGTCCTGGACTGCCCTCTGGACTCGGTGGAGGAGGTGGCTGAAAGGACGATGCTGTCCAAACTCACATCCATCATGGACAATACCTCTCACCCCCTGCACCAGACTATAGAGGAGCTAAGCAGCTCCTTTAGTCAGAGACTTAGACACCCTGTCTGTAAGAAGGAGCGCTACCGCAGGTCATTCATTCCTGCTGCCACAAGACTCTATAATAATGCACTATAACCACAATAACTCCTGTAAAAACCACTGTGCAGCTACATTATAGTTTTTTTATTTATTGACTGTGCAATATCCTGTGCAATATGCTGAATGTGCAATATTTCTCCACCTGTATATATGCCATCCGGATTGTACATATTTTTATTTCTTATTTTTTTTATTTCCTTTTTTTATCTTGCTTTTCATTGTGTGCGATACATGTACACTTACACCTTCATCCTATTTATCTTGATATACTGTATATACCTGGATATACTGTGTATATATATTGCTTATTCTTAATGCACCTTTTTCCTCCCTGTTTGCACCTTCTGTAACTTCTTTGCCAATATGTGCCGAGTGAATTTCTCCTCTGTGAGATCAATAAAGCTCATCTAATCTAATCTAAGAAAAAAGACTGTTGAAGAAATGGATCACACATTTAAAGATGTATGATACTAGTTATATATAAACTAGAAAAATATGGGTTTTACGGTGTAATCTGTTGCCTGCACCTGATAACTCAGAGCTGTAAGTTAATGTGCAGCATGTTTTTTTTTTTTTTTTTATGGTCTAGCCTTCAATTGTTTTTTTGTTTTGTTTTTTCAAATTATTGACAGATATCAGAAAAAACTCGACCTAAAATATTGTTTTTCAGGTAATTTTTTATATATTAGTGGATTGGAAACTGTTATTTATTTAACTGACACCAATTTGGCATTCCATAGATACCTATGGCCTGCCGAAGATCGTTGGCTCTTGGCAGCTACATGCGACGTATAAGGTGAATTTTTTCCAATCTGTGCACCTGCTCCCAAAAATGTCTGTGCACACCACTGGTCCTGGTCATTTTTTTATTTTTATTTTATTTTACACCAACTAAACGGTTGTTTCTCTTCTACCAGCAGATTTCCACATAGTAATAGTACATCCCTTTTGTACTCAGGGCTATTGCAGACTACCATAGGAGGTTGGGATCCTTTGGGGAAAAAAACACACTCGCTCTTTTTAAACTCTTCATGATGACAAGCAGTAGCACCATCTAATTCCTCATTTAAAAAGGGTGGACTACAACAACATGGCACCTGTTATTCTTTGTGCAGAAAACCTTAGTAGATCCCTCGCAGTACGGCCCATGATTGCACATGCAATGTTTGTTTATATTAGCAATTATTTGGTATCTTACTAAATCAGGTCCAAAGTGTACTGAATAAAATGCACATACATTTCGAGCCAACAGTATCCTAGGGACATTGACACTAGGTTAGCAGGGAGAAAATCTAAAGGGTAGGTTATGTTTATCTTTTATTTTAAAAAACAATGCGATTTGATAAAGAGTTCAGGGACACTTTCATGTTGTGGATTATTGCTAGCTATTAACATCCAATGATCAGTTCAGGTCACTGGCTAATAACAGGTATATAATAATAAAACAGTTACTGAGACTTTAGTGTTTGAAAAGTCCAAGTCAAGTCTCAACTCATTAAGGCACAAATATACGTCAAGTATGAAGTGTTTTATTTTTGCAATTCAAGTCACCATTTGTTGTCCTAATCAAGCTTGAAAATCAGATCTGGATAACATGGACTACCTTGTGCCATTTTTGTTTATAGGGGTTGTCCATAGTGTTTTTTTCTATTGTGGTTGTTTAAACTACCTAAAATGGGGGACAACAAAGCAGAATACTTAATCCTCAGCTTAGATTTCTTAAAAAGGTTTAAAGTATATCTTTGTTTTTAATGAGAAAAACATAGAAACTATCCCTAAATTCCTTACTTTTCACAGTTTCCAAGGCTGCCTCCACATCTGATCCAACACGAGATGTGATGGGACAGAAAACGATAGTGTAGTGTTGCTTCATCTTCTTTGTTTTCACTCCCTTGAACTTCTTAGCAATTTTTTTCATCAAAGCTTCATCTGCCCCAAAGGTTTCACCTGTAGTGTGTTTCTCAACCTAAATAAACAGTGAAAACAACCAAGCTAAGTTCACCATAAAATAATGACAACTTGAGGCTTTCCATAAAGAACATTTTTAGCAGTCTTTCAATTAATCTGTGACAATACAAGACCTGATTGAAGAAAAAAGATTGATGAAGCACTATGCTAATTTACACCCCTTACCTTAAGCTTTTTTAGTTTCCCTTTCACCCATTTTTCATCGGCTTCTTTAGTTCCTTCTTTAGGAAGCTTATTTAATTTTTTGAACATCTTTTGGCTTCCTAGCAGAAAGGAAATAAATAATACTGTAAGTAGCTCCATCCATCCATCCATCGATCAATCGATCGATCAATCCATCCATCCAAAAAAGACAAAAAAATTCAAATAAAGGAGGTCAGAGACTCACCAACCTATCTAAATTCCAATTTTTGAAAGCAGTAAAAATCCAGTAAATTCCAGTTTATGGGTATTTAACTTTAAATACCTATAATAACTATTTAAAGTATTTAAAAGAGGGAAACCTTATGAATTATAAAGCTAAATTGGTTTAATCTTGAAAAAGACTGTTTCATGCCAAACTAGAAATGAAAATTAAGCTTGTAAGTTAAAGGCATTCACATTTATTTATCCACGGATGTGAGTGTGCAAAGTTTTAAAACAGTAAAAGCTTCTTTTATCAACTACATTTTCCAAAATACAGTCCAACATGACAAAAATAAAACGTAACCCCTACCTTTTCTGTTGGTTGTGCTCCTGTTTGGAAAGAGTGAAAGAGTGAACCACACGACACAACAGAGAGCAGAGGAATCTTTCACTTTCATTTTTTGAGAAACAACCAAGTATACAGGAAGTTGGCTTACCTTTTACATTAAAGGACTGCACGACAACAGACTTTATTCTGACCACTTTTTTTTGTACTATAGCAACAGATATATTTTTGCTGTTATTGATTAAAGCTTTTAGTGCTTATCAAAAACTAAACATATAACTTTACAAAAAAAAAAACAACAACAAAGAAACTGTTGATTGAGACTTTAAGGTGAATATGAAGATGAATATTAAGGTAATATAAGAATTACATAAAAAAAATAAGACTATAAAAATGACTAAATCCGTAAGATATACATAAACATATATAGAAACAACAACATTCACTGTTTCATATAAGATGGTAATAAATAAGGTAGGCCTATACAGATGTGATTCAAATAGCATTAGCTTTCTTAGAAGATTCTCTGAGTGGAGAGTTAGTAAAGGGTTGTTATGTTGTACAGGAAATTTCTTGAATTTAAAAAAATATAATTAAAAAGTGGCCAGAATGACCACCCTTCTTTCAATACCAAAAACACAAACCTTCCATCAACAGTCTGTCCCCTTCAGGATATCTTGATGATACTTTGTGCTGCAGCTGCAGCCTTCCAGCCATTGGCGTCTGTAAACCCTTTTCACAGGGGCACGTGCCCCGTTGTGGATCTGCAGTGCCTGGGTATATCTGGCGCACTGATTTTTTTAATTAATTAAAATATTTAATATTTATTTAGACTACTTTAGTTCGAATGTAAGTCTGACATATGTGGACGGAGTAATCAGAATCCACTTGCCACTCTTCTATTTGATTAAATAATTTTTTGTAGAAACATGAAAGTTGGCATATTTGTTTATCAAAGGCTCTGATACCTACAGTCTAAATATTATTTCTCTTTCTATTATTGTTTTTGATTTATTAAACATAGTTCAACACAAACCTCTGTTTTTCAAATGTTGCCAATCTCCCTCATATTTCACAGGGTGCTGTGTCTTTTCTAAAACATTTTGTCGAAAAACAGCCCTGAAGCTTCATTCCCCTTTCCTTAATGAATTAAATGGTGCCGGAATTATATCAATAGGACCTTTATGCCAAAGTTATAGCTCTAAACACAGCTGAAAAACACATGTTTTGAAATGGATGCCTCTCCCAAGCTATTTGATGTACAAATATGAAGTTTAGTATGGAACATTCTCAGACCCTTCTAGCACTCACATTAAAGGAATTTTGCCATGCAACTGCGTTGTATATATTATTCTATTATTCTTATGGTTTTCTGTCCTTTCCTCTCAGATTCTACATGCACATTAGCTCATATAGTGTTGTGCCATGTGTTGCATTTCTGAACTTAAGAGTATGTTTTTTGTAATTTAAAATCAGCCATACTTCTGCCATTTGCTTCTCTATGATTCCTCTATTTTCAGGAAGGCCATTAAGCTTTTCTTATTGCTCATTTCTAGCACTTTACAAAAGTTATTGCTTCCAGGTTTAGCTGAATTATTTTCTCTCCATGTTTCACATTACTTCAACTTTTAAACCCTTTCATCAAGCTTCTTATGTAGCACTAAGCTGCTCAATCAATACTACGTTCTTTAACATTAATAATAATAATATATTTTATTTGTATTGCACTTTACATTTCAACAAAATCTCAAAGTGCTACAAAATTCATAGTTAAAACAAAACCGTACAATAAAAACAGCATACATAGTTAAAACGAGACATTACAATAAAATAACTTACGTATAGTAAAAAACAAAATAGTAAAATAACCATAAAACCACACAGATAAAGTACTAATGTTCAAAGGCCATTTTAAATAAAAAATGTCTTGAGGCCTTTCTTGAACGCCTCCACATTTTAGTCTCTACCCTTAAACCAAACCTGTATTTCTTCAACCAGATAAGATGCCAGGTTTTTTTTCTTTTTTTTTTTCAAATTTTTGTTCTGATTCTGCTAATTTAATACATTTCAGCCTATATTTTCAACATTGGCTTAATTCTGCTCTATTTCTGAACAGGCATTAAGCTTTTCTATTTGCTGCTATTTCATAAAATGTCTGTCATGTTTTGGCTGTTGGCTTCAGCTAATTTTCAATGAAAA
The DNA here is from genome assembly GCF_016077235.1 of Cyprinodon tularosa. NCBI lineage: Eukaryota > Metazoa > Chordata > Actinopteri > Cyprinodontiformes > Cyprinodontidae > Cyprinodon > Cyprinodon tularosa. The sequence goes on from NW_024039071.1 coordinate 734,424, forward strand.
AATTAAGCATTTTTCTTTTCTGCTATTTCAGACCATTTCACCAGAATTTTGCCATTTTCAGCTTACAGTTTAACATAATGCATCCTCATGGCTGTTTCACGGGAACAGCTATTTTTCTAGTTTCTATTAATCTTTGGGAATCCTCATTCAATATTTCTTAGAACAGTTGAAGGAAGTAAATTATATATATATTGTCAATAAAAATATCAATAAAAGTTTGACTCACTCTGGTGACATAATCCTACTCAATTCAGTTTTTAACCTACATCTGTAATCTAATCTATTATTTCTAACTGAACAATAGCCAATGTTTTCAACTATTCAAAAACATTCAGGTTTTGTGTAGTACATTTTCTGACATAGAAACAGTTTTCTACATTTTAGAGCCCATATGTCATATGCTTTTAGTTATTAACTCAAGTTTTAGTAACAGGTGATAATTATCTTTAACGCCCTCATTCCGGGAGACAGAGGCGTCTAAATGTTGAGTCGACAGGGCTTATCAGGATAGTTAATCTCATGCCTGTAAAACTGAAACTTAGACTTTCTGAACTCATAAAGACATCAGGTTAACTTGCTCCAGCAAAAGAAGCTGACATTCTTTACTATTGCAATGTATTTGTAATAAATGTAGGTTTATATTCTCTATTTATAACTTGTTGGATCCCTCATCATTACATATTTTTTCAATGTTTTTTTTTTTTTGCCTTATGTTTAATTTTAAAATCTACAAAGTGAAAGTGAAATCTGAAGATAAGCTTTAGTAGAGTCACTTTTACTTTCTCTTTTTAAGATCACTTGAGGATTTATGTCGAAGGTCCAGAAGATTGATTTCTCCCTCTTTTTCAATGACATTCTGCTGATTGTTATTTATCCAATGACTCATGTAATTAAATAGCTAAAAGTATTTGTTTAAGATTTATGCCAGACAGGTTAAATTGTTTTATTTTTCCAAATGTATTTAGGATCATTAAAATGAATCTTATTTTCAGCAGTTCTTTAAAAGAAAATACATGGTTTCAGCTGCTCCTTCCCATGATAACATATTACAAATAGATAGTAGTACGGTTTATCTGTTTTTCTGCACAAGCTGATTTTATCATGTACAGATATTTATCCACCAGTTTTGACCAGGATTTCCTGTTATACTGTACTTACTAAACTTTAAAGATGAGCTCATGTAATTTTCGCAGGTTTCAGCGATCCATGTATAATTGTCCAGATGTGAGTATATGTGTGTTTTAAATATTGGCATATATTTTTGACTTAAGCTTTCTTATTGAGAGATGATACAGAAAAAAAATCTTCCTTTTTATGATAGTATACAATATACTGTGTAGAAAAGAAATGTATCCCTCCTTACTGATTCCTTCAGACTTTCAGTTTTCTTAATAAATAGGTCTCAGATTGAATCAGATTAAAAAAAAAATGTTTCCTCAGATAAAAACAAAGTGCAAATGTCAAAGTATTTTTTTAAAGTCAAAGCACTTATTAAAGTTAACCTAACAGTGTATAAAAAAGTGATTATACCGTACCACTTTGTTTTTAATCTTGCTACTCAAGGCACACTATCCTGCATATTTTAGATATTTCTTATCATACACCCCACACCGTGCCCCATATGTACACACTTAAGGCTAGCAACTTTTCAACAGCTGTTTATTAACTAAGTAATTTCTTAAACACAAAACACAACAGTATTTGGTCTTTTATTTTCTATTTCAAATACTTTTAATCTTGTAGCTTTGAACATTGGTTATGCTTTCTGTTTTTCATGGGACTTCAGCATACAGTGCACCTTGCCACGGTGTCATCATTCTTCATCATGGCCGGTTCTAGACAGGGGACAACGGGGGCCAGTGCCCCTGTAGATCATGTCTGGCCCCTGTTATGGCCCCTGTACTGAAGAAATAATACTTAAAAGAAATCCTAATGATGACATGTGCTGTAACAGACATGGTTACTGATAGGTCATTTGGATCTATTTCATTATTTTTCTTTACAAATTCTGTTTTACTAATTATTCAAAAACAATAAGGTGATAGCTTCAGTGGTACTGAGATAGGATCCCAGTTTTCATCTGCCATTTTTTTTTGTTATTCACAACAAATAAAGAAAAAATGCTCTAATTTTTACAGATTAATGTTACCGTTTTTCTTGAGTCCTAATTCAAATATTATAGAAAATGCTAGTTTTACCTTAAATTAAGTCAAAAATATGCAAAATAAATTATAAATTTATATTGACCTCATAAGAAATAGATTTTTTATTTAACCTTTTTGAATAGAAATTCCCCCTCATGCAGCTCTCTTAATATATTTGAATCCCTTGCCCTGTTTTGTATTTCATGCTTTTCTGGGCCACCATGAAAACATGGTGGCCCCCTCCTGGCCCCCTGGTACATTTGCTCTAGATCCGCCACTGTTCCTCACCTTCACTAGACGTGGATATACTTTAGTATATTCAATTGCTGCTAAATTAGTCTGATATTTTCGCTTTTTACTCGAGGATTCAACCTCTGCAGTTTCACAGGATGCACAGCTTTGATTGGTAACTAGGTGACTAGCCTAGAGAGTAGCCCAGAGAAACTTATCGCACTGATCCAATCAGCCTTCTGACAACTAGTAGCCTGGAACGCTCGGGGAACAGTGCATCGCTTTGGACAGACAGGTTGCACAGGTTTCACAAGCAATCTCCTCCCTACAGTACATATGGACTCTCTTATTGTCAGCAAAATTGCAGTAGTTCTAATCCACACATTGTGAATGAATTACTGTACGGCCTGCATGCTCTCAATCGCATTAAAAAACTCCACCTGGCATAGTCTAAAATCCGGGATAATTTATCTGACTCTCAGGCATCCGTAAAAAAATATTTATATCAGGGAGACTCCCAGAACTTCCGGGAGACTTGGAATGTCTGTGATTCCCCACTTGAATGGATAGTCTCTACTGTAGAACTTCACTGGATTTCACTCAAAGAGCCTTCGTTTTAACTGATCCATCTTTGTTTTTTCATGATGATTCACAAATTTATTTGTTGGGAAAAAGTAATCATAAACTTCCCCTGTTGTATACCCAGTTCTCTTATCTGCAGTTTCAGTAATGCCAGTTGTTCCACCTGTTTGTTCAGCTGTCTCTCTCTGGTGCCCAAAACTAAGTCCAAGTCTGCTGAGTCCATTTCTGGCTGGTTGTACTGTCACAGTGGTGGTGGAGGTTTGACAGGTTTTGACAGGACCCAAAATGTCCTGTTTACACCTCCGAAAGTCAACAATGAGACCTCCAAGTCAAAAGAGCTCATTGTTGACTTTCGGAGGTGTAAACAGGACACACAGCCCATCATCATTAACGGGGAAAGGGTGGAGATGGTGCCAGTCTTCAGGTTCTTGGGCACCCACATCAGCGAGGACCTGACGTGGACTTCCAACTCCACGGCGATCCTGAAGAAGGCGCAGCAGAGACTACACTTCCTGAGGACTCTCAGGAAGAACAAACTATGACCAGAGCTGCTGCGGACCTTCTATCGCTGCACGGTGGAGTCGGTGCTGAGCTGTGGCATCTCGCTGTGGTTCTCCAGCTGCACTGCAGCAGAGAAGAAGCAGCTCCAACGGGTCATCAACACCGCCCAAAGACTGACTGGCTGCCCTCTCCCCTCCTTGGAGGAGATTTACTCCACCCGCTGCCTCAGGAGAGTCCGCAGCATCATCAGGGACCCCTCACACCCCGGTCACCATCTCTTTGAACTGCTCCCATCTGGGAGACGCTTCAGGGCAATAAGAACTAAAACAACCAGACTGAGAAACAGTTTCTTTCCTAGAGCGGTTGTTGCCCTGAACGCCTCACGTACAATTTAACAACGGTAACTATCAATAATGCTACCACACGTGCAATAACCTGTACCCGCTACCTCAGGAGAGCCCGCAGTATCCCTTTTTAAACTTTTTTCGTATTTATTTATTTATTTATTTAATTTTATTTTTTTATTTTATATTTTTAAATTTGCACTGATTGCTTGTACTGTGTTTTTTTTTTTTTTTTTTCTTTTTCAAGTAATTTCGTTGCACCCCTGTGGAGCAATGACAATAAAGATTTCTGATTTCTGAAATGCAGTAAAAAAAAAAAAAAAAAAGCTTAAGGTTTTTACTTGAAGGTTTAATTAACCGAGAGTTCAACAGAAGCAAAAATCAAAAACATAAATCCACAAAAATGCTAAACACCAGGAAAACTCACAACAAGAAGGGGACAAAGTAATGACGACAAACCAGCAAAGAGTGACTGAACAGGAGGAGAATAAATGGGAGAGAGAAACAAAGACCAGGCTATTTAGCAGATTGGGAGCAGTTGTGAACAGAGGAGGCAAGAAGGGAGCTAGGGAAATGGAGACTGACACAAGAGGGCAAACAAGAAATATCTAAAGTACTCAAATACAATCAAAAACAACTACAAAGCACAATGGAAATAAGACCAAAGAAAACTCAGAGATAAAACTTTAACAGAACCAAAACCATGACACACATTGTCTTTGTATACGTTTTTTTTTTTTTTTAGCTCTTGCATTTTTTTTTTTTCACTCTCTGTCGTTGTATTATCCAAATCAGCCTTTTGTTGTTCACTTAACACATCTGGAGCAGAATTTTCTGCAGGATATTGTTCTGCAACATCATCATTTGCTTCAAGGACTTTACTGGCTTCTGCTGTGAGCTTTGCAAAGTTGTCCCTAAGCCCTCCTTCAGACATCATTGTTTGCATTCATAGCACATTATGGGCTAAACGAGAGGATTGACGCTTCACTATTGTTCTAGCCTTCTTAATGATAAACTCATCATCTAGGAACTGGATAAGCTCTGCATACGCCTATGTGTTTTTCATTCTCCACCTTCATCTTCATCATCTTCATTCTTTAAAATGACATCTTTTAAGCCTTGTAACCGAAGGTGTTGAAGAAACTTTGTCTCCCACAGCTCATATTTCTCCGCATCTCCATCATTAGCTAGCCGTGACCGGCAGTTACTCACTTCTGTCACTCTTCTGCTCATGGTGTTTTTTTTCATGCAGGCTTCACCGGACACGCAATTTCTATACGATAAGTTGATAGCTTTTGGGCTCACTGATGCTCCTACAGTGGGATTGTCTTTGTCTACCTTGATAACATTATTATTCTCAGGATTTGGAGTCCCATAGGAGACACCTCAAAACTGTCCTAATAAATCTGCTTCAGAACTAACTGTTTGTCAAGGCTGAGAAATGTTTTACGTTAACACAAACTTTTCTGAATTTTGTGGTCTTACCTGATCAGAGCTCCATGGACCCTATGAAGGTGTGCGGAGTTAACGACTGGCTGGTTCCTGGAGACCAGTAATAATAGGAAAAAGGAGATCAATAGTTCCTTTCTGGACATCCAGAACGTTTATTCTAGACGTGAAGAATATCATTTTGTTTCAAAATTGTCATTTTGACATGATGATTTATACAGCGCCATTAGCAAGATGTTGTTAATGGCGCTATATAAATAAACAGATTTTAATTGAATCTGACAGAGAAACGTTTTTGGAGATCTTTCCTTACAGTTGCTGTTGTTTTTCTACATTTTTTTAGATATGTATGAGCCTTTATACTTTAACTGGCTTTTTTTTTTTGCTGCAGACACACCCAAATCTCCCTAATGTAGAGCAATAAAGGTTTTTTATTTGAATTAATTCAGTGGAATAATGAACTGCACGGTCTTGGTTCCGTTAAGATTTCTGAGTTTTCAGTTTCACGTTGATCAATGTTTTTCTTTGTTTTCTAGCTTTATTGGTGTTTTCTGGATATATTTGAGTTCCCTAGCTCCTTCTAGTAGCCTCTGCTCACACATGCTCCCAATCAGCTCATTAGTCCTGTCTTTGTTCAGTCTGCCATAAATACTCTCCCTGTGCAGTTCACCAGTGCTGGTTCCTCATCTTTCCCTAGCTCCTCGTGCATGTTTTCCCTGATGTCTCCATGGTTCTGGTTTGTTTTACATTTTTATGTTTATGATTCTTGGATTCCTGCCTCAGTTGCTTGTGAACCCTCCATTAAAGCTACAAGAACTCGCTTCTGCCTCCCTGCCTCTGCATTTCAGTCCTCAAAACCTCAACAAAACCTTGACAAAAGGAACCAGCCAACATGGACCCAGCAGAGCCCAGCCTGGATGCACTAAAATACTTCTTCCTCAATCTTGGGAATACTCTGGACTCCATAGCCACTCTCAGCCTGCCTAGGAAGAGGGTGAGTGTGGCTGGCCAATTAAAGCAGATTCTTTTCTCAAACACCACACTTCTTTCTCCCCCAGTGTTATCAGAACTGTTTGAAGAGTTAGAGTGCAACCATCAAGCCGTCTGAAGCAGATGGCAGTTTAGATTTGCTTGTGAAAAAAAAAATAAAAATTTTGAAACTCAACCATTTAGAAAGCCTCCTTAACAATTGCCATTCATTGTATCACTAATACATGTTTCTCTATTTGTAAACCCAACTTATATGCTATTCCTTGCAGTCTCAGGTACCCCCCTGGGCCACTTAATCACCTTGTTGGTTTGTTTATTCTGAGAAAAGGCTTCATGCACCACTCCACTAGTCTCTGAACTTAAGGCAGCTCTTTTGTTCCTTGCTTTCCATTACTGGATGAAACAATTAATCCAGGTGTGTCTGGTCATGGTTCCAGAGATCAGGCACACCTGAATACATCTCTTCATCCTGTAGAAAAAGACAGGAGAAAAAAAAGCTGTCTTAATTTGAGGAAGTAGTAGATTTGTGCATAGAGCCCATTAGGTCAATTTCAACATTTCATTCACAACAATATCCAAAGCTGAATCCGAAGCAGGGTCGCAAGGGGTGCGGCTATCTCAAGCTGTCTAATGGCAAGAGGCAGGGTACACCCTGGACAGGTCACCAGTTCATCGCAGGGTAAAACTGTAGTGCAATTTTAGAAAAAATAAGGAGATATATATCATTATTTACACCTTTATTTAACAAGGAAATAGAATACAACTGAGCTTTAGGATTGCAGCATAGCAATAACAAAATCAAAGAAAATTTATTTGACTGATATAATCACAACATTCACATAAAAAAATCTCATTGTGAACTCTTTAAAACATTTACAGGAAGCTGTTTGTAATAAGAAACAGCAGCAATTAAATGAATAAGAGGAGATTATACAGGGTGAAGTGGAAGCTCCAATGTAAACTTTGCAAATGAAATAACATGATAAATATAGATTAGTGCATTAAATTTATATCCACGGCTGGAGGGAGGGTTCATGGAGTAAGAGGCATGACTCTGGAAAGGGTGCCAGTCCATCACATTGCATTGCAAAAACACGGAACAAACAACGTTGCACACACAACCCTAAATTGCAGGGAATGTAGAGATTCCAAATAACCAAACATTCATGCGTTTTAGACTGTATGAGCAAAACTGGAAGGAAACTCATGCATGGAATCCTTGGACTTGATAAAGCACTATAAAATATAGACTTTATTTAATGATGATTCATTACTTTATGATTTTTAGTTGGTGCCATTTATTGATCTCTTTTGTACTTTAAGAAAGTAAATCATCAGCACCAGAAAAACAACTATAACCCCAATCAGCAGCAATAACAGTGGCCAAAATGTGCAAACAGTGGCCAAAACTGGTTCTGAATGACGCAGTAAAGGAGTGTGAGAATTAATTCTGTTGTGTTTGAAAAACTCTTGCATCTGGAATACTGCTTCCGTGTTCTTGGAACAGGTGAGCAAACCCGGCTGAGTTTCATGGAAGAGAACATGAAGTTCCAGCTGAATGTTTGGGTAGTCTTCTGACCAACTTCTCCCAGCAGTTGAGTAGTTAGCATCACGGGTGTGGTGCATCAATACAAGGATGATCTTTTTATTAGCTGTAGAAATAAAAAAGTCATGTGATAAACTCTTAGATTTGTATCTGTGAGCTTTGCCAAAATAACACATAACTGTCTGCATCAGACTGGCAGTCTAAATTAGGTAGAGCAAAGTGAAGGATGATCAGTCTATAATAGTCTTGGTATTACAGTTTAAATTTTAAATGGAATAAATCCATATCATTGCTTTTCAATATTTTTTTTCCAGGATGGTGTCACAGCCAAACAGGAACAGACAAGATTAAGCTACTATGAGAAAAAGCAGAGAGAGCATAATGTTCAAAATTGAACTAACAAATTCTGCAGAGTAGGAGAATAGAGATAGAATGAAGCACAAGGGTGAAAAAGTGCTCCCTATGTCCTCCAGCAGTCTATGCCTACAGCAGCACAACTATAGAGATAGCCAGCATAACTTCAGACACTTTAAATATAAACTTTACCAAAAAGGAATGTTTTAAGCTTAGCCTTAAAAGTAGACAGGGTGTCTGCCTCAGGGACCAAAACTGGCAGTTGCTTCCACAGGAGAGGAGCCTGATAATGAAAAGGTCTGCTCTTATTAGGCATAAATCAAAAATATCTGCGTCATACCAGCTACAAGCTTACTGCAACACACTGCTGCAGGAGTATAACCAGCCCTCCAGACTCTAAAAGTTCAACTGGATCAAAGCAGTCTAAACCTGGTTCAGATTTTATGGCTACCTAAGATGCTGCATCAGCTTCTAGAGATAAACCAAACATTGTTAAAGGGGTGCTAATGATCTTATATTAATGGAATCTATCTTATTTATAAAGATACCCATAAAATCATTATTGCTTAGAGCAGGTTGGATGGACAGTTCTCTGTATTTAAAATATATCTAGGATTATTCGTATTCTCCCCTATTAATGAAGATAAATATACTGTTCTTGCTTTACAAAGGGTTGCTTGCTTTACAAACTGTTTTTCCAGACTAGGTAGGATTCCCATATGCATGTAGAGCGCCATTTTCTCTCCACTTTTGCCCTCTGCAGCACTGCTCAGCAACACAGAGGAGAGAGAAAGTGAAACTGGTTCTTTAAAATTTATAACTATGTGATAATGATCTGCTAAAATGAAACATTCTTTTGGGGGAGGAGAAGTCTGTTAAAGTAACGCCGCAGGTTATTAAAAAAGTGTTCAGAGAGGATAGGGTTATTTCTTCACATTCAATGCCATATGTCAGCACAACATTCAAAGACTATTCACATTTTGAACAAAGCCAATAGCTTTCACTTAAGCTATCACCTTCAATGTCTGCATGGATGTTAAAATCCCCATCTATGATGGTCCTGTCAGTATAACACAAAATTAGATAGGAACTGTGAAACTCATCTAAAAAGTCAGAGTAACAACTTGGTGGATGATACAAAGTTACAGAAAGAAGAGGTTTTGTGGCTTTGCAATGTGGATGAGGGAAACTAAGGATTAAATGTTCAAATGAGCTGACTTTGGAGGTTTCAGTAAGTCAGACTGAAGGATTGTTGTTACTGCTGCTCCTCGCGCAGAATTTCTTGGTATGTGAAAATTTAAATAGCTACAAGCAGTTATCTCATTTATGCTTACATAATCCTCTTGCTGCAACCAAGTTTCTGTAAGGCAACATAAATCAATGTGATTAACATAAATCAAGCCATTAACTAGCAGACTTTTTTTTTTTAACAGTAACTAGCAGACTTTTTAAAGAAAGAGATCTTATTTTAAATAAACCACATTTAATCATTTAACTTTTTCCCCAGTTGGAGTTATTTTAATTTTAATTAGATTATCAATATTTACTCCTTTGGGATTATTTTCTACTTTATTTGATATTGGTCATGGGCAAACACTGGATGGAGTAATGAGTGGGTAACAGTAGAGATGCTGGAGAGAGGTGTGTTTAACTATAACTCTGCTTCCTGGTCTGCACCCTGGGTGGTGAGGGTTTTGGAGGCGTAATAAATTCGGCCAGATTCCTCGAAACAAGAGCTGCACCATCCAAAGTGAGATGGATGCCATCTCCCCAAATCAGACCAGGTTTTCCCCAAAAGAGATTTCGAATTATTAATCTAGCCCACGTTATTTACAGTATACAACCTATACTATGGTTGAAAGACGACATGTGGCTAAACATGTAATACATATATATATATATATATATATATATATATATATATATATATATATATATATATATATATATATATATATATATATATATATAAATATAACTGCTAACACTTAATTTCTAAGCAGCCAATCACATGGCGGCAACTCAGTGCATTTAGGCATGTAGACATGGTCAAGACAATCTCCTGCAGTTCAAACCGAGCATCAGTATGGGGAAGAAAGGTGATTTGAGTGACTTTGAACGTGGCATGATTGTTGGTGCCAGAAGGGCTGGTTTGAGTATTTCAGAAACTGCTGATCTACTGGGATTTTCACGCACAACCATCTCTAGGGTTTACAGAGAATGGTCCGAAACAGAAAAAACATCCAGTGAGTGGCAGTTCTGTGGGCGGAAATGCCTTGTTGATGCCAGAGGTCAGAGGAGAATGGCCAGACTGGTTCGAGCTGATAGAAGGCCAACAGTGACTCAAATAACCACCAGTTACAACCAAGGTGGGCAGAAGAGCATCTCTGAACGCACAGTACGTCGAACTTTGAGGCAGATGGGCTACAGGAGCAGAAGACCACACCGGGTGCCACTCCTTTCAGCTAAGAACAGGAAACTGAGCCTACAATTTGCACAAGCTCATCGAAATTGGACAATAGAAGATTGGAAAAACGTTGCCTGCTCTGATGAGTCTCGATTTCTGCTGCGACATTCGGATGGTAGGGTCAGAATTTGGCGTCTACAACATGAAAGCATGGATCCATCCTGCCTTGTATCAACGGTTCAGGCTGGTGGTGGTGGTGTCATGGTGTGGGGAATATTTTCTTGGCATTCTTTGGGCCCCTTGGTACCAATTGAGCATTGTTGCAACGCCACAGCCTACCTGAGTATTGTTGCTGACCATGTCCATCCCTTTATGACCACAATGTACCCAACTTCTGATGGCTACTTTCAGCAGGATGGATACGAGCAGTTGGAAAGGTGTACCTAATAAAGTGGCCGGTGATTGTATATATATATATATATATATATATAACTTAAATTCATCCCTTTTCATGTGCACATTCACAGATTCATGATTAGTTCAAGCTGGATCGAGTTAGAGAGTTGATAACCAGCTTTGTGGTACCTCTGATCCTGATTGCCATTGATTAAACTGGATAGGTTGGGACGTTGGGCTCGCTTCGTGGCACAGGCCTGGGATGCAACATAACCTCCTTGGCAATGATGATTAAATATTGTTGTAACTAAAGTGATTTCTTCATCAAGTTGTATCTGCTGTTCCCTGAGGATCTCTTTTCTTACAATGAGAAACATCTTATTGATAACACACTGTTGTTGTATGAGTGTCTAATCAGGAGGATGCTCAGAGTTAATTTTAAAAAGAATTACTGTTTTATAATTTGTCAAGCTTGATTACTTACTTGACATGTTTTGCATGGCTGCCCCCACATCTGAGCCAACACGGGAGGTGATTGGACAAAAAACAATGACGTACTGTCCATCCTGGGTGGTACCTTCTAGATTAACCTTCCTTTTGACTTGGTCCATCAGAGCTACATCAGCACCATAGGTTTCCCCCTTAGTGATTGTCTCGACTTTAACTGTTGGTATTTAATGTAATATAAATGAGAAAAATCATGAACAGAGCAAAACAAATCAGAACAAGATCCTCAATTATAATTATATACTACATATACGTATATATATTTAAATATCTGACTTACTTGAATGAAAGGGCATCTTGTGGCTTCCTTCAGAAAAAAAAACAACATCATGACTTTTTTATCATTACTATTATTTGATTATCATTAAATTGGTCATTTGGAACATTATTAAAAATATTTATTTTGGAAAAACGTTATTCTGCATAGTGTTTTCGGTCAGATAATTTCATAAGTATATAGCAATTAAGACAACATGGTTCCTTAAGCAATGTGCAGGTGCCTTTTCCTGTTGATTTTGTGTTTGTTTGTTTTTTAACTGAACTTTCCATGACATGCATGGGTGAAGCCAAAATAGCAACCAGCTCTTCAAGCAATAAAATCTCATGACTTTACTTCCATTCAGAAGCAGCCAAAAATGATCACTTAAAAAAATATCAATTCACATTATTTGCAGGCCTTACCGTATCCTTTCTGAAAGTTAAATCACTTTATGTTCGTGTTCTGTAATACAGAATTTAAGATTTGCATAAGCTGAAAGACGTAATAATGAATTAATACACATTATAGCCTAATAAAAAGAGATCGATCCATAATATACATAGTTGGATTTTTTTGCTATATTTTTTGAAAAAGAAAAAATCAGTTCTTGATAATCTTGTTTAACACACTGAAACAACCCTACCTACATAAATCTTTCATTTAAAAAAAGAAACTTACACAGAGGGATTTTCATAAACATTAATAAAAGCTCTGCCTTAAACAATAGGAGCTGCTTTTGGTATTCTATACCAGTGTTTTTCAGCCCTGGTCCTCAAGGTACACTGCCCTGCATGTTTTAGATGTTTCCCAGCTTTCACACACCTGTTATCAATTGATAGCAAATTATCAGGCTTTGCTGAACTGCAATAATCTGAATCCAGTGTGCTGAAGCTCAGAAACATCCAAAACATGCAGAGCTGTGTGCCTTGAGGACCAGGGATGAAAAAAAACACTGTTCTATACAACCCACAGTTACCTAACAAGAACAAAATAATCAAAAAGACTTAGTCCTACCTTTGCTGTACAAACGTTTCAGCTGGAGGACTGCTAAAGCTCAGTGTGTGAGTGAAATTGCTTGTGAACAATGAAATCTTACTTTTACTTTCACTTTCACACTCAAATAAGTCACATGGTTTACAAGAAAAGACCCAGGACGTTTAATGATACAGTATCTTTTTCCAATTTTCTTTCAAGTCATGAGGAACAGCAAATAGTAAAACAAATAATAAGGAATATAAATGATTAGATCAAGTCTACTATCATAAAAAAATAAAAAATATGATAGATGACTTAGTGTTGTAGTCATAAACCTTTGATGATATCTCAGTTCTAGTCTTTAGAACTGAAGGTTATCAATAGAGATAAAGCCTGACAAGTGTTTCCAATAGAGGCATGAAATACTTACAGAGCTAAATCTATATATTATATATATACAAATTTTAATTTTTTTCAAGTTCAAATGCTATCTTTTGACTATTTTTGACAAGGAAAGGTAGAATATGTTGTTTCTCTATCAGATTCTTTAACAAGACGATTCAAAGACCTTCCTGTGAATGAACCATGAGGAAATAACAGACATGAAAAAAATACATTGATGGTAAAGAAAAAGTTATAGAGAAAAATGAACAATATTACAGTAAATCTGTGACCAGAACAATCAAAGGCAGTCCTACATAAATACGCTATTACCTAATTTGTAAGAACTTAGTGTTAGAACTTTGTGGTACCAAAGCTATTATGAAAATGGAGTAGAATTTACTGCATTGTTAATTTACTCCTTCAGGCTGTGGATAAAACTAACATATCTAGAAGCCTTTCTGATTTTACCTTTCTGGAAAAAACTAGTTTCATCTTAGAAAATAAAAATACTAGAGTGTGGGTTTGGTGTGCTGTTGGTAAAAGATAAATGAAACTACTAGGACTCTGGTTACAAGTTTAGGTTTGGATCCTTCCCGATAACATTACCTGGTAAGTTGGGGAACTTGACCAAGCCTTTATATTTTTTTATTCATTCATTCTTTACTTCTTATTCCCCTTTTTTTCCCCCAACACAGCACTAGACTAAAAATCATCACCTCATCATGATGTAATTCAGAGGTTAGTACATATTTTCAAGGAGCTTATACAGGGTGAAGTGGAAGCTCCAATGTAAACTTGCAAATGAAATAACATGATAAATATCATATAGATTATTACATTAAATTTATTATATCCACGGCTGGAGGGAGGGCTCATGGAGTAAGAGGCATGACTCTGGAAAGGGTGCCAGTCCATCACATTGCATTGCAAAAACACGGAACAAACAATGTTGCACACACAACCCTAAATTGCAGGGAATGTAGAGATTCCAAATAACCAAACATTCATGCGTTTTAGACTGTATGAGCAAACCTGGAAGGAAACTCATGCATGGAATCCTTGGACTTGAGAAAGCACAATAAAATAGACTTTATTTAATGATGATTCATTACTTTGATTTTTAGTTGGTGCCATTTATTGATCTCTTTTGTACTTTAAAAAAGTAAATCATCAGCACCAGAAAAACAACTACAACCACAATCAGCAGAAATACCAGTGGCCAAAACACACAAACTGGTTCTGGATGACGCAGTAGAGGACTGTGAGAATTAGTTCTGTAGGGTTTGAAAAAGTCTTGCATCTGGAATACTGCTTCCGTGTTCTTGGAACAGGTGAGCAAACCCGGCTGAGTTTCATGGAAGAGAACATGAAGTTCCAGTTCAATGTTTGGGTAATCTTCTGACCAACTCCTCCCAGCAGTTGAGTAGTTAGCATCTCGGGTGTGGTGCATCAATACAAGGATGATCTTTTTATTACCTGTAGAAATAAAAAAGTCATGAGATAAACTCTTAGATTTGTATCTGTGAGCTTTGCCAAAATACCACATAACTGTCTGCATCAGACTGGCAGTCTAAATTAGGTAGAGCAAAGTGAAGGATGATCAGTCTATAATAGTCTTGGTATTACAGTTAAAATTTAAATGGAATAAATCCATATCATTGCTTTTCAATATTTTTTTCCAGGACGGTGTTACAGCCAAACAGGAACAGACAAGATTAAGCTACTATAAGAAAAAGCAGAGAGAGCATAATGTTCAAAATTGAACTAACAAATTCTGGAGATTGGGAGAATAGAGATAGAATGAAGCAAAAGGGTAAAAAAGTGCTCCCTATGTCCTCCAGCAGTCTATGCCTACAGCAGCACAATTATAGATATAGCCAGGATAACTTCAGACACTTTAACTATAAACTTTATCAAAAAGGAAAGTTTTAAGCCTAGCCTTAAAAGTAGACAGGGTGTCTGCCTCAGGGACCAAAACTGGTAGTTGCTTCCACAGGAGAGGAGCCTGATAATTAAAAGATTTGCTCTTATTAGGCATAAATCAAAAAATATCTGCGTCAAACCAGCTACAAGCTTAATGCAACACACTGCTGCAGGAGTATTACCAGCCCTCCAGACTGTGAAAGTTCAACTGGATCAAAGCAGTCTAAACCTGGTTCAGATTTTATGGCAACCTCAGATGCTGCATCAGCTTCTAGAGATAAACCAAACATTGTTAAAGGGGTGCTAATGATCTTATTTTAATGGAATATATCTTATTTATAAAGATACCCATAAAATCATTATTGCTAAGAGCAGGTTGGATGGGAAGTTCTCTGTATTTAAAATATATCTAGGATTATTCGTATTCTCCCCTATTAATAAAGATAAATATACTGTTCTTGCTTTACAAAGGGTTGCTTGCTTTACAAACTGTTTTTCCAGACTAGTTAGGATTCCCATAGGCATGTAGAGCGCCATTTTCTCTCCACTTTTGCCCTCTGCAGCACTGCTCAGCAACACAGAGGAGAGAGAAAGTAAAACTGGTTCTTTAAAATTTATAACCGCTCAATGTGATAATGATCTGCTAAAATGAAACATTCTTTTGGGGGAGGAGAAGTCTGTTAAAGTAACGCCGCAGGTTATTAAAAAAGTGTTCAGAGAGGATAGGGTTATTTCTTCACATTCAATGCCATATGTCAGCACAACATTCAAAGGCTATTCACATTTTGAACAAAGCCAATAGCTTTCACTTAAGCTATCACCTTCAATGTCTGCATGGATGTTAAAATCCCCCACTATAGCCCCATTTACACTACCCTTGAAAAACCGATCCAGGCCCAGACCGGTCCGAGCTTGGATCGGTAACCAGGCCAAGCTCAGTTTTGACGACCGTTCACACATCACACTTATCTCGGTTACCTCGACTCCTCGCCTCCTAGTGACGATGTGCGGTATTACTGCTAGGATTGAAGGAGGGACTCAAGCAGCTGGTGGCGGTAATGCACCAAACGCTGTTTGTCAACCGCCGTAAAACCCAAGAAGAAGAAGACGAAGGAGGAGGGAATCAAGCAAATCAAAATGGCGGCGCCCGTCACATTCAGAAAGTTATGCTTGATTATTATTGCTGTACTTCCGTGTTTGCGGTGGGTCAGGCGAAGACGGCAACCTTGCGCGGATGTACTTGAATGGAGTGTGAATCGGCATGTTCAGCCAGTCGGCGATGACGCGTTCTGCTCATGCGCTCTTGTTATCAGAGAACCGAGCCAGGAAAAAACCGAGCCGAACCCACCTCGGGAACTGGTCTGCAGTTAGCGCGGTCCGGTTATGTTTATCTCGGTTCAGTTCAGGTTGTTTCCGTTCACACATGACAAGTTATCTCAGTTACTGAGCTCGGACCGGTCTCGGCTCAGTTTTTTAAGGGTAGTGTAAACGGGGTATATGATGGTCCTGTCAGTATAACACAAAATTAGATAGGAACTGTGAAACTCATCTAAAAAGTCAGAGTAACAACTTGGTGGATGATACAAAGTTACAGAAAGAAGAGGTTTTGTGGCTTTGCAATGTGGATGAGGGAAACTAAGGGTTAAATGTTCAAATGAGCTGACTTTGGAGGTTTCAGTAAGTCAGACTAAAGGATTGTTGTTACTGCTGCTCCTTGCGCAGAATTTCTTGGTATGTGAAAATTTAAATAGCTAAAAGCAGTTATCTCGTTTATGCTCACATAATCCTCTTGCTGCAACCAAGTTTCTGTAAGGCAACATAAATCAATGTGATTAACATAAATCAAGCGATTAACTAGCAGACTTTTTTTTTTTTTAACAGTAACTAGCAGACGTTTTAAAGAAAGAGATCTTATGTTAAATAAACCACATTTAATCATTTAACTTTTTCCCCAATTGGATTTATTTTAATTTTAATTAGATTATCAATATTTACTCCTTTGGGATTATTTTCTACTTTATTTGATATTGGTCATGGGCAAACACTGGATGGAGTAATGAGTGGGTAACAGTAGAGATGCTGGAGAGAGGTGTGTTTAACTATGACTCTGCTTCCTGGTCTACACCCTGGGTGGTCAGGGTTTTGGAGGCCTAATAGATTCCTCGAAACAAGAGCTGCACCATCCAAAGTGAGATGGATGCCATCTCCCCAAATCAGACCAGGTTTTCCCCAAAAAGATTTCCAATTATTAATCTAGCCCACATTATTTACAGGATACAACCTATACTATGGTTGAATGACGACATGTGGCTAAACATGTAATACATTTATTTATACACACATATATATATATATATATATATATATATATATATATATATAATATATATATATATATATATATATATATATATATATATATATATATATATATATATATATATATATATATATATATATATATTATATACAATCACCGGCCACTTTATTAGGTACACCTGTCCAACTGCTAACACTTAATTTCTAAGCAGCCAATCACATGGCAGCAACTCAGTGCATTTAGGCATGTAGACATGGTCAAGACAATCTCCTGCAGTTCAAACCGAGCATCAGCATGGGGAAGAAAGGTGATTTGAGTGACTTTGAACGTGGCAGGATTGTTGGTGCCAGAAGGGCTGGTTTGGGTATTTCAAAAACTGCTTATCTACTGGGATTTTCACGCACAACCATCTCTAGGGTTTACAGAGAATGGTCCGAAAAAGAAAAAACATCCAGTGAGTGGCAGTTCTGTGGGCGGAAATGCCTTGTTGATGCCAGAGGTCAGAGGAGAATGGCCAGACTGGTCTCGAGCTGTTGAAGGGCAACAGTGACTCAAATAAGCACCCATTACAACCAAGGTGGGCAGAAGAGCATCTCTGAACGCACAGTACGTCGAACTTTGAGGCAGATGGGCTACAGCAGCAGAAGACCACACCGGATGCTACTCCTTTCAGCTAAGAACAGGAAACTGAGGCTACAATTTGCACAAGCTCATCGAAATTGGACAATAGAAGATTGGAAAAACGTTGCCTGGTCTGGTGAGTCTCGATTTCTGCTGCGACATTCGGATGGTAGGGTCAGAATTTGGCGTCTACAACATGAAAGCATGGATCCATCCTGCCTTGTATCAACGGTTCAGGCTGGTGGTGGTGGTGTCATGGTGTGGGGAATATTTTCTTGGCAGTCTTTGGGCCCCTTGGTACCAATTGAGCATCGTTGAAATGCCACAGCCTACCTAAGTATTGTTGCTGACCATGTCAATCACTTTACGACCACAATGTACCCAACTTTTGATGGCTACTTTTAGCAGGATAGTGCGCCATGTCATAAAGCTGGAATCATCTCAGACTGGTTTCTTGAACATGACAATGAGTTCACTGTACTCAAATGGCCTCCACAGTCACCAGATCTCAATCCAATAGAGCATCTTTGGGATGTGGTGGAACGGGAGATTTGCATCATGGATATGCAGCCGACAAATCTGCGGCAACCGTGTGATGCCATCATGTCAATATGGACAAAACTCCCTGAGGAATGCTTCCAGCACCTTGTTGAATCTATGCCACGAAGAATTGAGGCAGTTCTGAAGGCAAAAGGGGGTCCAGCCCGTTACAAGCATGGGGTACTAATAAAGTGACCGGTGAGTGTGTGTATATGTATATATATGTATATATATATATATATATATATATATATATATATATATATATATATATATATATATATATATATATATACATATATACATATACATATATACATATATATAGCATTATCCTGCTGAAAGTAGCCATCAGAAGAAGTTCTGGTACATTGTGGTCATAAAGGGATGGACATGGTCAGCAACAATACTCAGGTAGGCTTTGGTTGCAACGATGCTCAATTGGTACCAAGGGGCCCAAAGAGTGCCAAGAAAATATTCCCCACACCATGACACCACCACCACCAGCCTGAACCGTTGATACAAGGCAGGATGGATCCATGCTTTCATGTTGTAGACGCCAAATTCTGACCCTACCATCCGAATGTCGCAGAAGAAATCGAGACTCATCAGAGCAGGCAACATTTTTCCAATCTTCTATTGTCCAATTTCGATGAGCTTGTGCAAATTGTAGGCTCAGTTTCCTGTTCTTAGCTGAAAGGAGTGGCACCTGGTGTGGTCTTCTGCTCCTGTAGCCCATCTGCCTCAAAGTTCGACGTACTGTGCGTTCAGAGATGCTCTTCTGCCCACCTTGGTTGTAACTGGTGGTTATTTGAGTCACTGTTGGCCTTCTATCAGCTCGAACCAGTCTGGCCATTCTCCTCTGACCTCTGGCATCAACAAGGCATTTCCGCCCACAGAACTGCCGCTCACTGGATGTTTTTTCTTTTTCGGACCATTCTCTATAAACCCTAGAGATGGTTGTGCGTGAAAATCCCAGTAGATCAGCAGTTTTTGAAATACTCAAACCAGCCCTTCTGGCACCAACAATCCTGCCACGTTCAAAGTCACTCAAATCACCTTTCTTCCCCATGCTGATGCTCGGTTTGAACTGCAGGAGATTGTCTTTACCATGTCTACATGCCTAAATGCACTGAGTTGCCGCCATGTGATTGGCTGCTTAGAAATTAAGTGTTAACAAGCAGTTGGACAGGTGTACCTAATAAAGTGGCCGGTGATTGTATATATATATATATATATATATATATATATATATATATATATATATATATATATATATATATATATATATATATATATATATATATATATATATATATATATATATATATATATATATATATATATATATATATATATATATATAACTTAAATTCATCCCTTTTCATGTGCACATTCACAGATTCATGATTAGTTCAAGCTGGATCGAGTTAGAGAGTTGATAACCAGCTTTTTGGTACCTCTGATCCTGATTGCCATTGATTAAACTGGATAACTGGATAGGTTGGGACGTTGGGCTCGCTTCGTGGCACGGGCCTGGGATGCAACATAACCTCCTTGGCAATGATGATTAAATATTGTTGTAACTAAAGTGATTTCTTCATCAAGTTGTATCTGCTGTTCCCTGAGGATCTCTTGTCTTACAATGAGAAACATCTTATTGATAACACACTGTTGTTGTATGAGTGTCTAATCAGGAGGATGCTCAGAGTTCATTTTATTTTTTATTTTTTTTATTCATTTTTTTCTGAGTTAATTTTTAAAAGAATTACTGTTTTATAATTTGTCAAGCTTGATTACTTACTGGACATGTTTTGCATGGCTGCCCCCACATCTGAGCCAACACGGGAGGTGATTGGACAAAAAACAATGACGTACTGTCCATCCTGGATGGTACCCACTAGATTAACCTTCCTTTTCACTTGGTCCATCAGAGCTACATCAGCACCATAGGTTTCCCCCGTAGTGATTGTCTCGACTTTAACTGTTAGTATTTATTGTAATATAAATGAGAAAAATCATGAACAGAGCAAAACAAATCAGAACAAGATCCTCAATTATAATTATATACTACATATACGTATATATATATTTAATATCTGACTTACTTGAATGAAAGGGCATCTTGTGGCTTTCTTAAGAAAAAAAAAAAAAACAACATCATGACTTTTTTATCATCCTTAAGCAATGTGCAGGTGCCTTTTCCTGTTGATTTTGTGTTTGTTTGTTTTTTAACTGAACTTTCCATGACATGCATGGGTGAAGCCAAAATAGCAACCAGCTCTTCAAGCAATAAAATCTCATGACTTTACTTCCATTCAGAAGCAGCCAAAAATGATCACTTAAACAAATATCAATTCACATTATTTGCAGGCCTTACCGTATCCTTTCTGAAAGTTAAATCACTTTATGTTCGTGTTCTGTAATACAGAATTTAAGATTTGCATAAGCTGAAAGACGTAATAATGAATGAATACACATTATAGCCTAATAAAAAGAGATCGATCCATAATATACATAGTTGGATTTTTTTGCTATATTTTTTGAAAAAGAAAAAATCAGTTCTTGATAATCTTGTTTAACACACTGAAACAACCCTACCTACATAAATCTTTCATTTAAAAAAAGAAACTTACACAGAGGGATTTTCATAAACATTAATAAAAGCTCTGCCTTAAACAATAGGAGCTGCTTTTGGTATTCTATACCAGTGTTTTTCAGCCCTGGTCCTCAAGGTACACTGCCCTGCATGTTTTAGATGTTTCCCAGCTTTCACACACCTGTTATCAATTGATAGCAAATTATCAGGCTTTGCTGAACTGCAATAATCTGAATCCAGTGTGCTGAAGCTCAGAAACATCCAAAACATGCAGAGCTGTGTGCCTTGAGGACCAGGGATGAAAAAAACACTGTTCTATACAACCCACAGTTACCTAACAAGAACAAAATAATCAAAAAGACTTACTCCTACCTTTGCTGTACAAACGTTTCAGCTGGAGGACTAATAAAGCTCAGTATGTGAGTGAAATTGCTCGTGAACTATGAGGTGCCCCCAGGGACATAAATCAGAATTAACTTGCATATACACATATTAAATTACACTCTTCCATATAATATACTGAAAACCTCACACAAACACTAGTAAAAAGCTCTCACATAAACTAGTGAAAACATTTACCTCTTATATAATCTACTCAAAAGCTCTCATACAAAGTAGTGAGAACTGTTCATATAAACTGGTGAAAAGCTTTAGCTTTCATACACACTACTAGAAAGCTTTCATATACACTATTAAAAAGCTCTCATATACACTACTAGAACGCTCTCATATACACTATTAAAAAGCTCTCATATACACTACTAGAACGCTCTCATATACACTATTAGAAAGCTCTCATATACGCTATTAGAAAGCTCTCATATACACTACTAGAAAGCTCTCATATACACTATTAGAACGCTCTCATATACACTATTAGAACGCTCTCATATACACTATTAGAAAGCTCTCATATACACTATTAGAACACTCTCATATACACTATTAGAAAGCTCTCATATACACTATTAGAAAGCTCTCATATACACTACTAGAAAGCTCTCATATACACTATTAGAACGCTCTCATATACACTATTAGAACGCTCTCATATACACTATTAGAAAGCTGTCATATACACTATTAGAACGCTCTCATACACACTATTAGAAAGCTCTCATATACACTACTAGAAAGCTCTCATATACACTATTAGAACGCTCTCATATACACTATTAGAACGCTCCCATATACACTATTAGAAAGCTCTCATATACACTACTAGAAAGCTCTCATATACACTATTAGAACGCTCTCATATACACTATTAGAACGCTCTCATACACGCTACTAGAAAGCTCTCATACATGCTACTAGAACGCTTTCATACATGCTACTAGAAAGCTCTCATATACACTACTAGAAGGCTCTCATATACACTACTAGAACGCTCTCATACACGCTACTAGAAAGCTCTCATATACACTACTAGAAGGCTCTCATATACACTACTAGAACGCTCTCATACACGCTACTAGAAAGCTCTCATACACACTACTGAAAAGCTATTAGCGGATTTCAGTTGAAACAGAAGGTGTTTCAGTGAAACAGGAAGGACCGTCATTACACCAGAAGTTGTTTTAAACGGAGGTCATTCTGGCTAGCTCCGTACATTTTGTGCTATCTCCGGCCGAAATTGTATCAAATAAAATTATTGATTAATGCTCAGCTATCCGCTAAACAACTCACAGAAGCATGGGCATTACTCGACTTTATTTTTTATGTTTTTGCTTCAACAGAGATCCTTTTCCGGTGTTGTGCGAAATTCTGTTCCCATGTGAAAATCTTTTCCACCTGTGTTGGGAGCGCGCCGCGCATTGCAGCCACATAAGCGGATCTGATCATTTCCCACGCCTTTCGGATAATTTCTTGGTTAAATAAAAAGTCGTAAAATTATACAAGGTTGAGACATTTAGTTTAATCAGCCGCTGTTGTTTACAAAATTGTAAAATAAAAAAAATAAATGCGGTTTTCTTATGCTGTTTTGTGTTGTTATTTTAAACGCCAAGAGAATCAGTCTCTTTCCAAGTTTTTTCACTTCAGCCTGACAGAAATAAAAGTCAAGTCACCAAATACCAAATTTGTATTTATAATTTTTTATTACTGATATAAGATGATGGGAAGTGCCTGATAGCAGTTCCATAATATGGAAACAAATTAATTTAGCTGCAAATCTTAAACTCTGTTTATTCCTCTCTTCATCAACAACAAACCATCTGGATTCGGTGATATTTGAGCAATGTTTGCCTAAATTATAGGAGGGGGACCATATATTTTAGCTTTCTAATAGTGTGTATGAAAGCTTTCCAGTAGTGTGTTTGAGAGCTTTCTAGTAGCGTGTATGAGAGCGTTCTAGTGGTGTATATGAGAGCCTTCTAGTAGTGTATATGAGAGCGTTCTAATAGTGTATATGAGAGCATTCTAATAGTGTATATGAGAGCGTTCTCATAGTGTATATGAGAGCTTTCTAGTAGTGTATATGAGAGCTTTCTAATAGTGTATATGAGAGCGTTCTAATAGTGTATATGAGAGCGTTCTAGTAGTGTATATGAGAGCGTTCTAATAGTGTATCTGAGAGCGTTCTAGTAGTGTATATGAAAGCGTTCTAGTAGTGTATATGAGAGCTTTTTAATAGTGTATATGAAAGCTTTCTAGTAGTGTGTATGAAAGGTAAAGCTTTTCACCAGTTTATATGAACAGTTCTCACTACTTTGTATGAGAGCTTTTGAGTAGATTATATAAGAGGTCAATGTTTTCACTAGTTTATGTGAGAGCTTTTTACTAGTGTTTGTGTGAGGTTTTCAGTATATTATATGGAAGAGTGTAATTTAATATGTGTATATGCAAGTTAATTCTGATTTATGTCCCTGGGGGCACCTCATAGTGAACAATGAAATTTTACTTTTACTTTCACTTTCACTTTTACACTCCAATAAGTCACGTGGTTTACAAGAAAAGACCAGGAACGTTTAATGATACGGTATCTTTTTCAAATTTTCTTTCAAGTCACGAGGAACAGCAAATAGTAAAACGAATAATAAGGAATATAAATAATTAGATCAAGTCTACTATCATAAAAAAATAAAAAATATGATAGATGACTTAGTGTTGTAGTCATAAACCTTTGATGATATCTCAGTTCTAGTCTTTAGAACTGAAGGTTATCAATAGAGATAAAGCCTGACAAGTGTTTCCAATAGAGGCATGAAATACTTACAGAGCAAAATCTATATATTATATATATATACAAATTTAAATTTTTTTGAAGTTCAAATGCTATCTTTTGACTATTTTTGACAAGGAAAGGTAGAATATGTTGTTTCTCCATCAGATTCTTTAACAAGACGATTCAAAGACCTTCCTGTGAATGAACCATAAGGAAATAACAGACAGGGAAAAAATACATTGATGGTAAAGAAAAAGTTATAGAGAAAAATGAACAATATTACAGTAAATCTGTGACCAGAACAACCAAAGGCAGTCCTACATAAATACGCTATTACCTAATTTGTAAGAACTTGTGTTAGAACTTTGTGGTACCAAAAGCTATTATGAAAATGGAGTAGAATTTACTGCATCGTTAATTTACTCCATAAGGTTGTGGATAAAACTAACATATCTAGAAGCCTTTCTGATTTTACCTATCTGGAAAAAAAATAGTTTCATCTTAAGAAAATAAAAATACTAGAGTGTGGGTTTGGTGTGCTGTTGGTAAAAGATAAATTAAACTTCTAGGACTCTGGTTACAAGTTTAGGTTTGGATCCTTCCCGAAAACATTACCTGGTAAGTTGGGGAACTTGACCAAGCCTTTATATTTTCTTTCATTCATTCTTTACTTCTTATTCTCTATTTTTTCCCAACACAGCACTAGAGTAAAAACCATCACCTCATCATGATGTAAATCAGAGGTTTGTACATATGTTCAAGAAACACACACCAAAGCTTATTATCATTCTTTTAAACTTTAATGATAAACTTTTTAAAGAGAACAGATCAAAAACATGTGGTTAAACAGCTAAGGCAAAAGTTTAACACATGGTTACCAACATGCAGAGGATACAGGATATCTTTCATTTACAGAGCCCTAATGGATCTTTATGAAATCCCACCAAATATCAATTTATCAAACCAACTTTATTTTCATAAACATTGCATTTGGACACAAACATTAATAACTGTGACGTTATTTGTAAAATCAAAGTGTATTTCTAAAGGACTTTGACACAAGCCTTGCTGAATTTCTGACTTATGGGCATTAGAGGATGCCTACACATTAAACAAGTGAGATTGTTTCTGTAATTCTACATACACTAAGAACAATTCAGCTGCAGTATGTTTTCTTCTATGTACATGTCATAATGCTTCTGTCTGTGTCCATTTAAGCAAGTTTCCACTGGATATTTTTGTTTGCTAGTGTGTGTAAGAAGCAACTAACAATTATTTTCACTTCATTAATCCCAAAGAGAACTTAAATGTTGTTTTAACTCTTAAAGTTGTTTGTAAATGTCAGTCTGTCTTACAGTGAGCCTGAGAAGCCTCTGACTGAAGATGCTCTGTTAATGTAAAACAGTTTAAAGAAGAGGAGGCTAAGGGTTGTCTGTAATGTTCTTCGTTTTCTTTCTCATCTCTTGAGATTCTAGAGGAGATCCCAGATCAGAGGCCTTTTTAAAAAAAATAAACTTCTTAAGGTACTTTAAATCATATGCTCTGAAGCTGCTAACACTACAGACAATGACAAAATAGATTACGCTCCCTACAACATACTTATAAAAGGTATATCTACCATCTTGCTGCATATCTTCTGTAAGTTTTCTATAAGCTTTCTCAAAATATAGCCTTTTCTGCCCCTTCTTGTTGACAGCTTCACAGATCCATCTCCAGTCTTTTGTCCAAGCTCCCAAGTTGCATATGCACATAAGACATATTTCTAAGGGAACCTGTATTTAATCTATTTATGTTAATTTTTTTTCACTAAAACACAAAACTGAAATCACACAGTTATTGGTGTTTAACAAGTTTACCTGGTCCCTTGAGCTGTATTGGTCTAAAGTTGTGAGGTGGCTTTTAAAAGTTGTACTTTATCATGGGGAGTTGTTAGGAAACATTTTCATGCATAAAAGGATCTTGTAATTTCATAATCATTCGCATAAGAACTTGTAAAACCCTAGGTATTTCCATATAATAGATTTGTTTACTTCTTAATTATAGATAGTTTTCTCCAGGTATTTAACTTATTAACTCCAATCTTTCATTATTCTCCTTATAAGACAAATTAGTTGAAGGAGAGATATATTTTCTTAGGATAAAAGTGATCATCTTCTTTTGGCAGGCCACATTGTTAGGAGGAAAGATTGGAAAAATAAAAGGCAGCAAATGCAGTACAGTTATTATTCTGGAAGGCCAGGTTTTCATAAAATTTGACATAGGTCTATATTTGTGTGATAGAGAGCAAGCAGCTACACTAACAGCGGGGACTGATCAGATAGACACACATCTGGTGAGACACCTTTAAGAAAATAAACCCAGCTTTGTAACTCTGTACCATTTCTATGCTAAATTTAAACTAAATTTGATACATTTTTAGTACGGTAAGTAGTGAATGTCTTCAGTATTATCAGTTTGCACTATAATAGGTTTTATTTAAAAATATTGATGGCTCCAGGGTAAAGAACAATTGAAAAGCTCGAAGGCATAAGCAACTTTAGAGGGTAGTAGCTTTTCTTTTGGTCTTACAGAAGCAATTTGAAAGACCAACCAAAAAGCCACTTTTATGGCCTATCTGAATGCCAAAACCTATACCATAGCCTCATCCAAAGCCTATCTGAATGCCAAAACCAATATCAAAGCCTCATCCAAGTCCTATCTGAATGCAAAGACCAATGCCAAAGCCTCATCCAAGTCCTATCTGAATGCAAGGACCAATACCAAAGCCTCATCCAAGTCCTATCTGAATGCCAAAACCAATACCAAAGCCTCACCCAAGTCCTATCTGAATGCAAAGACCAATACCAAAGCCTCATCGAATGCCAAAAATCCAAATCCCTATTAGAACCGGAGTTATTTTGGTTTGGTGCTAAAAAACTCTGTATTTGTAAAACAGCCTTATCGTTTTGTGCACAGGTCAGTAATCCTGGGACACTTTCATGGTAGAGAATGTCAACATCCAAGTCAACATTTTCAATATAATCGGACCACTTTCTTCCTGCTGTTGAGTAGTCAGCATCTCTGGTGTGGTGCATCAGAACCAGGATGACCCTTTGACCATCTGTTGAACAGAAGAGAGAAATGTGAGAAGCAGCCAGGAGCTGTACATCCCAAAAGGAGAATGGACTGATCTCTTAGTTAAAAAATAACTGTTATTAAATTTTTCAGATTGTTGTGGACATATGGAGGGATATTTTTTCATCACACATTTTTTTATTTTAAATTGTTCTTCTACTAAAAAAAATCTTTAATCAGAAACTTTTTAATTTTAAAATAAAACAAAAAAATTGTTACACAAAACTTTCCCACAGATATAGAATACATTTGCCCATTAGTCTTTTGCCTAAGAAAGGACAGGTCGCAGAGGAAAAAGTTCACTGGCATTATGTATTCCAGAAAGGAATACATAATACCAGTGATTTGATCAAATATCCTGATCAAATGCTTTGCCTGCCTTAAATGACTTCTTTAAAGGTCAAGGAGTGGATCAGTCCTTACTTGTATTTTTTCTTTAGCTGGAGGTCTTTCTGTATTGAGTTTGTATGTTCTCCCTGTGCATGTGTGGGTTCTCTCTGGGTACTCCGGTTCCCACAGTCCAAAAATATGACTGTCAGGCTAATTGGCATATCTAAATTGAGTGTGTGTGGATGGTTATTTGTCTCTGTGTTGCTCTGCAATAGACTGATGACCTCTTCCTCATTCACAGCAGGAGATAGGCACTAGTACCCCTTACAATCCATGCAGGGATAAGCATGAAGGAAAATGGATGGATGTTACGAAGAAATAATTATTTTATTTCTGATGCATAGTGTAATTTTTAAGGCAACCCTAATGGCAGAATATCTTACACTTATTCTAAGACTTAAAAAAAATCAAACATATTTATAATTTTTATTTAATATTTGCAGTGAAATCCCATCAATGCACTTTCTCTTCCAGGAAGCCCATATGCATTACAGAGCAAGCTGATTTTAATTGCCTTTGTCATAATAAATGAATATCAAATTATACAACACATGTAAAAATGTGAAAATGCGATGCGGTCTTATTCAGGCTGGGAAATCTGTTGTCAGGAAGCCTTGTGTTGCAACCTTTACCATAGAGTGGCCACAACAAAGCCATTACTTAAGGGAAGCCCAAAAACGTCCCATTTGCAATTTGTGTGATTTATGCTGTGCGGCTAGCCTGCTCCCAACCAGGCTAACAGGCAAGCTTACTCAATCCTGGTGCCCTGTATGCTAAGTTAGCAGTGACAACAAAGAGCTACCAATGACTTCTTTATCTTTTTCTTGGGATTATTGAGGGTAAACATCAAGACACATTACCACCCTTTACTATGTCTGAAATGTGGGCCAGAGTTTGTAACCAAACAAATGTATATTCCTAAAAATCACCCTATTCCCCTTCAAATCTTATTTAATGTTTTATATGTTATATTAAACTAATGAGTTTTGTCAATGAGGCCGTTGACTAAGCTGCATATTGTGTTTTTTTTAATCAGCCTAAATTAAAACCCTTAATATATGCTGTAATGAAGTAAGGGACTGTAGTTATTTTAACATTGTTATGTCGGTCTATACCAATATTAACTTCATAATTTTATATCTAAAAAATATAACTCTAAATGTGTTTTAAAAGATAGCTATTGTTCTAAGTTTGAAAAAAGTTATTTAATAAACTGAATGAATTTGAGAAATCCCCATACTTGAATTTTTCCCTGACATTGCCTGCATAATTGTTATCACATTTCGATGATGACATCCGCTACCCGTTCAGACTGCTAAGGCACAATATTGTAAAGTACAGCGCCATGCCTGTTGGGTCAGAATTTTCTGCTTTTGGTTTTTTCCTGTATGCAATCAGAGATGCTATCTTTTTTTGCTATATATCTTAGCAAAGCCACTATTTTCCACACCATCAGAAGTCTGGATTTAGCATTAAAAGAATAATCCTATATTATCTTCTTAACCTTACTGTCCACAGAGGAATTAAAGAGGAGGAAATCTATAATATTGCACAAATAATGAATTACATTACAGATCACAAAAGAAACTTTGGAATGAGTTGAGTGTTTACTTTTCTCTTTTAATACATAATTCTCTGACGTTACTGGTGCACTGTACCACACACACATTAAGATATAATGCTCCTCTGGAGGACATGAAGGTGATTTTGAATCATATCCACTAAAGTAAAAAAAAAAGTGTATGGTAAAATAAAGTTTTAAATGCTAAATAATTCCCAGGTGTATTCTGCATTGCATCCAGAGGGCCCCCTTTTTAAGTTCAATTAATGCATAAAGAAGATTATATTTTTAAAATGATGTTAAGAAGAAAATGACCATTTCATGCCTTACATGCCACTCTTTTCAAGGCAGCCTCAACATCTGAACCAACACGAGAGATGATTGGGCAGAAAAGGATGACGTGTTGTGCATTCCCCCTCGTATCTTCCAGCTTCACCCTTCTCATCACAACTTCATCTGCACCAAAGGTTTCACCTGTAGTGATTTTCTGAACTTTAACTAGATGAGAAGAAACAAATATACAAAACGAAAAAAATCAGAGCTGTACGAATCCATTCATGTTGAAAGATAACTGACATATTCACTTACTGAAAGGATTCCTCATGTTTTGTTTGCCTAACATGAAGAGAAGAGACGTTAGATACAAGAAATATCCATTCGTTCATCCATTGCTACTAATTCCACAAAGAAAGACTTGTATAATATTTAGATTTAAATATTTAGATCTGATGATTTTTTTAAAACATTGTCAATCATAAGAGTGTCTAAGGTCACATTTTACATTCTATGCAAAAGAAAAATCTAGACCAAGTCAGAGTGATTCCTTAAAGTAATAATTTCTACTGTTTTTTAACTACTTTCTGTACAAGTTTTAAAGAGCAGAAAACAATGTCCATTGTGATCAAGTCTAGTAACTATGATTTCTGGTGTTGCACAAATTGAATTTTTCCTCTTAGTTAAATCTTTAAGAATATGTAGAATTGCTGCAAATATATATAAAAAAATCTCTCTAACATATTAAGAATAGTTTTCTAAAATATTACCTTTGCTGTGTTTCTGCTGCTGTGGGGTTTATCACTGACTGCTGTTGCTGAGAGTGCAAGAACAAATATCAGAGAAATATCTTACTTTAACATTCAGTTTCCATTAAGACCCAGGGTTTCCAAGACACTCATCAGATATGAGTGAATGAATTGCTGCATGATAGCAGACTGAGTGCATTTAAGTTTTTTTTAAAACTGAACAGATTAGAAAGGTTTTATTGCTGCTAACAGCATCAAATGCCTTGATCAAGTTGTAAAACTCAACCTAAGAGCAAAGTCAGTCACACATGTTACAGTTTTATTAGTTGTATTGTATAGGTTTGTCTACTGTCCCTTGAAAAATAAACCATCCCATATGCAGAAAAAAACCTATGTGTCAAAATAGATTTGGGTTTGAGTCCAATATTTAAAAGAACACCCAAAATAAAGATTCACCATGTCAGTAGGGTGACAACACAATTCCTGTGCAAGAGGTGTGCCTGTTTTGTTTTTTAAACAGTTGGCAGCCACAGTGGGGTAGGAAAATAGGATGTTACAGGAAAACAATATTTTAGTACATTCAATGATGAAGGATACACAATTTGTTCATCAGAGATACACTATAATTTTGTGGAATAGTTGTGATGTTACTTTAGGGCTGATGCATTAAAATAAGCATGGTGCAATTTAAACATAGCATATTTTGGACTTTCTGCTCTGATGACTAACCAGGCACATTTGAAGATGACTAATAAAAACAATGTCTGAGCCATTACTAATCATTAGATACCCTGCAGGACTACTGACATGGCTGAAAGAGGGGATAAATGTCACTGTTATCAAGCTAACCATAGATCATTTCTATCCAAGTAGAGAACTCGTAAGATTCTTCACTATAGCATTATGCCTAATAGTAAAACCATTTTACAAGAGATAGACAAGTAACGATCATTACTGATAGAGAAGGCTCTGCAGGTTCTGGACAACTGTGGGTAAGATATGATTGATGTCTAAAAGTCCAAATCCATTCCCAAGTCTTACTGGGTGTAACACAGGAGCATAGGCTTAGGACAACCACACAGGGTCTATTAGCACAGACAGGATCCAAGGGGTCAGCTATAACTGTGGTGCATTCACAGCGAACGCTGCTTTTGCTCGACTTGAAATCCACCTGGCCAGAGAAAGCAATTCGTTAGGCAGGCGAATTCGCCCATGGTACAAAAGGCTCCTATCTCATCCAGTTTGCTGGTTGTTGATTTCCACATTGGCATACATTGAGTTCTCTGAGCAAATTGCAGTATTTTTTGCACTTTTGAAAGCCGAACAAAACTGCTGAGATCCCTGGGTTCATGATATTCTCTGGAGATAGAATAAGTGTGGGGAATTTCATCCCATTTGCAGCGGTACTCCCGTGTATCTGTAACCCACTTTGGGATTTAAGATTTGCATAAGCTATAAGAGTAAAATCTAAAAGCAAAATCTATCTGAATACACATTATAGCCTACAAACTATCTCTGCAAGATAGATCCATACTATACATATTTAGAATTTTTAGTTATATTTTTAGAAAAAAAAAATCAGTTTTTGATAATCTTGTTTAACGCTCTGAAACAACCCTACATAAATATTTCATAAAAAAAAAAAAAAAAAAGTAACTTACACAGAATTTCCATAAATGTTAAGTTAATGAAAGTTCTGCCTTCAACAATAGGAGCTGCTTTTGGTATTCTAAGCCCACTGTTACCCAGCAAGATTAAAATAATTTAAAAGACTTACTACTACCTTTGCTGTAAAATAAATTCAGGTGGAGGGACTGAGGAGAGACTTCACTCACAGACTGAGCTTAAAGCTCAGTGTTCACAGTGAACAACAAAATCTTACTTTCACTTTCACTTTAGAGTTGAATGAGTCACATGGTTTACAAGAAAAGGTCTGATACATTTCTTATACAGTATCTTTCAAGTCATGAAAAACAAGCAAAAAAAAAAAGACTGGAAAAAAAATATTGATGGTAAAGAAAAAGTTATTATGAATGATAAAATGAAAAATGATACTACAGTAAATCTTTGATCTGGGCAATCATAGGCCGTCCTACGTAAATACATTATAACTTGTAAGAACATAATGTTAGGACCTCGTGGTACCAAAGCTATTGTAAAAATGAAATAGAATTTACTGCATTGTTAATTTACGCATCAAGGTTGTGGACAAAACTAACATATCTAGAAATCTTTCTGATTTTACCTTCCTGGACAAGTCTAGTTTCTTCTTCAGAAAAGGTAAAGTTAAAGGTAAAAAGGTAAAGGTAAAAGGTAAAGTTAATTTTTGGACTATGGCTACACATTAAAGTTTGGATCCTTCACCTCACCTCCTTCTCTGGTACATTGGTGTATTTGACCAAGCCTTTATTTTTTTTCTTTCAATTGATTCTTTATTTTTTGTTCTGATTTTCTCTTTCTACACAATACTACAGAAGGTTAACCTCATCATGAAGTAGTTCAGAGGTTAGTACATATGTTAAAAAAAAAACACGCACAAAGGCTCATTATCATTCTTTTAAACTTTAATGATTAACCTTTAAAGAGAACACATCAAAAACATGAGGTTACATAGGCGACGGGCAAAGGTCTAACTCAGGGAGATAGGATATCTTTCATTTAAAATAAAAGTTTATTTTTTAAAGAATTTGGCACAAGCCCAGGTCTGCAAGATAGCAGGCCGAGTACAGATAATTTTTTTTCAACTGAACAGATAAGACAGGCTTTATTGCTGCTAACAGCATCCAACACCTTGAACAAGTGGTGTA
Organism: Cyprinodon tularosa; assembly: GCF_016077235.1. Classification (NCBI taxonomy): domain Eukaryota; kingdom Metazoa; phylum Chordata; class Actinopteri; order Cyprinodontiformes; family Cyprinodontidae; genus Cyprinodon; species Cyprinodon tularosa. The sequence goes on from NW_024039071.1 coordinate 767,556, forward strand.
AAAACTCAAACTAAAAGCCAAGTCCACCAAATATTAAACTCAATTCAGTTAATTTATATAGCGACAATTCACAACACATCATCTCAAGGCCCTTTACAGAGACAGTTCAACCAGAGGACATAGTCAGATCCGTTCAGCTTTCTATCTAATGAAAATGAATACTAGCTGAAGGCATCGGCTTATTGACTCGAAAGCAAAAATACAAATAATTAAAAGATTCATGAGCAAGAGGTTTGCGTTATTTGTGTTTTAAGCACTTGGCAGCTGTAGTGAAGTAAAAAGATAGCATAATTTAGTTCTAACATTTTAGAAAATTTGATGCTGTAGGATTCACAGCTTGTTCCTCAGATGAGCTAAGATACAATTTTCTGCAATGGTTCTACTGTGCCTTGGGGGCAATGCATTGAAATCAGCATAGTTGCACTATGCTGATTTTAATGCATGTTTCATGCATGTTGCAATGCATGCTGGTTGTTTGAGGAGCCAAATGCAGAGACCAGTAGGTAGAGGTGAGTGTCCTCGATTTAATGAGGCAGAAATCCAGAAAATCCAAAATAGGAAAATGTATTTTTAAATGCAGTTGCTAAACTCACCCACAGCCATAGCTTTGTTGAACCGTCCATACAATCTGCTCTGAGCAGTAACTATTTTATGGGTTTCTTTATAAATAAGATTGATTTAATTAAAAATAAGATCATTGGCATTCCTCTAACTATGATTGGTTTATTTCTGGAAGGCGAGGCAGCATCTGAGTTAGCCTTATAATCTGGACCTGGTTTATACTGCTTAGATCCAGTTGAACTTTCCAAGTAAGTGAAATTATTGTGTTCATCTAAGCCTTCAACTTGTATGTTAGATCCAGTTCCAAACAAGTTTTTTAAGGAAGAATTCCCTTTGATCTCCTCCTCCATTTTAGATGTGATTAACCTATCCCTGTTACAGGGATACGTACCAAAGGTGTTTAACCTTTACTTAAGAAACCGTCTCTTGACCCAGATGACTAGTTAAATTATAGACATATATCCAATCTTCCTTTCTTATATAAAATTCTTTAGAAAATTGCCAAACAAGTGTGCGACCAGTTACATCATAATTAACTTATTGAAGAGTTTCAGTCTGGCTTTAGAGCTCATCATAGCACTGAAACAGCTCTGGTGAAGGTTACTAATGATTGTATGATGGGAAGTAACGAAGTACAAATACTTCGTTACTGTACTCAAGTAGATTTTTCTGATATTTTTACTTTACTTTACTACTTATTTTTATGGCGACTTTTTACTTCTACTCCTTACATTTTTACACAAATATCTGTACTTTCTACTCCTTAGATTTTAAAAAATAGGCTCGTTACTTTAGTTTTGAATCATTTCAATGGAGTTACCGTTATTATTTTTCACGTCATCAATACCAAATTCAATCTAATTGGATGGGAATCTACGTTGCATTTGATGCACCACTACAAGATGAATCGACAGATTGGGCGGTATTCATTCGCGGCAAATCATTGCAGCTTGGTGGCAGTGGCGTTAGCATAGTAGTATGGACGACGAGATGATTGAAAATGAACACAACAGAGATCTAGTCCTATTGGTGAACATCCATTTAAAATGTAGACAACGGCATGAAAAAAGTGGTTTCTACTTTTACTTTTATACTTTAAGTAAATTTACAAGCCTGTACTTTGTTACTTTTACTTGAGTAAAGAAGTTTAATCAGTACTTCCACTTTTACCAGAGTATTTTTTAACACAAGTATCTGTACTTTTACTCAAGTACGGAAAGTGAGTACTTTTGCCATCTCTGTTGTAGGCTAACAAAAAAAGCCAAATGACTCCCAATCCAAAGGGATGGGCCCTAATTCTTTACTATCAGGAAGTCCACAAACTGTAGTTAAAAGCCTTCAGCTGATCCAAAATGCTGCAGCCAGAGTTCTGATGAAAATTATAAAGAGAGGCCGCATCTCTCTTATCCTAGCTTGTTTATTGGCTTCCTGTTAAATCCAGAATAGAATTTAAAATCCTCCTTCTCACATATAAAGCGTTAAAGAGAGTGTTTGGCTTTTTATTAAGTAAAGGATCTGGGCCATTTATGTAGTTCCCACATCTATGGTCAGGAAGGAAAAGAACATAATGAGTTCCTCTGCAATATGTGCTTATATCAATGATTTTGTAAAACATCACTGAAATAATTTCTGTTCATATTGAAAGATATTACTTTTTTGTATGATTTCTAAGAAACATTCCTCCTCAGATTAGAACCTGGTGGTGTCATGTTTGGCTTCAGGTGCCTAACCCACATGCAGAACACTCAGAGGCAGGAGAAAAGTTCAAAGATTTATTGTAATGTTTAAGCACAATGAATGAACAGATCCAGAGGGGAATTTGTCTGGACACGAATGGGTTCTGAAAAGCACACAGAGTTATCAGATCCAGGACTGGTCACGAGTGGGTTCACTGCAGAAGGGGACAGAGGAGTTAGTGGAGGTCCAAGTAATTTGCAGGTTGAGAGTGTGCAGGGCTGTACCTGTTCTGGAGTTGAGCAGAGCGGGGAACCTTGAGGGTCCAGAGGCTGTCGGCAGGCTGAGGGCTAGACGGAGGCAGAGCTTGGTTTGAGTGTTGGCAGATAACAGATTTGAGTTTCCCTTCCAGTTTCTTCTGAGAGCAGGCAGGCAGATCTTTAGACAGGAATAATTCTCCAGGGTTCTTCAGAGAACGGACAGGCAGATTAGTGACAGAGAAACTCTTCAGGGTTTCAGGCAGGCTCAATCGTTACTGGCAAACACTCTGGCACTGGAGAGAAGTCCTCTGCCTCCTTAAATACGGATCTCCTGATGAGCAGATGAGCGACAGGTGGTGCAATCAGCTCCGGCTCCAGGAGATCTCGTACGCCCTCTGGTGGAGAAAGTGGACAGACCTCCAGATCCCAACAGTTGGTCAAACAGATGATCAAACATTTGACTCATTTAATTAACCTGTGATTTGGTTCACACCCAACAATTCATTCATTGAAAAAATGTGACTTTGGAATGGTAAAGGAATTGAAATTTAATTTTAAATGAAAGCGTTCTTACAGCTTACCGCTCTCTTCCTGCTGGACAGAATGTCTTCCCACCAGGAAGCCCCATTTGACACAGCTATGATAAAACATCACTTAATGGATCTGGGCTTCAAAATAAACCTGAAAAAGAATATCCTTAATAGATCTCCATTTGATCTCAATCAATGCAAGATTAGGCCTAAAGGAGGACAGAGTGAAAACAATGTTCGACTGTTTGTCCATGTTTAAAAGAGAAAACCTGGTATCATTTAGTCTCTGCAGAAGGCTGTTGGGACTGAAGGCCTCAGTGTTAGTGGTAATCCCTCTTGGACATTTCCATATGAGAGGAATCCAAGAGGGGTAGCCTTGCAGTTAAAGCCACATACTCCTCATTACATGCTGAGAGTTATAGCAACCTGCACCGCAGCACTGCGTCTGTGGCGGAACACAGATTCACTAACACAGGGTGTCCCAATGGTAGTCATCCAGAACAAAAAGGTGGTCACAACAGATACCTCGCTGTCAGGCTGGAGGGCTATATGTGAACAGCAAATGGTGAATGAAACCTGGGGTCCAAAAATTCCGCACAAGAACTTCAATTACATGGAGCTAATGGCTATTGACCTAACATTAAAGCATTTTCACTACATTCTGAGAGCTCGCAATGTGCTGATCAGAGCATACAACACAACAGTGTTGGCTTATGTCAATGGGCATGGTGCTGATATCCCTGAGGCTCACAAACTTTTCATTTGGAGCAGAAGTCTTTTTCTGTCTTTAAGGGGAAGTAATGTCCGGGGAGTGCTGAACTGTGGAGAAGATTTTCTCTCCAGGTGCAATCCTATGTATGCTGACTGGAAACTCCACCCAGTGTTAGTAAGGATGGTCTGGCAGAGGTTCGCTCAGCCATCTGTGCACCTTTTTGCTTCTCAAGAGAACAGTCAGTGTCCCCTGTTCTTCTCCCTGCACTGTGGGAATCCACATCTTAGGGTAGATCATTAGCCCACCCTGGCCTCTTGTTCGGCCACAAAGGGTAAATTGCTCAGAAACTCAAGAAGTACCTTTTCAATGTTCCGTGGCTGTGATTTTAGCTTTCCTACTGAACCTTACTGATAAAGGAAAAGCTTTTTCCACTATTAAGGTATTATCTAGTGACTATTTCAGCGTGCCACATAGGCTTTGAGCTGTTGGCCAACATTCCTTGATATGCCGTTGCATGCGAGGTGCCTGCTTGACGCTCCCTGTTTCAAGACCCATTGCTCCATTGTGGGATCTGGTGTTGGATGCTCTCACTACCACACCCTTTGAACCACTGGATCAGGTGAAATTAAAGGTAGTAGCTCTAAAAAACAGCACTTCTAATGGCATTGGTATCCATCTTGCATGAAATTCTCTTTAGACAGGACTAAAGTAGTTTTGCTTCCCAAACCAGCTTTTTCAGTTGGGATCATACTGTCCCATTGAGTTGAGGCTTTTCATCCTGTCCCTTTTTCATGGCAGGAACAGGGGAGGCTGCACAGTCTCTGTCCTGTGTGCGCTTTACAGATTTACCTAAAGAGAACAAATCAGATCAGGAAAAATGACCAGCTGTTTGTCTCCCGGGACAAAAATCATTATTGAAAAGCTGTTTCAAAACAGCGGCTTGCACATCGGGTAACTGAAGCAGAGAGTAGTTGGTAGTTTTAAGTTGTGGATGATGGTGATAAAAGACAGCACTTTCATGAGGAAACATTTAAGCCCAGCGAGCTACTCAGACAGCAAGGGAACATCGGACCAAAGTTTACTTAACTCTGTCTGTACCAGCCTTCAGTCAATATCCACGAACTGAAACAACATCCATTGAGCAATTGATATATTAGTGATGTCTTTGGCTGAAAATGAAAATGAAACCTTTATTCAGCGCAGGTTTCTCAGTGATGGATGTTGAACCTATTTGTATTTCTGCCAGATGCTGAAGCTCATGCAACAAGAAAACACAGAGTAGATGGCCTGGGACAGGAAGTAGTGCACAGAAACAAAATAAAACATCTGATTACTTTTTTAAAAATTTCTGTGGTAACTTGCCCTTACTTGAAGAGTCACTATGGTTCCTAAAATGCCTAAATATTTTCCAATTATCTACAACTGCTGTAACGTTGTAGACTCCAATATTTATGCTATATACTTGATTAAATTAGCATATTTGTCTACTTTGTTTAATATTTATACTTATTAGTAGCTAGTTTTACTATTTTCTTCTTTGTCACTGGGCTGCCCTGGAATCAGGGAAACTAATTCAGTTTCATTTCATTTTAACATGTTGAAATGAGAAATAAAACTCCTTAAAACATGGTGTTGAAATGCATATTGTTTTCATGTTTATCAGTTTAGCTTTTGACAGTGTTGATATTCTTCACAATAGGTAAAACAGTATAGGGAGGAAAATGCTGAGTCAAACCGAGCTGCTCTTTGGGCCAAACAACAGGAGGAACGGTGAGGAGAGAGAAAGAGGGAGAGCAGGAATAAGAAAATGAAGATGTTGCACCTGAACTGTTTTTAAAGTTGGATGTTTAATGCATGATAATAAGTATTGTGTAAGATTATAACAGAGATATGTCATATTAGACACCATCATCAACTAAAGTGTAACAGGCTCTGGGTGTTTATTTTAAAAACTCAAGTAAATATTATGTTAGAATGTCTTTTGTGACACATTTCTAAGCAGTTGTGGAAGGAAGCTTCAAAAGAACGATGACATAAGAATCATGTTTATAATGTCTGAAATGTCTGGCAGCGGAGACAAGAGGGGAGAAATTCAGAGCCAAGCCTTTTTAAAAGTCGCAATGATGTTTTTGCTGATTAATACTCTGAAAATGGCCAGATTTAAATGATCAAATTAAAAACATCTCTGGGGGAGCACGCCACTGAACCCAGATAGAAGTTCTGACTCAGCACAGTATTTTTGGGGCCTTGTGTACAGCCCTGGTTATAGGTATGCAGAGCAGACTTAAGACAGAAGATGAAGAGAAGCAACAGCTGAGGATATAGAGGTAGGGGCTCAGTTTATGAGCACCAGTACATGATATAGGGCAAAAGGTTTTCTTAGAAATATACTTGCTTGGCGCTAGTGAGCAATGGAGGAGTAGGCAGCGTTTCCTTGGAGCTCCTGCAAATTAGACATATTTTTAGTACTAAATTGACATTTGGACAACAGTACTATAGGAGTAAGACAACTCTAGACTTCATTTAACTGCACCAGAACATGAGGAAAGCAAGTTTGAGGATGCAGACCTCCAACAAGGACAAGAAAGCGAAAGAACCGGGCTCAGCCACCCCGGACTCGCCTGAAGCTAGCTATCCGATGGCTAATGCTACCATTCTGGATGCTATAAACTCCCTCCGCACAGAACTACAAACCACCAAGTTTGAAATTTGTCAAACAATAGACACCCGCATCGAGGAGGTGTCCGCCACTATCAGAGGAGAACTCCTCGCCCTCAAGACCGAGACTCAAAATGCTATTCACGTCCTGAAAACGTCGAGCGACCAACATGGCACATCCATTGCTGATCTAGAACGAGCGGCCACACAGTCAGCAGACGCCATAACCACGCTAGAGTCGGAGATAAAACGTCTACGTGCAGAAACGAACCAGCTAACAGAGAAATACATGGATCTTGAAGGAAGGACCAGACGACAAAATATACGGATTGCAATGTTAAGAGAAGGAGCAGAGAAAGGCGCAGAACTGAACGGATTCGCTTCGCAGCTCCTAAAGGATGTACTGACTCTGGATGACTTACCACTGGTGGATCGCGCTCATAGAGCTCTAAGAAGGCGTCCAGACGACACGGGACCTCCTCGGACGTTGGTGGTGAGACTCCATTACTACCGCGACGTTACAATGATCCTCCGGAAGGCCGCGACTCTGAGGGACCTCACCTACCGCGGGCAGAAGATCCGCATCTTCCCCGACTTCACACCCGAGATTGCGCAACGCAGAGCTGCATTTAACGGTGCCAGAGCACTTCTTCGGGACAAGCCGGGAGTTCGGTATGGTCTTTTATATCCTGCAAAACTGAAAGTGACTTACAGAGGAACAGAAACAATGTTCACAGACGCGAAGGAAGCCCAGAAGTTCGCGGAACTCCACTTTGGTGCCGGTGGGGGCGGTGCGGGCGTCCCCGCGGCGGACAACTGATGCAGACGCGGAGTGGCTGGATTCTGGTAGTATTCAGTGTTGGACTGTCCTGGGATGTTTATCCAGCTAATTTTATATAAAGTTTAAATAATGTTTAGAATCTTCATCTTGGTAACATGATTACCTGTCTTAAGTTTTGTTGATAATTGAAATGGGCTGATATTTATAAATAGGCAGCTTATTTTTCATACCATTTCTTTTCAACCGTTCAGATGTTAGTTTGATGCTTAAATTTTATATTACTGCAGAGCCTCTTTTTTACTTCTAGTTAGGAGTTAGTAAAAAGGGAAGTTGTTAGTAGAGTAGATGTGTCTTCTTTGTGTGAGTGTTACTCTTAAGTTATGTTTTTTGTTTATTTTTTTCTTTTTAACTTCCTCAGAGGGGTCGCGCCTTACTTCGCAGGTTCTTCTTAGTATAGGCAAGACAGTAAGTGTTTTGTTAGGGATGGGCTGGGACTTGTATATGATATATAATCATTTCTCTCACACTTATGAGGACCTCTATATTCCTTTTCATTCTAATCTGAGTTATGCAGGTTAATACAACACAGACAAAGAAGGGCGGACAAGTTACCTTGGTCACATGGAATGTTAAAGGGTTGAATAATCCTGTTAAGAGGGGTAAGGTATTAGCACACCTAAAGACATTGTCCAGTGATGTAATTTTCCTTCAGGAAACCCACCTTAATAAAAATGAGCACATAAAACTGAGATGTAGATGGACAGGGCAGGCTTATCACTCTACTTGTGCAGTGAGGGCTAGAGGTGTGGCAATATTATTCAAAAAAGGTACACCTTTCACCCTTGAGTCAACCATATCTGACAGGGAGGGCAGATATTTAATATTAGTTGGAAAACTGTACTCTGCTCCTATAACTCTGGTTAATATCTATGGCCCCAACAGAGACTCTCCACTTTTTTACAAACACGTTTTAGCCCAAATACCTAACATCTCGCAGACTAATCTGATTATCGGAGGGGACCTAAACCTTGTTTTAGATCCATACCTAGACCGCTCGTCAACACGTAGAGCTCCGGCCTCTAACGCTAGTACTTTCCTTAAGGAATACTTAAATAACTCTAATTTGTTTGATAGCTGGAGGATTTTCAACCCACAAGAGAGAGCCTATTCATTCCACTCAAATGTTCATAATGTGTACACACGAATTGATTATTTATTGATGGATGCAAAGTTACTGCCCTATACTAGCGAAGTAAAATATCACAATATATCAATTTCAGATCACGCCCCCCTTTCGCTAGATTTACATTTAGATCATTTGAACCAAACCGAAAGAATATGGAAATTAGACCCACAATTATTGAAAGAACCAGATTTCTGTAAGTTTGTCAAAGAGCAGATTATATTTTTCTTTGAAATGAATGACCTTCCGGGAACATCCCCTTCAATATTGTGGGAAACTATGAAAGCCTATTTAAGGGGAGGTATTATATCTTTTCGAGCAGCAAAGAGGAAAAGGAATCGTGCAGAGTTAGTGGATTTAGAGCAACAAATTAAGCGTCTGGACAAGGATAATGCTACACACCCTTCCACAGAAACCCATAAAAAAATTCTTTCACTGAGGTACAAATATAACCAATTATTGTCAGACCACATTACTAGAGCCTTCATTTTTACTCAACAGAAATATTTCGAATTTGGGGAGAAACCTAATAAATTATTGGCTAGACAATTAAGGAAAATGGAAAGTGACCGTACAATTAACAAAATTAAATCAGAAAATGGGGAAATTTTAATCTCACACAAAGACATTAATCATAGATTTAAGCAGTTCTATGAGTCATTGTATTCCTCCAACGCTGTGAAAGATGATTTAATTATACAGGAGTTTTTAGATAGTTGCAATCTCCAAACTTTAACAGAAGGAGACAAGAGCTCTCTTAACGCAAATCTCTCATGCATAGATATTCAGGTTGCTATCAAATCACTGAAAAGTGGGGAAACGGCTGGTCCTGATGGATATCCTGGGGAATTTTATAAAGAATTTAGTGACCTTTTATCACCTTATTTGCTAAAAATGTACATAACTTAAAGCGATTCAACAGAACCTGGCAACCCCTTCAGCAATATATTAATAACTCTATTTGAAGAGAATTTGCTTTGATTCTCTGTGTGATAAGATGTTAGTCCCAGAGAGGGGGGGTGGGGGGGAATGTTCTTGTTTAATTATGTCACTTTTGTTTGGTTTTGATTTTGGATTGTCTTTACGTTTTTTTTTTGTTTGTTCACATAAAAAAGAGGACAAATGTGTATTGTTGATGTTTCAATTTTCATGTATGATTCCTCAATAAAAACTGTTTAAGATAGAAATATACTTGCTTATGAAATGACTATTAATAAAGTGGATGACTCATAATATTATGGATTATTGCTTGTGATTTGACTTTAGTCACATCAGATTATGGTATGTAATTTACCTACGAGTGACAAAGGTGATATTCTTTTAACGAGTGTTCACTGATTTAAAGGATGTAATACCATTACTTGTAGGATACTGTAAACTTTGTAATCTAGAATCTTTTCTGGATTCAACACTGCAGAAATCCAGATCCTGTCCTTTCTCACTATGAGGTCAGGCACAGGCTATTTGTAGGGGTTAATTACCTACAGGATTGATAAATTTTTTTTTATTAGAATTCAAACATTATGCTTTCATTGTAAAATAATAACACATTTTTCTAAATACATTACCTGGCTATACGGATTTATTATATGGTTTTGGTTCTGCTTAAGTTTTTTCTTTGAGTTTTTATTGTTTTATTTCAATTTTTGTTATTGTAGTTATTTTTGATTGTATTTGAGTTCTTAGTTATTTCTTGTTTTGCCCTATTGTGTCAGTCTCATTTCCCCTAGCCCCCTTACAGATTCATTTGTCCACACCTGGTCCCGATCTGCTGATTAGCCTGGTTTTTATTTCTATCTCTCATATACACACCTGTTCAGTCCCTGTTTGCTGGTTCGTTGTCATTTCTTTGCCCTTCTTGTGAGTATTCCTGGTTTTCAATAATTTGTGAATTTATTTTTTGGGGGGATTTTAACTTCTGTCTCCACCTTTTAAATTAAATCTGCAAAGAAACCACCTTCAGCTACACTCTCTGCATGGAGTTCTCCTCTATAAACCTCCACCCAACCATGCACTTGTGATATGGAGTTTCTTCATAAAAAAAGAAAAAAGTTAGACAAGCAAAACTTAAGTAGCAGGGATAAAACAACAAAAGTTAATGACTAAAATTTGAGGAACATTTCTTAAAAGTGAAATAATTTTTTTTAAATAGTAGCGGAAAAATAGAATATATTCCTCTGGAGAAAAAACACATTCTAACAAGAGTTATGACGGTACAAGAGCTTTAAAGTCAAGATAGGTTATACCAGGACATGATTATGATCCTTATGCATTCAAAACTGATTTAGGCTGGGGTATAGATGAATCTGTTAAGCCATGGACAAGTTCAGTAGAGATAGCAGGGATCTGCAATCATGTCAAACTGAAAAAACTTCCATCAATCACATCTGCCTCTGTGATTAAAACACTTGAAACTGATTTTCTGGACATGAATCCTAGAGGGGAACATATCTCAAGAGGACATACAGTTTCTAGAGATGTTGAAGGATGACATTGTAAAGGAAGAAAATATTCTAACATAGTTAACTTTGGAAAAAGGTTGGCTTCTCATTCTTCCCTCTCCAGGTCCACCTGGCGAGCTGCGCTTGGTAATAAAAACCAACATTGCGTGTTGACGTCACAGAAATACAGAGTTTAATCCAATATAAGACAATGCATAAACTTAGAAATAAGACAATGCACAAACCT